>NC_060144.1:563225018-563847541 GCF_021461385.2 Schistocerca piceifrons
TTCTACCCGAGTGTAATTTGTCGCGTTCTAACTCAATGCAGAACAAGTGATTAACGTTTTTGGTAAACAAAAGAAGTAACCTCCTTTGTAGACAACTTTGTGGATACACAACCAGCAACAAAGTATCTGGAGTTCCAAGCAAATGAATGCAATATTTTATCTGTGGCTTTCCTGGAAGACATGCTGAAACATTTAAATGTGTTCAATATCGAGCTGCAAGGAAATGGGAAATTAATGTGTGATATGATGCAAAATGTGTTTTCTCTGTTGCAAGCTGGATATCTTTGAAAAAGAATTGAAAGTCAAGAATTTATTCACTTTCCAAAAATTCCTGAATATCAAGGTAACTATGACATGGATGCTGCAGTATTTTCAAATTTTACATCAGATCTTAGGAGGAATCTGATATGTCTGCGTAAGCAGAAGAAACTAACGATCAAATTTCGAAACAATTTATTGGACTGTTCAATTAACCAAAACAAATTCTCCAAGTATAACACCAACATAAAACAGTGATCCATCTTCGAATCACAACTACATAGAAGAGCAAGATAGAAAACAACTGAAATAATTTCCTACTAGTCTCCACCAGAGACTTCTCCGATATACCAAGCCTAATCCAGAGATCAGCAAGAAGATCCAAGCCGGGCTGCCGGGGCGGCAGCTATCCAAGTCTGCTGGCGGTCGATGAACTCCCGATGTGCGGCCGAGCACTGGCCTTTATAGTGCTTCGGCGGATGAGTACCTCGGAGCTATTTTTCATCACGTGGTTGACGTGTGAAAATAGTTCCAGGATCTGCAGCGACCTCTTCCTTATGTTTATGTGGGCCGGTAGTGGCCCCTGGTGGCCGCCGGTGTCTTTGCTGTGGTGGTGGTGGTGGTGTTGTGGTTGCTGCTGTGGCCGTTCATCAATACTGCCTGTCGGTTGTGTGGTGCTTCGGTGTGCCTGCGAAGGCGGGCAACCCGCGGTTGCAGGCTGTCAGTTTGGTTGCTGATATTCTAGGCGCCATGATGTCTGGTGGAGAAGGCCACAGCAGAATCAGCAGCAAGACTCCAAGACTTCATGGAAACATAGTTGTCGTAATTCTTAAAATAGCCTTTTGAAGTTTCTCCAGCAGCAGAGGTTGCGAGGTTGTTCCATCTTTCAAAGCCTTTCCTCCAAATAGAGATAATGGACTTGAAAGAAGAGGCTTCCTTGCAAACGTATAAAACTGCAACCACCAAAGAATTTTGGAGTAAACATGTCGAAGAAAAATAAAAAAATTGCAAAAAATTAGCCGTTTCCTATGTTTAGCTCCACATGTTTGTGAAAGAAACTTCACGCTCTTCAGAAAATAATCAGGTAGCAATGTTAAAAAACGTTTACTATTTTCTATGAACTTCACTTGGTTAGATGCCTTAATTATTGAACAGCTATACAGAGAATTGTGTGTTCCTGTGACATTATTTGAGTAGAATAATGTAGTAAAAACACACAGGAGGAGGTAGACAAACATGTTTTAAGAAAAAAATGATTTGTTACAAGGCAAGTTGCTCTTCTGCACTACCTTTTTTTCCAATACAATGATTATATATTCTTGTTACTGGAACTATTTTCTAGTGCATTTTTTTCTGTTTAGTGTCAAGCTTCTTGTTTTTGAAATTCACAGTAGTACTGTAATTGTTCACATCAAACAGAAAAGACTATGAAGGGACGATGGATAACATGAAAGGCAGAAAGAAAAATCTTGCACTAATAGCGATACTGCAAATGTAGTAGCTGACACACAAATTAGCCTAGTGGCAACAATCTGAAGATAGCCACATGGAATGACATATGATTAGTTACCAGTATTATTTGATATTCTTAAAATTCAAGTAATTTATAGTTTGAACCAAGTCTGACTAAAATTAATCATTAAGAATTCTATAGTTTTAGGATGTCACACAGCAGCATTTCACTTTAAACAGAGAGTCAAGAAAGACACACAACTGAGTCTTCAATTACTGGGCTAGATACACACAACTGAGTCTCCACTTCCTGGGCTACTGAGCTACATAATTTGTGTTGCAATGCTTGTAACACCAAATGACTGTCCAACGAGAAAAATCTGAGGGCCCAGCAGTGGCTAGGCCAATGTGGGACACTCCCCCTAATGTTGGCAAGTAATAGTAGCATCTTTTTTTCGACTGTCTGCTGTTTCCTTACAGTGTGAATATTTATAAATAGAGACCTGAAAAAAATAAATGCAACTATAGATGCAAATTCTAAATGTGAAAACGCAAATTTACCTAACAGATGCTGTTTCACAGAGAATTGTATCCAGATGAACTATTTTATCCAATATTGTAGGAAATAGCTCTATTTTCTGTAAATAAAAATAAAAATGGAACCAATGTTTAGTGACTGGTATATCACATCATCCCCTGAAGCCTAATTTGGAAAACTGTAAAAACGCGTTTGCCAAATAAAAACTGCACAAGTGCAACAACATATGCTCTGGTGCCACTCCGGTTGCAGGCCACTGCATGGTCTGTATAAAACACAAGCACATGCCACGCAACGCAATGTTGTACCTAGCCACGGGACCTAGCATCTTAGAGAAAGGAATGACATATGTTTGCCTGTTGACTGAAGTTCAAATTTGGCATAATGTGGATACTTTAATGAGGCAGTTTTAGGAAGAGCGTGTTTTGAATGGTGGTGGTGTCAAGTACCGGTAGAGGGCAGGCCTGAACTATTTCATTTACGATATTGCCAACTCAGCAAATTATTTGCAGCAGCTGTTAGCAAATGCTGTGTTGTGCAGCACTTTTTTCTTCTTTTTCTTTTTGTGTTTTGAAATAAGTGAAGAGACTAACACTGGTCCATCACAGAGTTCAATTACAAGCCTCACAACACCGAAAGGGATTGGCGACCCTTTTTACCGGGTGTTGGCTGCTGCCCTGTGAGGGGAGTTGGGCTTGTTTGCCCACAACATTCCTCTCCCCTCTGGTGGTCTCAATTCTAGTTTCTCTACACTTGCGACTGACAGCTAGTTTATAGTGCCCGCACTCTGCACTACAGAGAAAAGAAAACAAAATCTTTCAACGTAATGTATTTCGACAGCACTTATATTCTTCCTGTAGTGTGCAAATGGAGTTATTTTCGGTTCTATTTCTACACTAAATGTGTTGTCAGTTCTATTTGTAGCACTGTCAAGTATGGGTTACACAACTACGAGTTTCCATCAAAGACATAAAATAATATTCTGAAGATTTTGTAACTATCGAATTGAGTGGGAAGAGAAAAGTAATGCCAAGAACTTCTAAAATCTGAGAAGCTTCTGCTTCTCAACAGAAAGTATCATTTTTTGAAAGGTTAAACAGAGCCAAAAGAAGAAAACTAGCAAATACCATTTTAGAAAAAACTTCTGAAGTTTTCGGAAAACAAACAGTTCAGCCAAAATTTCTCAAAAGAATTATTTTGATTTTAGTCTCATTCCTTTCTTGTGCTGATTTATCCAATGGCATGATCACTAAATGAAGGAAGAATTACATCTGTTATTTGCTAAGACATCTCATGTAGGAGCCCATCATCAGTTTAAGTGGTTTGTAAGAACTTCACAGTTTAGCAGAGATCTTTTTACTTTTTTGTGAAACAGACTGTCCCACCCCCAACAATAAACACATGATCTTTTCATCCACTACGCCCCTGTATTATAGCATTTCAGCTGATTGCAATCCATTTTGGTACCAACGTATTTTGGTGAAAACCTCCCTCAATCTCTGTTTTCAACAGATTTTATGTTATGCTAAAAACGATCCCCAATGTTTGTTTGTTAACATACTTACGAGCACCTCCCTCTATTGCTTGGTATTACACATACTTTTATAAATTAGGTCTTTTTTTGCTCTCTACTGCAAGCAAAGCATTCACTATGCCATATCAGATGCCAAACTATCAGCAATAGCTAACAGACTTCAAATGTCACAGCCCAGAAATAAACACACTAAGTCCATCAAACCATCTCCTTAAATTATATTACCAAATGAAAGACCATCACTTAAAAAGCACATGCTCCCCATTCACAATAAGCAAATAAATGGAAAGTACAATTTCCTTTCTCTACATACACAGTACACTTCAGTTTATGGAAACGAGAGAAATATAATACAGCTTCCAGGTTTGCCACTCCATCTCAACCTGGTTGTAGACTTGTGGCATTGGTTGAGGCAAATATGCACAACAAAAGAACATCAATTGATCTGGTGGAAGAGAAGTGGGGGGGGGGGGGGATTCTCTTCATCAAGTTGTGTGTGTGTGTGTGTGTGTGTGTGTGTGTGTGTGTGAGAGAGAGAGAGAGAGAGAGAGAGAGAGAGAGAGAGAGAGAGAGAGAGAGAGGGAGGGGGGGAGAGAGAGAGAGAGAGAGAGAGAGAGAGAGAGAGAGAGAGAGAGAGAGAGAGGGAGGGGGGGGGGGAGAGAGAGAGAGAGAGAGAGAGAGAGAGATTGGGGGGAGGGGGACTAAGGCTAGGGCTAACTTTCACACTAACCCATTTTACACAACACAATGCGCAAAAATGCAAAATGATATAATGTAGCATAGCTTCTGGCAATATAAGCTGCATTATATTTGCAACTCAAAGGCTTGTAAGTCGAATAAATAACTACACAAAAATTCTTACCATTGGAACTTAAATGAAAAACTGAATTTCTGTTCTCCACTTCATTAAAAGATAATTGCTCAAACCAAAAAATTACATACAATGATAAACAAATACTTGTTTATAAATGCCTATAACAACATTTCCCAATTTTTGGTGACAGGCAACAAATTCTGTACAATGACCACTGGAAAAAAAATGTATTTACAACAAATATTTCAGGTTGGTTTCACAATTGTTTTTTCAGGGTAGGGTACATACTTAGTTAATTAACAGGATATCATTCCAAATCTATTAACAAGCAACACTACAGAACTACTCTGTTTATAACTTTAAAACACCAACTGAGTCCAGTGGGATTAATAAGACCCAGACAAACCAAAATCAGATTCTAATTATCTAAAAAACTTTTATGGAAATCACTTATGCAGCAGAGTACACTCAGTCAGGACAGTATAGTCAACTGATTAAAAATACATAGTGTAACTGGATTGATTTTCAAGTTCACATTCACAATAATAGGCAGACAAAATGCACAAACAGTCTGCTAACACTGCCAAGTTTGAAGGGGGGGAGGGGGGGGGGGAGGGAGAGGGGGGGGGGGAGAGAGAGAGAGAGAGAGAGAGAGAGAGAGAGAGAGAGAGAGAGAGAGAAGAGAAGAGAGAGTGAGAGAGAGAGAGAGAGAGAGCATAAAAGTGACATCCCACAATCAGATTTATTATAAATGCGAAAGCTTCTATAAAAAATGCATTCACAAAGTGACTGGCAAAATGGGAAAGAGCATAATACCATGTAAATCAACTAAAACAGAACACGAAGTCCAGCTGTCTCATGCCTCTATAACATTTTTCTTGTAAATCAATGACTCACCAATCATCCTTCCCATACGTTGGATAACTAAAAGAAACAGTACACGACAGTGAGCTACGGCAAAGGTTATTGATGTAATGGATTACTGATAGCAAGTAATTACAACAGCATAATTAATTAAACATGCACCTTAAAGTGACATAATTTACAGGTCCAAGAAGTTAAGACCAGGTAAAGAACTATTTGTTATAAAAGATCCAGACAGATTAAACCTGTTTACCAGACCAAGACTCAACCTTGAACCATTTGTGGGCAATTCTCTACCTAAACACGTTATCCAATCAAGATTCACGACAAACTTTCACAGTTTCGATTTTCTCAGTGCCTCTCCCCTACCCACTATTGTGGGAAATTGCAGTAGCCAATCTTTAAAAGTGTCAGTTCACATCACAAATACACTGTTTGTGAAACTTTTCTACTCCATAATGTACTTTGGACTTTCCTGAACATTTTGGTATATGATACATTAAAATCAAACAATTGTGAGACCTTCAAATAATATTTTGAATGTTGACATGTGACTGTCAAATTTCGTGGCTACGCATATACTGCCACAGTTGAGCAGTCATATATTGGGAACTACACAGTCTAGAAGGCTGTGGATTGCTTTGTTTTGCGCCTTTTGCTATGTCCCAGAAGTTGGCATTATGAACAAACAAATCAGTCCTTTGTTTCTGACACTAGTTTTCGTTGAAAATATTGTGATTATCAGCTATTTTTGCAGTAAGCTAACTTCTATTGCTTTTTATATGTAAATAAAATGACTAAGGATAAAAGTAACTTCAAGAAACGCAGAAGAACAGATTAGTTCATAAGCAGCTGTGTATAAAAAATCATGAGGGGACAAATGAGGAATGACAGTAAAAGGAGCAGTTAACATTATCCAGCATTCAACATTATCCAGCATTCGCAGAAGGAGAGAGGTGTCAGATATGTGAATTACTTAGGTGATGGAGACAGCAAGGCTTTCACTGCAGTACAAAACAGTAAGCCATAAGATGTTCCTATACAAAAACTTGAGTGTGTAAGACACGTCAAGAAAAGGATGGGAACACGTCTATGTAACCTAAAAACCAAGCTGGGTAACACAAAACTGTCTGACGGCAAGACAACAAAATGTACTGGAAGACTAATGGGCAAAGTAATTGATGAATTACAGGAATATTATGGGAAGGCCATTAGAGATAACTGTGGCAATTTAGAGGAGATGAAAAGAGGTGTGTGGAACACTTTCTTTCATCAAATATCAACCAATGAAAAACCATGTCATGCTTTGTGTTGTGAGTTAACAAGCATTGTGCTCCCATTTAAATACATGGCCAAAAGAGTCAGCCTTCAGGTATTGTGAAACAAACCCTGTCGTCCAGAACGGCATGCCACGAAGGGCACAGATTCACCACAAGATGGGGAAACACACAAGCGTCTATTGAGGCCTAAGCGCTGTAGTGTGCGAGTGAGACAGACGAGAACCTACGTCAAAGGGAAATTCAGTAGAAGCCTTTTGTGGCCAAAGAGAGGTAGCAGTGTTAAATGTGGCAGACCTAAGTTTGGCCACAAGGAGAAACATTTATGGAAACTATTTAATTCTGTAGTAATTCAGGGAATTAAGCCACAGTAATTTTAATCTACCATCCTTCATAAATTTTCATGGCGATTCCAATAAAACTTGAATATTGATCATATCTATAAAAGTTTAGGATTTACTGTTAAAGTGAAATTCAAAAGTTTTTTAACAAAGACCTGAATGCTAAAATCTGAACACTTTAGGCGATCTTAACGATCGACATTTCATATAGAAGCGCATCACTAAAATGACAAACGTTGTTCGCATCAACTCTGTAACTTTATTTGTTTAAAAGATATAGTAAATTTAAATTATCAGTATTTTCAGTTAAGCATCGGATCATCATTTCCTCCACACAAAACACATTGAACGATGATAGCAAGACACCTTACTGAATCATTAAGTACCAGAATATTTGCTGTAAAGTTTAGTGCATAATTGTGTGAATCTATTTATTGCGCCTATCGCGACTCAGCATCTCTGCTATATGGTGAGGAGCAACTTTCCTTAATAGTTACTTTTGTTCTTTGTTTATCAGAAAGCACATTGGTGCAAGGCTACTGGCCGTGACATTCAAAGCTACGAAGGAAACTGTTTTGGTTTTATGTACCAGAATTTAACATTTATTATGTAATGGATATTATTGTTACTTTATTCAGAATGTGAAAGAGGTCAAGCTTTTATTATTTAAATATGTTAAAATGTAAAATAATGTATAATAAGCTGTAGCCAATCAGATGGACAGCCTCAGGAAATTGAACTGCCCTAGTCAGTTGAGCGGAGATGTTCAGCACGCGGGAAAATGCAGCCGGGGACGGGCAGAGAGATAGTTCTGGTCTAGACACCAAAGAGTACAGTTCAGCTGGACACAATAAAGTAAACAGTTCAGATTGAGACACGAAAGCGGACGATCTGTCTTTAGGCAGCTAGGAAGTGAAACGACTTTGAAAATTTTGCGTTGTGTGGTATCACAGGACTTAGTCTCTGAGTGGTAAGCAGCCATGCATCTGGTGTGAACTCTAACTTTCCGAGTAAATATCAAGGTGGAGTATTGGACTTGTGTTTCACAATGAGACTGTGAATGATCGAACTGTGTCAAATGGATATGCGCTTGAGTGTAACAGTAACTCTAAACATGACCACTTTTGCTATCAGTTTGCTTTCTGAATAAACATTATTCTAACCAAATCGCAACTGAATGGCCTACATCTTTTATGGGTCGTTAATTTAGTTCCCGATATTATTATTACTGTTTTTATATGCTATGTTAACTTTGTATTTCGCAAACTTGCCATCAGCCAGAGAATTTAACCAAAGGGTCACAAGTGTCTAATTTAGGGCGTATGATGCGACACGTGCGGTTCAACCCCTAGATGAGTTTGAGCGAAGACATTTCGACGAAGAGGAACCACATGTGAACCCGAAAATCTTTAGGATGTTAGCTTGCAGTGTCCACCTCCACCAAACACTTGGTGTAAATATAGGCAAGCTGAATTTTCTGGCACCCTGCATGAATTTACACATAAAACATTCTCTTCCTTTTGCAGTAATGGAGGCAATCAAACCTATTTACAGAGATTTGGCAAATCCTGAGCTACTAAAGAAGTGTTTACATGGAAAGACCCAGAAGGTGAATGAGTCCTTCAATAATGTTGTGTGGTGTTGTGTGCCTAAAAATGTATTTGTTCGCCGTATGACTCTAAAGTTACCACTGTCTTACGCTGCAATAACTTTTAATAGTGGGAACTATGAAAGACTTAAGGTTCTGGAGGAGTTATGGGTAAGATTTGGACAGAACAAAGTTAAAGGACTGCGGGAACTGGATGAGCTCCATGTATGCGAAGCAGAGTTAGCTGCACAGCAAATGATAAAAGAAGCAAGAAAGAAAAAGAGGAGGCAAGCACTGGGCTGTTGCGACACTGAATAAGAGACAGACTATGGACCAGGACAATTCTAGTACATAAAAGACGCAGAAATGTAAGTCAGTATAAGAAATTGTAATAGAAAATGTTTTAAACCTCAATATATCTGAACTTCATTTTTTGCAATATATGGCCCATTTTCAAAAAAATTCTGATGGTGGAGACATGAAATTTTCACAGCATGCCAAGTGAGAGATTCAACACATATGGAACTAAAATAATTAAAATAACCTGAGTTGTTATGTCAAAAAAACTGAGTGTTTGGGGAAAAACATGCCCCAGAATACAATTTAACTAATAATTGTAGTTCAGTGTATCTAGAAAGGTGCATTCAATAATTGTGGAAAACTGTTGGTGTCTTAAAAAGTTTCCAAGATAATAGGTCACAAAATTCGATAATTTAACAGGGCATATAATGCCCCTTAACAATAATTGTGTTACACAAAAGGTAGACTCAACTGCAGGTACTAATGCAACAGTGCCTGAACTTATGTTTGGTTACATATTAAGAAAATCGCAATATTAAACCAACAACAATTGTGAGAAATACACACAAAAAAGATGTCACTAAAATTTAGGTAATACAGTTTTATGTCTGCCACCTTTTAATCTCTTATGTGCTCTGGATAGGCACATACAAAGACCTTTAACACAGCCAAAAAGACATAAATAACAGCTACTTGCGTCACACAAGTGAAATAATTCAATACCAAAGCAAGTGCATTTCACTGGTATGTACTACTGACAGAGAACTGCCCTTTCCACAGTAACAGCAATTCATCATCAGGGGATAATTCATGTTCAGGAAATTAAATTTTTTTCTGTAGATGACCAACGACAGCAGGAATACCACAGTCTTTTGTATAATGAAGGAACTTCAAGAGAAGACTAAATCTGCTTTCCAACATAACTAAATCAGCTTTCCGACATAAATTTCAGGAGAATTAGTGTTTCAAGGTCTTCTTTCCTTGAATAATACACTTCGAAGTCCGGTTTTTGAATAATCCATTGGAGGTATAAAAAAACTACTTCTTCTTCTTCTGCTGCTTTTACAGCCTCACTGTACTCATCAATCAACATTTTATGGTCATTTTCAATAGACTTTCTTTCCAAATTACCCAGTATCTTTTCATTTGTTCTGATCTTTTTTGTTATTCCTTATCTGTAAATACCCATTTAAATGCTTGCCATTCATATATTTTTGATTTAAATCTTATTTTTATGTTTTCAGTTTCTTTAAATTTTCGATTTTGTTTTGCATATCATCCAGGATTAATTCTAGCTCTTCCGTATCCTCCCTGGTTTCCTCTACCCACCCTACTTGTGCTTAATGTTCTGAAGATTCTGGGTAATTTTTCTTGGTAATCTAATTCCTGGTGTCCCCATAAAGCGAAGAAAAAAAGAAGAGGAGGAACAGCAAGAGAAATCATTTTTTCCCTGTATAGCATCTAGAATGGGCTCCAGTTCGTTGTACACCACTTCACATGACACTATCCACCACTGTCCATCTTTTGGATATTTCTTATTGTTCTAGCTATTCTTCTCTCTCCTTTCACGATTTTGTCGATCCTGTTTTTTTGGACAATGCTGAAAAGCGTCTTACTTCTGTATGTCACCTTTGATTGACGTTTTTATTTAGTTTTGACTGACAGTCATTTTTTTTATTGCACGTATATCATGTTGATTTTAGAGGTTTTATCATTTTGTTAATTCTTTCTCGCCATGCAGGTTTCTAGCCCAAGTTGTACGTTATAATTTCTCCTAGGTATTTAAACTGTTTCACCACTCTTAATTTCTCATTATTTACTATTATGTGGCTGATTACTAGTAGATCTGCTCCATTACCTCAGTCTTTTCAAATGATATCTGGAGTCCTATCTTTTGTGGTATATTTTATTTGATATTCCTGGTTCCAATTCTAATGTTTTTAGGATTCTTCTCGAACAATTCCTGTTTCACGTACTCCAGAGCACAGTGGAAATGTAATGGCACTAGAACTATCTTCCCGTCTTAACCTTGTTTTAGACACAAACAGCTCACAATATTTCTCCTCTGAACTTTACTTTAGATTTGGTGCTTGTTACAGTTAAGTTTATCATTTTTAGTAATTAAGGACAGAGACTGATATCTTGTAGTATCTTCATCATTGAAGATCTGCGGATACAATCATAAGCTTTTCTGAAATCTACAAAGGTTATTAAAAGTTTTTGTGTCTGTTTGTAGTAATCCATTACCAATTTTAAAGTGATTATCTGTTCTGGGCAGCTTCTCCAGGGTCTAAATCCTTCATGGTATTCACCTATTTCCACTTCAGTTTAATTTTTAAGATTATAGAGACTTCTGGACATTTCTTTATAAGTGATCTCCGAAAGGAAAATTCCTCTACAGTTGTCTGGCAAAATCAAACAATGGAAAATCCAGGAAGGAATGTAACAATATTAGAGAAGGAAAGTTGCCGCTCATCGCATAGCACAGATGCGGAGTTTCAGATAAGTACGAGGTGCATTCAAGTTCTAAGGCCTCTGATTTTTTTTCTCCGGACTGGAAAGAGATAGAAACACGCGCATTGTTTTAAAATGAGGCCGCGTTTATTGTCAATACGTCCCAGAGATGGCAGCACCGTATGGCAGATGGAATTTTACCGCCAGCGGCGAGAATGAGAACTGTTTTAAATACTTAAAATGGCAACGTTTTCCTTACTTGAACAGCGTGCAATAATTCGTCTTCTGAACTTGTGAGGTGTGAAACCAATTGAAATTCATCGATAGTTGAAGGAGACATGTGGTGATGGAGTTACGGATGTGTCGAAAGTGCGTTCGTGGGTGTGACAGTTTAATGAAGGCAGAACATCATGTGACAACAAACCGAAACAACCTCGGGCTCGCACAAGCCGGTCTGACGACATGATCGAGAAAGTGGAGAGAATTGTTTTGGGGGATCGCCGAATGACTGTTGAACAGATCGCCTCCAGAGTTGGCATTTCTGTGGGTTCTGTGCACACAAGCCTGCATGACGACCTGAAAATGCGAAAAGTGTCATCCAGGTGGGTGCCACAAATGCTGACAGACGACCACATGGCTGCCCGTGTGGAATGTTGCCAAGCAATGTTGACGCGCAATGACAGCATGAATGGGACTTTCTTTTCGTCGGTTGTGACAATGGATGAGACGTGGACGCCATTTTTCAATCCAGAAACAAAGCGCCAGTCAGCTCAATGGAAGCACACAGATTCACCGCCACCAAAAAAATTTCGGGTAACCGCTAGTGCTGAAAAAATGATTGTGTCCATGTTTGGGACAGCGAGGGCGTAATCCTTACCCATTGCGTTCCAAAGGGCACTACGGTAACAGGTGCATCCTACGAAAATGTTTTGAAGAACAAATTCCTTTCTGCACTGCAACAAAAACGTCCAGGAAGGGCTGCGCGTGTGCTGTTTCACCAAGACAACGCACCCGCACATCGAGCTAACGTTACACAACAGTTTCTTCGTGATAACAACTTTGAAGTGATTCCTCATGCTCCCTACTCACCAGACCTGGCTCCTAGTGACTTTTGGCTTTTTCCAACAATGAAAGACACTCTCCGTGGCCACACATTAACCAGCCATGCTGCTATTGCCTCAGCGATTTTCCAGTGGTGAAAACAGACTCCTAAAGAAGCCTTCGCCGCTGCCATGGAATCATGGCGTCAGCGTTGTGAAAAATGTGTACGTCTGCAGGGCGATTACGTCGAGAAGTAACGCCAGTTTCATCGATTTCGAGTGAGTAGTTAATTAGAAAAAAAATCGGAGGCCTTAGAACTTGAATGCACCTCGTACAACAAAAAGATTCTCACAATTATAGCTTTCAGCCATTAACACTTCAGTGACCAAGCACGAGTATTGGTTGGGCCACAGAACTGCTTCGAAACGACCGCACCCGATTATAGGTTGGGTGGTTGTTGGATGCCGCTCACAGCCTATTAGCCGTCCGAAAGCAGGCCGGTTACTGTGGTAGTGCTGCACGGAATACCTGTCTATATGTCCCTTGACTGCCGCTCCCCTCTGTGTTCTGGTTTTAGAACTATGTCAAAAGAAATGGCAAGACACGCATAGCAGCTTCTGTGACACGCTGCGCCATTATGCATTGGTGTAACCGTGAGTTTCAAATGTTCTCGTTACTCTTTGCCGCTTTCTTGTTAATTTTTTAATTATTATTATTATTATTTTCAAATTATTATTATTAATTATTTTCAAATATGTCGCATTTTCTGAGTGAGAAAGAAATTTTAAAAGCCTTAGAAGAAGAATTGGATGATTCTGGTTCTGAGTGGGAAATATTTGAATGTGAAGTGAATGAAGAGGATTCAGATACAGGTAAGGAGCTGTCTAGTGCAGTTTTTCTTCAGTATTATTATTACGACTTATATTGCTCGAGTTGTTTCAGTTAGCAGAGAGTTTATTTCTGTTCGTCTTGTCTATCTTGCACAGGAATCTGATGAGGCTGCATCTGTGCAGCCCGTGTTTATTGAACAAAGTACATCCTCTGTACACAGGTGTTGGCTGCAACACAGCTGTCTGTACCTCCAACAAAGAGGCAACGAATTTCGCGAAAAAAACCCACTGATGCCAAATTAGGTCGGAAATTTGCTGACGATCAGCCTACTGTGCCACAATTTGTAGAGAAAAGTGGAGTAATGGTAGCTGTTCATGAGAATTCCACTCCTGTTGGTGTGTTTTCGATGTTTTCCCCCGATTCCATAACGAAACACAAAATCTGAAACAAATGGCTGTCCAAAGTCTGTTTATGACAAACTCAAAGCAACTTCCAGGGTAAAGCTTCACAGTTTTCGTAATTCATGGGTGGGAGTAAAGCTGCACAAAATTTATATGTTTTTTGGCATATTTATACACATGTGTCTTGTGAAAAAACCAAAACTGGCAGGTTACTGGTCTACCAACAATTTTATTTCAACCTCTTTCCCTGGTTCTGTTATGGTCAGAAACAGATTCAAGGCAATATTATCAATGCTGTATTTGAATAACAATGCAACTTACATTCCGAAAAGTCAACCTCAGCACGACCCCATGCATAAAACCATGCCAATCATGGATCATTTCTTATTAGAATCACAAAAATCATTTAACCCATCAGAAAACCTCGCTATTGACAAAGGCATGTGTGGTTTCCGTGGAAGAGAGGTATTTCAGGTTTACATAAAAAATAAACCTGACAAGTATGGAATCAAGATGTTTATTGTGTTATTGGTTATGTTCTTAGATTGGAGGTATATGCTGGGAAAGGAACACAAGACAAATCCATAATACCGTTATTTGAGATGTTGCTAGCGGATTACCTGGGAAAAGGCCACACTGTTTACATGGACAGATTTTGTAGTTCACCAGCAGTATTCGATTTTCTGTGGCAACATAAAACGAAAGCAGTAGATACATGCCTGACTAACTGGAAAGACCTACGAAACAACATTGTTTACAAAAAAAACTGAAAAGGTAAGAGTCTGTGTCAATGAGGAGGAATCATCTGCTTTGTTTGAAGTGGAAAGACCTAAGAGATGTGCTATGCCTGTCCACTGTGCACAAATTGCCCAGATGACACGTCTGTTCCTACAAAGGAAGGTATCAAAGCAAAATCAAAACCAGATGCCATTCTTGAAAGTAATATTTACGAAATGGAGGTCACTAGGTGTGATCAAATGATGCATTTAGGAGGAAACAGATGAAGTGGAAGAAATTGTTCTTCCACATGCTTTTAATGGCTGCAACAAATGCATTTGCCTTATACTGGGAAACCAGGACCCCTGCTCAAAGACAGAGCTGCCATTTCTCCACTTTTCTAAGACAAATTGGTGAAGGACTGATTCACAAAGGTACAAATTTGGCACTAGACAATGTTCCTAGTGAAATTCACAGTAACATACTTCTAGGACGGCACTTTGCAGAAAAATTATCAGCCACTGAGAAGGAGCGTCCAACTAGTGTGTGTAAAGTTTGCTCTGAGAAAACAAAAAAATCTAGTGGTCAAGCAGGTAGGAAGGAAATCAGCTGGTGGTGTCCAGACTGCAATGTACCACTCTGCATCCCAGAATGCTTCAAAATCTTTTGTGAAACCGAAATCATACATTTGATGTTTGTTGTTATTAATTCTGTCATCAACCAATATAATTAAAATAAACCTTAAAGACTTTTTTGTTCATAATATGTTTTCTGTTTCAAGAAATCTTGAATAGGAATGTGCCAGTGACGTTTCACAAAAACACTAAAAATGGCTGATTCACTGGGCCAAGAGTGTGTCCAAACACACATGAACGTAACTCGCACACACGACTGCAATCTCAGGCAACTGCGTCGTTTCAGCTGCCTGAGACTGCAGTCGTGTGTGTGAGTTGGGTTTGCACGAGCCTATCTGCAACTCAGCATCTCCGCTATATGGTGGGTGGCAACTTTCCTTGTCTACAGTTGTCTGGATTTGCTTTGTATCTTCTTTTGTGTAGTGGATGGAATACAGTTGTAGTCCAATGTTCTGGTAGCTGTCCTATGTCCATACCATCTCTACACATTGATGTAATGATACGATCAATGGTTCTGCAGTGCATTTCCAAAGCTTCGTAAATGTTTGATCTTCTCCACTTGCTTTGTAGTTTTTTAACTCTTTCAAAGCTTTGCAGACTTCATGGATTTCAGGTGGATTTATATCTCCTGTTAGTGTTTTAACAGATATATCTGGGTTTACTTGAAGTACAGCAGTTCTGGGAAATCACAACTTAGTAATTTGTTAAATGTTTCTGCTAAAATTTCTATGATTTTTCTACTGCTATGGGCCACCTTATTATTTTTATCTTAATGCTGGAGAGTCATGTCTTTGTAGTTGTCTCATATAAAATAAAGTGAAAATATTAAGAGGATATGGAGGCTCCCCAAAAGAACTTCGTACATCTGCAGTTACTGTGAAACGGAATGGACTTCTATCTACAACACAATTACCAGGCTACAATCCTGTAGAACCACAACTATTGTCAGTTGTCATCAGCTGTTCTTTGACACCCCTTTCACCACTTAATATTTCTGAGTCACTGTCATTAGCTATCATCATCACTGTTTTCACCACTACTCGAAACATTATTACTAGACCACTCACTATCACTTCTGTTCAATAACCTCCCAATGTTCTCTTCACAGAAAGACGAAGAATATTCATGCTTGGACAAGTTACACTTGTTCATCTTCTGCCTATCCTTGCTATCACTTAGCAGAAACTAGAATAATTAAAAATGGTTATATGTAAGGAAAAAACATACACAGAATTGATTGCAGAAAAGTAAGCAACCAAAGCCATCAACTCGTGGATCTAATATCTGAAGTTACTGTTTTCTTTTGCTGAAATAGGAAAGGGAAGAAATTGCGAAAGAATAAAGCTGGGAAATGTTACAAGTAGGGATGGAAGAAAAATCCCACAGCTAACTAGCCGGCGGTAGCCATCACGTGGCTATAGCCTTGTGCCCCAGGTACTATGCAAAAATAAGTTACTTGCATATAAAGAAGTGGTATGCAGTATAACTGAAAGAAATACCCACCCCATTGTAGGAGTGCTGACAGTTGCTCTGACTAGTGGTGGTGGCTGCTGCTGGGCTGCTGCCAGGTGGCTCGTCGTAGGGGACATGGCCAGCGACACCTGTAACAGCGGCAGTATGGAAAGTCTCTCTCTCTCTCTCTCTCTCTCTCTCTCTCTCTCTCTCTCTCACACACACACACACACACACACACACACACACACACACACACACACACACACACACAGGAACAAAATATGCATTTTTCATATATAGCACTACTGAAGCAATGGAAGTGAACTGACCAATTGCTGTGGCAGTTTGGCAACAGTGTACAGTTCATACATTGAGTGCTAAAGTGCGCGCCATTTATGATGGCAGCCGAGTTTAGGTTCGTTCTGCGCATCTGACGTCACAAAACACAGTCAGCCAATGAACAGAGAACGACGTTGCCAGAGCTCGACTGCAGTGCAGAGCATGGACGAGTGTCTTCAGTTTTAGAAACGTTCAGTCATAAGTAAAGTAATTGGACAAAAGCAATGTCTTGATAGCAGACTTTCTTTTATAGAAAGTTTGGAAAAAGCATTCTTTGTACCAATTGCTTCATATTCTATTAATTAATAAACCAAACAGGCAGTAAGCCTCCTAATTCAGGCGATAGCAAGGAAAGGTGTTTGTATCATTCTCACTAACCGCTTTCTCGCAATAAAGAACAGCGGTAATCGTTTATTTCCTATTGTACTTCGACAAAACATAAGTAATTCGTGTTTGTCGGTATTTTGCGTAATATTTTAAAGTAGTCCGGGAAAAATATCAGGCCATAAGTTGCGTTAGCGTAATGGATTAAGTGTATGGCCGCTAATCAAAAGGTCCTGAGTTCAAACCGTAATCGGTGTTTAGTATTTTCATTATTTTAAAAACAATATAGAAGTGTCCTACTTCATGAATTTTATTCTCTTGAATGTAATTTTTTGAAATTTCAGTGGCAACTAACAACGACAATATGGAAAGTATACACTATGGACTTTTACCTCTGCAAACTCTTCAAAATTTCATGCAATGGTTTACTACATCTAATGCTGCACAATAACTGCGTTGAACAGTGAAACAAAATTAAGTCATTTATGGGGGGAAGGAATCAGTCCAAAAGATGTGTAAAAATCAAATTTTTGGGCCAAATAGTTTTTGTGAAATTGAATGATAAAGCGTGTCAAAGCAGTCGAAACACCATGTGTCTGCACAGGCGAGCAGCGCAATGATGACAAAATCGCGCACATCGTGGAATGCGGGGAGCTCGTCTCTGCAGCAGCGAAAGGGTTAATGCGGCCGTGGTGGCTTCACTTCATAAACTGCGCGCTCCCCCCTAAACGTAAGTTCGTGAACTATACTATGCGCTGCTTCTCTTGGCGCATACAACTGGCAACGCAGCAATCTCCCGCGTCTGGGTGGGCATGCGCGAACCGCCAAGATAAAAGAATTGAACTATAGTGCTCTGGTTGGAGGAAATAGCTCCAATGCATGAAGTGTCAACCAACAAGTAATTTGAATCAGATTTTAGAATATCAGTTCAGATGAGCAACTTTGTGGGTGGGTGGGATGTTAAATATCCTTCACTTAAGTGTCGTTGGAGTGCACATTTTTCAGTCTCAAATACTGTGTATTGTCTTGAGACGTGAAATAAATGTGCAGGAAGAATACCTATGTGCACAACTTAACATTCACAGAGTCCATTTACTCTGCATAAAAGTAAGTACGAAGTTTGATGTATGTGCCTTATTTATTTCAGCAAGCATGAAATATGTTTTACAAACAACCAAAGTGGACACCTGCCTAAATCTTGTCAGATAACCTTGGCATTTATTATACCACTGGATCTACTAATTTATAACTCATACACCTTTGTTCCTCTTTTTCAGCCCCAATGTTCAATTTTATCTGAAGACTGATCAAAAGGTCTCCCCTCTTGAACTGCCCCCTTTCCTTAGCAATAAAATAACTAATATTTGTTGTTGCAAGTTCCAAATCCACTGACCATTAATGTGATTTGTACTGTAATGCACTTAACAGACTACTTTACAAAGTACTTGTAGATGACTGATTAATTTTATGTGTAAATGTTAGCGATTAGAAGATTAATGAATACAGCAAAGTGCACTTAAAAATATTATAGCAGAAATAAATAAGGTACAATAGTTTTCTACAGCAAACATATCAGTAGTGAAACATATTTAAATTTGACAACAAAACTAAACAATGGAAAATCCAGGATGGAAAGTAACAATACCAGAGAAGGAAAGTTGTTACTCACCATATAGCGGAGATGCTGAGTCACGATAGGCACAATAAAAAGATTCACACAATTAAAGCTTTCGGCCATTAAGGCCTTTGTCAGCAGTAGACACACACACACACACACACACACACACACACACACACACAAACGCAACTTGCACACGCATCTGCAGTCTCAGAGAGCTGGTGGTCTCAGCTCTCTGAGACTGCAGATGCGTGTGCAAGTTGCGTTTGTGTGTGTGTGTGTGTGTGTGTGTGTGTGTGTGTGTGTGTGTCTACTGCTGTGAAAGGCCTTAATGGCCGAAAGCTTTAATTGTGTGAATCTTTTTATTGTGCCTATCGTGACTCAGCATCTCTGCTATATGGTGAATAGCAACTTTCCTTCTCTGGTATTGTGAAAACAAAACTTAACATACTATTGTTCTACACTACACATGCTGCTACCTTTTAATAACAAATTAACCAATGCACTGGAAGAACCTTTAGTTTACTATTTAAGTTTTTGTTTTGTCTCTAATCAGAAATGTGGCATAACAGGTTAAATAATCAAAAACTGCTGTAGATGTGTAATGGATCACTTTTAGAGCCACAGTCAATTTTATGGAATTATAAATTTTTTTAAACTATTGTATGTGCAAGTTACTAGCCAATCAAAATTGTGCTAAATGTCATAGGTGAACACTCATGTTCTAAAGGACTTATCCAACTTCAATACATACAATTTTATGAAGGTTAAGTTATCCCAAATCTGATGTAAAATAAGTATAAAATTTTAATATTTTTTTTCTCTAACAATGATAAAAGTGCCACAAACTGTCGAAATTCCGGTGTCTTCGCAGCTTTTAAGACACATTCCATGCAAAACACTATTTAACATAATTTTTTTTGTTTTGTACAAAGACAATAAAAATACATGTACATGCAATAATACCCACGAAACATTCAAATTTCTTTGAAGTATGGACTCATACACACAGGATACAATACTCTGCGAATACATATAGCAATTCTCCACCATAAGGTACCGATGAAGTCATAAAGGTAGCTCCCAGTAATTGTGTTAATTCACACACTAGGCCTTAACTGCAATAATGAACAAGAGCGTTCAGGGATGTGGGATTACAGCTTCATCTATGCAATGGAAGGACATTTAATTTAGTATTAAAATTTTCCTTTTGCTGTCAATCAACTGGTTAAAAGAAAATTGCTCCACTGTGAGTGGACATTCATCCTAGAGCAACTGAACATCTTTATCACGAGCGGTGTGGAAGTTTTTTGAGACAGCGCAACAGGACTTCATAGTGAGCTGGACAATGTGACTGATTAGATGCTCTGTACTAGTGCTCTGTTAATAAAGAGGATTCTCATTATCCAGATGTGTTGTCTCTGTAGGTGGTTTACTACTGCTGTAGTATCCCACCTAACAACTGTGTTTTCTTCTCAGTAGTATTAAGGCTTTCTTTAATTTTTCGAACCTATTAAATTCAACACTAAAACAGAATTCAGTGTGTCGATGCTAACATCTTGCAGCAATTAGAACAATTACTGGCAGCTTCATTGTTACTGTTTTCTGTCTAATAATTACTTAACTGAAATGACCAAATTTCACTAAATCAAATACAGTGCTCAAGTGACACCTCAAATAATTTACTCTGTCATCTATTACTACTGGCAGTATGCAGATAAGTTTAGTATTGTAATTTAGATGGAGAATACCATCGGATAATGTGTAACAACGTTTTTTCTTCCCCCTCCCAGCAGATTGGTTAGATGCTATAGTCTCATTCCCTTTCACCATTTACTAACCTGAGGATAATACTGCGGAGCCATTCTAGGGCGAACAGGAGTGTAAGATCTATTACTGGCAGTTGTAGATGTGTTCATCTGCAACTAAACAACAAAAATTCAAATAATAAAAACCAATACAAGACCATGGTTCAGGCAACATACATAAAATATTCTTTCAGCAATTGTGATAGCAGCAGTTCGTACTAAATATCATAGAGGTTTCATACTGCAAACATTTCATCAATTCCGTGGTAAGTTATGCACAGCAATTTCTATAAGAGCCACTGAAATTTTCTTTTTCGCTACACTACAAAGGTTTAGAGCCTCACTGGTTTGAGTACTTGCCATTTGTTAACCTAGGTTAGCATGCAATGTGCCAAAATGATTTTCGCTCAATGGAACTTAAAAATTGAGGTGCATGCTTGAAGAAAACTGAAGCCTGAATATAATCTGATCATCGTAACTCCAAGAAGCTTAAAGAAAAACTTCAAGTATTCATATACATTTCAAATGTTTGGAACATCCCATCAATAACAATTGTCCAACTTATTTGGAGTAATGCACTGACAGTAATTAGATGTAGAATTTTTTTTAAATAGTATTTTTGGTTTATTGGTTGGTTGGTTTTGGGGAAAGAGACCAAACAGCGAGGTCATCGGTCTCATCGGATTAGGGAAGGACAGGGAAGGAAGTCGGCCGTGCCCTTTCAGAGGAACCATCCCGGCATTTGCCTGGAGCGATTTAGGGAAATCACGGAAAACGTAAATCAGGATGGCCGGACGCGGGATTGAACCGTCGTCCTCCCGAATGCGAGTCCAGTGTGCTAACCACTGCGCCACCTCGCTCGGTTTTGGTTTATATTTGAAGACATAGCAACTGGGGAGAATGATATACAAACATCAGCATACGCAAACAGAAAAATAGCTCTTTGAAACAGGAAAAAAGGAAGAATGTACACTGTTTATGCAAAAAAAGTCCACCACAAAATGGCACTACAAACTACTTTTACGATGAAATAAATTTACAAATACCATACCTCACCCAGCAGTTACACACATCTGAATTGCTGGATGTGTAACCAAAGCACAGTGAAATAGCACACATTAATCCATAGGTAAAACAAACACACACTATAGACCAGAGTCCTTCACAATATGGAATTCTCTACAATAGTGACATGTATAAGAAAAAGCCGTTATCACACAATGGAAGAGTCGAAAGACGGACATGTCAAAACAGTAGCCCATGATGGGCAGCATTGTTGTGCCCCTTGTCAACTCCTAATAAAGTTACATAATCAATTCCTTCCCTGCCTGCAGGTACACATACACAGTCATGGTATGCAATGAAATCCTGTCCCCGCAGTACCGTCGCACAATGCTGGAAGTGTCAAAACAAAAACCTATCACTTTATTGATGGGCTGCACCAAGTGTTTTTTTTTTTTTTTTGCTCTCCAGTGGTGTGCGAAGGTATCATGCCCATGTGTATCTTCAGGCAAAGAAGAAATTATATACCTAACTTTATTTTTCAAGTTTTAATTATAAGCTTTATACTATCCCACTTAAGCACTGAGAAGATTGTACTTTTGTTTTGGCAGTATGTTACATCGCTTCAGCACAAATTATGTAATGTGTAGGTAGAGAGAGTCCTGGCTGAAATGATCTCTGAATGTAAATAAACCAGTAATCTTCCCACCCCCTATTCTTTACAGAATTCAGTCCAGCTTCCAAAATTTGATTAAATGAGTTACGGTGTTAAATATTTGACCTTTAAGCTTGTACACAAGGAAGTGTCCAGGAAAAGTTTGAAATTATGTTCACAATTTGTTTAAAGTCACTAAGTGCTAACATTATCAAACATTGGTTGAGTGGAGTATGGGTAGTTTGCACTCTGTTTTGAGCAAAAGCTAATTTTTCACACACCTTAATGTTTATAATGCCATATTTCCTGAATAATGTTACAATTTTACACGTACATTCAATGGTATTGTGGATAATGTCTGCAAAATATGATGCGAACAGAGTTAGTAAAATAGTAATAAATTAAAATGTCATGCTTGGTGCAACAATTTTACAGCATGAACAGCAAAGTGAGAGAAAGTTTGTAATTATTTGAAATCATGTATAATGTTTGTTGAAGGTTGGTAATTGTTGTCATTCTCACATAGTGGATGAACCGAGACTGGGTAATTGACACACTGTGGGTTAGGCTATCTCAAGACATTTACAAACTTTCTAACTGTAAGAACTGCCTTACTGTGTTAAATCTTGGACTATACCTCTTATTGAGTAGATTAAGACAGAATTTTAAATTTAGTTAATAATTGTATGAAAATCAAATTTTTGTTGCCCTTAGAAGTTATTCAGATAGGCAACCTTTACTTTGAACCTTGCAATACAAAGCAGGTTTGCCGTTCAGTAGTATAGATTACTAACACTAAATAACCAACATCCTTCTGTTGACTAAATGTCTGTATCTTATTCCTGCATTTGTGTTAACATACAAAATTCCAGTGTTCCTACCCTGCTTTGATCAGAGCTGTCATCTTCAGAATAGATTTTATCGTATTATTCATCACTTTACTTTTTTTAAAAGATTTATTTATTTATTTCATGTTCCGCTGATCCAGAAAATGAGTGAATTGCAAGGATATGGAACATGTCAAACTGTATATAGTTCAAGATGTAACACACACAAAAAATAAAAGATACAATGCAAATAAAATCTCACATTGAGAACATGCACCCAATCAACAGAATATTGTGTTACACTGGGGAATCATCGGTAAAAATTGACCATAAAAAATAAATAAATAAATAAAACAATCTGTATTAGGTACTCTTTCAGAATATGTTTGAATTTTTGCAGTTGTTTCGGAGGGCATTGGATATGCACTGGAAGTGCTTAAAGCTGGAGTACAAAGCTCTTTTCTGAACCAGAGTTCGAATTTCAGTTCAATGTGCAAACACTTTTTGGTTCTTGTGTTGTTGTCGTCATGTTGTTTACTTTTGTCTTTGTACAGAGAAAAGTTTACAGCCAACAAGGAACAAATATACGTTAGGTAAAAAGTTGGTAAGGATATCTTCCTTTAGAAACAAGTAACTGCATGTGTGTATGATGGGCACCACTCATTCTGATAGCCATTTTTCGCACAGTGAATTTTTTTTTCCAAGACATTGGTTCCCACAGAATATAATAGCATACAACATTAATGAATGAATGTAGCCAAATTAGGAAGCCTTAATGGCATCTACTTTACACACAGAAGCAGTAATTCATAGTGCAAATATTGCAGAACATAGCGCAAATATTGCAGAACTAAGTCTTTTGAAAAGGTGAAAAATGTTGTGCATCCAGTAATTTTGTAACAACTTTCTGAATAGATTGATCTCTACACTTTACGTTAATTTCTTCAAGATTTCATTGTGGTGCATGGGACCCCAAATCATGGGTTTTATCTGAATTGAGCGAAAGACCATTGGAACAAAACCAACTTAAATTTTCACTAAAAACTTTGTTCGTAGTTTGTTCAAGACTGTTGCTACACAGTTCATCAATGAGAACTGCGGTATCATTTGCAAAAAGGGTAAAGTTACTCTTTGTATTGGAACAAAAAGGAATGTCATTAATGAAAATAACAAACTGCAGCAGAGGAGCCTTGTGGCACGCCACAATTTAAGCCTCCCTCTACATATAAGGCTGGCTCTCTGGATAAGCCTTTCAGAATTACAGTCTGCTTTCAGTCTAGGTATGACTGAAACCATAATATTCTGCCTTTTTCAAAAGGATTTGATGGTTTATACAATCACAACATTTTGAGAGAAAACAAAAAAATATCTACTGGTAACACTTTTTGGTAATGGCTTCCAGAATTTGATCTTGCATATTGTGGAAGTAGAAATGATTGACAATTAATCTGTACACAAGTTTATCAAGAATTTTTGAACAGATGATTAAAAGGGAGATTAGGCGATATTTTGTGATTTATTTTTATCACCTTTCTTAAAGAGCAGAATCACTACAGCCAATTGTAGTATATCAGGGACAATTCCTTCTCGGAGAGATGTACTGAATATATTGCATAAGGCTCGACTTGTATGTTTATAAAAATATTTAAATATGTTACTAGAAACACTGTCCACACCAACATACTTTTTATTCTTTAATGGCTTCGTTATTCTTTCAATCTCATTTAATGTAACAAATGGTAAGGATATCTGTGGGGTTCTGTTGCTGGTAGCTTTCTGTAGAAGAGCCATTGCTTCATCCACAGATCCTTTTCTACTGTTGTCGAAAAATGTTTGTTCAATATTTCTGCAACCATCTAATGTTCCTTTATAATATTATCTTCTTGTTAAATTTCTATCTATGTCATGTTTCTAGTCTTTTTCTGCTATTTCCCTCTTTTTCACATTCCAAATTGTTTTTGTTTTATTTTCTGATATGTGAATTCCAGTTTTCATGTACCTACTTTAGAGTGCTAAAGTAATGTTTGTTGTCTCTTTGGGCCATTACACGTTTTGAGAGAACTACATAGCATCCTCTTTGTTGTCCATGTTGTTTTATTCCCGCAGTGAGCCAATTCTGTCAGCGGTTACATGGGTGTTACTATTTTTTTTAACGGAAGATAGCATCAAAGAGACATGAATTCATTTAACAATGTATTACATTTTTCATTTAAATCTGTTTCACTGTAAACTGGACTCCAGTTTACCACTTTTGTAAATACAACCTTTTTTTTTTTGTTCGCTGCATCAATTCTGTTACTAAAGATTTATTGCAACCTCCTCACTTTATATCAAAAATAATTACAGCCGTGAAATCGACAATGCTAATTTTACAAACATATGGACCAGATTTATTCTCTGCAGGTATGGCAATAAGATAGTGAGAAAGTTTCAAAGCAGTACAGTAATGTAAGTAATTATTTACTAATTGCCAGCAATGCGAAGAAACATGTACGCAATGGTATTTGGATCCTGAAGGCCACTCCAAGTAACATAAAAATTTAAAAGTTGAAAATCTCCCTTCAAAATTTCTCAACAGATCTACACAATTCTGAAAAGCAGTAAATTGATGCAGTTAGTTATAAAATCGGGTATTTACTAACAAAACAGCTCCCTAGATTTATAACAAAAAATCATAAAATTATGTGCATGTGAGGGATAAGAATGAATTTAATTCACGTAGTGCAAATCACTTACTGCACTTGCACACGGGGTACACTGGACACTAGTAATGTCTCATCAAGTCAGGTTAGGGGTAGCAGATAGGATAATGTTATGGGGTAACCAATGTCAAGGTCTTAAACCAAATGACTCCTACATTTCAGCAAGTATGGACAGCTTGCATAGAGTGAACTGCCTGTTCTTCACTTTTCTCAGGCCCAACATCTCTGTATTCCTGTTGATATCATCCTTCCATCTTGTTCATGGCTACTTCTGCCCTCCACAGATCCTGAGAATGCTTCGTCTTCCTCTTCCATCATAATTAGGTGTCTAGCACACATCAATCTTCCCTTCATGCTTTGGCTAATAGCAGTTTGTAAGTATAGGTTTGCTACTCTGATTTTTTTAACATCCTCCATTTCTGCCACTGGGCATCCGTCGTGGGCCAAATATTTACCTTAATATCATTCCCTCTAAGACTAGCAGTTTTTGTTCATCTGTTTAGCTTCATGTAAATGGTCCAGAAACAAAGAGCTCCTGGGAGAATTACACTGTGCTACATTCCGATTCCAAAACTTCTCTCAAAACTGCTCTACTGCACAGAATGTCCACGAAAAAATATGTTCTGTTTGCTGGTGCAACCCTTGACTTTATCTCAAGTTCCATACATACAGCTGTACTAGACATATTAACTTTTGTGAAAACAAATTCCTTCATGATACTGGTGATTGCGTCCTTATGTACGCAGTCAGAAGATTTATTGAAATGAACAAAAACCACAAGAATATCAATGTCATGTTACCAACATTTCTCAGTTATCTGTTTGAGCATAAAGAGCTGATCTATAACTGATCTATTCCTTCTGAAGCCACAATGATAGTCCCTATAATTCCTTCTGCTATCAGGATAATTCTCTTCCATAAACACCGAGATAGAATCTTGCAGCTTACACTAGGGAGTGCAACCACTATATAATATTCACATAACAGGGGGTCATTCTGTTTTAGTACAGGACAGATTTTGGCCATTTTTCTGTCATCAGATAGGTTCTCATATTCTCAAACATTCTTTAATAGTTTCCTAATTATTTCAACAAGTACCAGTCCTCGATTGTTATCAGCTCTCCTATAATTTGGCCTTTGCCATCAGCCTTATTGTTTTTGTTTTAATTATTTGCCTTATTTCTTCTTCAACAGATGTCTTCTTTGTGTCTACAGTGTATGGTATTTCACACGGAAGAGATTCAATGCAGTTATCAAAGTTCAGTAATTCTGTGATGTACTCTGCCCATTGCCAACTACTTCCTTGTCATTCATGTAAAGATTTTTCCCTGGTTGCATTTGACAAATGTTTCTTCTTTTATTTCTGTGTTACTTTCTTGACTTTTTGGTACATACTTCCTGTCCTGTGATGGATACAGCCCTCTTTCGCTTCTTCTATTAGCTGGTTGTAATATTTCCACTTCTCCTGTCTTAGTATAGATTCCTTTTCCTTTCTTATCCTGATACACCTGTGTTTTAACTCCTGGTCTGCACTATTTTCTAACCCCATCTTCCTAGCCAGCTTTCTGTCTTCAATTTTTTGGTTGCGTACATAGCTGAATCACACCTTCCCTGATCTCTCTCATTTGCCTAGAGTTTTAGAGGTTACGCTGTTTTACAGGTTCCTTAATTTGAAAGCAACTGTGGTTGGTATCACAGTCTCCTATCTTTTCCTCACGTCTGCTTAAGTATTCCGCTAGTGTTGACTCATGTTCTTTTGATCCCTATCTCTTTTAAGGTATTTATATCGTAATACGTTGTCTCATTTCCTTAATGTCAGAATGCATAAAATGCTTCTGCACTTACTTGTTATTTTCTATCAATTATTAATGAATTTGTCTGTGATATAAATCTTAGGTGTGGTGACAAGCTTGGTTTGTCACAAAGCCACAGGTCAACGAAAGGTAGTAGGTGACATTCTCACTCATAATTGGTGAAACCCAAAAAATGTGGATGCAAAATTAAATGTCAATACAAAGTCTTGTTTCTCTAGTCTTCCACACTTGCTTGTTTAGTTGTGTAATTGTAACCTGTACTATATTACAAACCTAGTAAACATAGGATACTTCGTCATCGAAGCCACCAAAAATTGTGACGTTTCCTGTGAAATCTTCAAACACTCAAAGCAACTTTTCCTATGCCACTGTCGCTACTATACCTCGGCAGCTCAAAAATTCCGAGCGGCGCAGCTTACTTTCTCCTACACCCCCGTGTTTAAAATTTTGGTCTAAAATGTGCCCTGCACTGCACCTACCACTGACCATCAGTATCTCCTGTCTCTTTGGCTCTCACTGCTGTTGTCTTTGTCCATATCTTTTTCTCTTCCACTACCACTGTCTCTCTGCTACTCTTCATCAGCATAAAAAAAAGGGAAAATTTTTGGTGAGGAAGGTGAAATGAGGTTTGAGGAAGCTGGCTGCCCATTTTTTTGTCAAGATTCTTTTTAAGTTCAAAGACGAACATATCTGCCATTTTTGTGCTCCTACAGGAGTATTTTTCCATTGGTTCCCTTTTTATCCATTACAGCAGGGTATGCTGCTTGTGTAAAATGACCTCTACAGATCAGTAAAGTTTTGACAGTTTATTTGTATAATTTCCTTCTCATACCATCCATTGAGTCTCCCCTGACCAGGGTTATGGGTAACTTTTCCAAACTCTATCCCTTTTCCTAAACCTCTCCAGTCCTATTCTTTCCCCTTCAACCCTTCTGCCAGAAGAAGGAGCCAATGGCTCCAAAAGTTTGCACAAGTAAAACTTTTCTTTAGGTGGGTATTCTCCTGCAGCTACTTGGTAAGTAGATTATTTTATCTATTTAGTTAGATTATATTTATATAATTGGGCACATTTATACAGGGTGTTAAGAAGTGTCAAATACTTGGTAGTACTCATCGAAACAAGAAAAATAAGTCTAACAAACATGGGTACAAAAATACATACTTCCGAGATAAACACATATTTACAGAAAGTGTTGCGCGATGCTTGGTTACTGATATTGGTACAGTCTTGCATTGCCACTCCATCAAATGTGTCGGAAAGGCAGTATGATGTCTTACTCACAGTACTCTACCTACCATTAGATGGTGTGCAGTCAGTTGTGTGGTTCAAGTCATGTTGTAGACTACGTTACTTTCTGTCATGTTTGTGAGCCTTATAGTACAGTACTGTCAACCCTGGGCATATAACACGGTGTTTTACCTTCTTCCAAACATGGATTCACTTATGTGTTTTTAATGAGTTGTGGTGTTTGTATGTACAAATGGTGTGGTACGTCTACATTTTCTCTCTTCCAGCACTTGTTAGCAATGGAAACCTATTACCTAATAAGTGAAATGATGGATATGATATTCTGCTACGGTTTAACAAATGGACGTAGTCTATGAACCCTATTCACAGTGCAGTGTACCCTCGGATAAGCTGTTTGGTAGACTCTTCCAGTGTTTGGGGGAAACAGGTACCCCTGCACCTCAGAAAACTGCCAGTGAAAGCCTCAGCACAGTCCATATGCCTGACATGTGCTACGTTCGATAGACCAGTGTGCGACCAATGTGCGACCAATGTGCAACGATTAGCAGCAGCTGTAGGCATGTCTCACACTCTTATCTGGGGGGTGGGGGAGGGGGGAGGGTGGGTGTACTTCACAGACAATTGCTGTACCCATATCACCTATGGCCTATGGCGCATTCAGGCCCTAAGGCCACAGGAACATTTTGACAGATGGTGGTTCTGTCAATTGCTTTTGCAAAAGTGTGCTGCAGATCCACTGTTCACATTCAAGATTTAATTTACTGATGGGGTAGGGTTCACAAGAGATGGTGGTACGAATTTCCTTAACCAGCATGTATGGGCAGATGTAAATACCCAAGCAATTCAGGAGAAAGGGCAACAACACTGATTCTCAATCAATGTATGGGCAGGCGTACTTGGCAAAAGATTAATAGGAATACGTGCTATCTCAGAGATTAACTGGGGCACATTATCTAGACTTTCTCATTAATGTATCGCCTACCTTGCTAGAGGCTGGACCATTGCAGCAACAAATACAAATGTGGTTTATTCATGATGGCACACCAGCATACTTTCGACACAATGTGCATGGACATCTGATGCAGACATTTGAGGACCACTGGATTAATTAGGGGAAGGAGGGGGTCACACCTTGGCCTGCTCGTTCGCCAGACAGGGGGGCACTTGAAGGAATTGGTCTATGTCATGCCAATCAATGATGTGTTGACACTACAGGATCGTGTCTTCAATGCGTGCCAGCAGACAACAAAAACCGAGCGAGTGTACTTCAAAGGGTGCGTGGCTCCTTACGCCAGAGGGTGCTTTGTCATGAATGGGTGTGGCATTGAACGCCTCCTGTAAACGGTGTTTTATCACAGAAAGTATGCATTTCCAGACCTAGGTTTATTGGACTTACTTTTCTATTTCGATGTGTACTGCCACCTCTCAAAGCATTCGACACTTTTTTTGAACACCCTGTATACTTCATTTTCCTTCAATATCCATCACAGTTGCAATAACAGCCATTTCTTTGTGGTGACTAATTTTGGAGCATCACATCCATTGCAAACCAAGGCCTTAGACATTAAGTATAATGATACAGGTCCCACCACTGTACATGTGAGTAAGCAAATATTCACATTTTTCACCAGTAATCATTACACACATGCAAAATTATAAACTTTGTAAAAGCACACACTGTGACTTTTCAATCAAGTGCAGCAAATTCTGCTGTGTTCAACTGTAAAGAATTCAACTTTTTTGTATCTGGGCAATAATTACTGATGAGAAATAATGAATATTTGGTCACTCACATGTACATTGGTGAAAACTGTACAACTGCACTTCAGTCTAATGCAAAGATTTGAAAATGGACATGATGGTCCGAAACTACAATCCCATCCACGAATGGTGATGGTTTGCGGAGGTCGAGAAACATGCGGGGATTGCATTGTTGTCAGTTCCAAACAATAGTTGGGGTACACACATACACGTGCTTTGTACTTGAGGTAAGTGTATATCCAGCAAAATACGTCTCTCACTTGCTTTTCTGCTTACCACCACAATCTGCCATTACAACTCACAACACATGGAATAAAAATTCACTAAATAATGAAAACGATTCATCCTCGCATTGGATTCGACCTTAACAGCAGAGTGCTCAGAACACTGCTGAATAGTCACTGGCTATTGGAGAATGCTGGCCTTCGATACACAGAATGAGACTAAACTCAGCTACCATCGTTTGTAACTCCAACTATAGTTACCACAAAGAAATGACTGTTATTGCAACTGTGAGGGAAAATAAAGCTTTAATAGATTTAAGTTGCGATAGATTTAACAGTCGAAGTTGCTGGTCCTATCCCTCATCAGTATGTTGGAATGCCACACATTGTACAATTTGATAGATATAAACAACAAATAAGTATGCGTAATATACAGTTAATACGAAATCATGTAGGCCTAAGGATACTCTGCTCAATGATCGCAATTAATCGCTAATGCCCCAGCTTGATTTGTATTTTAAAAGATTAAAAATTATGTCAGAAATATTTTACTGAGTTTGTAATCTTTCCAGTTTTACACATTTTTTAGCATAATTTTCAGTTCTTTTTAGGCAGGTTATGACAATTTATAGTCCCTTTATTGTTGCTGCAGTAGCACTTTGGGAATATTTCTATAAGCATGAAGTGCCGTTTGTACAGTTTTTTGACCTCAAAACCCTTGGGATGACCTTAGAACCCTTGTCAAGTGCTCATTATATCAGTTAAAACCACATTTACATCTCAGACCAGATATTACGTGCTTGAGTACCATAACTTTAAATGGTTGGATCTTGGTAACGGATAATACTGATAAGCTTCAAGTTTCCTCCAGATCATCACCTCAAGAACATATGGTAAAAATTTTAACAACTTGCCATGAGTACAAATGCTAAAAGTGACAATCCCCAGAATATCTATACAAAAAAACAAGGTTTCTTACGGTTTTCTCAGGAACTACCTATGAACATGTAGTACTTTTATAAGCTGCCTAAGGTCCACTCTAGAACACACGTCACACAAAATAACCAACTGTACTAAATTTGCCTGCACTGGAGGAAGAGTTTCAATGTTTAAATTTTGACCCTGTACTGCAAGATAGCTACAAGATACCCTTTCTTCCAATATGCATACAAATAGTTGCTAAGCCAAGGGCTACCAAAAACCTTTGACACTATCTATGATCAATGGAACCCGCAATGCAACCCCCTTATTTTAATGAGCGTTTTTCGGTAAAGGTAGGCAGGGTTCATTGTCATGCACAGACTGATACATCAGGTTGAAAATAAGTCTTTTTGTTCTTGCTAGAGCAGTAAATGTGAAGCTGGTGGTAAACAAAAGAAAAGGTTAACATACAGCACTTACAAATAACCCTTCAGAAAGTTTCATTGGAAAGAAGGTAGAAAAGTATGTTATAGAACTTGGAAGCAATGTCTGTATTCACTATTTTCTCTGAACAGATCAAATGGTTCAAATGGCTCTGAGCACTAGGGGACTCAACTTCTGAGGTCATTAGTCCCCTAGAACTTAGAACTAGTTAAACCTAACTAACCTAAAGATATCACACACATCCATGCCCGAGGCAGGATTCGAACCTGTGACCGTAGCGGTCTCTTGGTTCCAGACTGCAGCACCTAGAACCGCACGGCCACTTCAGCCGGCTGAACAGATCATCCCAAAGAAAATAAAAATGGGTGCTAAACTTGGCGAGAGACTGGAGCATGAGAAAACAGCTCAGTAAGTGCATGAAACACTAACAGTTCAATGTCTACTTAAGTTATTTGCATACTGCACAGATCATGGATGTGATCTCTAGCTATGAAGTGGTAGCAGTCAGTTATAACAATTATAGGCCTAGTACGATCAACTGAAAGAACCAGAGGTTGTAGAGAGTTTCAGGGAGAGCATAAGGGAACAATTGACAGGAATGGGTGAAAGAAATACAATAGAAGAAGAATGGGTAGCTCTGAGGGATTAAGTAGTGAAGGCAGCAGACGATCAAGTAGATAAAAAGACGAGGGCTAATAGAAATCCTTGGGTAACAGAAGAAATATTGAATTTAATTGATGAAAGGAGAAAATATAAAAATGCAGTAAATGAAGCAGGCAAAAAGGAATACAAACGTCTCAAAAATGAGATCGACAGGAAGTGCAAAATGGTTCAGCAGGGGTGGCTAGAGGACAAATGTAAGGATGTAGAGGCTTGTCTCACTAGGGGTAAGATAGATACTGCCTACAGGAAAATTAGAGAGACCTTTGGAGAGAAGAGAACCACTTGTATGAATATCAAGAGCTCAGATGGAAACCCAGTTCTAAGCAAAGAAGGGAAGGCAGAAAGGTGGAAAGAGTATATAGAGGGTTTATACAAGGGCGATGTGCTTGAGGACAATATTATGGAAATGCAAGAGGACGTAGATGAAGACGAAATGGGAGATACGATACTCCGTGAAGAGTTTGACAGAGCACTGAAAGACCCGAGTCGAAACAAGGCCCCGGGAGTAGACAACATTCCATTAGAACTACTGATGGCCTTGGGAGAGCCAGTCATGACAAAACTCTACCATCTGGTAAGCAAGATGTATGAGACAGGCGAAATACCCTCAGACTTCAAGAAGAGTATAATAATTCCAATCCCAAAGAAAGCAGGTGTTGACAGATGTGAAAATTACCGAACTATCAGTTTAACAAGTCACAGCTGCAAAATACTAACGCGAATTCTCTACAGACGAATGGAAAAACTGGTAGAAGCCGACCTCGGGGAAGATCAGTTTGGATTCCGTAGAAAGGTTGGAACACGTGAGGCAATACTAACCTTACGACTTATCTTAGAAGAAAGATTAAGAAAAGGCAAACCTACGTTTCTAGCATTTGTAGACTTGGAGAAAGCTTTTGACAATGTTAACTGGAATACTCTCTTTCAAATTCTGAAGGTGGCAGGGGTAAAATACAGGGAGCGAAAGGCTATTTACAATTTGTACAGAAACCAGATGGCAGTTATAAGAGTCGAGGGGCATGAAAGGGAAGCAGTGGTTGGGAAAGGAGTGAGACAGGGTTGTAGCCTCTCCCCGACGTTATTCAATCTGTATATTGAGCAAGCAGTAAAGGAAACAAAAGAAAAATTCGGAGTAGGCATTAAAATTCATGGAGAAGAAGTAAAAACTTTGAGGTTCGCCGATGACATTGTAATTCTGTCAGAGACAGCAAAGGACTTGGAAGAGCAGTTGAACGGAATGGACAGTGTCTTGAAAGGAGGATATAAGATGAACATCAACAAAAGCAAAACGAGGATAATGGAATGTAGTCAAATTAAATCAGGTGATGCTGAGGGAATTAGATTAGGAAATGAGACACTTCAAGTAGTAAAGGAGTTTTGCTATTTAGGGAGTAAAATAACTGATGATGGTCGAAGTAGAGAGGATATAAAATGTAGACTGGCAATGGCAAGGAAATCGTTTCTGAAGAAGAGAAATTTGTTAACGTCGAGTATAGATTTAAGTGTCAGGAAGTCGTTTCTGAAAGTATTTGTATGGAGTGTAGCCATGTATGGAAGTGAAACATGGACAATAACTAGTTTGGACAAGAAGAGAATAGAAGCTTTCGAAATGTGGTGCTACAGAAGAATGCTGAAGATAAGGTGGGTAGATCACGTAACTAATGAGGAGGTATTGAATAGGATTGGGGAGAAGAGAAGTTTGTGGCACAACTTGACTAGAAGAAGGGATCGGTTGGTAGGACATGTTTTGAGGCATCAAGGGATCACAAATTTAGCATTGGAGGGCAGCGTGGAGGGTAAAAATCGTAGAGGGAGACCAAGAGATGAATACACTAAACAGATTCAGAAGGATGTAGGTTGCAGTAGGTACTGGGAGATGAAGAAGCTTGCACAGGATAGAGTAGCATGGACAGCTGCATCAAACCAGTCTCAGGACTGAAGACCACAACAACAACAACAGGCCTAGTACATTTTCTCAATTGAAAATGTTGCAACTTGGTAACAATGATTAAGTATTAAGTTCAATTGAAGTGTTTATAGTGGATCCCTAAGAATAAAGTGAAAATGAAAATTGGGCAATGAAATTCATCAAAATATGCTTTGAAATAAAAGTTGTATGAAGTTATTATAAACAGGTTACAAGTGCTGACTGCTTGGTGCCTGAAGACATGGAAACAATCAAAGTCAAAATACTAAAGAACATGATATGAGGAGTAAATATCAAAACAGACTAGAAGAAGAGCCGAAATTTATATAGAAGATGCATTCTGGTCAGGTATGGAATTGAAGTATTCACAAAACATTTACTGAATACAAGAAGATTGGAATAGTTCTGAACTTAGGGTGAATATATCACAAAGCCTCCAAGCGTGGACAACAAAGATCATTTCTATAAATAGAACTGAAAACAAAACTATATAGAATGCTCAACTCACATATGTATGTACCAAAAAATGCTTAAAACTGAATACATACTCAGAAAAATGTGTGTGAAAGTGAAGTGACTGATACACATTTCAGAGACATTGGAAGTTAAATTATAAGTTCACATTTGAAATACCACCAACCTGCATGGATAATTGTCCCTACATATTAAATTTATGGAATGCTGTTACCACATAACCGAATAGAGAGAGATGATGAGACTGGGGCACAAGCCACTGGACCACGGAATTCTGCACACTCAGTGCTTGCGAAGAACGAAGCTACTCTTTGCATGTAATAATGAAATGATATTTTGGCATGTGTATAACAATCTTAAAATGTAAAACTAACTGCACCTCAAACTTACTGTTGTAAATTATGTGTTATTAAAACGAAACTAAGATTTGTTGGTAAAATCTTTAAGAAAAATTTGGACAACTTCAAGCTGACAGGCGTACCTAGTATAGGCAACCTGGGTCAAGCATAGGCATATTTAGTATAGGCTACCTGGGTCAAGCAAAGTTTTCAGCACCAGTCTGCAATCAACCAACTGCACTAACTCATGACATACGTGTGTGGTGTCATGTCATGATGGTACAGTGTATTTGAAATGGATCATGTTTGCAGAGGGTGTGTTGGAGTAATGCACTGGCACTCTCTAGTGTGGGATGTTTATGTCTGTAAATTGTTTGAGAGTGCTGTTTAGTGATTCACTGGACTTCTTGAGTGCTATCTGTGATAATAATATCCAAAGATTTAGTTAGCAAGTTATTTTGATGCTGGCAGTTATGGGCAACAGATTCATTTTCCACTTTATGGCTGGCGATTCAATTTTCTGTTTAACTCATGGATATGACAACAAAGTTTGTGAGTAGGTCTCTGCAATCCACAATGGGTGATGATGTGCTGATCACAGTAAAATTCATACATATACTCAGTTTAACTGCAAAGTACATGGGGTGTTACTTTTGTGTGAGGCTGACCAAAGTTGCTGTATCTCTGACAAGATATATGTGGCATTGTCAGAATGGTGTTGTACCTCGAGGTGCTCCTGGTGAGAAGTCGACGCTGGCCATTTGAGAGATTGTACTGATGACATATTTGCTATTGTTAGATTTCTGTGTCAGCTTACCGGTTGGTATGTATGTTTTAATGGTTTTTGCTCTTTCTTTCTCTTAAAATATAGTACGTATGGTATGTGTGTTTATGTCCATAATTGTGTATTTACTGTATATCGAAATTGGTGTTAATACAATTTTAATGAATTTTTGGGTTGTGCTGTTAGTTGTTGGTAATTATGTTGGACTATGATTGGTAGGTTGTGTGGAGTTGTTTTACCAACACTGGTGATGTTAGGTTTTCGATACATTTTGGTTTTGTAGTACTGTGGAATTCATGTTAGGTGTTCAGGCCAAGTGCAGTGTTAGTTACTGGATTTGTGGTATCGTGGATTTAGTTTAAGCTATATTGGTCAAGCAAAATTCTAAACACCACATGGTTTTGTTGACTGATGAAGATTTTGTTTGCTCGACTTTTGTGTTAGTATCTGTTGTGGTATATGTTCATTATTAGGATTGTATTATATTTAGTCTGTCTCCACCCAAACACACTAATTCTTGCATCTGTCCCATCAGTTTCATGTTATTTCTGTAACTGAATGTTTTTCATAATATTCGTGTCTTTTTGCATGTGTAATGCCAAGACATCCTGCACAAAAGCTGTTGGGTGGTAACACAATCTTCAGCTCTACTGGCTACTTGGCAGACAACCCAAGTGCAAGCTCTCTATGCATATGTGAACCATTTGGTCACGAATAGTATGCTCCCATACGTTACATCCCCACTGCCCACAGACACCCAGCTGCCCATGGGCAGGCTCTTGAGCTGAAACATCCTAGCCTAGACAATATTATGAAAAGGATAGTTGCTATTCACCATGTAGAGGAGACACTGAATCGCAGATAGGCACGACAAAAAGACTTAGAAAGTGCTTTCAGCCAACATGGTCTTCGCCGGAAACACACACACACACACACACACACACACACACACACACACACACACACACAGAGAGAGAGAGAGAGAGAGAGAGAGAGTCTTGAGGTCAGACTGGCCTCAGCAGTCAGAGGCTGTTGTCCTGTGTGTGGGGGCAAGCACGTGTGTGCATGTGCATGTGGTCTATTTCCGACGAAGGCGTTGTTGGCTAGAAGCTCACTTTTGACAGTCTTTTTGTTGTGCCTACCCACGACCCGGCATCTCTGCTATATGATGAGTAGCAACTATCCTTTTCATAATATTGTTAGCCTAGACAAAATTAATATAAATTCTGCTGAAATCTTAAATAGTGTGACACACAGGTGTAGATGTTGTATTTCTTCTTTTGCAAAATACCTGTAAGTGACGTCTGAGACACGGTTAATGATATAAGAACGCTAAGCAGACCCTCCAATAGTTTGCAGAGTATTCTACATCATAACTTCTCAAAATATTTCTTACTGAAGCAGGGCTTATCCATGTTTCATAACATAAATATGGAAAGTGCATGTGTAAATGGTTTTGAAGAAAGTGAAAAATGGTTTTCTATTCAAGTAGTTGGAGTTGACGAGATACTTGCACAACTCATAAAGGCTGCTGGAGAATAGCTACATGAAGAACTGTACCATCCCATAAAAGTTACATATGAAACCAGAGAGCGCCCAACAGACTTTAAAAAAACAAATCACAGTGTCAATACCAAAGAAAGAATCTGCAAATAGATGTGAATAATACCGGACACTAGGTTTGGAAACACATGCCTCTAAGATCTTGACCTGCATCATTATAAAGCAGATACAAAGCAGGATAGATGCAATGACCACAGGTGACTGGTCCGGGTTTAGAAGAGGTGTAGTAGGCACACAAAAATCAATCTCTGCTTACGACTAATTCATGAGAAAAGACTTAAAAAAGGGTCAAGACACATAAATTGCCCCCACAGTCTTAGAAAAAGCATTTAATAGGATACACTGGTCACACTTTTTAAGATGCTGAGAGACATGGGCATAAAGTATGACGACAGAAGAGCAATAGAGAGAAGAGGTGATAATGTGTGAAGAACATCAAGAAGAAGCTACTATTAAGCAGAGTGTATGACAGGACTGCTCACTCTCTCCTGTCTTAATCAACGGATACATTCAGAAAGCAATATAGTGCATTCAATCTATGGATTCAAATGGTTAGGGATTTCAATATTGATGAGACATTAAATTGTAACAATGGGTCAGTTTTGGTGCCCTTCTTGTAGATTAGTAATCAAGACCATATAGGTGCAGCATTTTCTCCTCAGTTGCTGACACCAGTACTCCAGAATTAAAAATTATTTTCAGCATCTTATTTTTTACTTTACTCCCAACCAGTAATCATCAACAGAAAAACGATTCTGCCCATCATACATATTTAAAGGCTGCCACTGATGACATGGGCTACACATAATGCCATATGACCTGCACATGCCTGAATTATACAGCCGCCAATCAACTCAAGTTTTGTGTCTGAAATATTTTAGTGTCAAACATATTTTGCAAGTAAACTCTACACACTATAAGTGTGTCAAGACTGACAGGTGTATAATTTCAATTTAACCACACATCATGTACATAAAATACATGCCACCAAGAATTCAATTATCCACATGACATGAGATTTGTTGGCTTTGCCAATCAACTAGAACTCCACTTTTTTACCCAACCTAGACTTCAGACTATAAGAAAGATAAATATTGTCCATATTCCGTTCTATATCTGTTTGCACATGTAACATGTCACACACCATGTAAGCATTATGTCAGAGGTCAAATTATAACTGGTATCAGTATGTTCAAGCGAGACTGGAATCCAATTATGGTCAAACAAAACTTTCTATTTTTCATATGAATGTGAGAAAAAAAATTGATCAAAATGAATATCATCATATTATGTAAATCACAGTATGAACTCAATGAATCATTACTCATAACTTTTGAAGGGCAGCAATAAAAACCCTGTTGGCTTGATTAGAGTACAAAGTAATGAAGTCACTGCACTGAAACTCACATTTGGCATCGAAACAGGTGGTGTCATGCGCACAACACCAGCAGGCTGCGGCACTACAGTAGGCTGGTAGGTCGGTTGTCCACCCACCAGCCCTGTCCAACCGTTACACACGGCCTGGACTGCAGCAGTTAAGCCGACTGGCGGAGCAGCACGATGAGGCAGGGTGGTGATGGGAACATCCGGCTTGGTTGCAGCAACAGCGGGGGGTGCAGCTGGAGGGATGACAGGCGGTGGAGGAGGCGGTGGCTGCTTTGTCCACATGCCAGCGCCCGTAGCCGTAGCTCCGGCCTTGCTGCTTGCTAGTAGCAGCTGGGAATCCACCACTTTGTTAGGCCAGTAATCTTCGAACACGGTTCCGGGAGGAAAATAACTCTTGATGTCATTAAGGCTAATCACTGAACACGTCTCACTAGCAAACAGCTCATTACGAATGCCTTGGACCTTGCAGCAAAATTTAAGGTAGGCAAGATCCCAACCTTCTAGCTTTTCAGCCTTGAGTTTTAGGTTATCGGTTTCACCTTCGAAATAGAATAAGGGTACGTACTTGAAGCCATCACGCACGGTGTAGGGCACGACAGATTCACCATTGATACGAACAAATCCACACTTATCCTTAGGGTTGCTGGAACTGAGCAATAGCTTGTTGTAACACACGTCAAGAAAATTATAAAATTCTCCGGCATCTTGTAACCGTACGACCAGATCTTTGGTTGTAAAAAGATCTCTGCCAAACTGTCCCTCACAATGCCTCACATTTATTTCGTTAAGTAACCTCGCCTCTGCGTCCGTGATATAATAGCTGCGGATACACGTGCAGTTGTAAATGTCTGAATGGAGATATGTCAGGTACTTGTTTAAAAGTTTTGATTCCACCATGCGAACGGCACAATACTTCTCACCGTAACGAAATATGTAAGGTATGTGGCACTTTCCAAGGGTCACCCACCCAAATTTTCCTCTCACACTCTCCTCATCCAACGGGGGTTTCCTGTCCGGCTCGGGTGTCTTTTTGTCCTTGTCTCTTTCTTTGTCAGGGCACGGTGCAACGGGGGCAGGAGGTGCCCTCGTAAGGTAGTTGAGGATGCCTGGCTGGCCAGTTTGGACCATGTTGGGCGGTGGGGGTTGGCCGGCACCGGGCGGTCGGACACTCGCCATCTTCGCCTTATTTGCTTCCACCATTTTGGCTGCCAGCTCTCGGATTTCAGCTTCATCTGGACGTTCTTGTTTGATTGCAACTCCTTCAAAACCTAAATGATGGAAAATATTCACAATTTTAAGCAAAATTATGTATAGGCATATAACCATTTTTATGCATTTTGTGTGTCAGTATCCATCCCAACACAATTTTTATTTAGCACTATTTCCAAATATTTGTAATTAAGATTTGAGCACTTCAAATACCAACTTAGTTGTGGAGAAAATAGTGATTTACTAGTTATAAAATATGTTATGGAATGAGACTGAGATACAGTGCATAAAGTAGTACTTGCTATTTGAGTGTGTGTATCGCCCACCACCACACAACAGAATAATTATTTTGGGAAAATATATGTCATCCCCACCTGTCATTCCACACACCATTTGTATTGTTATAGAGTGTGTAGGAAAATGTATGTTAGGAAAGGCTGCCCGTGCTCTCCATACTTATTTAACTTGTAACACAAAATACAACAGAAACATCAAAATATGACACTACATGACATAATTTTAATGGTCATCCTGACACAGTATTTTGTTTGCCAACATCATCAAGATTCTTAAAGGGAAACGAACTGTGAGTTGGGACATCTGGCAGATGTTCTTCTCAAACTAAAGATAAATATAAAAAAGAAAAGCCATCACTAATAAAACTGGGACGAAACAGTGGATTGGAGGAAGCTGTATGTCATTTGCAGACTATTTCTCTGTACAATCTGAAAGTATAGTAGAGAACACAAAATTTATCAGTAATGGAAAAAATAGAAAAAGAAGAAAGATAATTTGTACTACAATTTTTTTAACAGACATTGGCAGAATAGAAAAGTTCAAAAAGTTGAAGTATCTAGGTGACATAATTCCAGAAATAGGTCAGAAAAATCTGCTGTAAACAAAAGGACACACAAGAAGCAGGAAACAGCATATGTAATATCAAAAACTATTTACGACAAAAAGCACATTTGAAGAAATTAAAAAAAGAAACACTGCACTAGGACACGGTAGTGAGACGAGACTGCTTCTATGCAAGTGAACGCCTAGCACTGATTTACCAATCACACAAACCAGGAATATACTGTGTCCAAGTAGAACCAAAGGACCCTAGTAATTAGGAAACAATAGTGTAATGCCAGATATAGAAAAGAAAGAAAATTAGTTATTTTTGGATGTTCATACTAGATGAATGACAACAAGTTCACAAAACAAATATTTGTACTTATGGGATAAGAAAATATCAACTAGCTGTACCCTAGAAGCAAAAAATATTAGAAATACACAACATGAAAGTGGCAGAAGCAGTGAAGTACAGATTTTCATGAGGGAAATGTTAAATTTCAGATTCCGAGGCAAAAGCAGCAAAGGAACAGATACAAAGTGGTCTGAAGATGGTAAAAAGACATGTGGTGGGAAGAAGAAAGAATACTGGAGGAAAAGGAAAGAGTAAACCTATGGAACTGAAAATGTCACTTGGTCCCTTGTATGAAAAAATAGAAAGGACGATCAAATTTAAAACTGCGCACACCTTTGTGCACGCGCGTGCACCCACCCGCGCGCGTGCGCGCGCGCCCACACACACACACACACACACACACACACACACACAGGCGCGCGCATGCATTACAAAGTGAACCTATAAATCACATGCATTACAAAGTGAACCTATAAATCATTTAAATAAATTCAGTTATGTGAATAGTAAAGCAAGCAGTGACTGCTGTCCTGTAAGGATATTAACTGGGGGGGGGAGGGGGGGGGGGGGAAGAAGAAGAAGAAGAAGAACGGCTGAGTACGCCCACAGAAACATAAATTAGGACTGACAGACAACCACCACTACCGAAAAAGTATAAAATGTGCCAAGACTTTTTTTATAGCATTGTAAATGGTGTACTCTTGGAAAATAAGGCACTGAAAAATTGGAAACAACAGATGTAAGTATGGAAATAAACAACAAAGTACAATCAAAATGACGAGTCCATGAATGAATGGGGTGGATTAAACCTTAGACCACGAATGGCAAAAATCGTCACCAGTAAAAAAAAAATTATCAACTAGAATTACCTGGAAAAAATAGGAACAGAAGAATGGCTACATCAACCAGGAACTACCACAAACAGAAAATGATATTCTGAAGCAGTTGTTTGAAGTTAATGTAGATAGGAAAATAACGAAACGTGTTTCCTGTTACGGAATTTAGACAGGAACATCACTACTTCTATCATATCATTATTTACTGTGTCTGTGTGCGAGAGAGAGAGAGAGAGAGAGAGAGAGAGAGAGAGAGAGATATATGGATGGGGACAGAGATTAATATCAACTATGTATTTGATTCCTGAAATTATCATGCATGTTACTTCGGGAAGCTACAAAGCATGTACGAAAAGGGGAAGACAGTTTACTGAGTACTCCAGGATGTAATGTTGTTATAACATAAATGAATGAAACACACACACACACACACACACACACACACACACACACACAGAAGTGCATGCATCGTGTGAAAGGAAGGGTGTAGAGAAAGCTGAAAAAAAAGGAGACGAGATTGGATGCTAAAAAGGGTAAGAGGAACAACCACCAACGAAAATTCGGCTGCATGAACAACAACTTTTTTCAATGAAATGCAAACATTAAATCCACTCGTACAAACATTTGAAAAATAAGTCAAAATTACACAGTTATTACAGCTTCAACTGGAGCATTAGTCAACTAACTGATGGAATGATTTATCTTTTCAGCCAATTGTTCTGTTGCATACTTTGCTATTCACTAACTCAATGAGGAAGACACAGTAGTAGTTTAAAATAGCTGTTGACGGACAACTTTGTTTTGTAATGAATGTATACTAGTCAGGGGAGGGAATGCAACACAGTGGTAAGACAATTCATGTTGGTGGGAATTATGATGCACACATTGCACTGAATGATAGTCAAGTGGATGAAACTGGGATAAAAAGCAAATTCGAAGAACAATTCCACAAACTGGCAGGGTACTGTGCGCATTGGGCTGAGGTACGATCGTAGTTTTCTAATGACTCATACATTATAAACATACAGTTTGATATTTTTTGCTCTGAGGGAGATTATTCTCCACAAGTCATCACAGCTCAGAGACAAAATACACTCCTGGAAATGGAAAAAAGAACACATTGACACCGGTGTGTCAGACCCACCATACTTGCTCCGGACACTGCGAGAGGGCTGTACAAGCAATGATCACACGCATGGCATAGCGGACACACCAGGAACCGCGGTGTTGGCCGTCGAATGGCGCTAGCTGCGCAGCATTTGTGCACCGCCGCCGTCAGTGTCAGCCAGTTTGCCGTGGCATACGGAGCTCCATCGCAGTCTTTAACACTGGTAGCATGCCGCGACAGCGTGGACGTGAACCGTATGTGCAGTTGACGGACTTTGAGCGAGGGCGTATGGTGGGCATGCGGGAGGCCGGGTGGACGTACCGCCGAATTGCTCAACACGTGGGGTGTGAGGTCTCCACAGTACATCGATGTTGTCGCCAGTGGTCGGCAGAAGGTGCACGTGCCCGTCGACCTGGGACCGGACCGCAGCGACGCACGGATGCACGCCAAGACCGTAGGATCCTACGCAGTGCCGTAGGGGACCGCACCGCCACTTCCCAGCAAATTAGGGACACTGTTGCTCCTGGGGTATCGGCGAGGACCATTCGCAACCATCTCCATGAAGCTGGTCTACGGTCCCACACACCGTTAGGTTGTCTTACGCTCACGCCCCAACATCGTGCAGCCCGCCTCCAGTGGTGTCGCGACAGGCGTGAATGGAGGGACGAATGGAGACGTGTCGTCTTCAGCGATGAGAGTCGCTTCTGCCTTGGTGCCAATGATGGTCGTATGCGTGTTTGGCGCCGTGCAGGTGAGCGCCACAATCAGGACTGCATACGACCGAGGCACACAGGGCCAACACCCGGCATCATGGTGTGGGGAGCGATCTCCTACACTGGCCGTACACCACTGGTGATCGTCGAGGGGACACTGAATAGTGCACGGTACATCCAAACCGTCATCGAACCCATCGTTCTACCATTCCTAGACCGGCAAGGGAACTTGCTGTTCCAACAGGACAATGCACGTCCGCATGTATCCCGTGCCACCCAACGTGCTCTAGAAGGTGTAAGTCAACTACCCTGGCCAGCAAGATCTCCGGATCTGTCCCCCATTGAGCATATTTGGGACTGGATGAAGCGTCGTCTCACGCGGTCTGCACGTCCAGCACGAACGCTGGTCCAACTGAGGCGCCAGGTGGAAATGGCATGGCAAGCCGTTCCACAGGACTACATCCAGCATCTCTACGATCGTCTCCATGGGAGAATAGCAGCCTGCATTGCTGCGAAAGGTGGATATACACTGTACTAGTGCCGACATTGTGCATGCTCTGTTGCCTGTGTCCATGTGCCTGTGGTTCTGTCAGTGTGATCATGTGATGTATCTGACCCCAGGAATGTGTCAATAAAGTTTCCCCTTCCTGGGACAATGAATTCACGGTGTTCTTATTTCAATTTCCAGGAGTGTATAACAGCTTAAAAAGTTTAGTATCTGACCATACTATATTTGTATTCTCTTGTTTGGTTAACTGAAAACAGGTTCTTGTATTCCAATAGCACAGTTATCAAACAATGGAAACACCAGGTAGGAATATCAACAATGTAGGAGAAGATTCCGGCCCGAGATGGTGGAGATGGCGTTGTGTGTGTGTGTGTGTGTGTGTGTGTGTGTGTGTGTGTGTTTTTGCTGACTACAGCTATGGCTGAAAGATATAGGTGAGTGTCTTAATTGTGCCTGTCTGCAGCTTGAAGTGTCTACTTTACGATAAATAGCACAGCTATTGTTTTCACTACTTCGCACTGTATCCACTTCTGAATAACTCATATTTTAATAACAACCCATTCAGAAATTAAATCTTAACACCAAAAACACAAATCGTAAAGAAGTTGTTCTGAACCCTTGCTTCAAATGGTGTACGAAACATTGAGCTACTTTCACCAATTAGATATCATCCACAAAAATGTGCTAATAGAAAAGCGGTACAATTATTTTTAATACTGCTGTAAACAATAAAAAATTATTTCATTGATAAATCTGCAATAGCAAAGTCCCATAACTTGAAAATGAAAAAATGAAGTCCCATGCTTCTTTACAGAGCGTAGGGGAACGATGCGGGAGACCCGCACCGCCTTACTAGGCAAGGTCCTAATGGATGTGGTTTGCCGTTGCCTTCCTCCGACCGTAATGGGGATGAATGATGATGATGAAGACGACACAACAACACCCAGTCATCTCGAGGCAGGACAAATCCCTGACCCCGCCGGGAATCGAACCCGGTACCCCGCGCTCGGGAAGCGAGAACGCTACCGCGAGACCACGAGGGCGGACATCATATAACTTACTGGGCATCATAAAGCCTACAAATGAAAAAGTGATCTAAACAAGGAAAGATCTGAACTGTAAATGATCATAACATTAATTGAGTGCTTTCGGGTGTTCAGTCAAATTGTTTATTCCACTTTCTTTATACCATATTATCACAACCGACCAAGTCATACAATCCCGGTGCAGTAAGCTGTATTCTTATGCATAATCGTTGCTCGAGTTCTAAAGAAATATGCCTGAATGGGTTGGAGTCCAGGTAGTGAGTATGCATAAGAAGGCAGCTCACAGCACCTGAAGAGGGCAACTGGGCTGATTGTCAAAATATTGTGTGTAAAAAATGGAATCATCAACTCTGCTAAAAACCTGAAAGCAAAACTTCAATCAATCATGCTGACACAACCTCAGGGCTGTAACTTGGTTTAACTGATCACAAACAATTACGTCACTTAAATAAAAATTTTAACTTCATCTGTAATCTGACATAAGACTGGAACGAATCAGCTTCTCTGTCTCTCCCTTAAATATAGCAATGAAAAATGACATTTTGAAATTATCCCCGTCCTTGTATATTTTGAAATTACTTGAAGTTCTGTAAATTAACACTTTCTTTTTTACTATAAATATTCTCAAGCACTAATCATGTGAAACAAGTCTCACTAATTAACAAAACTTAACTTATTTATGGCAAAAAAGTTAATAGAGTTCAAAATTTTTGTAACCTGTGTATCCCAAGCTCTTCCAGAAGACCACCAAAAACTGATATACAGCAGCATGTCAAACTGAATGAAAATTAAAACTATAGAACCACTATGGTTGCGGCAATAAATCATACACGTACAGAGGTAAAATTCTAACTAAATGAAAAAAAAAAAATACTCTGTTAAGACAGTAAAATGTTCTATTAATTGTGAACACCATACATAGAGCAATAAATGCATGGATTTAAGGATGCATGCCTCAAAGGCAAACTGGGAGGCGAGGACATACAGCTCCCAAGATTCGTGGAATATATTTCCCTTCTGTCTGACAGTGAGATAAAGCTGCACCTGTAAGGAATGGAATAAATATTACAGAGAGAACTATAATAAGCAATTAAATAATTACTGTGTGTGGCACAAACATGACTGAATGTGCTTAAACATGTGAGCACTTTCACCTAAAGTTTTTAACAAATAAGAAAGCTAAGATACCATTCATTAATAAAGATGGGCCACATATGTAAAATGTTATGGAAAATGGCTTATTCCAGGGTATGTACAGACTTAATCAAGTTACAGTGTGTACGCTAAAGTAAACAGCAAAAGGAAAGTGTGGAGAGAAGATATTTTTTTTTTTTTGACACACAGCGCAGCATAACACGAGGCAATGTGACATTCACTCACAATACTTTTCAAATATGAGGTTCTAGGTAACACAAATGAGAGAAGAACTATGCAGTGAAACTTTCAATTAGTACTGCTGTTCAGTATGGGATCCTTATCGTATTGATCACCAAGGTGCACTGATAGAAGTTCGAAGGACGGCAGCTCGTTTTGTATTATTGTGAAACAGGAGAGAAAATAGCAATATAATGTAAAGGATAGTTGCTACTCACCATATAGAGGAGATGCTGAGTCGCAGAAAGGCACAACAAAAAGACTGCCACAAAATTTGCTTTGGGCTAAAAAGGCCCATGTCAAAAGTAGACAATGTACACACGTATGCACACACACACACGCAAACGCATCTCACACACATGACTACAGTCTCTGGCAGCTGGAGCCACGCTCAACTAGCTGGCTGTCTGGCTCCAGCTGCCAAAGACTGGTGATGTGTGTGCAAATTGTGTTGGCGTGAGTGAGTGTGTGTGTGTGTGTGTGTGTGTGTGTGTGTGTGTGTGTGTGTGTGTGTGTTGTCTTATTTTGATAAAGGCCTTGTTGGCTGAATTGTGTGACAGTCTCTTTGTTGTGCTTTTCTGCATCTCAGCACCTCCGCTATATGGTGAGAAGCAACTATCCTCCTCATTGTATTGTTACATTCCATACTCAATTTCCCACTGTTTGAGGAGAGAGAGAGAGTCATAAATATGACATGGAACTTGGGGTGACAATAATTAAAACAAAGACGTATTCCATTGTGGCAAGATCTCTTAACAAAATTTCAATCACCAACTACTCAAAGCGAAAATATTTTGGCAACTATCACCGAGAAATAACCATCACAATAAAATAAGACAAAACAGAGCTTACATAGAAAGATTTAGATGTTCATTTTTCCCACATACTGTTCAAGATTGGAACCATTGAGAAATAATCGGACACTGGCTCTATGAATCCTCTGCCAAGCATGTAGGTATGAATTGCAGACTAATCATGTAGATGTATGGCACCTGGAAATTTACCAATGACACCAAACCGAAACATCAGTACATACTTTTTAAAACATTTTGACAACTGAATTAAATTTCCTAAAATGAAATGAATCAATGGGTTTCAGAAATGTTGAAGCTGCAATATAACGAATGTTGAAATAGGTGAAATCAAAGTCACAATGAATATTTGATCTGAAATTGGGGGTGCACACAGTTGGCTCAATGAATCCAGTGATTACTCACAAAGGTAAGTAGAAATGTAATGTTTCTAGTATACCTGTACAAGCATTAGGTATGATATATGAGACCCACTGTGACTTTACCATGGGTAGTTCATCAAGAAGAGTTCTTGCACCTTTTGTCATGAGAAATGCAGTCACAATTCTTCTGATTTATTGAAATAAAAATGGTCATATTAAGTCAGTGCAGAAATTGGGATCCTGTGGTGGTAGGCAAAAAATGCAATGAAGCTGAGGATGGAATGTTGGATGAACTGGAATCACTTGTGTCTGGTAGGGTATTGCAGTGCAACAATACAAACAAACACTGATAGGACATAGCTTATGTCAAGCAACATTAGCAATTGGGCATACCAGTATTCTAAAATACATGAAATATATAGAGTGACCATAAATGTATAAGCTATAGGTTCACAAATAAATACTTCCCTGCTGTGGAACGACAATCCCTGTAGCTATTACGATTATTAGTTGCTGGTTTGTGATGTGCTTTCTGTTAATTCAATTTTTATGCCCAAAATGCATAAAAATTAAATAAAAAAATTCAGCTGAGCACCCAGAATACACCCTAAACTGATAGTAAACTCAATCTACTGATGTGAATAAAAGGAGATCATAGGCTACTTTCAATTACAACCAAAAACATTAACTTCGTCTGCAAATAAGTTCAAACAAGAGTTATATAGTGCCTCCTAGATAAATTTACATTTCATGGGCTTGATGGTATAGCCAACCAATGCATAATGTCATATCCGACCAAAAGAATGCACGGTACTTAGTAATTCAAGCAATGTAGTCCAGTGACACAATTCTGACTGGGAAGAAATCAAGTATGGGGTTCCCAAAGGTCCACTGCTTTTCCTCATGCATGTAAATGATTTCCATCTAGATTACAACAAGCACAATTAGTTCTTTTTGTAGATGACACCAATATTGTAACAATCCAAGCATATGTACAAAAACACAAGAAATGATAAACAACAATCTTAAAAGCATCATTGGCTGGTTTTCTGCACATGGTCTCACCCTCAATTTTAAAAAGACACAACATATTCAATTCTGCACATACAGAGGTACTACACCAATGATAAGTGTAATACATGGTGAGGAAATAATAAATAGGGTGGAAACTTTAGACTTCTTAAGGGTTCGTATAGAAGGAAAAACACATTTTGGAACTCCTAAAACAACTTATTTCAGTCACATTTGTGCTTAGAATCATGCAAATCTTGGGGAGAGATAAATCATTAAGCTGACATACTTTGAATATTTGCATTCAATAATGTCATATGCAATGATGTTCTGAAGTAACTCATTTTTAAGGGAAAAAAGTCTTCATTGCACAAAAACTTGCTGTAAGGATAATATGTGGTGGCCACCCACAATCATCTTGTAGACATCAGTTTAAGGAGTTGGGCATTCTGACTACTGCTTCACAGTATATTTATTCCCTCATGAAGTTAGTTGTAAAAGTAATTCACTGCAGTTGAAAAGGAACTATGAGGTACATAATTAAAATAATAGAAGAAAAATGATATCCATTACACCACATTAAGGTTGTCTTTATTACAAAAGGAGTGCACAGTGCTGCAACAAAAATTTCTGATCACTTACCAGTGATATAAAATGTCTGACAGATGGCAAAGGAAAATTTGATAATGAACTGAGAAAGTGCCTCCTTGACAATTCCTCCCAAAGAGAGAGAGAGAGAGAGAGAGAGAGAGAGAGAGAGAGAGAGAGAGAGAGAGAGAAGTAACCATACATACTAATTGATTCATGATGTGAATGTAAAATGACTCATTACATTACATTATGATCTATTGTGCAAAATGATCCAATGGTCCATGGAACATGTAACTAACTAACTAGCCGCCCCCATCCCCAATCCTCATTTTTTCATATTTGATGTATAACACATGTACATTATTGTTGTTGTGTTTAGTCCCTAAGACTGGTCTGATGTACCTCTCTTCATTAGTCTATCCTGTAAAAACCTCTTCAGCTCCACTGGGCTACTGCAACCTGTATGCACTTGAACTTACATCCTGTATTGAAGCCTTGGCTTCTCTCTTCAATTTTAACCCAATTTTAGCAAACAATTCCTTGGTGCTTCAGGTAGTGTTCTATCGAACAATCCCCTCTTTTACTCAAATTGTGATGTACATTTCTTTTCAGGATGTCAAATTACACAGCCTTCAACTGTCTAGTTTCCAAACTTGTTTTATTTGGCTACCAGTTTCAGCATTTTCCTTTGCCACCTTCAGGCCACTGATCGATGTGTAGGAAGATTCTACCTCAGTTCTCATCAAAATAGGGGCCAGCAATACTGGTATTAGTAGATTTTTGCTATAGCAACCAATTCAACCATCATCTGTCATGTCAATAAGAGGCCTGGAGATGGCACAGTACAACACTGAAACTGGCATCCAAAGAAAACGATTTTGGAAACTAGATGGCGGAAAGGTGTTTAATTCGACACCCTGTAACAAACAACTGAGTCCCCCAACTATCTCTAAAAAGATGGACGCACAGTAATTTCTTTTTCCCAAATTCAATTAAGTACATCTTATTTGTAATCAGGTCTGCTAATCAAATCTTCAGCATTGTTCAACAGCACACATTTTGGTAGTTTCTATTCTCTTCTTGTCTGAACTGTTTACTGTCCAGATTTCACTGTCACACAAAGCTACACTGAAGACAAATGCATCCAGAAAAGGCTTTATATATGATATTATATAGATTAGCCTAAATGTACATAAAGAGCACCAAAATTTTCCTCGTATGTAATGTAGCTTCTCTAAATTTCTCACACAGCATTTGTTTTCACAATGAAAAGTATTGTCCTTGGCAAATGACGACCAAACGGTCACCTTTCAACTTCATTTACGTCTTGGGCTATGATGCAGATCGGTTTATCATTACAGCTAATTTCAGAAAGTGTAGATGAGAAATATGATTTTGTGTGTTCACAAACATAAACATCAATACTTCTGATACGCTCAACATGACTATCATGAAGAGACATTTATCTGAAGAGGATAGAAATATTGATTTTTTTCTTTTCCCATCACTACCACAAACTGAGGCAAGTATCCCTAGTAAATATAACAATGAATAGACCTATAGTGCACAGGATGGAATGTATGTTATCCAATTTGATAGCATCAGCAATCACAGATTAATAAGAATTGTACATGCATTAAACTAATGAGAATGGTTTGTGTATTAAACTGTCAGAAATGACACAAAAAAATAACTGATTTACTACTTCAGTCATCTTTATTTACAAGTACACTTACTGTTTCAGTCACACTACCATGGTTTTAGACTATGAAACATATTTCTGGCTTGTATATATGTTATGTATTTGGCAGTGATGTGACTAGAAGGTAGTGTCATTTGACACCTGCAGCACAATGAACAAAGAGTAATGCTGCCATACGGTACATCTCTGGTATAATAATATATGCAAAATACTGTGGTTTTCAAAAGTGCAGTGACAAATATATGTGTGCAATATGGTATCATGCAGCAAGAGCATGTATTATGTTACACTTATCTGATGACAGGTGCACACACATTTCACAGTGTAAAAACTATGAAATTCCTCTTAATTATATGGCATGACCACTGAAGAAGTGAATGTACGATTTTCTTTTGTGTATTAGACAGGCCATTATGGATGAAACATATTTTCCACTAGTAAGTAAATTAAACAAAAATACTTAAGAGACCAACACTATTATACAAAAGATTCCTAGGCCTAGTGTTGTACTGCATGATCACGAGAAATAACACTTTTCAATGGCAAAGCCTAAGTCCTTAAGGTGTAGTTTCACAAGTTCCATAGGAGAATCACTAATAAGAGCTGTCATAAATTTTGCTCAAATCTCATTAAAAATAATGTGAACAGTATTTTATGTCCTTCATAGAAACAAGACACATCTCATATTGGACTACAGTGCAAACTGTAGCACACATCTTGGGACTAGTGTAGCAGGGGATACAACCCGTCGGCTTTGGACAATGACGTCACAAGTCGCCAATCGAGAAGCGATTCTTCTTAGTGTTGTAGCTCCCTCCAGTGGCTGATAAGTGTTTTTTGGCTTTCTTAAAAAAAAAATCTCACGAGATAGAATAAACAGATCCACTTTATTAAGCAATCAGTAAAAAAACGAAACTGAAACATAACAGCAAAAGCGAAAATGGTAAACTGCTCTCTGGCGACTTGTGACGTCATTGTCCAAAGCCGACGGGTTGTATCCCCTGCTACACTAGACCCCACATCTTATTCCTCTAATTTCAAGTAATGAGCTTTCAAAAATGGAATTGATATGTATGCATAGGTCACTGTTGTACAACACCAGTGATTAGTCAAACACACTGCAACAAGCTTAAGAGCCTGGCTTGGGGGTATTCCTGTAAGTTATTTTTCAGTAAAAATAAATTTTTTTTACAGATTTTTCTGTAAAACAAAAAACTGGAAATAGTAGGTACTTCACTTTTTTAACAAATTTGTTTTCAATGACATGACTTCTTGTATGCCTACCATACGTACAGATATATGGTGATGGGCATTATAATAAATGACCACAAGACTAGTAGCACTGATATTAATAAGTACTGTAAGTTGGCAAGATACTGGTAGTCAATGAATGCCATATCACACAGTTGAATATGAAGTTTCCCTCAGCTGTTGTTCATTTCTTAATATAACTTATTCAGAGCCACATTGGTATATTAAACATCTACAAACACAATTATTGCCAAAGAAAGAGTAGTTACCTACAATATGGGCTACCATGTTTCAATTTTTCATTCTTTATAGTTAAAAGTAAATAAATAAATAAATTTTGAGACACTGAATCAATTAGACCAACAGTACTATCTACTGATCTAAAACATTTCAAACACAGCCTACATTTGTTGAGTCCAAGATGAAAAGCAGACTACTCATCAGTAGAAATAAATGGTAAGCATGTACATTTAGAGAACAGAAAGACCAAATTACTGTGCCTAGAAAAAACATTCCAAGAATGTGACAGCATGGCCTGCAATCTTATAGTGATGAGAAACGATTGTCTCAAACATACTAGAATTCATGATTATCCAGCAGTCTGTGAGTCTTGCTATTTTATTGGTAGGTAAGTACCATTAACTCAGAGAAAGAACTCAAAAGAAAATGGCACATATTATTCACTTTTAGTACTAACTTTGCAGGATATAAACTGAACTTTCACAACTGGTGGACTTTTAATAGAATACATGTATGTGAACACATGTTTGATATGCTTTTCAATAAGATTCCTAAAGCTCTGTAAATTTGCACATTATCCCTGCAAGTTTTAGATACAATAGTGGTAAACGTAAACCACATAAATTTATGGGAGGAAAGAAAATGGTTTTCAACTTCAACTATGCATAAAAAATGTAGCCTAGAGGAACTGAAAACTACTTTTTGTCCGTGTCACAAACCTGCTTCGCGACAAGAGCTACTGTACATACGAACATACAAATTCTGGTACAGATAGATAAATAACCCAAACAAATTTAGTGTCGGCTAATAAAATTTTTTGCATCTCAATACCAGATGTCAGAAAATTCAGTTTAAAACGATGCTAATTGAAAAATATTAATAATGTAAAACAGATTAAAAATACCTGACACAAAATAAATATCGGATTTAGTACACACATGAAGTGGCTTCTTACAAAAATATAGGTTTCTGCATACCAGTATCATTAGTTGATTGACAGGTTATAAATTACGGCTAAGAATAAAATGGTTTGCGTCTTACACGAAGAAATGTTTTATAGTTCGGAAAACAGTCTGAGTAGATCATTTATTTACATATGTAGGTAAAGAGGGCCAATATACAGTACGGGCTTGATAAAACGTCACTTTGTATTTTTAATATCGTCTAACGTATGTAACGGGTAGAAAATCTTTTAACGGCGTAATTATGGTATCTGTCAACTGATGACGTCTTACAATACGTGTTATGACAGCACGATGTGGTAAGGCTAAATTAATTTTACGGAGACCAAGGTAAAGCCATATGCCATTAAGAGGCTAAAACAAAATGTACAAGGGTTTTGCCACACTTCAGCAAACATATATAAGGCACTCCTGACTCTACATTGACATGCAATCTAAAGCAAATTAGGTCAACTATACTTTTACATGAAATTTCACATAACATTATCTGACAGCAATGACACATGTGAGCTGTGTACGTAGCATACTTGCAAACTTTCAAAAAATTAATTCCTATACAGGCAGACGTCTATAAACACAAAGTAAAACCACCTGCTTAAATTCAACAGTTCCACATACAGTGACATATGTAAGTGAAAGAAAAAAAAAAACAATCACGTCAACAGTTTTACTCATTTCCGCACGATACGTCAGTTCTCCCTTACCTCCTTTATTTGTATTTCCAGCGTTCGATAAGGCGGCAACCGAGGATAACGCCATTATAGCTCTCACGTTGTTTCAGCCATGTAACAATTGACGAAAGCACTGAGCAGACAGAATACGAAAACAAGGATCACTTGTGTGTAAATTGTATACAAATTTCACATTTCGTCATTATTATGACAACGCGCACACGCAGCACTTCGACTGGTAAACTTCATTCTTTCTGTTCGCGTTCAGAGCGTTACACATTTCTCCCCTTCGATTTGAAAGCCAAGGGAAATGCCCCGCCTAGCCTCGCATACAGGGTCCCTATTTTCTCAGCGCCAGTTTTTCTCCACCTGTGAGTCATTCTCGTCAAATGGCGGTCATCGAGGGGAACCAACCAATGGCAGCGCTCCATGCTGCAATAACAAAAAGACTACATCGTCATTCCTGTGACGTCACATCAAATTTCCAGGCCCCCGGCTCGAGGCTAGAGCTTAAATTTCCATGGTCCCTCAAGTACGGCACGGAGGAGAGTTGCAACATCTCATCTGCGGCAGTCTAATGAAAGCAGTATTATGTTCATAGACAAAATAAGATAATAAGAAATATCACTAGAAAATTATCGAAACTCTAGGGAAACCGAAATTGTGGCAGTATTCGATACCACAAGTTACATAAGTAAGTACAATTAAATTCAATTCATATATTTAGATACCGAACATAACCTCTAGAACTTATATTCTTTATGTTCATCAGCGTATATCTGGCGGCGTCAACAGTCCCGAAGGCCGCAGAGGAAAAAAAAACACACCCGGAGTGGGAATGTTGCCAAAGACATACAATTGTCGTCCTAATGCACAAGACCGTAAGGACGAGAATCATGACGGTGGCCAAGCGATTTTCAGCCTTACGGTGCGCAGCGAAGGACGGCTACCTCCCCTCCCGTCCCGTCACCCCTACATTGGCTGCTGTCTACAAAGTACACGAAACTCGAGAACGCAAACGTTTGTAAATTGTTTGGGAGGTCTTTCAAAAGATTCCTTTTGACAAACAAAAGTTATGCAAGTTGTATTTCTATATGGTTCGCTTCATTACTCGTTTTATCTTGCAGCCTACTTTCTCGTGAAGTTGCGATCGACAATTCTCACTCAGAACGTTGACCTTGGGATCCCTGGCGCAGAGGCAATGTTACCCGGTGCGGTACTGAACTAGTATCTACTGGAACTTGTTCCGCGGCGAAAGAATGTATCATCCTTAAATATACAACTGAATATTAGGACATTTGTCTACTGACGGCCAAGACCCGTCATCAGCTTTCTGATAGTTCGCCCTTCGATTTGTAATATTTCTTTCTGATGTGAAAACTTTTTAAAAAACGTATTAAAAGGGAACTGCGTATTGTGGCGTTAATTTAACTTCGCGGGTTATCCATTATAAAAGTTGAGGGCAAAAATGTAGCGTTTGACGTTGACGTTTCAGAACAATGTTTTCCATCTTCAGGACTGGTATATCGCATTCTCCTTCGTTCGTTTCTGAAGATGCTTGCCAGAACACTAGGTGAGTTAGACATTAGCTTATCTGAATTTCTCAAATCAAATTCCAAAAACTTCTGGTATCAAAGTTTGAAACTTTTACTGTCACAAACAACAAGGAGAAGAGAGTACTTGAAATACTCAAAGACATGTTCCCACAACTTGTTTAGCCACACAAATGAATGTATTTTCAAGCTTAAAATAAACTTTGATACTTTTTCTAATTTAGAGACTAACTGAACATTACAACTGTGTTGACAGGCTGTAAACGTTCTTGATAATACGTATTTTTCTCTGTTGTATGTTTCACTTGCTCTTACGCCTTAAGTAAAACTGAAAGTTAATAACATAATCACTACGCAGCGCATGAAGAAAAAGAAGAAATAACAAAAATTAAATTCAGTAGCTGGTGACACTCTTTATCTATGCATGGCCCAGATGGTCTGTGTGTGGCAATACAAGTCTCGACGCGTGTGTGCACTAGATCCACGTAATTCACGACTACAGGTGCATTATTTCCACAGTACATTGGCACAGTTATTGAGCTGCAGTCTACTGCCACGATACCATACGCTCTCAAAAATATTTGCATTTGTAGTTATTTTTCAATAGCTCAATTAAATCGGGAGCTATTTCTGTCAAAACTATACAATAATTATAAAGGGTTACAAATTGTCCGAGATATTCCGCAGCTGTTCATATATCTTTAACAACATTATTTCTATTTTACATTTATTTTTAAAAAGTAGTAATAACGCAAAAAAAACTCCTCTAAAGTACTTCCTCGGATTACAGTAACATTAAAACAGTACCGCACGTCAGAGGAATATATTGCAGATTATTGTATGTGCGCTATGTCATAACTTGACTAGGAGTTGGCAATACAGTGTCAGTTTACTGTGCCACGTTGCCTAGTCGCAGCTCGCGCTAGAGCGACTCTCGCTCACATCGTGTAGCATGGCCTGCGATGTTGTAAGCGGCGGAGAATAACAGCCTACCTCCCCTCCGCTCCTCCTTCCACCTCCACAGCCGCTGAGGGGAAGGGGTACGCGTGGCGGGAGGGGAATAGAGGGGCCGGCAGGCCGCTAGCCTCGTGCACAGGCCCTGATTCTGGAGGCAAGGCGCGGCGAGCGCTGGCGCGCGCGGCACCTCGTCCGTACTCGCGCCAAAGGATACGCATGCGCACCAGCGTTCCTACCCCCTCTCCTCCGGCGTTGCTGTTGGCTGGCGAGTTGGCTCAGTGCATAGCGACTGTTACTACTGCACTAACAATTCAGCCGGTGATGGAGAAACATCGGGCGGAGAAGTGGTCGTTGAACCAGCGTTCGCTGTCATTTCTTCATAAACTATTTGTCGTATTGCACATTATTAATATGAGTTTACGTCCTTATCGATATCACAAGAAATCAAAAAGGTTGCAGTAGTTGGAGTATAGTTATTCGCATCAGGTTAAATGAGAGCCATCATTTGTTTAGAGTTCGTAGCGACGCTTTGGAGTCTATGTGTATTGATCAGTGTACTATGTCTCGTACATTCTACATCAAATCTGGATGGGGTCTGACAGTGTAACTACACACCACATTAGGCAAAGTGTTAGTTAACTGTTAACAATTTCTCATAACATCCGACATTTTCACAATAGTGAACGTTCGCAGTCTTCTGTTAAGAGTATTTTCGCCCTTTTGCTATATTTGTTTATGTATTAAACATTCATATGTAAATTTTCGACAGGATAGCGTATTAACATCGTTGTAGGGCCCTCAAAATTTTGTTGTTGAATGTGCTCAAACTTAATGGTTCAAAATTATCTCGCAGCAATAATGAATGGATAAGGTGCAAGGATGGCGCAGTTTCTGGTCCTATGGAAGTAGAAATCAACTGTATAATTTAGGACGTTGTTTCAACTGTTGGAATGACTGAATGAATACGGTGATTAGATGCAATCACTCAGTGTAAAACAGTATTGAGCGCACAAATGTAATGGGGGCTATCACTTGGTATTTGTTGCAGTTGTCACTACACAAATAGGAATGTAAAGTTTTGGATTGTTTCTTCCTTGCTAGTACGTACCGTAATCTTTCAACCATGGAAACAGTTCTTGCAATGCATGAAAACTTGTGGTTTGTTAAGAAACCAGTAGTTTCACGAGAACAACTAGGTCGTGGCTTTCTGAGGGAGATAATCTACTGCGCTACTTCACGAGCCACCTTGCGCACTGTGGCGGAGGGTACAATATCATTACACCATTTCATTGTTCCACTCGCGGATGTGCCTCTAAATGAAAATGAGAGACACTAATTTGACCAAAGTGGTAAAACACGAAATGTTTGGCAGAACGAAATATATTACTTGACACGTAATAGAATAGCTGCTCTGAAAATTTGTAGGAGAAAATGCGCGTGACGCGGGTCTCCTCTGTTGCATCTGCCATTACGCATTGTTGATCGCTTGTCCGCCGCTCTCGCGCTAATGAACACGCGAAGAATCAAGCGCTTGCTGAATTTTCTCTGTTTTTCGTAATGAACTATCTTGATGACTAAATACAGCTGTAAGTAAAACTGTAACGAGCCACACGTTTTGAATGAATGATTTATTTCACCGTAACACCTTCTGATAGTGTACGTGAACACGTGTTCGCCATAATGTCTTTCGTCTAGATTACGCTTCAGCAGGTCGCATATCAGTAAAGCAGACGTAGATGCTGTAATGCATAAAGTCAACCTCATCCTCAAGACAAAAAAGCGAAATTTGAGCGAGAAATGTTCGCTGCCGTCTGATGATGAACCCAGGCCCAGCGCTATTTACAGTGACATGAATCCCTCATTTAGGAAGTGCGCCAGGTTCTGCGGTGTTCTCAGACCAGCGTAGATAAAACAATAACCTGATAACACTCGAGAGTTTTATGTTCTTGATTATTCCAGTGCGCCTCATTTAGAAATTGCTTTCCTCATCATCGTGTACAGAAAGTTTGTGCGATCCATTGCCACTACGCTGCCAAAACTGTTGCTGGGAAGTTCGACCAGTACGAGGATGCCGCGGAAATGCTCCTAGAGCTTAGATGGGAATCGCTGATGGGAAGAAGGCGCGATGTTCACCAAACGCTTTTCCGAAAATTTAGAGAATCAGCAAACTGTAGGGCAGTCCTGTTTCCTCCTAAGTTCATTTCGCTTAGCCGCTAGGGTAAAATAAGATATAGATTTGATTTTCTACACAGGCATAATGGAAGTCGTTTCTCCTTCTCTTTGAGAGTGGAGCACATAAGGGAATAACAAGCAGTGGTTCAAAGAACTACAGGCCAAATTTACTAATCCCAGTACCAGGAAAAGTCTTGGAAAGCATCATGTATAAATAAATGTGTGGGCACCTAGAAGTGAACAAGTTTGTGTACGTCACAACTTGGTTACAGGAAAGAAAGACCCAGGTACGCAAGCTGTAGAACTATTATAGATCTTTCATCAGAATTCGAGGACTGTGCTCACACATAGGTAACTTTATGAGATCCAAGTAAGGCCTTTGATTGTGTTGACCACCATCTTTTGCTCTCCAAACTAGAATGCCACAGAATTTGTGGTAAAAGCCTAAAACTAATTATATCAGCAAAAGAAAGCAGGTGGTGAGTTCAGGAGGTCAGTTACCAAACATGCTTGAGGTTCAACTGGAGTGCCACAGGGATCAAAATTAGGACCTTTTCTATTCCTGGTACAAATAAACGACTTACTGGATAATACAAATGTAAAGATTTATATGTCTGCAGATGATACTACTTTTTTGTCTGTAAACTATGTATTTGAAGACCTTGTCAAAAAATTAATTTTTTGAAAGAAAGTGCAGCATCCTGGTCCAATGCAAATGGTTTACTATGAAATGAAAATAAGACACAGAATGAGTGGTTCAGTCTATCAAAGACTGCAAAAATAGAAAAACAAAATGCAAAATTTCTAGGCATTACATTTGACTTCAAACTATCATGGAGTACCCATGTAGAACAAGTAACAGTTACGTTATCAAGAGTAATGTACTTGCTGAAGAGACTGATGTCATGTGTCACCTATGAATATGTAAGGACAACACACATTGCTATTTTTCAGTCTGTTTTAAGGTGTGGGTTAATACACTGTGGAAACAGCAAAAATTAAAAGAAATTCGTATAACTCAGAAGAAAGAAATTAGAGTAATGGCAAGTGCAGATAGCAGAACACATTGCAAGCCTTTGTTCATTAAGTATAAGATTTCAACTGTAATTCATTTAAATATTATAGAGAGTGTTAATTACACTCACCAACCTACCAAATTTAACAAATCAAAGACATGACTATAATACAAGAACGAGCACTACTCTGCTCTTACCATAAAACAGACTAGAAAAAACAAACACTAGTCATAGCTACATGACAGTAAAAATATGTAACAAACTGTGTAATCATGTCACAAGCATGCTGCATGCCAATCAAATCATTTAAGGAAAAACTGCACAGCTTCTTGTTAGCAACACGATTTTATTCTTTAGAAGAATTTTTAGACATTCCAAATAAACAATGTAAATAATATCAATAAATATATTTTGTAATACTAATAAGCAAATGTACTGATGAAGTCTGTAACATGTACAAATGCTGAATGACTAATAAAGAATCTGAATCATGCCTAGCACAGTGGCTTGCAGTATGTGGATGTAGGTCTAGGCTAAATCGTGCTCAAGTTAACTTTCTTGCTTGCCTTTGCTTTTATTGCTGTTACCGACGAAAATAGCACCTGTGATGTGTGGTGAATGGAAATGGCAATCTTAATTCTTTTGCTGATAATAATGGGGACTGGACAGCAACAATTTCACAAAATGTCGCCAACTAGTGTATTGTCTTGTGGAGCCCAAGAAACTTTATTTTGGCTCAAATTTCACTATATGATAAGTCGACCCAGGCATTTACTTGTCGAATTTTCCAAACTGATGATAGAATTCTTTTGCCAATGACTGGTGCTGACTATTATGACTATATGTAAAAGATATAAACAGAAGACAGAATCGTAGAAATAGCTTCAATTGTTACTAGTAATCTATATAGTTTTCAAAACAAAGCTTGCACTGGGCCTGAATTTGAAAGTTTACTATTGGTGTGTACTACAAGTTTTGGTTTATGGCACTGAGACAGGGACTTAACATGCAAAAAAACATTAAAATGGGTAGCCCAGTGAGAAACAGACAGATGCACAATGGGAATCACTAGGGGAGAGAGGAAAATAAATGGTTCAGGGGATGGATCTGAGTGGAAGATGTAATTATGACTGCAATAAAAATTGAACTTGGGTGGTTGGGACATGTAGGAAGGTGAGTGGTCAGTTGGTGGACCTAGGGACTGGTTTGCTCAGTCCAAGACATAAGGAAAGATTGAGACAATGCAGTGTGTGTAAATATCATTAGGATATAAGCAGGAGAAATATGCATACGAAATGTTGAAGGCTGTTACGCAGGGAGGGGTTTAGAGGAGACCTTTATCCTTTATGTATTACAGTCCAACCAAATAGCTAACACTTAAAGAATAGTGTCCTAAGGTGAATTCCAGTCCCTTCCACCTATTCAGTCGCTGAAGATGAGCTTCTGATCTATGGGGCAAGTGCTGTCAGTCTAAGAATCTACTTGAATTCTACAGATTTCTGATGAGGTGGAATGTCTGCAGAGAGAGCATTTAGATGTGAAGAACAGAACTTTTCTTTGCGATATACACTGTCTCCAATGTCTACATCTACAGCTACATACGCACTCTACAGACACTGAGAAGTGCATGGCGGAGGATATTTAGCATTCTTCTACATGTTAAGGCTTCTTCCCGTTTCAATCACGTATAGGATGCAGGAAGAATGCATCTGTGGTTAGTCTGGCTGTAGTGACGTAACAAGACTGTTACGCCACACGGTAGTAGCCAAAAGAAAGGCACGCTAGACTAAGGCTGTAGCCGAGAGTGCACGCATTAAGCAGACGGACGTGAAGTCTGGAACATGAGAACTTATGAATGAATACAAAGAAAAGTATGTAGATGCTTTTTACTTAACTTTTCTTTATTCCTTGGAATACATCTCTCTTGAATACTTGTAAGCTATAGTCACTGATACAACTGGCGCCTTGCAAGTTCGTAGCCATTAACTTAGCTGATGGCTATTCTGTCTCTCGGCTAATGAGAGAGAAAGGCTTCATACAACTGGGCGATAGCTAGGTTCGCGTACAACTCGGGTCGAGTCCACTCTCGTATCACGAGACCTGCCTTGGTGGTGGCGCTAGGTCTGCGATCACAGTGGCGACACGCGGGTCCGACATGTACTACATGGACCGCGGCCGATTTAAGTTACCACCTAACAAGTGTGGTGTCTGGCGGTGACACCACATTCCTCCCCCGCAAATCGGCGAACGGTCGTGAGATAAGGCTTCCGCCCGCCGTGGGGAGGACCACATGTTGACGTATGCGATGAGGTGGGGAGCCTAACAACAGGCGAGGCTGTGCCACCCGCACCCGGCCATCCGGTCCGAGGGGAGCTAGGAAACGCCTGCAAAACTAGTCCAGGGTGCACGTCAACATGCGGTGTATGCGCCCGTAAAGAGACAGGAGGGACTGAAGGATCAATTTCCATTGCGTCGGGGCAGCCGACGCGCGATGACGTCATGTGGTCCGGAGCGGGCTGGAGTTCCATGGCGGAGGACAGCTGGTCACGGGAAGCGATCGGCGGCGCGTGACCCTGGGAGGCGCTTGGCGGCTGCAACGAAGCGTCGAATGCGGTCGGCGGCGGCGGCGGCGGCTGCTGCTGCTGCTGCTGCTGCGGCGGCGGCGGCGCGTCGCCATGGGGCAAAATGGAAGGCATCGTCGGTAACACCTGGGGATGAGGCGAGCCAGTAGATGGGTCCCCAGGGCGCTGACCGGACGGCACCGTCGCTGAAAGCAGACGGGGAGCGGCAGAACCCGAGCGACGACAGAGGCGCAGCTGATTGAGATGCCGACGCACCTCACCAGAGGCCCCCAAAACCAAATACATCGCGCGGCCGAGGCAGCGAAGAATGCGCCCTGCGAGCCAACGCCGTGAACCTCGATAGTTGCGATAAAATACAACGTCGCCTGGAGCAAAAGCAGGAGTCTGCCGCTGCGCAGGAACCTGATGCGGCGGATGCAGCAAAGACATCAAGGTGCGATGAGGACGACCGTGGAGCAACTCAGCCGGCGAGCGACCATCTCGGGGCTGAGAGCGATACGAAGACAAAAAGAGCAACAATGCGTCCTCCCGAGAATGCGACTCTTTCAATTTCAACATCTGTGACTTGAAAGTCCGGACCAATCGTTCAGCGGCACCGTTAGACTGAGGCGAAAACGGCGCGGATGTCAGATGTTGAATACCATTGGCCTGGCAGAATGACTGAAATTCTGCGGACATGAATTGTGGGCCATTGTCGGAAACTATAGTCTGCGGAAGACCTTCAATGCAAAAGATAGCAGACAACGCTTGGATGGTGGCGGAGGACGTCGTGGAAGACATCCGAACAACAAAAGGAAAATTACTGAAGGCGTCGACCAGAACCAACCATCGAGCATTCCAGAATGGACCAGCAAAATCAATGTGCAAGCGTTGCCAAGGGGAAGTGGCTTTTGGCCACGCAAAGACTTTCCGCGGCGGTGCGGACTGTTGTTCGGCACACGCCGGGCACGAAGAACACATATTCGTAATCGCAGCATCGATTCCGAACCAAGTACAGTGCTGACGAGCAAGTTGTTTCGTTCGCACTATACCCCAATGTCCGTTATGAAGAAGCCGTAAAACAGAGGACTGTAACGAACGTGGGACCACGACTCTGGACTGATCATTATCAGAACGCAACAACAAAACACCACGTCGAACAAAAAGTCTCTCCTTGTGAGCAAAAAAATCGGCGAACCAACGGATCCTCGATCCGAGACTTTGACAAAGGCCATTGCGTAGCAACAAAACGTAAAACAGTAGCAAGGACAGGGTCAGCAGCTGTGGCTGTAGCGACACGACGAAAATCAATCGGAAACGATTCGACCACTTCATCGGTTTCCGAATCAATGAACATGCAAGCAAGTTCGGAAGAATCGAATGCTTTATCCTCAGCAACAGGCAAACGGGACAACGCATCGGCGTTTCCGTGCTTAGCAGTGGACCGATACAAGATATCGTAGCGGTACTGCGAGAGGAAAATAGACCAGCGAATGAATTTCTGCGCTGTACGTGGAGGTACAGGCTTGGTCGGATGAAAAAGCGACGTCAAAGGTTTGTGGTCTGTGATGATGGTAAAGTGACGACCATACAAGAAATCATGGAACTTAGTAACACCAAACACGAGAGCCAAAGCTTCTTTCTCTATCTGTGAATAATTTCTTTGCGCAGACGAGAGCAATTTGGACGCAAAGGCAATAGGGCGATCATGTGAGCCAACTTTGTGCGCAAGCACAGCACCGATCCCGAAATCCGATGCATCTACCATCAACAAAAGGGGTTTCTGGGGATCGAATGGCGTAAGGCAAGTATTAGAAAGCAACGCCGATTTCAACTGGCGAAAGGCGCGTTCGCATTCCGTCGTCCAGACGAACGGAACACCTTTACGGCGTAAGCGATGAAGCGGAGCTGAAATGGAAGAGGCATTGCGCACATATTTATGGTAATAATTAATTTTACCCAACACACTCTGTAGCTGTTTCAGATTTTGAGGGGAAGGCAAGTCGTGTATGGCACGGAGGTGCTCTGCACGCGTGGGTTCGTATCCCATCCTCGTCCCCAATCTGTAGTGACGTAACAAGACTGTTACGCCACACGGTAGTAGCCAAAAGAAAGGCACGCTAGACTAAGGCTGTAGCCGAGAGTGCACGCATTAAGCAGACGGACGTGAAGTCTGGAACATGAGAACTTATGAATGAATACGAAGAAAAGTATGTAGATGCTTTTTACTTAACTTTTCTTTATTCCTTGGAATACATCTCTCTTGAATACTTGTAAGCTATAGTCACTGATACAACTGGCGCCTTGCAAGTTCGTAGCCATTAACTTAGCTGATGGCTATTCTGTCTCTCGGCTAATGAGAGAGAAAGGCTTCATACAACTGGGCGATAGCTAGGTTCGCGTACAACTCGGGTCGAGTCCACTCTCGTATCACGAGACCTGCCTTGGTGGTGGCGCTAGGTCTGCGATCACAGTGGCGACACGCGGGTCCGACATGTACTACATGGACCGCGGCCGATTTAAGTTACCACCTAACAAGTGTGGTGTCTGGCGGTGACACCACACTGGCCTTGTCTTGGTGTTCGTTGCAGGAGTGATTGATGGGGGCTACAGCATATCTTTAGATTTTTAGTTGGACACTGCTTATTGAAACATTGTAAGCAGGTTTGCATGACAGTTGCCTTCATCTTCAGTGTCTACCAGTTTCAGGTTGCCTAGCATTACCAAAATGCTCTCTCATTGGATTACTCCTACATTGGATCCCTAATCTTCCAGAGCTGATCCCATCCGATCCGATCTGACATCGGCTGACAATCGGACAAACATTAAGGCAACAATGTAGGTGCCGACTATGGAAGCAAAAGCCTGATCCAACAACAAACGATGACGCCCGATTACAGACCGATCACACGTTTGTTTCCAATCCGTTATCGGAGGCTCGATAGCCCATAATTATGTCGAAGATTGACTATCTGTAGCTCATATTCAGTTACTCACTAACAATTAATTTGTTACTAATGCCCATATTACTGTGAAAGTGTTATTTAATGAAGTAAATTGCGCTCAGTTACTGTATTCAGATAGAAAATTTACGTCTGGATTGATACGTACCTTAAGTTAGGTTGACCAGCAAGACAAGTTTGAGAGCATTTCTGCCCACAAACGACATATAGTTTGGCGCCCACCTATCCTCCCACCTCCCTCAGAAATAAACTGTCTCTAACCTATTGATAAGAACATCAAAAATAAATTTAAATCCGGTTATGACAGAGTGGGTTATTATTTCTTTTAAAATAACTACTACATAGACTTCCCTGTGTAGCAGAAATCCAGTTTCTAAACTTTATTCCAATGTTTGTCCAATACAAGTTAATGTCTGAGATCTTTAAAAATACCTAGTGGAAAAAGCATTTTGTTGTTTAATATACAGGGTACAACACAATCCGTAGTGAAAACTTATACTACAAAATTATACAAAAACAGAAGCAAAAACGTTAGTAATGGCACTTTACCAGTTTCAGCGCAGACTACATTGTTGCCAGATTTTCCCCTGTCCCTTCTGCTCCTCTGTGACGTCATGCAATATTGTCAGATTTCCCCCTACTCCTCCTCCCACCAACCCTCTCATATACAATTGTTATAAGTGTAAAATAGCGACAAATTCAAAATTCCAAAATGGGGCATTGTCCTGTTGGTGGAAATAGGCTACTTATGTAATCTATAGAGTCCAAGATAGCTAACCCGAGATACAGAGCATGTCTGTATGATTGTCAGATTTCTTCAGCTCTTTGATGTCAGAAATCAGACTGGAAGACCCTAGGATACGAACCCAGGCAGCATTGTCTTCAGATTTCCCTAATCCTATGACCTCAGAATCCAAGGTGGCGACTTCATATAGCCATTTGGTTTCTTCCCAATGGGGAATATGGTTCCAACATTCATTGTTGTCAGATTTTATGTGTGTTCTAAGTTTGGAATCTTATCCTGGCAGGAAATTAAAAAAATGCTTGGTTTTCCCTCACTTCTAAGAGACTGCTGTTCATTTGCTTTGAGTTTCAAAACAGTGCAGTGTACAGCTTTAAACAACCTGCACTCTAATCTCACAGTTTGAATAATTGTCACCCTAAGTTTGGAGCTGACTTGCTGTAAGTTTAAGTTCACTTGTGCTGTCCACAAACAACTGTCACCACTGTGGGGATTGGATAGGATCAACTGTGTTTTTTCTATTTTGTCAGAAAGTGACATACTGAGCCTGTGGTTGTGTACAAAATATAGGTTGACTGTGTAAGAGTCAACCTGTAAACTGCATTTTTATTATTTAAAGAAACACCACACCAGGGAGAGCCTTCCTTCTGGTGTCGCAGGGGGGGGGGGGGGGGCAGTCTAGAAGTTCTTGCTGCTAGTTGGCTGCATCCATGCAGTGCTGGGACTGCAGCTGGCGATACCACTATTCAATGCTGGGCCGGATTGGGCCACTGAGGCGTTGCAAACTGTCTGGCGTTAAGTGTGAACAGGCTTGGTCAACATGACTACACTTTAAATGTAAATACATCTTTGCTTATAGAAAGAATACACACAATGAAGATGTAACTGCCTACTGTAAAACAGAACACTTCATACAGATCTTTGTCTGTCTACTGTAAAACTGAACACCTTTAATGGTGTAAATGTGTTTATTGGTCTAGAAAAAGATATACGCAATCCAGATGTAATCGCACTTTTGTACAACTGAACGTTTTTAATTAGATGTAGATGCATACCCCCAATGCAATGCTATTAACAGTTCAGTGTAGGAAATGGATTTCCAGAACTTGACATGCATTTGCCTTACAGGGTATTTCTGTATAGAACTCCACACGCTTCGATCACAAACTTAAAATAAATGAAACTACAGCATGAACATTTGTAGCTGCACCAGAATCACGATGACACAATCATTACATTGGAAGTATCACTGCCACATTTAATAAATCTCCCCAGTGTAAAGAAACACCCCACACTACAGCAGAATTGTAATTAACTGCCCCAAATATGGTAAAATTCTAACAGAAGACCTTTTTATAATAAAAAATGTAAGAAAACACCCTACGCTACATAAAAATTTTAAAAATCTTGTACTAACACCGGTAGAACATTACGTAGGAAATCAGCTTACATTGCACCATTTGGATTGCCATCGATAAAATGGGGGCCAATTATCCTTCCTCCTATAATGCTGCACCATACATTAACCCGCCAAGGTCGCTGATGTTCCACTTGTCGCAGCCATCGTGGGCTTTCCGTTGTCCAATAGTGCATATTGTACCGGTTTACGTTACCGCTGTTGGTGAATGACGCTTCGCCGCCAAGTAGAACGCGGGCAAAAAATCTGTAATCGTCCTGTAATTTCTCTTGTACCCAGTGGCAGGACTGTACACGACGTTCAAAGTCGTCGCCATGCAATTCCTGGTGCATAAAAATATGGTACGGATGCAATCGGTGTTGATGTAGCATTCTCAACACCGACGTTTTTGAGATTCCCGATTTTCGCGCAATTTGTCTGCTACTGATGTGTAGATTAACCACGACAGCAACTAAAACACCTACTTGGGCATCATCATTTGTTGCAGGTCGTGGCTGATGTTTCACATATGGCTGAGCACTTCCTGTTTCCTTAAATAACGTAACTACCCGGCGAACGGTCCGGACACTTGGATGATGTCGTCCAGGATACCGAGCAGCATACAGAGCACATGCATTTTGATCACAATAGCCACACATCAACACGATATCGACCTTTTCCACCGTTGGTAAACGGTCCATTTTAACACGGGTAATGTATCACGAAGCAAATACTGTCCGCACTGGCAGAATGTTACGTGATAGCATGTACTTATATGTTTGTGGCTATTACAGCGCCATCTATCACAAAGCAAAAAAAGTGGTCCAACTAAAACATTCATATTTCTTTACGTACTACACGAATATGTAATAAAAAATGGGGTTCCTATTTTTAAAAAAACGCAGTTGACATCCGTTTGACCGATGGCCATCTAGGGGGCAACTATAACGCCATCTGGTTTCCCCCTTCAAGCTAGACGAGTTTCGTTCTTTGTAGTTTTTTCGTTTGATGATTATTTAGTGAGATATTTGTCCCGATCACTGTCAATGGACCACCCTGCATATTCCTATTATATATAGTGTAAATCATTTTAACAACTCTCAGCACACCTTTATTGAGTCAGACGGTAACACTCACTACTCCACTCCCACAACCCTTAAGACCAACTCATGCTGACTGTCACGACACAGTCACATCATGGCACTGTCATGGCGAGGTGTATTCATGCTGTCCATCACATCACAGCACAATGAGTAAATTCAGGTAATGTGGTTTCAACTTGCACGGCTGTTCTCAACTACTTGTTTGCAGGAATTTCGATCTTTGCAAGACGATTCTCAACTGTTTCTCTGTGCAAAGTGCATGTACACATTGCAGTAGCTTATATACACGGATGCTGGAGTCCACATCTGTACAAAAATGATATTTATTGGACTCAAATGGTTTGCAGCTTGCAGGTATAGACTGTACGTTAGAGAAAGAAGACAGAACTGCAGACCAACACAAAAAACAACGTGGTTCCACCCATTGCACCCATAATTACTAAAAAGAACACAGTGTTACGAGCTGCCATCACATCTCATGAAAATTGGTTTGTTTAAGTTTAGTTACCAGTCCAGTGAAAATTTTTGTGCAATACTCATATCTCCCTCAATACCTTCGCCCTGAAGATTTATATGATTTCTTTATACGAGGGCTATCCACAAAGTACATTACGTTTTGGAATTAAAAGTAAATAGAGTATTGGAATTTTTTTTTATTATATACAGATGAAAGCCGCACTTATCGTAGCGATGGACGAGCTTGGAAATTCCTTCGTCGTAAAATTCGGCCGCCTGCGCCTTCAACCCCGTGGTTACCTCTTCTTGAAGGTGTGCGACTCATTACTCGATCGCATCGTTACTGGTGACGAAACATGGGTTAAGCATGTGAACTGCGAGACAAAATTGCAGTCAATGCAGTGGGGGCACACAAATTCCCCCCAAAAACCCAAGAAATGCATGCAGACAATGTCGGCGAGGAAGGTGATGGCGACTGTCTTTTGGGACAGAAAAGGTGTGATTTTTGTGGATTTCCTGGAAAGAGGCACTACAATAAACTCTCAAAGGTATTGCCAAACTCTGCACAACCTCAGAAGAGCAATACAAAACAAGCGCAGGCGAAAGTTGGGCTCAAAGACCTTGCTGATTCATGACAACGCCCGGTCCCACACGGCAAATGGCATTCGTGAAATTCTCGAATCTTTTAAGTGGAAGTTGTTTCCTCATCTGCCGTACAGTCCCGACCTGGCACCGAGCGACTTCCATTTATTCCCAGTAATGAAGAAGTGGTTGGCTATGCAGCGTTTTGATGACGACGCACAGCTTCAAGAAGAGGTAACCACGTGGTTGAAGGCGCAGGCGGCCGAATTTTACGACGAAGGAATTTCCAAGCTAGTCCATCGCTACGATAAGTGCCGTAATTTAAATGGCAACTATGTAGAAAAGTAGTATTTAAGTGTGGCTTTCATCTGTATATAATAAAAAAAAATTCCAATACTTTATTTATTTTTAATTCCAAAACGTAATGTACTTTGTGGATAGCTCTCGTATCTTGTATCTGACTTTTAATAGTTCAAGTGCCTTATATGCACTGGGGTGGAACCGTATAAATATTGACCACTGATACTTGCAAAACTATTTTACACACAATCTAGAGGGCTTCTTAACAATAAATAAGTCCTACAAACAAACATTTAAACAAAGAATTAGAAGACATTACTTGATGTAATTTCACAAAAAACATTTTGCCACTTTTGCAGTGTCTGAAGGTTTCAGTCCATTTCTTTATGAAACATTACAAAAAAATTCCACTTACTAATCAGTCTGAATCTACTCACTGTACTGTATACACTTCAAGTTGCAGCCATATTGCAATTTATTTTATTGTGGAATATTAAATAAGATACCAGTATGTATAAAAATCCATCTTATAAAATCAGTAGAGGGCGAGTAATTTAATATGCTCTTGTCATACAATTCAGACTGCTGCTCTCACTGCTTCAATTAATCTTTTGATACTGATTATAAAATTATAAATTTTACCAAAAGAAATATCAAAATGAGAGTTGATAACAAACTAGTTGTACTGAGTTGCCCCTCCACCTTTCTTTGTGCATCTTCTCCTTGTTCCCCCTCTCTCTGTCAGTCACCTCCTCCCCGTCTCTCTATCTCCTCCTCAGCCTCTCTCTCTCTCTCTCTCTCTCTCTCTGGCATCTCCTGCCCACTCTCTCTCCCCCTCTCTCAGTCCATCACCTCCTCCCCTTTCTCTGTCCATCTAATCCTCCCACCTCTCTCCATCTCCTCTTGCTGTTCCCTCTGTCCATCTCCTCCGTCTCATTTCCTATGTCGGTTGCCTCCCACGTCTCTGTCCACCTTCTCTTCCCTTAAGCCTTGTTTATTGTTATTGCAAATTCGGATTCTGTAGCAGTATTACAATTATAAACCAGTAAGCCGTAAATTCAACTTTCCTGTTTGCTAAAAACGTGCCATATTGTATGTATTATACATTGTGTTGTGGTCTTCAGTCCTGAGACTGGTTTGATACAGCTCTCCATGCTACTCTATCCTGTGCAAGCTTCTTCATCTCCCAGTACCTACTGCAGCCTACATCCTTCTGAATCTGCTTAGTGTATTCATCTCTTGGTCTCCCTCCACGATTTTTACCCTTCACGCTGCCCTCCAGTACTAAATTGGTGATCCCTCGATGTCTCAGAACATGTCCTATGTATTATATGTATATTGTATATTTTATGTATATATAGACTATATATATGTGTCTAAATTTTTATTGCAGTAACATGTAAATATTTGAAGTAAATCAAAAATGTACATTTTGATATTTTTGGTAAAAATGTTTTTCCTTTATGTATTACATTTATATATTAAATGTATTAAAATATAGTTACCAAATAACATACCCTTCTTATAATTCAATTATCAAAGCAATAGGTCAAGAACTTTTGGAGATTTACATTTTTGTAATCTTTTTCCTTTCATTACATATATATTACACATATACCAGATTACATTCCAGTAGGTATATAAAAATACCTGTCATGTCAAAATTTCAAAGGAATCCATGAAGTACTTTCAGAGATTTGAGATTTTGAAGAAATGAGCATCTACATTCACTTAAAATTTCTGCACTGATAGGCTGTGGACGATGTATAAAACTCTTCCCTGACATTTCATCTCTGACTGCAGGGGACATCCTCCAAGCTAAAGAGGCGAACCTCGGAAGATGTCTCCTGCAATTGGAGACGAAACTTCAGGGAAGAGTTTTATACATCACCCACCACCTATCAGCCTGGAAGTTTTAAGTGAAGACAATACCGGTTGTGAATGCCTACATTGTATGAACATCTATATCTGTCATTATATAGAAACTGTAATTGTTCCTAATCGCAAATCTCCAAAATTATTTGCCCAAATGCTTTGAAATTTTGAAAAAACGTTGCTCTGGAGTATGTAAGTGTTTTTTGTGCACCTATTTTTTAAATATGTGTAATATATAATTTTTTATAAATTTAATAATAGGGAAACATTGTTACAAAAATCTCAAATAGTTATATATATATGTATATATCATATATTAAAGAAATAAGTATCTAAAAAGATGCCTGTGTTAGAATGCAGTGTTATGCCAAAATTTCAAAGAACTTTTGGAGGTAGATGATTTTGAACAAATTAATATTTACATTTTTATTTATGTAAATAATAAAATCATAAACAACAAGGATATGGAATAACAACTGATATCAATCACAAAAACAATGATGAAACGAAATACAGAGACATATGCATGGCTGTGTTTCAGGAGGAATTAAGTTTGGGGTCACGTGATCAAAAAGAGATGATGATGTCAGCTGTCAATACTTTCTTCCCAAGAAACCTTGATGGTGATATGTGGTGACATGCCATGATGGCCAGTGTAGATACTGCCATTTGAAATGCACTGCAAAATGTTTTGATGGGAAGTCATGTGATGTGATGGCCACTGTGTATTTACCTTTATAAAGAATCAGGTTACAACCATACACTGAGCAGGCAACGCTTGCTCTAGTGTTCAGAATGGTTCATTTCCTCAACCCATAGCAGATGAGTTCAAGTCATACATGAAAAGCAAAACATATACAACATTCACACACACTATGATATAGTATAATGTTAGAGTGTTTCTAAGTTAAAAAAATACTGACATGTCTAACAAGTGTAAGTATTCACATAATGGTATTAGCAGTAACATATCACATCAGGTCATCAATCAAGATTATATTTTTCATGTGTATTCACATAATAACATAAGCAATACGTATCACAGAATGTCAGCTAAATCACATGCAAAATTCAAATTTCATCAGTATAGTCACTTGGTATGGAAAATAGTTACAGTGGGTGTATAGATGTTTAACATTATTAATGATTTATTTATGTAATTAATTAATCATATCTCATTGCTATCATCATTTGATCTGGCTGTTCATTGATCTCTACATCTACGTGATTACTCTGCTCTTCACAACAAAGTGCCTGGGAGAGGGTTCAATGAACCACCTTCATGCTGTCTCTCTACCGTTCCACTCTCGAACGGCACGCGGGAAAATCGAGCACTTAAACTTTTCCGTGTGAGCCCTGATTTTTCTTATTTTATCGTGATGATAATTTCTCCCCATGTATGTGGGCACTAACAGAATATTTTCGCAATCAGAGGAGAAAACTGGTGATTGAAATTTCATGATAAGATCCCGTCGCAACGAAAAACGCCTTTGTTTTAATGATTGCCACTCCAATTCACATATCATGTCTGTGACACTATCTCCCCTATTTCGCGATAATACAAAACGAGCTGCTCTTCTTTGTACTTTTTCGATGTCATCCGTCAGTCCCACCTGATGCAGATCCCACATGCACAGCGGTACTCCAGAATAGGGCGGACAAGTGTAGTGTAAGCAGTCTCTTTGGTAGACCCGTTGCGCCTCTAAGTGTTCTGCCAATGAATCTCAGTCTTTGGTTTGCTCTACCCACAATACTATCTATTTGATGGTTCCAATTTAGGTTATTTCCAATTGTAATCCCTAAGTATTTAGTTGAATTTACAGCCCTCAGATTTGTGTGACTTATTGCATAATCGAAATTTACCTGATTTCTTTTAGTACTCATATGTATAACTTCGCACTTTTCTTTATTCAGGGTCAATTGCCACTTTCCGCACCATACATATATCTTATCTAAATCATTTTGCAAGTCGTTTAGATCATCTGATGACTTTACAAGACGGAAAATGACAGCATCATGTGCAAACAATGTAAGACGGAATGAGATTTTCACTCTGCAGCGGAGTGTGCGCTGATATGAAACTTCCTGGCAGATTAAAACTGTGTGCCCGACCGAGACTCGAACTCGGGACCTTTGCCTTTCGCGGGCAAGTGCTCTACCAACTGAGCTACCGAAGCACGACTCACGCCCGGTACTCACAGCTTTACTTCTGCCAGTACCTCGTCTCCTACCTTCCAAACTTTACAGAAGCTCTCCTGCGAACCTTGCAGAACTAGCACTCCTGAAAGAAAGGATATTGCGGAGACATGGCTTAGCCACAGCCTGGGGGATGTTTCCAGAATGAGATTTTCACTCTGCAGCGGAGTGTGCGCTGATATGAAACTTCCTGGCAGATTAAAACTGTGTGCCCGACCGAGACTCGAACTCGGGACCTTTGCCTTTCGCGGGCAAGTGGTCTACCAACTGAGCTACCGAAGCACGACTCACGCCCGGTACTCACAGCTTTACTTCTGCCAGTACCTCGTCTCCTACCTTCCAAACTTTACAGAAGCTCTCCTGCGAACCTTGCAGAACTAGCACTCCTGAAAGAAAGGATATTGCGGAGACATGGCTTAGCCACAGCCTGGGGGATGTTTCCAGAATGAGATTTTCACTCTGCAGCGGAGTGTGCGCTGATATGAAACTTCCTGGCAGATTAAAACTGTGTGCCCGACCGAGACTCGAACTCGGGACCTTTGCCTTTCGCGGGCAAGTGCTCTACCAACTGAGCTACCGAAGCACGACTCACGTCCGGTACTCACAGCTTTACTTCTGCCAGTACCTCGTCTCCTACCTTCCAAACTTTACAGAAGCTCTGCTGCGAACCTTGCAGAACTAGCACTCCTGAAAGAAAGGATATTGCGGAGACATGGCTTAGCCACAGCCTGGGGGATGTTTCCAGAATGAGATTTTCACTCTGCAGCGGAGTGTGCGCTGATATGAAACTTCCTGGCAGATTAAAACTGTGTGCCCGACCGAGACTCGAACTCGGGACCTTTGCCTTTCGCGGGCAAGTGCTCTACCAACTGAGCTACCAAAGCACGACTCACGCCCAGTACTCACAGCTTTACTTCTGCCAGTACCTCGTCTCCTACCTTCCAAACTTTACAGAAGCTCTCCTGCGAACCTTGCAGAACTAGCACTCCTGAAAGAAAGGATATTGCGGAGACATGGCTTAGCCACAGCCTGGGGGATGTTTCCAGAATGAGATTTTCACTCTGCAGCGGAGTGTGCGCTGATATGAAACTTCCTGGCAGATTAAAACTGTGTGCCCGACCGAGACTCGAACTCGGGACCTTTGCCTCTCGCGGGCAAGTGGTCTACCAACTGAGCTACCGAAGCACGACTCACGCCCGGTACTCACAGCTTTACTTCTGCCAGTACCTCGTCTCCTACCTTCCAAACTTTACAGAAGCTCTCCTGCGAACCTTGCAGAACTAGCACTCCTGAAAGAAAGGATATTGCGGAGACATGGCTTAGCCACAGCCTGGGGGATGTTTCCAGAATGAGATTTTCACTCTGCAGCGGAGTGTGCGCTGATATGAAACTTCCTGGCAGATTAAAACTGTGTGCCCGACCGAGACTCGAACTCGGGACCTTTGCCTTTCGCGGGCAAGTGCTCTACCAACTGAGCTACCGAAGCACGACTCACGTCCGGTACTCACAGCTTTACTTCTGCCAGTACCTCGTCTCCTACCTTCCAAACTTTACAGAAGCTCTGCTGCGAACCTTGCAGAACTAGCACTCCTGAAAGAAAGGATATTGCGGAGACATGGCTTAGCCACAGCCTGGGGGATGTTTCCAGAATGAGATTTTCACTCTGCAGCGGAGTGTGCACTGATATGAAACTTCCTGGCAGATTAAAACTGTGTGCCCGACCGAGACTCGAACTCGGGACCTTTGCCTTTCGCGGGTAAGTGCTCTACCAACTGAGCTACCGAAGCACGACTCACGTCCGGTACTCACAGCTTTACTTCTGCCAGTACCTCGTCTCCTACCTTCCAAACTTTACAGAAGCTCTGCTGCGAACCTTGCAGAACTAGCACTCCTGAAAGAAAGGATATTGCGGAGACATGGCTTAGCCACAGCCTGGGGGATGTTTCCAGAATGAGATTTTCACTCTGCAGCGAAGTGTGCGCTGATATGAAACTTCCTGGCAGATTAAAACTGTGTGCCCGACCGAGACTCGAACTCGGGACCTTTGCCTTTCGCGGGCAAGTGCTCTACCAACTGAGCTACCAAAGCACGACTCACGCCCAGTACTCACAGCTTTACTTCTGCCAGTACCTCGTCTCCTACCTTCCAAACTTTACAGAAGCTCTCCTGCGAACCTTGCAGAACTAGCACTCCTGAAAGAAAGGATATTGCGGAGACATGGCTTAGCCACAGCCTGGGGGATGTTTCCAGAATGAGATTTTCACTCTGCAGCGGAGTGTGCGCTGATATGAAACTTCCTGGCAGATTAAAACTGTGTGCCCGACCGAGACTCGAACTCGGGACGTTTGCCTCTCGCGGGCAAGTGGTCTACCAACTGAGCTACCGAAGCACGACTCACGCCCGGTACTCACAGCTTTACTTCTGCCAGTACCTCGTCTCCTACCTTCCAAACTTTACAGAAGCTCTCCTGCGAACCTTGCAGAACTAGCACTCCTGAAAGAAAGGATATTGCGGAGACATGGCTTAGCCACAGCCTGGGGGATGTTTCCAGAATGAGATTTTCACTCTGCAGCGGAGTGTGCGCTGATATGAAACTTCCTGGCAGATTAAAACTGTGTGCCCGACCGAGACTCGAACTCGGGACCTTTGCCTTTCGCGGGCAAGTGCTCTACCAACTGAGCTACCGAAGCACGACTCACGTCCGGTACTCACAGCTTTACTTCTGCCAGTACCTCGTCTCCTACCTTCCAAACTTTACAGAAGCTCTGCTGCGAACCTTGCAGAACTAGCACTCCTGAAAGAAAGGATATTGCGGAGACATGGCTTAGCCACAGCCTGGGGGATGTTTCCAGAATGAGATTTTCACTCTGCAGCGGAGTGTGCGCTGATATGAAACTTCCTGGCAGATTAAAACTGTGTGCCCGACCGAGACTCGAACTCGGGATCTTTGCCTTTCGCGGGCAAGTGCTCTACCAACTGAGCTACCGAAGCACGACTCACGCCCGGTACTCACAGCTTTACTTCTGCCAGTACCTCGTCTCCTACCTTCCAAACTTTACAGAAGCTCTCCTGCGAACCTTGCAGAACTAGCACTTCTGAAAGAAAGGATTTTGCGGAGACATGGCTTAGCCACAGCCTGGGGGATGTTTCCAGAATGAGATTTTCACTCTGCAGCGGAGTGTGCGCTGATATGAAACTTCCTGGCAGATTAAAACTGTGTGCCCGACCGAGACTCGAACTCGGGACCTTTGCCTTTCGCGGGCAAGTGCTCTACCAACTGAGCTACCGAAGCACGACTCACGCCCGGTACTCACAGCTTTACTTCTGCCAGTACCTCGTCTCCTACCTTCCAAACTATACAGAAGCTCTCCTGCGAACCTTGCAGAACTAGCACTCCTGAAAGAAAGGATATTGCGGAGACATGGCTTAGCCACAGCCTGGGGGATGTTTCCAGAATGAGATTTTCACTCTGCAGCGGAGTGTGCGCTGATATGAAACTTCCTGGCAGATTAAAATTGTGTGCCCGACCGAGACCCGAACTCGGGACCTTTGCCTTTCGCGGGCAAGTGCTCTACCAACTGAGCTAGGAAGTTTCATATCAGCGCACACTCCGCTGCAGAGTGATAATCTCATTCTGGAAACATCCCCCAGGCTGTGGCTAAGTCATGTCTCCGCAATATCCTTTCTTTCAGGAGTGCTAGTTCTGCAAGGTTCGCAGGAGAGCTTCTGTAAAGTTTGGAAGGTAGGAGACGAGGTACTGGCAGAAGTAAAGCTGTGAGTACCGGGCATGAGTCGTGCTTCGGTAGCTCAGTTGGTAGAGCACTTGCCCGCGAAAGGCAAAGTTCCCGAGTTCGAGTCTCGGTCGGGCACACAGTTTTAATCTGCCAGGAAGTTTCATATCAGCGCACACTCCGCTGCAGAGTGAAAATCTCATTCTGGAAACATCCCCCAGGCTGTGGCTAAGCCCTGTCTCCGCAATATCCTTTCTTTCAGGAGTGCTAGTTCTGCAAGGTTCGCAGGAGAGCTTCTGTAAAGTTTGGAAGGTAGGAGACGAGGTACTGGCAGAAGTAAAGCTGTGAGTACCGGGCGTGAGTCGTGCTTCGGTAGCTCAGTTGGTAGAGCACTTGCCCGCGAAAGGCAAAGGTCCCGAGTTCGAGTCTCGGTCGGGCACACAGTTTTAATCTGCCAGGAAGTTTCATATCAGCGCACACTCCGCTGCAGAGTGAAAATCTCATTCTGGAAACATCCCCCAGGCTGTGGCTAAGCCATGTCTCCGCAATATCCTTTCTTTCAGGAGTGCTAGTTCTGCAAGGTTCGCAGGAGAGCTTCTGTAAAGTTTGGGAGGTAGGAGACGAGGTACTGGCAGAAGTAAGGCTGTGAGTACCGGGCGTGAGTCGTGCTTCGGTAGCTCAGTTGGTAGAGCACTTGCCCGCGAAAGGCAAAGGTCCCGAGTTCGAGTCTCGGTCGGGCACACAGTTTTAATCTGCCAGGAAGTTTCATATCAGCGCACACTCCGCTGCAGAGTGAAAATCTCATTCTGGAAACATCCCCCAGGCTGTGGCTAAGCCATGTCTCCGCAATATCCTTTCTTTCAGGAGTGCTAGTTCTGCAAGGTTCGCAGGAGAGCTTCTGTAAAGTTTGGAAGGTAGGAGACGAGGTACTGGCAGAAGTAAAGCTGTGAGTACCGGGCGTGAGTCGTGCTTCGGTAGCTCAGTTGGTAGAGCATTTGCCCGCGAAAGGCAAAGGTCCCGAGTTCGAGTCTCGGTCGGGCACACAGTTTTAATCTGTCAGGAAGTTTCATATCAGCGCACACTCCGCTGCAGAGTGAAAATCTCATTCTGGAAACATCCCCCAGGCTGTGGCTAAGCCATGTCTCCGCTATATCCTTTCTTTCAGGAGTGCTAGTTCTGCAAGGTTCGCAGGAGAGCTTCTGTAAAGTTTGGAAGGTAGGAGACGAGGTACTGGCAGAAGCAAAGCTGTGAGTACCGGGCGTGAGTCGTGCTTCGGTAGCTCAGTTGGTAGAGCACTTGCCCGCGAAAGGCAAAGGTCCCGAGTTCGAGTCTCGGTCGGGCACACAGTTTTAATCTGCCAGGAAGTTTCATATCAGCGCACACTCCGCTGCAGAGTGAAAATCTCATTCTGGAAACATCCCCCAGGCTGTGGCTAAGCCATGTCTCCGCAATATCCTTTCTTTCAGGAGTGCTAGTTCTGCAAGGTTCGCAGGAGAGCTTCTGTAAAGTTTGGAAGGTAGGAGACGAGGTACTGGCAGAAGCAAAGCTGTGAGTACCGGGCGTGAGTCGTGCTTCGGTAGCTCAGTTGGTAGAGCACTTGCCCGCGAAAGGCAAAGGTCCCGAGTTCGAGTCTCGGTCGGGCACACAGTTTTAATCTGCCAGGAAGTTTCATATCAGCGCACACTCCGCTGCAGATTGAAAATCTCATTCTGGAAACATCCCCCAGGCTGTGGCTAAGCCATGTCTCCGCAATATCCTTTCTTTCAGGAGTGCTAGTTCTGCAAGGTTCGCAGGAGAGCTTCTGTAAAGTTTGGAAGGTAGGAGACGAGGTACTGGCAGAAGTAAAGCTGTGAGTACCGGGCGTGAGTCGTGCTTCGGTAGCTCAGTTGGTAGAGCACTTGCCCGCGAAAGGCAAAGGTCCCGAGTTCGAGTCTCGGTCGGGCACACAGTTTTAATCTGCCAGGAAGTTTCATATCAGCGCACACTCCGCTGCAGAGTGAAAATCTCATTCTGGAAACATCCCCCAGGCTGTGGCTAAGCCATGTCTCCGCAATATCCTTTCTTTCAGGAGTGCTAGTTCTGCAAGGTTCGCAGGAGAGCTTCTGTAAAGTTTGGAAGGTAGGAGACGAGGTACTGGCAGAAGCAAAGCTGTGAGTACCGGGTGTGAGTCGTGCTTCGGTAGCTCAGTTGGTAGAGCACTTGCCCGCGAAAGGCAAAGGTCCCGAGTTCGAGTCTCGGTCGGGCACACAGTTTTAATCTGCCAGGAAGTTTCATATCAGCGCACACTCCGCTGCAGAGTGAAAATCTCATTCTGGAAACATCCCCCAGGCTGTGGCTAAGCCATGTCTCCGCAATATCCTTTCTTTCAGGAGTGCTAGTTCTGCAAGGTTCGCAGGAGAGCTTCTGTAAAGTTTGGAAGGTAGGAGACGAGGTACTGGCAGAAGTAAAGCTGTGAGTACCGGGCGTGAGTCGTGCTTCGGTAGCTCAGTTGGTAGAGCACTTGCCCGCGAAAGGCAAAGGTCCCGAGTTCGAGTCTCGGTCGGGCACACAGTTTTAATCTGCCAGGAAGTTTCATATCAGCGCACACTCCGCTGCAGAGTGAAAATCTCATTCTGGAAACATCCCCCAGGCTGTGGCTAAGCCATGTCTCCGCATTATCCTTTCTTTCAGGAGTGCTAGTTCTGCAAGGTTCGCAGGAGAGCTTCTGTAAAGTTTGGAAAGTAGGAGACGAGGTACTGGCAGAAGTAAAGCTGTGAGTACGGGGCGTGAGTCGTGCTTTGGTAGCTCAGTTGGTAGAGCACTTGCCCGCGAAAGGCAAAGGTCCCGAGTTCGAGTCTCGGTCGGGCACACAGTTTTAATCTGCCAGGAAGTTTCATATCAGCGCACACTCCGCTGCAGATTGAAAATCTCATTCTGGAAACATCCCCCAGGCTGTGGCTAAGCCATGTCTCCGCAATATCCTTTCTTTCAGGAGTGCTAGTTCTGCAAGGTTCGCAGGAGAGCTTCTGTAAAGTTTGGAAGGTAGGAGACGAGGTACTGGCAGAAGTAAAGCTGTGAGTACCGGGCGTGAGTCGTGCTTCGGTAGCTCAGTTGGTAGAGCACTTGCCCGCGAAAGGCAAAGGTCCCGAGTTCGAGTCTCGGTCGGGCACACAGTTTTAATCTGCCAGGAAGTTTCATATCAGCGCACACTCCGCTGCAGAGTGAAAATCTCATTCTGGAAACATCCCCCAGGCTGTGGCTAAGCCATGTCTCCGCAATATCCTTTCTTTCAGGAGTGCTAGTTCTGCAAGGTTCGCAGGAGAGCTTCTGTAAAGTTTGGAAGGTAGGAGACGAGGTACTGGCAGAAGCAAAGCTGTGAGTACCGGGCGTGAGTCGTGCTTCGGTAGCTCAGTTGGTAGAGCACTTGCCCGCGAAAGGCAAAGGTCCCGAGTTCGAGTCTCGGTCGGGCACACAGTTTTAATCTGCCAGGAAGTTTCATATCAGCGCACACTCCGCTGCAGAGTGAAAATCTCATTCTGGAAACATCCCCCAGGCTGTGGCTAAGCCATGTCTCCGCAATATCCTTTCTTTCAGGAGTGCTAGTTCTGCAAGGTTCGCAGGAGAGCTTCTGTAAAGTTTGGAAGGTAGGAGACGAGGTACTGGCAGAAGTAAAGCTGTGAGTACCGGGCGTGAGTCGTGCTTCGGTAGCTCAGTTGGTAGAGCACTTGCCCGCGAAAGGCAAAGGTCCCGAGTTCGAGTCTCGGTCGGGCACACAGTTTTAATCTGCCAGGAAGTTTCAATGTGAGACGGGTACTCTGATTGTCTCCTATGTCGTTAATGTAGATCAGGAACAATAGAGGGCCTATAACCTTTCCTTGTGGGACGCTGGATATTACTTCTGTCTTACTCGATGACTTCCTTCTATTACTACGAAGTGTGACCTTTCTGACAGGAAATTACAAGTCCAGTTCCACAACTGAGGCGATACTCCATAGGCATGCAGTTTGATTAGAAGACGCTTGTGAGGAACGGTGTCGAAAGCCTCCTGCAAATCTAAAAATATGGAATCAATTTGAATCCCCTGTCGATAGCACTTATTACTTCATTAGTACAAAGAGCTAGTTGTGTTTCACAAGAACGATATTTTCTGAATCTGTGCTGACTATATGTCAATAAATCATTTTCTTTGAGGTACTTCATAGTGTTCGAATACAGTATATGTTCTAAAATCCTACTGCAAATCGACGTTAGTGATACAGGCCTGTAATTCAGCGGATTACTCCTACTTCCCTTTTTAGGTATTGGTGTGACTTGAGCAATTTTCCAGTCCTTAGGTACGTATCTTTCTGTGAGCGAGTGGTTGTATATAATTGCTAAATATGGAGCTATTTTATCAGCATACTCTGAGAGGAATATGACTGGTATACAATCTGGACCGGAGGCCTTGCTTTTATTAAGTGATTTAAGCTGCTTTGTTACACCAAGGATATCTGCTTCTATGTTTCTCATCTTGGCAGTTGTTCTTGATTGGAATTCAGGAATATTTACTTCATCTTCTTTGGTGAAGGAGTTTCGGAAAACTGTGTTTAATTACTCTGATTTAGTGGCACTGTCATCAGTGACTTCACCGTTGTTATCGCGCAATGAAGGTATTGATTGTGTCTTGCCATTGGTGTGCTTTATGTATGACCAGAATATCTTAGGGTTTTCTGCCAGATTTCGAAACAGAATTTCGTTGTTCAAATTATTAAGGCTGCACTGAAGTACACGCCATATTTCGAACTTCTGTAAAACTTTGCCAATCTTGGGGATTTTGCTTTCTTTTAAATTTGGCATTCTCTTTTTGTTGCTTGTGGGACAATGATGTGACCCATTTTGTGTACCATGGGGGATCAGTACCATCACTTATTAATTTATGTGGTATATATCTCTCAATTGTTGTTGATACTATCTCTTTGAAAACATTCCACAACTTTTCTACGCTTACATGATCATATCGGAAGGAGCTGAGACCGTCTCTTTAGAAGAAGAATTTTTATCAGCTTTACAAAATATATGTACTTTGTGCTTCTTTTTGCTGGTTGTGGGTGTTATGGTATTCAGCCTAGCAGCAATTGCCTTTTGGTCGCTAATCCCTGTATTCGTCACGGTACTCTCTACTTGTCCAGGATTATTTTTTGCTAAGAGGTCAAGTATGCTTTCACAACCATTTACTCTTCGAGTGGTCTCATGAGCTAATTGTTCAAAATAATTTTCTGAGAAAGCATTCAGTACACTTTCGGATGATGTTTTATGCCTGCCGCCGGCTTTAAACATATAATTTTTCCATCATATCGAGGCTAGATTGAAGTCACCACCGACTGTAATTGTATGAGCGGTGTACTTATTTGAAATGAGACTCAAGTTTTCTTTGAACTGTTCAGTAACTATGTCTTCTGAGTCGGGGGTCAGTAAAACGATCCAATTAATAGTTTAGTCTGATTGTTAGGTATAACCTCTACCCATACTATTTCACATGAACTATCTACTTCAATTTCGTTACAAGGCAAACTACCTGTGACAGAAATAAATACTCCACCACCAACTGTATTTAATCTATCCTTTCTGAACATTGTTAGATCGTTTGAAAAAATCTCGGCCGAACTTATTTCCGTCTTTAGCAATCTCTCTGTACCTACAACTATTTGAGCTTCAGTGCTTTCTATTGGGGCTTGGAGCTCTGGTTCTTCTCCAACACAACTACGATAATTAACAACTACAATACCAATTGTTTCTACACCTACCTTACTGTCTTTTACCTGCCCACTTTTTGACGGACGCCCCTTTTGTGGTTCCCTGAGACCCTCTAACCTAAAAAACCGCCCAGTCCCTTCCCCATATCCCACGCTACCCGTGTAGCCGCCTCCTGTGTGTAGTGGACCCCTGACCTATTAAGCGGAACCCAGAAACCCACCACCCGGTGGCACAAGTGAAGGAATGTGCAGATTACACGGTCACAGAACCGCCTGAGCCTCTGATTCAGACCATCCACTCGACTCTGCACCAAAGGTTCTATCGACGATGCTGCAGATGGTGAGCTCCGCCTTAATCTCGGAAGCAAGACTGGCAGTCTTTACTACTTTGCTAGCCGTCCGAAACCAGACAGAATCTGCTTCAATCCAAAGCGACACACGTCATTGGTGCACACATGAGCCACCACCTGCAGTTGGCTGCACCCTGTACTCTTCATGGCATCCAGAAGCACTCTTTCCACATCCGGAATGACTCTCCCCGGAATGCACACAGAGTGCACACTGGCTTCCTTCCCCTCCTTGGCAGCCATGTTCCTTAAGGGGCCTTATTATGCGCCTAACGTTGGAGCTCCCAACCACCAGCAAACCCACCCTTTGTGAATACCCTGACCTTGCGGGCAGAGAAGCTTCCTCTGGAACAGGATGGATGACTGCATCCAGCTCAGAGATATCGTCAGCCACAGATAACGCCCAAAACCTGCTCATCAAACGAACCGGGGAGGCCCTACGATCGGCCCCACAGAAAGTTTTTCGCTGGCTGCCAGACTCTGGAACGATCTCCCACTCGACCATGGGTGAGGGGTCAACCTCAGCACAGGCAGTACCCGGGGAGGTCACAGCAGTGGACCAATCGGACGACACGTGGGACGTGCTCGACGTCCCTCACATCCCCGCGTACGATCCCCCACAGTGATGCCCCTTGGCAGCAGCCTCAAGCTGTGTGACGGAAGCCAATGCAGCCTGAAGCCGTGGGTTGCCAGCACAGCTCGCATCTGTACACAACAATCACAGTTCCTATCCATTATTACACTCCTCCTGTTTGAAGCTCGTAAAAATATCTAACAAGCGAACGGTATACTCGCCTTAGTAGTAGCAGGAACTAGCGGTGTGCTCTCGCTGGCGGTCTAACTGACACTGAGCTGTTCTAACCAAACAAACAAAAGCCTCCTCAATACGAGAGTCGATACAATGGTCGATAGCAACAGCAATACTGTACACTACACTGTTATTGAAATAAAAGGTTGTGCCTAGTAAGCACTCGAACACGCAAGAAATTACAAAAATAAACTAGTAACTACACAGATAACTGAAAATAAGTCGCTCCTGTTTGAAGCTCGTAAAAATATGTAAAAAGAGAATGGTGTACTCGTCTTAGTAGTAGCAGGAACTAGTGATGCGCTCTCGCTGACGGTCTAACTGACCTCAGCATCGAAACAACCACCTGCAATGAACCCAAATCATTTCACATGTTAAACCATACCAGAGCATGAATGTTAAAAATAAAATAGCACAGTACTCACTTGAGGCTAATGGTGAGCGTCCATCATCCTTTATGATGCACTGATTAGACCAGTTAGGTACTGCAAGACATTATAAAATCATGAAACGTTCAGCCTGCTCATATCGGAACTTGTCGTTATTAGTATCTGCATTGACACATGAAGCTATTAGATAAAGTCCATATCCACCTATAATACATATAAAGATAATAACTTTCGGATACTTCAGATATGGCTCAGTACTATCACTGCTGTGATTGGCAGCTGACATCTGTAGCATCTGACACTGTATCAAATGTATCACCAGCCACTGTGCTGTAATGAATATAGTCTCCCCACCTCCTGCAGACTTCTTATATTGTTCATCTGTTCATAATATTTGAGCCATCACATTCCACACACTTTTTGTCTCTTCTAATAGTTCTAACATTCTGTGTGGTGTCTGTTTGTTCTAAGTTGTGTCTTCCTACCACTTTCGTGCAACGACGCTCTGAGCATGTTTTTTAGGGAATTGACTAGTTTGAACCTGGGACCTGTTGCTGGTAAGGAGATGCCAGACTACACATGACATGTAGAGTTCAGAACAGTTCAGTGAGACTAGCGATGATATAATCAAATACTTAATGATTTCAGCGTCAGCTCCACTGCACTCCCTGTAAAAAAAAGAATGTTAATACTAACAAAATTTAGTGGAAGGGGTTAAAGGCTTTCCTATTTTTAGTTAGGTGGTAAAATAACGTCGAAAAATCAGTTAAGTTTACCATTGGAATTTTTATTTTACTCACAAAACATTGTTTATAAATTGAACTATTGATAAAAGGAAATATTTTAATACAGGATGATAAAAACCAACTGCGTTCAACAAAAATGTGAACGAATATTCCCTGAATGGGTTTCCAAGTTCTACAATGGATCAAAGGATGACCTATGCCATATCACATCTATAATCTCGGTTTAAATTAAGTTTCATAAAAGAGAAAACTATCAAAAATGGTCTACAGAGACTCTCAATTATCTTTAATTACTTATTTAACTAGTTGTAAATTACAGTGGCTGATGTGGCTTCTCAATAATTATATAACAGAAAAATCATCGCATTTCAGATTTTAGCTTCTAGTAGCAAATGTGAATACCACGAAGTTTAATTGACGATCGACACGAGTATTACGTAAAAAGGGTATGTAACAGATGAGACTCCTGCAGTTCTGAGTGAAGCCTTATGGCGGCATCGCGTGCATTCATTACCTTGTCGGTGTTTAGGCAGCGTCAGGGGGCGGCGGGCGGCACAGCTCCACGCACCTCGCCATCTCAGAAGCAACTCTCTCCTCGCTTTTCCTTACTCCATTTTACCAAAGTTGGTTTAAAAAAAAAGGTATCTGGCTGTGTTTTCAACTGACCAATCAGGGTTTCAATGTTAACCTTAAGCTGTGCCTACAAAAATTCTGTCTATCCAATGAGAAACGTTATACTTTTCGTGGTGGGGCAATGTTTTTAACGTTTGCAACGTAACAGAGACGCGTATAGTGTCACACTAAAAATCTCAGCTGGTGTGGTCCTTTTAGTCTTATCGTAAGAGCTATACTGTTCTTCTGTAGGGCTCTATCCTTTGACATGGGCTGGGGGTGGTCGTGGCGGTCGGCTGGCGACGTGGGTGTCCGTCCCTTATCATAGGGCCTCCTAGCCTACACGACTCTGCCCTCAGCTTCTGTTCTCGTTTCTTCCCGCGGAACTGCGTCTGTTTCATGATGGGAAGGTATGCATGCATTTAGGCGTTGTTGTGTTAGTCTGTGGTTTTCCATTTGCTCACTCGTGGATCATATTACTTTGGTTAATTTAACATCAGGATTTATTCGGAGCTATGTGGCATACTGCCGGATTTGCTATAATGTCAGGGTTTTCATGGAAGGTGTTGGATTTGCCTGACACCTTACATATCACCTCCCTTCGATCTTTATTTTTGCACTGAAGTTAGGCAATGATTGAATCGTTGTCTAAGTCAGTCAAAAATTATTCCTTTATCTAAATTTTGTTGCCTACTGTTCAGCCACGTTATTCTAGTTCAGTGCTAGTTTGTATTACTAATTTATATTTTAATATTCTTTGACGTTATTCTCAAAAATATGATTATATTGACAAGAGAAGAATATTTTTATGCTATTATCATTATTAATTTTTAATTATTTTCTTTCTTTATTTAAGTGTGAAGTTTGTTTTTTAAGAAGTTTGTTATCAAAAGTGAGGAGTCTTTCACATCGATTTTCTTAGAAATATTTTTTTTATAAATGTAGTAATTAAGTAAAATCTATTCCTAACACATTTTCTAAATATCATGTACAAGTAAAATGTTTTTGTTTCTAGACACTCATTTCAACATTGTTACACTAACAAATAAGAATTATTTCCAAGAATTGCTTTGACAAAGAAATATACATACATAAGTATTGAGATATTATCCTAACAAATGGTAAAAATGTTAAAAAAGGGAAAACATCCAACAAGATAATTTTTTATTCTTTGTTTTTATAAGGAGAAAATAAGTAAAATATAGTTATTCTTTTATTTTTATGACGAGGAAAGAAGTGGCATATAGTTTTAGTGTTTATTATGCCTTACTTTTGTTCTTTATATACTGTCCATTTCAGAACTATTGACTTATTTTTATCAATAGTCAATGACTGTTATTTTGTAGTTTATTAGCTGTCTGGTGTGCTTTACTTATTTAGTTTTTCACACGCGTCTTCTGCACAATTCCTACATCACATGCTTTCACACATTTTCATTATCCTATGAATGTTTATGCATAAGGTTGACGGATGTTTTTGTACAAAGTTGATGGACTTGAGCGAGATGGATATGGGCAAGTATTTGATGTACAGCCTCTTTCGTTATTCCTTGTTGGTTTTGCAACTGTGTGTTGCTGTTGTGGAGGTCCCATAATGGAATGGAGCTGTGAGTGCAGAATTTCGTGGTTTACTGGCTTTGTATGTGTGAAAGTCATCGTTATGTGTCGCTGAAAGCGGTCGGTTTTCGTTGTAATACATCGCAGGCGGCTAGTTTACAATAAGATAGGGATTTGGGAAGGTATGTCATCTATTCTTCACCCATCTTCTTTCTTGGTCTCAATCTTAATCTTCAACTTCTGTTCTTGCTGCTTTTTCTCTGCTTCTTACTTGATTCTTGGTTCTTCTCTGGGCAGGATATGGGAATATTTATTGATAACTAGTCGCTTTGAAGTTCTCCTCTTAGTAACAGTTTGATAAATTGTTTGGACGTGTCAGTTCTACTTTGTGGAAGTTTTCTTCAGTTTCGTGCATCAGCATACTGTGTAATAGCGGTAGTGTGACTTTTACACATATTTTTTGCCAGTGGTGGCTTGCCCAAGTGGTCTTCTCGTTGGGCCGTTTTTTGCTCGCTCCGCTGTGTTGGGGCGTCCCAGGACCTTTCTGGTCTTCCGTGTCATGTCGTGTCCACGCAGGGTTCGCCTTAGCTGTAGATTTACTGCCGACTTTGGATACAAGTGCCCTTTGTTGGTTTCGCTGTCCTTTCCCTCCTCTCAACACTTCTGCCTTGTAGGAATCGTGTCTTGCTAATTACGTCCTTTCCTTTCATCATACTTCTCTCATTGCAACTTGTGGGTCGTTGCATTTGCTTCTTGCTGGAGTTTTTACAATGGTTCTTACAAAAAGTTTTACTTATAATCGTCTAACATATGTCTAGTACCTACATTGTTTTACGCCTTTTTAAAAAGCTTTACAAATTTCGGCGCCCTTTCCATGTTACAATTCTAAGATATTTTGAGTCTTAACTTCTACAAGAATCCTCAAATTCGTTTTTTTATTTTTGTGTAGTGTTGTGGTGTATAACATTTTTGTATTTCATGCTGTTAGACTATCTATGCTTTATCCCTTCACCTTAATCTATGCTACTATTGGTGTTATTTTTGTTTTTGTTTTTGTTTTTATTGAAACTACTTTCTTGTCCCTTCCTTCCTCCCTCTTCATTCTTCTTTCTCCCAACGATCTTATCTGCAACATAAACTTGAAATATTTTGCTAATTATTTACTTGAACTTCTTGAAATATTTCATCAATTTCTTTATGGACTTCTAACATGAGTTGAGGCGATTCAACCTTTTGTGCATACCATTCTAATTCTTCATCCTCTTTATCTCGCATCATTCTTAATTGTATGTTTATAACTGATATTTCTTCTAATTTTAACTTTTGCTCCAAGAGAAGTGTGACGTTCCCGAATGTTGCGCTACCTTTCCCCATATCTATTATCGCTCGTCTCTCATTTAAAAAATCTGCACCTGTAATCAAATCTACAGTTAGTTTAGGTGTAATCACGAAGTTGGCTTCGATCTTTTGACCTTGGCACGAAAGAGTTAACCTTGTTTGTCTCGTAACTTCCGCAGCATTGTTTCTAATAGGACCTCTTACTTTAATCTTACGTGTTTTCAGAACTGGCAGTTCGTCATTGGCATTACACTACATGAATAAATTTTCTGAGATCGCAGTCAGTTCACTTCCGCTATCAATTACAATATTGACTGGGATATGCTTTACCATAGCCTTCACAATTGGTTGAATTTGAAAGGGTTGGTTCTGTTTTTCTTCTTCTTGCGTCAACGAATCCTCCACTGAATCATACATGAGTCTTTTCAGGAATTTCCCTTGTGAATTCGAACTTTCTGTAGGATGATACTCCTTTCTCTTTTATTTCATCTTCTCTATTTCTTCCTTCATTTACGCTTTCTTCAACATCCTCTACTTTTTCCTCATCCTCGTCTATCTTTTCCTTCTTCGTCGCTCCTTCCACATAATCGCATTTAAATGCTCTAATTATTGATTCATAACTTCCTTCATTATATACGTTGGGTTGTGTGCCCACTAGTAACTTATTTTCAACTTCTGTCGACTGCGCATTATCCTCATTGAATTCGCTTTCCCTGGTTTCCATCTCAAATAGCTCTGCAATACTCATTACTTCGTCCTTTCCTCCTACATTCGTTGTGCATGCCTCTGGTAATTCATCTTCCTCGTCAGTATTCTCCCAATTAATTTCGTCCCAACACGATATTGTTATTTTCCTGTCTTGGTTTTCATCTGGTCCCTGCGGTTTTTTCTTCTTCCTTCTTCTCTTCTCGTGATAGGGTATTTACTTCTCTGTTCAAGGTGCTGCAATTGTCCTGGGTCGGTGCGTCATTCTCTTTGGCATGGGCGCTTAGCTGTCAATTCGAACGTTTTTCGGGGTTTGGTGCTCTTACCTCCACCTCTTCTATCTGTATTCTCTTTTCTTGCTCCGCTTGTTGATATTGGTTTCTTTGTTGATAATTTGTCGGTCTATTGGTTCTCCAATACCCGTTCTGGCTGTCATTGTTCCCTCTGTAATAGTTGTTGCCATTCCTGGGTGCATTATAGTTATTGCCGTATTCTCTTCTAAATCCATAACCGTTTTTTTTTTTGTTGAAATCTGTTGTCGTTTCTTGGTGTGAAGTTATCACGTGGTTCGTAATTATTGTTTCTTCGTACTGTGTCTTGTGGATTCCACTGCTTTTCGCTTTCGTTTTCACGTGCGCATCGTCTTTTTCTTGCGTCATCTTCCGAAAATATAAACTCTAGTTCCCTTAGAATACCTTTAAATGCTTCGACGTCATTGCTTCCGCGACCTACTAATGATTGCTGGTATTTCAATGGTAACTTCATCGCGCATAATGTAATCAACTCTCCGTCACTGTATGGTACATCTAAGCATTGATTTTTCTTTGCCATTACTTCGAAAAATTTCACGAGACTCTTCGCTCCTGAATTTTCAAAATATGGGTTCTGTAATAATTCGTACTTCACTCTGTTCTCTTCTTCGTTGGACCAATATCGTGAGAGAAACTTCTCTCTGAAATCTTCGTACGATCGGCATGTCGCTGCAACATTCTGCATGGTTTCTGCGACTGTTCCTGACATGTGTGCACATATAAAGTCTAATTTGTGTGCTAGCGTCCTGTGTTCTGGTAATCCTACTCGGAATTGATCAATAAGTTCGTGGATGTAATGAGTTTCCTTCTCGAAAGTGTTGAAATTTTCTGACTGTGAGGAAATGATCGTTGTCGTACTTCGTCATAGTTCCATATGAAATTCGCGAGTCTTCGCCACTTTTGTTTCTGAGCATTTCTCCCGTCGTTCTTTCCGGTTGTGGTAGATCCATTGGATATTGTCCACTGTAACTTTCGCCTACCCTCGCGTAGTATCGTTGGAGTGGTACGCAATAATTTTCTTCCATCGGTTTTGAACGTGTAGCTGAATGCATTGCACTGTACTCTTCGCGACCTGGCTTTCCATTGTCACGTATTGGTTCGGTATCTTGTCTGGCTAACCTTGCCGCTTCATTGTACGATCCAGACTGTCTTGAAACATACATTTGTGGTTCTGCATGTGTTTGTGGTGCCGTTTGTTCATCAAGAATTTCGAAACGTGTTTGTTGCTGTGCCAACTGTCTGATTTCATGTATGTCACTTTCCGCCTGCGATTGGAATCGCAAATGCGTAATATCTTCGTTAATTGCTTGTTTTTCCGGTTCTGTTACAGATACGGATGTCGTTGCAGACTCAGTACTTGTTCGATCCTGTTCACTATGCCCTTCAATAGTTTGCAGCAACTCTGTTCGCAATTTCTGAAATTGTTGCTTCGTTTGAGCTTCTATTTTCTCTATGCGATTATCATATCTTTTCAGCACTGCTTTTTGTGATACGCTTGTGTAACACACTGTTTTCAACAATTTCACGCACTGTGCCTGCTGCTTGTCTAATTAAGTTTCATAAAAGAGAAAACTATCAAAAATGGTCTACAGAGACTCTCAATTATCTTTAACTACTTATTTAACTTGTAAATTACGGTGGCTGATGTGGCTTCTCAATAATTATGTAACAGCAAAATCATCGCATTTCAGATTTTAACTTCTAGTAGCAAATGTGAATTCCACGAAGTTTAATTGACGATCGACACGAGTATTACGTAAAAAGGGGATGTAACAGATGAGACTTCTGCAGTTCTGAGTGAAGCCTTATGGAGGCACCACGTGCATTCATTACCTTGTCAGTGTTTAGGCACCGTCAGGGGTCGGCGGGTGGCGCAGCTCCATGCACCTCGCCGTCTTGGAAGCAACTCTCTCCTCGCTTCTCCTTAAACCGAAGTTGGTTTAAAAAAAAAGGTATCTGGCTGTGTTTTCAACTGACCAATCAGGGTTACAATGTTAATCTTAAGCTCCGCCTACAAAAATTCTGTATATCCAATGAGAAACGTTATACTTTTCGTGGTGGGGCAATGTTTTTAACATTTACAACATAACAGAGACATGTATAGTCTCATGCTAAAACTCTCAGCTGGTGTGGTCCTTTTAGTGTTATCGTAAGATCTATACTGTTCTTCTGTAGGGCTCTATCTTTTAACATGGGCTGGGGATGGTCGTGGCGGTCGGCTGGCGACGTGGGTGTCCGTCCCTTATCGTAGGGCCTCCTAGCCTACACGACTCTGCTCTCAGCCTCTGTTCTTGTTTCTTCCCGCGGAACTGCGTCTGTTTCATGATGGGAAAGTATGACATGCATTTAGGCGTTGTTGTGTTAGTCTGTGGTATTCCATTTGCTCACTCGTTGATCATATTACTTTGGTTAATTTAATGTCAGGATTTATTCGGAGCTATGTGGCATACTACTGTATTTGCTATAATGTCGGGGTTTTCATGGAAGGTGTTGGATTTGCCTGACACCTTACATAATGAACTGTTTACTTCAACAACAAATGAAAAGTGTGTGAATTGCTAAGATTCTCTGATATCCATCAGCTAAACTGATCCATCTCATGTAAAATGTTGTCTGAACTTAAAAAAAAAAACAAAAAATTCCCAATTTTTCATGGATAACAGCAATAAAGGGCAACAAAACAAAAGCTAATATTTTTCAGAATTTTAATTATATTCTTTTCACCATTTTACGAAAGTGGTACTTTGGAGTACCATCTGACCTGTCAACCAATAGTTCTCAGTACAGCACTTTTCCTAAGTAACATATCCAGATGTTCTAGTATGCACAAGACTACAAATCAATGAATGTTAGAAGGCAGTTACAATTTACTTAATAGAGTTCAGCAAAAATGTTTTTTTTTTCATTGCTACAGAGAAATACTCCACAAAATAGACATTTTGAATTTGGTCTTGAGTGAACTTTTCTTTTATTACATATATAAAATCTTCCTCTGTTTACTGCAAAAGTGACAAAATTAATACCTTTCTTTTCTAATTTCACATCATTTGAGATTAACTTCTCCCCTTTGTTGGATGTGTTGCTTCCTGCCAGAATGTGGCTAGCAGCTCTGGGACTGATAAATTTCACGTTCATCTGTCTCATCAGTCTGTGTGCAACATTCCTCCTAAACCTATACAGCTCACAGTACAGTTCATAGGCAGTAAAAAATACTGTTTGGATCTTCTTCCTAGCCCATAAGCAGATTTAATTCTGTCATCATGGCTTACAAATTCCATTATACAACTGCAATCCTTTACTACAGAAGAGCACTGAATATTGATTTTAATGCCGTCCTCCTGCTTTGTGGAGACAAAATTATTACTTTTCCATGGTAACTGGAAGCCAGGTACACAATGTTGCTGTCTTTCAACAAAGTACCTCAGTTTCAGAGGATTACGTCCTACAATAAAGTCATCTCTTTCTATTTCCTTAGAAGGTGAAAATCCTGGTGGGAATCATTTCTTATTTATCCTCATTGTGTCACAAACCAAATTTTCTCTACTTTTGCGCTCTATACAGTAAAAATAAGGAAAAAGTTATTAATAACCTGCCATCTGTTTTTCTCCAAAACGTCTTTGAAAAACCTAGAACTACCATAACACACAATTTTTAAAATTTCCTATCCGAAGCTTAATTTCTCCCTTGATAAAAACAAAAGGCAGCAACGTAGCCTTTCTGGTCAGCATTATGTTACAGTTCGTAACAGTGTTGTACAGGCTGCATTACGTTTTATTGTTTCTCTGTGTTCCCTTCTTTGAAAAAGTTTAATTGAGTCATCTTGTTTCCTCCTCTTCTGTTAATTTTAGTCTCAGACATCTTCCTACTTTTGAGATGATTTTCATGTAAGCAGTCATTTATCCCTTGTTTTTCAATTTTGTCTCAGTTTCAGGTAAACTAATATTGAGCTACACTGGTGCACATTCTATCAAAACTGTCAAGAAATGCTTCAAAATCTAAAACTTTTGCAAAAATCGCGTCGAAAACTAAACCTGCAGGAACGTTAACATCATTTGCATCAGCATTATTGTCTTCATCATCCTCTATTTCTGTGACATGATTATTATCTGCCAAATCTTTTAGAATAGCTTCAACAATTCCGTCATCTGTTAATGCTGTCAGTGCCAAAAAGTGGTAGCCTACTTCTCTGTAAAACAATGAATACATTAACGAGAATCGCCGCGCGGAGTAGCCGCGCTTTCTAGGGCGTCTTGTCACGGTTCGCATGGGTCCCCCCGTCGGAGGTTCGAGTCCTCACTTGGGCATGATTGTGTGTGTTATCCTTAGCTTAAGTTAGTTTAAGTTAAATTAAGTAGAGTGTAGGCTTAGGGACCTATGAACTCTTCAGTTTGGTCCCATAAGACCTTACCATAAATTTCCAAATGAGTTTGTGCTAAGACTAAAAGTAGCTTACTCTTAGGTCGACAAAGCTAGTAAAATATAGAGAAAAATGTCAAGGAAGGCGACAAACCACACTTGTGCAGTAAACGAAAAATGCACCTATGGCAAGATGGTGCTCTAGAGTACCACACGGTTTTCGACTTATTTCATACATAAAAAATTCAAATTTAACAAAAGAGCTCTATGAGAAGACATAGGACCTAACTTTCATCATATCTATGCTAGTAAACGCAAAAATTGTTAGCAGTTGTTTGACACTAAACAACACAAACAGGGTCTATTCAAATCGAACCTTCCACTGTCACCAAAGATTATACATACATACTCTCTAACCAGCAAACGAAATCTAGAACGTAGTGAAGTGTTTCAAAAACAACATAAATATGTTCTTAAACATATTGCCAGACCAAGATGTGGGAAATAATATGCACACTCAGAATAAGCAAGGATCGAAAAAGGTGGTGTTTACCTTTTAACAGAGGGTTAAGCTCAAGTGATATGGTAACTACTTGGACTGTGAAGTCTCTCGCTCTCTCTCTCTCTGAAGGTATGTCCAAGATGCGTGTTTTGTCGTGCACAATCGCAGACGCACGGGAATAAGAGGGCACGCACAAAAATTTGTGGAAATAACAGGCATGGGAGATCTCGTGTCCACAATTTGCCTCATTGTGCAAGCAGTCTCCTATGAATTACCTTCTGCCTGCCTGGGAGCTTCTGCTGCGTTTATTGTGATGAAAAGGCGACAGAGAAAGACAACACAACGGCAACTGTAGGTAAAGAAGTATCTAAAATAACAGAGGTACGAGAAATACTAAGTGACAACAACGTTTCGTCTGCAAATGTCAAATGTGTTCATAGCAAGATTATATATTTTCTGCTAGGGAAACTGCAGCGATAAGACGCCATAAAATTTCGTTAGCTATTAAATGGCGACTTATATACCAGTTTGAACTATTATTCCTCATTTCAAAATAAAGCATTTCAGTGATTAATCCTGAAACTGAGATATATTGATGGAAGGTTCTTAGTCGTTATGTGAAGGTTAATTAACTTTCAATGCGTCATTTGCATTTTGTTTGTTTACACAACTACAATCGTGAAAACTGATATGTAGATTAACATCCTCGCACTCGACAAATTTCGAATTTCATAGACGCCAGAATCATCTAGAACGGGGGTTATATTTTTCAAATCTGTATTTTTTTCATCATCAGTGTACTTCATTTCAGTTATAAGTAGTAAATTCGCCATAGCATGAATATTCGTCCACAGTTTTCATATAGGCCTACACTTTTCATAAACGTTTAGCTTATTCTTCTCAGTTTTTCTATTTTTAAACTTACAGAACCTTATTCTTTACAAATAATTTTCAGAGGGACACTCCATATGACTTTCTTCTTTGTCTGTAATCATCTTTAAACTTGAGCAAGCTTCCTTTTGAGTCAACAGACGCTATTGCTTATCCTTCACTTCGCAGCATAATCTCAACACATGGGCCTCAGCTGTCTGTCATCTCCTAAAAAGCGCAAACATTCCCACCGACGGCGGATAACAATGTGCTTTACGCAGGGCCTCCATTCCAGGAAATTATGCATGTACAAATGCTCATTCATAGTCGCGCTGCTGCCAATTTACATCCACGCTCAAAGTTCAACACAGAAAAGGCATCTTGTGCACACATTTTAAGAGTAATGAGGGCATACAGATTTTAGATGCGTACCTCAGGGGCTATGAATGTATAATGAAACCAGAAGCTTCTAGCTGTATAGTAAGCACTACCCACCTTTGGTGCAAAAATGGTCTCACGTTGTTTCATAAAATACTGTGTAGCTCAGCCTGCAGGGAGACAGATTTGTAGGCAAACATACGTTACTACTCTGCTAAATCTAGAACTAGTTACGAAACTTATAGGTACAAGACTTTCACGTTACTTCTCTCAACCTGCATGTTATGACCTTAGAGAAACAAGTGTGTGTACTGGTATTGGTGTAGGACACATTCAAACTGTTCTAAAATATCAGGAGAACTGTCAGATGCCTGTAACTTTCTGGTACAATAGTTTGGCGTAGAGCCTTCTGGCCATCTTCAGGTGATTACTGATGAGCAGTAGACTGGGCTTCCCTATGCACCTGCCAGCAAGTGCATGAGTATTGGGATAAAGCGGTTTCTGCCTCATTCTCCATTGTCGCCAGATGTATCCAAGATGGCGACGATGACGTCGTCCAAGATGGCGGAGTGTAGACTTGGCACCAGTGCATGATATCATCCAAGATGACAGCCATGATGTCATTCAAGATGGCGGATTTTGGTGGGAAGATAGCTCAATTGGACTACCTCCACTAACCTAAACCCCCTCCCCCCCTTTACCAGAAAATGGTGGGAAGTTCAAATTCCATCAGGACAATGTAGCACACCTCTATTAACCTAAGATAATGGCGGGAAGAAAGGTCACTTGAGCTACCTCCACTAACTTAAGTCATATGGCCGCCACCTCTTCCTAGGGATTGGCTGCGAAAAGGACCCAGCCTGCACTTGGCTGTTGTAGAGAGGAAGGAGTGTACTTTATTTGTTTTGAAACAATTTATTTAGGTATGGGTTTTGAGAGATAGTATATTTATTACACTGATACAAAACACACGCTTTGACATGCTTGGAGTCACGCCACACTACCTACAGACCTGTAAAGTACTACTAAATAACTCATGTATAATGCTCAGCAGACGCATTTGCTAACTGTAAAAAGCCAAAATAATGCACTGTACAGCCTACAGACATGCAAACCACTCGTAAATAATGAAATACATTATAGAATGAGATTTTCACTCTGCAGCGGAGTGTGCGCTGATATGAAACTTCCTGGCAGATTAAAACTGTGTGCCCGACCGAGACTCGAACTCGGGACCTTTGCCTTTCGCGGGCAAGTGCTCTACCAACTGAGCTACCGAAGCACGACTCAGGTCCGGTACTCACAGCTTTACTTCTGCCAGTACCTCGTCTCCTACCTTCCAAACTTTACAGAAGCTCTCCTGCGAAACATGCAGAACTAGCACTCCTGAAAGAAAGGATATTGCGGAGACATGGCTTAGCCACAGCCTATGGGATGTTTCCAGAATGAGATTTTCACTCTGCAGCGGAGTGTGCGCTGATATGAAACTTCCTGGCAGATTAAAACTGTGTGCCCGACCGAGACTCGAACTCGGGACCTTTGCCTTTCGCGGGCAAGTGCTCTACCAACTGAGCTACCGAAGCACGACTCACGCCCGGTACTCACAGCTTTACTTCTGCCAGTACCTCGTCTCCTACCTTCCAAACTTTACAGAAGCTCTCCTGCCACCAGAGGGTGCTGTCATCCCTCCTGTGATGTAACCCAAGATGGCTGTCTGGAGGGGAAAATGACTCAGCCTGCACTGGGCTGCCGGAGAGTGTAAGGAAGGTGTGTACTTTATGTCCAAGTAATGCATAGCACAGCCTGCAGACCTGATAGCAAAATAGTGCAACAGGCACGTGATCAACATATGCAAGCACCGCCCGCTGCCCCCTGTCCATTGGGCCGCACAAGAAGCTACCAGCAGCCCCCCGTGAAGTGACACGGCCGTCAGCTGCCAAAACACTCACAGGTGCCCTCAAGCATGAGGCAGCGGCAACCCTTTCACACTTGAAACCTGAGAAATTCGTCTCAAAATACCTGATCACCTAGGCGCTGTTGCTGACGCGACCAGACAGGTGCAAAGACCAATTAGCATAGTGCAGACGCTCCAAGGGCGCGCTCATGTCGACACCATCGCTGGACACAAGCCAGCGCGAGCCATCGCTCTCACGCTGCTGCGACTGGGTGAAAGCTGGGTCTATTTTCGGGTATACAGTTAGAGTTCTCTAGGTGTTACACTGACATCAAAGAGCTCCAAAGCCCTAACGCCAGTCCTATATGTGAGACGCCTCTGGGCAGCACGTGTGTTTACCATTGATGATGTGATATCTGCAGATGCTGATGTCACAGAACAGCACAGGTTGCATTGCTCCAAACGGAACATACGGGCTGCTTCTAGCCGTGCACAAGTACCCAGTGTAGCTGGCGCATCACGCGAAATGTTCATCCTGCTATCAATATATGTCTCAGAAACGTTAAACGTTCACACCGCTAAAGGCCTGGGCATGCTCGCGAAAACACCATTTGCCGGCCGGGGTGGACGAGCGGTTCTCGGCGCTACAGTTTGGAACCGCGCGACCGCTACGGTCGCAGGTTCGAATCCTCCCTCGGGCATGGATGTGTGTGATGTTCTTAGGTTAGTTAGGTTTAAGTAGTTCTAACTTCTAGGGGACTGATGACCTCCGAAGTTAAGTCCCATAGTGCTCAGAGCCATTTGAAAACACCATTTGTTTGGAAAGAGATCACTGTCTAAGCACAGCAGTAGCAAACAACAGTCAATACTGTCACTGTGCAATGGCGCTGGAAATGTTACCAATGATGGCGCCACTAAAGCGGAGTGACTATGTACAGTTTTCCGTAATTCCTTCACGAAAGAAGACAAAGTAAATATTCCAGAATTCGAAACCAGAACAGCAGTTAGCATGAGTGACATAACGTAGATACCTTAGGTGTTGCGAAACAACTCAAATCACTTAAGAAAGGCAAGTCTTCCGGTCCAGATGATATACCAATCAGGTTCCTTTCTGAGTAAGCAGACACAAAAGCGCCTTTTTAGCAATCATATACAACCACTTACTTGACGAAAGGTCTGTTCCTAAAGATTGGAAAGTAGCACATGTCACACCAATATTCAATAAAGGAAATAGGAGTAATCCATTGAATTAGAGACCCATATCACTGACCTCAATTTGCAGTAGGATTTTGGAGCATATACTGTACTCACATATTGTGAATCACCTTGAAGAAAATTACTTATTGATACATAACCAACAAGGATTCAGAAAATATCGTTCTTGTGCAACACAGTTATTCCCATGAAGTAATGAGTGCTGTCGACAAGGGATCTCAGTTCGATTCCATATTCCTAGATTTCCAGAAGGCTTCTGATACCATTCCTCACAAGCGACTATTAATTAAATTGTGTGCATATGGAGTATCGTCTCAGTTGTGTGACTGGATTCGGAATTTCCTCTCAGAGAGGTCACAGTTCATAGTGATAGATGGTAAATCATTGAGTAGAACATTAGAGATATCTGGCGTTCTGCAAGGTAGTGTCATAGGCCCTCTGCTGTTCTACATCTACATCTACATCTACATTGATACTCCGCAAGCCACCCAACGGTGTGTGGCGGAGGGCACTTTACGTGCCACTGTCATTACCTCCCTTTCCTGTTCCAGTCGCGTATGGTTCGCGGGAAGAACGACTGTCTGAAAGCCTCCGTGCGCGCTCTAATCTCTCTAATTTTACATTCGTGATCTCCTCGGGAGGTATAAGTAGGGGGAAGCAATATATTCGATACCTCATCCAGAAACGCACCCTCTCGAAACCTGGCGAGCAAGTTACACCGCGATGCAGAGCGCCTCTCTTGCAGAGTTTGCCACTTGAGTTTATTAAACATTTCCGTAACGCTATCACGGTTACCAAATAACCCGGTAACGAAACGCGCCGCTCTTCTTTGGATCTTCTCTATCTCTTCCGTCAACCCAACCTGGTACGGATCCCACACTGATGAGCAATACTCAAGTATAGGTCGAACGAGTGTTTTGTAAGCCACCTCCTTTGTTGATGGACTACATTTTCTAAGCACTCTCCCAATGAATCTCAACCTGGTACCCGCCTTACCAACAATTAATTTTATATGATCATTCCACTTCAGATCATTCCGCACGCATACTCCCAGATATTTTACAGAAGTAACTGCTACCAGTGTTTGTTCCGCTATCATATAATCATACAATAAAGGATCCTTCTTTCTATGTATTCGCAATACATTACATTTGTCTATGTTAAGGGTCAGTTGCCACTCCCTGCACCAAGTGCCTATCCGCTGCAGATCTTCCTGCATTTCGCTACAATTTTCTAATGCTGTAACTTCTCTGTATACTACAGCATCATCCGCGAAAAGCCGCATGGAACTTCCGACACTATCTACTAAGTCATTTATATATATTGTGAAAAGCAATGGTCCCATAACACTCCCCTGTGGCACGCCAGAGGTTACTTTAACGTCTGTAGACGTCTCTCCATTGATAACAACATGCTGTGTTCTGTTTGCTAAAAACTCTTCAATCCAGCCACACAGCTGGTCTGATATTCCGTAGGCTCTTACTTTGTTTATCAGGCGACAGTGCGGAACTGTATCGAACGCCTTCCGGAAGTCAAGAAAAATAGCATCTACCTGGGAGCCTGTATCTAATATTTTCTGGGTCTCATGAACAAATAAGGCGAGTTGGGTCTCACACGATCGCTGTTTCCGGAATCCATGTTGATTCCTACATAGTAGATTCTGGGTTTCCAGAAATGACATGATACGCGAGCAAAAAACATGTTCTAAAATTCTACAAGAGATCGACGTAAGAGATATAGGTCTATAGTTTTGCGCATCTGCTCGACGACCCTTCTTGAAGACTGGGACTATCTGTGCTCTTTTCCAATCATTTGGAACCCTCCGTTCCTCTAGAGACTTGCGGTACACGGCTGTTAGAAGGGGGGCAAGTTCTTTCGCGTACTCTGTGTAGAATCGAATTGGAATCCCGTCAGGTCCAGTGGACTTTCCTCTATTGAGTGATTCCAGTTGCTTTTCTATTCCTTGGACACTTATTTCGATGTCAGCCATTTTTTCGTTTGTGCGAGGATTTAGAGAAGGAACTGCAGTGCGGTCTTCCTCTGTGAAACAGCTTTGGAAAAAGGTGTTTAGTATTTCAGCTTTACGCGTGTCATCCTCTGTTTCAATGCCATCATCATCCCGTAGTGTCTGCATATGCTGTTTCGAGCCACTTACTGATTTAACGTAAGACCAGAACTTCCTAGGATTTTCTGTCAAGTCGGTACATAGAATTTTACTTTCGAATTCAATGAACGCTTCACGCATAGCCCTCCTTACGCTAACTTTGACATCGTTGAGCTTCTGTTTGTCTGAGAGGTTTTGGCTGCGTTTAAACTTGGAGTGGAGCTCTCTTTGCTTTCGCAGTAGTTTCCTAACTTTGTTGTTGTACCACGGTGGGTTTTTCCCGTCCCTCACAGTTTTACTCGGCACGTACCTGTCTAAAACGCATTTTACGATTGCCTTGAACTTTTTCCATAAACACTCAACATTGTCAGTGTCGGAACAGAAATTTTCGTTTTGATCTGTTAGGTAGTCTGAAATCTGCCTTCTATTACTCTTGCTAAACAGATAAACCTTCCTCCCTTTTTTTATATTCCTATTAACTTCCATATTCAGGGATGCTGCAACGGCCTTATGATCACTGATTCCCTGTTCTGTACATACAGAGTCGAAAAGTTCGGGTCTGTTTGTTATCAGTAGGTCCAAGATGTTATCTCCACGAGTCGGTTCTCTGTTTAATTGCTCGAGGTAATTTTCGGATAGTGCACTCAGTATAATGTCACTCGATGCTCTGTCCCTACCACCCGTCCTAAACATCTGAGTGTCCCAGTCTATATCTGGTAAATTGAAATCTCCACCTAAGACTATAACATGCTGAGAAAATTTATGTGAAATGTATTCCAAATTTTCTCTCAGTTGCTCTGCCACTAATGCTGCTGAGTCGGGAGGTCGGTAAAAGGAGCCAATTATTAACCTAGTTCGGTTGTTTAATGTAACCTCCACCCATAATAATTCACAGGAACTATCCACTTCTACTTCACTACAGGATAAACTACTACTAACAGCGACGAACACTCCACCACCGGTTGCATGCAATCTATCCTTTCTAAACACCGTCTGTACCTTTGTAAGAATTTCGGCAGAATTTATCTCTGGCTTAAGCCAGCTTTCTGTACCTATAACGATTTCAGCTTCGGTGCTTTCTATCAGCGCTTGAAGTTCCGGTACTTTACCAACGCAGCTTCGACAGTTGACAATTACAATACCGATTGCTGCTTGGTCCCCGCATGTCCTGACTTTGCCCTGCACCCGTTGAGGCTGTTGCCCTTTCTGTACTTGCCCAAGGCCATCTAACCTAAAAAACCGCCCAGCCCACGCCACACAACCCCTGCTACCCGTGTAGCCGCTTGTTGCGTGTAGTGGACTCCTGACCTATCCAGCGGAACCCGAAACCCCACCACCCTATGGCGCAAGTCGAGGAATCTGCAGCCCACATGGTCGCAGAACCGTCTCAGCCTCTGATTCAGACCCTCCACTCGGCTCTGTACCAAAGGTCCGCAGTCAGTCCTGTCGACGATGCTGCAGATGGTGAGCTCTGCTTTCATCCCGCTAGCGAGACTGGCAGTCTTCACCAAATCAGATAGCCGCCGGAAGCCAGAGAGGATTTCCTCCGATCCATAGCGACACACATCATTGGTGCCGACATGAGCGACCACCTGCAGATGGGTGCACCCTGTACCCTTCATGGCATCCGGAAGGACCCTTTCCACATCTGGAATGACTCCCCCCGGTATGCACACGGAGTGCACATTGGTTTTCTTCCCCTCTCTTGCTGCCATTTCCCTAAGGGGCCCCATTACGCGCCTGACGTTGGAGCTCCCAACTACCAGTAAGCCCACCCTCTGCAACTGCCCGGATCTTGCAGACTGAGGGGCAACCTCTGGAACAGGACAAGCAGCCATGTCAGGCCGAAGATCAGTATCAGCCTGAGACAGAGCCTGAAACCGGTTCGTCAGACAAACTGGAGAGGCTTTCCGTTCAGCCCTCCGGAATGTCTTTCCCGATTTATATAAAAGATCTAGGTGATAATCTGAGCAGCCCCCTTGGACTGTTTGCAGATGACGCTGTAATTTACCGTCTAGTAAAATTATCAGATGATCATTTCCAATTACAAAATGATCTAGAGAGAATTTCTGTATGGTGCTAAAAGTGGCAATTAGCACTAAAAAAAGAAAAGTGCGATGTCATCCACATGAATACTAAAAGAAATCCGATGAATTTTGGGTATACGATAAATCGCCCAAATCTAAGGGCTGTCAATGCGACTAAATACCTAGGAATTACAATTATGAGCAACTTAAATTGGGAAGACCACATAGATAATATTGTGGGGAAGGCGAAACAAAGACTGCACTTTGTTGGCAGAACACTTAGAAGATGCGACAGACCCACTAAAGAGACAGCCTATATTACACTTGTTTAGCCTCTGCTGGAATATTGCTGCGTGGTATGGTATCCTTACCAGGTGGGATTGACGGAGGACATCGAAAAATTGCAAAGAAGGGCAGCTCATTTAGTGTTATCGCGCAATAGGGGTGAGAGTGTCACTGATATGATGCGTGAGTTGGGGTGGCAGTCACTGAAACAATGGCGGTTTTCTTTGTCACGAGATCTATTTACGAAATTTCAATCAGCAACTTTCTCTTCCGAATGCGTAAATATTTTTTTTGACACCCACCTATGAAGGGAGAAATGATCATCATGATAAAATAAGAGAAATCAGAACTCGAACGGAAAGATTTAGGAGTTCCTTTCCCCACGGATCATTTGAGAGTGGAAATGTAGAGAAGTAGTATGAAAATGGCTCAATGAAACCTCTGCCACACACTTAAGTGTGAATTGCAGACTAACTATGTAGTTGTAGATGTAGACGAGGGGGGGGGGGGGGGGGAATCAGAACAATTACACAAACAAAATTCGAAGCACTGTCTTACAGAAGAGAAAAATAGCCAGAATTTTCGGTATCCTACAGCTACAGGTCCCAATATGTCCTAATGGCACAGTGGTGGACGAGTGACGGCATCCCTGCCAGAGATGGATGGTCTACTTCATCTTGTCTTTGAACACTTGCTTTACACTTTAACGTGCCCTACATATTGTGAAATAAGGAAGCACTCTTACTCAACACACTGCTCTCCCACTGAGGACAGGAGGTTGAATACTAGAGCATGAAACAGATCTACAACCCAGCAATATATCACTATGTACCGTGTCGATGTAGTAAACATACAATTCGTATCCTGCACCATTCAAAATCAGGCCTTTTAGATCATTCAAACATATACCATGAAGACAGGCAGCACCGTATACACTCCTCTCAGCACTTGGTATTTCCCTGCGAGGTCGGCGGTCATCCACTCCCTACGGGTGACCAGAGCGCCCTCAGCAGATTAAAATCGCACTCAGAACTGTTCTACAAATTTGGGCTTGTTCCCCCTCGGCACAAACGTATTACTGTTTCTGGTCCGGACCTGCTTGCTTGCTTGCTTTTCTACACCCATCCCCAGACTCTGGGATTACAAGAACACATGTATTTTCGCATGGTTTGCCATAATATTATGCCACATTCGTGGTACTTATCAATATCAAGCAACATAGCAATATAGCTCGTGTGACATAATTCCGAAGATATGGACTTGAAAATATTTCTCTAGAAACCCAAAACATTAGCAAGGTGGAGCATGCTGTAGGCGACTGAGTAACTATAAACTTACCCTGTCCACAAAGACCTCTTCTTTAAAAAACTCGCCAAAAGAAAAATAGAGAAAACTGATATTTTCCACTTGTGAATCCAATGTTGGTGATGTAGCAGATTCCAATTCATCCCTATAATTTACATAGTCAAATAAGGTGCTTCTCATGTCTAGAGAGCCGGTAAATGTGTCTTGCACCTGCTAGATGCACACACCACAAACGATGTTACCTCAACTAAATAAAGGCATGAAATGTGCAGAAGCAATCAACCAAACAATTTACATCAGAGGGAATAACGGTCCAGCATAATTACATCTCCATATTCAATCTTCTCGAACTTCCACGCAATCACGAAAGCTATCCAACACATACTAAGTATCAGTCCACTCTTTGGCTGTATCCATTCGGACGCCCTCTGCCATAAGCTGGAAACCTGAATCATTCCCACCACAGACCACACATAGACGGAATCATCCTGTGAAATTGGTCACGTATATATTTGATCAATATACTTACAATTAAATGTTATGATTGCGGTTTCAGTTGAATGACATTTGACAATGAGCGAAGTATCGGACATACATCCTGCTGATGGCTCTGGAAATAGAAGTATCTGTACCATTCTTATGACTTGACATACTCTTCCCTCTGCTATCGCAGTATTCCACATTCATCTCCTTTACGCATGTCTGACCACAAACACATAGTTTGTAAGCCTGATGCTCAAGGTGAAACGATCACGCATCCCCTACTACCACTAAGTATAATACTTCATCAATAACTGATCGCCTACGATACGAAATAATACTGAGAGAAAATCAGCGATGGGTGGACATGTCTAATAAGTATTTCTTGTGAGTGACAGCACTGTGTCTTAAAAAGATAGGCATAATCGTCTCATATGTTAAAAGCCCGATCACAACAACTACTCCATGTTACTGTCACAAGCGCTCTTGGTTCTACAGGTGCACACAAGTATCCACGTTAAAAGCTATACTTGCTTTATAAATCGAGGTATGACATTACCTCTGAATGAGGTGGTTTTTTGTTCAGACAAATGCTGAGACGGTGATCACTGGAGTGTACATTTTCAGACCAGCAGTCCAGTTACATGTAGCCCACAATGCAACCTCGTGATAAAATCACTGAATTTTTAAAGTGATTCAGCTAAGGAATGTGGTATGTAATCGGTATTTGCGACTCCCTCACGCCGCCCCAACTAGATATTTCTATAGTATTTGTAATGTATTCTGTCTCGGCACCATGTCAGAGGTTCTGTGAAATATCAACTGAGTTATAGGCGATTGAGAAGGATCACAAACAGTTTTTTAGGAGGAATTTGCATGTCTTCTGTACTGAAATTATTTGGGTAATTTAGGAGTTGTTTGCGTGTCTGTAGTGGATTATTTCAGAGTAGTTTACAGATCTGTAGGCTATGTGGTGTGAACCCAAACAGGGCGAGTGTTCTGTATCAGTGTGATATATATATATATATATATATATATATACCCTAGCCGAGCCTCAGGTACAGGGCGGGTCGCAGGTGGCGGATAGCGAACGATCCATCAGATATGGTGGACAGCTGCGAATAAGGGGAAACCCAAATAAGCAGTCCCGGACCGAGGCGGCAGCATCACGAGGGTGTGGGAGGGTGACTTTTGGCAAGGGTCACACTCATTCAAAAACCACAGAACCCGAAGACGTTGCTGTGTCATGGCGAGTAAGTGCCGCCATTACAATAAGCACTGTCAACACCCAAATCCAGGACGCGTCTGAAGTGGGAACCATCGGCATCCTGGTCAGCGTCTGTTCACACAATGTGCGGCTGGTCATAATGCGCCAGGAACTAACAATCCCTGGTTCTAAACACCCAGTGGAAACACTGGACCAACTTGATTACAAGCAAGTATGACTCGTGCAAGTAATAACAACATTACCCCAGGTGGTAACCAATCCACCCATCAACAGATGGGAACCAGGAATTCGGATTCTGGGGAACCTGGACTTACACGATTACATCAGAGAAAGTCGGAGCTCTCTGGCAAACTTCCACTTAAAACACCTACATACATTGGAACCTTTAACATAAATACATTAATCCAACCAGGAAAACTTCTAAACCTTACAACAGAACTTGAAAAGCAAAAGATAGTAATACTAGCTTTACAGGAGACACGTTTTACAGATGAAGACACATCAGATTATGGCAACTATCGCATCTTTAAGAGCAAGACGGATAAACGAATCGGAAGAGGAGCCCCCCATCTCGGGATGGCGTTTATCATACACAAGAGCGTGCTCAGCTCCATCAAGGAAGTTACTCCCGTAAATAATAGGATAATGACGATGCGCTTACAATGTGCCAACAAAACATACACAATGGTTAATGTTCATGCTCCCACAAACGGAGACAACAAGAAAAACCCCATAGAAACAGAAAAGTTCTGGGAAAATTTGGAGAATATAATGGCCAAGATTCCAAACGATGATACAAAAGTTCTACTCGGCGATTTTAATGCCCAAATTGGTAGAGAGAAAATCCACCAAAAAACCATAGGCAAATATCCTGCACATAAATTTACCAATAAAAATGGTACAAGGCTCGTCGAACTATGTAAGCAGAATAACCTGAAGATAATGTCAACATCTCTAAGAAAATGTCCAAGAAAACAAAAGACATGGAGATCTCCTATACAACAAATTGGCGAGTTTCAAATAGATCATGTGGCGATTTCATACCCAGTACAAAAAGAAATTTACGACGTCCAAGTACGCAGAGGAGCAAACATTGATTCAGACCATTACCTAACTAGAATTAAAATCAAGTTTACAGCACGAAGAAGTCATCAGAAGAAAACAGAAATACAGAAATATGACACCAAGAAGATTAAAGAATCTAAAGTAAGAGAAGAATGGGAGAAGAAAAAGGCAAACACATGGGAAGTATTTCATTCTAAAATCACGCGAATAGCTAAGGAAACTATTCCCTTGAAAAAGATATTCAAACACCCTTGGTGGGATTCAGGCTGTGAAAATGCATTGGAAAGGAGAAAAAAGGCATTTCAAGAATATAACAGTAAAAAATCACAAGAAAGTCTACATTTATTTAACGAGGTTAGAAAACAGGTTTCAAAATCTATTAGGCAAGCAAAAAGGAAGTACACAAAGGCACAACTGGATGCCATAGAAGAAAATTTCCAAAACTATAACACAAGAGACTTCTATAGAACTTTCGCAGATAAAATACGAGGATATATCCCTCAAAATTTATGTTTCAGAAAACCAGATGGTAAATTAGCCCTAACAAACCAGGAAAACTGTCAAGTATTGGCTCAATATTTTTCTAACCTACTAAATTGCCCAGAACCTAGTTTAAGGTTTCCCAAAGAAATCAGTGCCAACGCTCAACCGGATTCATTACCACCAACACAGGAAGAAATCAAATGTCACATTAAAAACTTAAAAAATAATAGAACATCTGGCGAAGATGGCATTGTTGCAGAGCTATTAAAAAACCTAGGACCAAAGACGTTGCAAGAGCTCACAAAAATAATAACAAAAATATGGGAAACAGAAAAATTACCAGAGGATTGGAAATGTGGCCTTATTCACCTGTTACATAAAAAAGGAGACAGAACAAATGTCAATAACTACAGGGGAATCTCACTTTTACAAGTCACCTACAAAATTCTCTCAACATGCCTGCTGAAAAGAGCACAAGAGCAGCTGGAACGCCAAATTGGTGATTATCAAGCAGGCTTCCGCCCCGGTCGCTCATGCATAGAACAAATATTTAATTTAAAGACAATATTAAAATACAAAGCAATTAGAAATGCCCCCATAATTTGTACATTTGTAGATTTTAAGAAAGCCTATGACTCAATTGACCGGCAATCTTTGTTTAACATTTTAGAGGAACTTGGACTTGACTCCAAAACACTAAGGCTTATCAAAGAATCACTGACAGACACTGTATCTAAAGTTAAATTCAGGGGAGAAATCTCTGAACCTTTTCTCATAAAAACTGGAGTACGTCAAGGTGACGGGCTATCTCCACTTCTGTTTAATATAGTCCTGGATAAAGTCATTAAGGAATGGGAAAAAGAATTAAAAAATCAATCCTACTGGAAACCAATCCATCTTGGCAGAACCAAAGACAACGTGGAGATATCTTGTTTAGCATTCGCGGACGACTTGGCCATACTTGCAGATGATGAAGAAATCGCCACCAAACAAATAGAGATCCTTAAGGAATGCGCGGATAAAGTAGGTTTACAAATTTCGTTTCAAAAGACAGAATTTTTCTGTACGAAATTCCATATACACAGTTTGAACACAAAATATGGAAAAATAAATAGAGTAAAACATTTTAAATACCTAGGTGAAATTTTGGAGCCAACCGGAGGAGAGAAAGTTGCACAGAAGATCAGACAACAGAAACTGAAGAGAGCATATGGTTTGACACATGAAATATACAATAAAAAATGCATCTCCTCGAACACAAAAATCAGACACTACTGCGCAGTAATTAAGCCAGCAGCACTATATGCTAGTGAAACGCTCACACTCCACACAAAATGTGATTTAGAAAAAATACTAAAAGAAGAACGCAAATTTATGAGAAAGATTTTAGGTCCAAAATTAACAGAAGAAGGATACCGGATACAATCAAGAAGAACCACAGAAACTATATCAAACCTGGCAACAGACATAAGAAGGCGAAGATTAAAATTTTATGGACATGTCACTAGACTTCCCCCCACACGACTCACCAACAGAATTCTCACTTACATAGAAAAAGTCAAATCAACAACACCATGGATTAGCCAAGTAAAATTAGATTTACAAAAAGCAAATATTGAACTTAAAGATGTCAAAGATAGAAAAACTTTTAGAAATAAGGTGGAAAAGTGGATTGTATTGTCGGAGAAGGAAGCACTAAAGAGACCAGGAACAAAATGGACAGAAGAAAGAAAAAGAAAACATGGAGAACGAATGAAAGAAGTATGGAAGAAAAGACGTCAGAAAGCTTTGCGTGATCCTTCTGGGTCCATTCGCGATAAGTAAGTAAGTAAGTATATATATATATATATATATATATATATATATATATATATATATATATATGCACTAGGCTACTGAAGAGAGTAAAGAATAAGTGTACTTTATTCATTTTGAAACTTTTTTTGGGGACAAATTTGAGATTTATATATATATATATATATATATATTTTTTTGAAACTTTTTTTGGGGACAAATTTGAGATTTATATATATATATATATATATATATATATATATAAATCTCAAATTTGTCCCCAAAAAAAGTTTCAAAATGAATAAAGTACACTTATTCTTTACTCTCTTCAGTAGCCTAGTGCAGACTGAGTCACTTTCCCCTCCAGACAGCCATCTTGGGTTACGTCACAGGAGGAATGACAGCACCCTCTGGTGGCAGTACTGTGGACTAGGTCAGTTGGATTCTAGATCTTGTGATGGTGACACTGCCTGCAAAATAAAGACTTATGTTAAGCACAGGCAGAGTTCTTTTCCCACCATATTCCCCCACTCCACACTGCCATGTGGGTTACATCATGGAATGGATGACAATGCTCTCTGGTGGCAGTATTGTGTACTAGGCCAATTGTACTCCAGACCTCGTGGTGAACACACTGTGTCCAACCATTTTTTCCCCCACCGAACAATGTGGCGCAGTAGTTAGCACACTGGACTCACATTCGGGAGGACGATGGTTCAATCCCGCATCTGGCCATCGTGATTGAGGTTTTCCTTGATTTCCCTAAATTCATTCAGGCAAATGCCTTGATGGTTCCTCTGAAAAGGCACAGCCAGCTTCCTTCCCTAATCCGATGAGACCGATCACCTTGCTGTTTGGTCTCTTTCTCCAAATCAACCCAAACCAACCCATTTTTCATCTGCCATGTTGGATTACATCACAGAATGGATGACAGTGCCCTCTGGTGGTAGCACTGTGTACTAGGTCAGTACTAGGTCAGTTGGACTCTGGACCCCATGGCGACCACATTGGATGATGGTAGCACCTCAAATTGTTTAAATAAAGACTGGTGTCTGATTTCGAGAGTTGACGATTAGCAAATGTGTTTGCAGAGTCATTTAGATGGCTTATTATTTCGACGATTTACGAGTTGTTTGGCTCTCTGGACATAAATGTATTTCATTATTTACGAGTGGTTTGCAGGTCTGTAGGCACTGCAATGCATTATTTTGGCTTTTTACAATTAGCAAGCATGTCTGCAGATCATTATACATGGGTTATTTAGGAGTACTTTATAGGTCTGTAGGCTGTGTGGCATGACCCCAAGCATGTCAGAGTGTGTGTTTTTTGTTAATGTAATAAATATATTCTGTCTCAAAATCCATCCCTAAATAAATTGTTCAAAAATAAATAAACTCCTTCCTCTCTCCAGCAGCCCAGTGCAGGCTGGGTGCTTTTCTCACCAATACCTAGGAAGAGGTGGCAGTTGGACGACTTAGGTTAATGGAGGTAGTCCAAGTGACCCTTTTTCCCACTATTTTCTTAGGTTAGTAGAGGTGTGTTGCATTGTCCTGATGGATTTTGAACTTCCCACCATTTTCTGGTGGAGGGGGGGAGGGGGTTAGGTTAGTGGAGGTCGTCCAATTGACGTATCTTCCCGCCAAAATCCGCCATCTTGAATGACGTCATGGCCACCATCTTGGATGACGTTTTGAGCTGTTACCAAGTCTACACGCCGCTATCTTGTATGATGTCATCGCCGCCATCTTGGATATATCTGGCAACAATGGAGTGTGGGGCAGATACTGCTTTGTGCCAATACCTGCGTGCTGTTCTAGTTGGCACTGTGCATGTGTGCGTAAGCGCATGCACTTCTTCTGTAAGTCTCTGCGCTGCTCTGCGGTCTCTCCATGGTGAAAGGTCGCTTTTTCGGTAAGAAAACGATTGTCTTCGCATGGTAAAGCCGCAGGCGATGCTAGTTACACAGAGCATGAAGTTTTTCTATAATCAGGTTCCATGCAGAACTTAATTGGAAACTGCTGTCACAGTTCATAATGGATTCAGACCGTCGTATTTCAACTGATTTATTGATGACCGTCCTCCAAATGTTTGACATATTTCATCGAATGACCAGTGGATATACAGTTTTCAGCGATTGCGGACTTGCTTGCTCCTAGAAGGCGAGCATGCCACTAGTGTTCTGCAGCGTGCGTCATTTTCCCTGTATAAGATTTACCGTATTCACATGGAACCCTGTAAACACCTGTTTCATGCAACTCTAAGTCGTGTTTAACATACTTTAAATTTACGGCATCTTGATATTCTGCCTATTTTAGCTGAAACATTGCAATATATGGTAGACAGTCGTTCTGAAGGCCTTATCCTTTTCCTTGTTCTATTGTTTGTTCGTCTGTAGCGGTCTCTGTACTAGTTTAGACGAATATCCATTGTTCAGAAATACAATCTGCAGGTGTTCCAGTCCCGTTTACAGTCTGCCCGCATCTGAGTATGTGCTCGGTGGAGCAAGTCCTTAGAATGTCCGCCGTTCGTGGAGGATGGTCACAACTAGTAGATGGTTCAAATGGCTCTAAGCACTATGGGACTTAATATCTGAGGTCATCAGTCCCCCAGACTTAGAAGTACTTAAACCTAACTAACCTAAGGACATCACACACATCCATGCCCGAGGCAGGATTCGAACCTGCGACTGTAGCATCAGCGCGTTTCCAGACTGAAGCTCCTAGAACCGCACGGCCACAACGGCCGGCTCACAACTAGTAGACTGTAAATAAAAGTCAGTATGAGTGGTCCTTTGAAACAGTGAATGCCCAATTGTGCCATCGCTCTTACGTCGCACCAGGGCGTCTAAAAATGACAAGGAACCATCTTCCTCCACCTCCAAAGTAAATTTTATTTTGCCACGTATGGAGTTCAGATGCTGAGGGAAGTCTCGGAGACTGTCCAAACCATGAGGCCAAATTACAAAAGTGTCGTTAACGTATCGCCAAAAGCTGTTGGTTTAAAATAGCTGAGGCGAGTGCTCGGTCCTCAAATTCTTCTATAAAAAGGCTGGCCAGCAGGGAGACAATGGACTCCCCATGAAACAAAAACTGTGGCTCATACATCAAACTTTTGGAGCTCAGCCAACAATGAATCAGTTCAAATATGACTGTCTGAATCCCTTATGAATCGAGACGGTGGTTTCCAATTCGCCCAAGCAACACATGCGTAGTGCCAACTAAGACGCCACGCACGTGCCGGCGGGATGTTGAATAGGGAAGTTGAAAGGTGGCTACACTGAGCCACTGCGCCAGAGATTGCGCCAAAGAGTACTATTAAGCGGCCTCCACAGTGCTTGTTGAGAGCTCGTAGAAGACAGTGCTTGCTGAGAACTCGTAGTAGTCAGTGCTTGTTGAGAGCTCGTAGAAGACAGTGCTAGGAGAGAGCTCATAGAAGTCAGTGCCTGTTAAGAACTAGTAGTAGTCAGTGCGTGGGCAGAGCTCGTAGAAGACAGTTCGTGTTGAGATGTGCGAGTGGGCAAGGCTTGTCGAGATGTTGTAGTAAGGAGTGCTTGTTCCATGTTTTATCCAGTTATTTGATGGGAGAGATAGCAGATGTTATTGTAATGAAGATATTGTAACGATCAGAGTGCTTTTCGTCAATATATATGAAGGTAAAATATTGCGTGTTTTTTCATTATTTCCATGTTTTAAATAATGCGTCATGACAGGTTCAGTCAACAAAGCATCTGGCTTGTGTTCTTGTATTAGAGTGTAATTCTGGTTTTCTTGAGTAATTATGGTATTTTTATTTCCTTTAGTCACGTCAGTATAAATGGTATTTGAAATTTCTTGTCTTGTTGAAGAAGAACTGTGCCAGATGTGTACGTTGAGTCACTCTCCCACACACAGAACAATTACATTTGGGCTTTGGTTTTGTAGGCTTTATAGTTGCTGGGGACTTAATTAATTTACTGTGTTTACGAAAATTTTCTTTCATTGTTTGTTGTTATTCTATGCAGTCAGATTGCGTAATAATACTAGTCAGGGCCAACCGTTTACGAGACATAGCGTAATCGGACTTACAGTTACTAAAAATATTTTCAATCATATTTAATTAAGCCCCAATGCACGTGGCGACCGCTGCTTCGGATCGTCCCTTGGAATCTTCTGATTGTAAAAATAGTAGACCGTAGTATTGTTGTAGTAATTTGAGTTTAGTAATTGTAGTCTATTTTGCATGTGTAGATTTGGTAATTGTCATTCTTCTAATGGTATTTTTTTCTCAGAATTTGATTTGTTGTCTTGTTTACGCGTTTGACAATCTAGTGCAATTATGTCAATTGTTTGTTAATCGTGTTTGAGGGAAACATTTCGTGTGAATGGTATTGTTGAAGATGAGGAGTCATTGTGTGTGATTTTCGAACAGTGACGAATTTTTTATGTTTTGTAAATGATTACGCGATCAATGAAAAAGGCGAAAATGATGAATAGTGAGAATGACGAAATTGTTGACATGGCGAACTCGCCAACACAGGACAGCAGTATGATGAATAATGGAGTTGAAAACAATGTAATAAGTCGGGAAAATAGTCAGGAACCATTTCAAAATTTTTCTCAATCAGAAAATTCACAGAATGCGAGATTAATGACAGAAGATTCTGGAATAGTATCGAATAAAGATAGCTTTACAGCTATGACGAAAGAAGTCGATTTTGCGGGAAATGTTAGGGGTGAAAAGAGTTTCGAACCAGTTACTATGGAGCAGTTGATGAGTGCAATATTAAATTTGGGAACACGGTTAGACTCACAAATGAGAACAATTGAAACTGAGATGGGAACTTTGATATCTGAAATTAAAACAGAGATAGGAACAATTAGAACTGAGATGAAAGCAATGACAACACGGTTATGCTCAAAAATAGGAACAGTTGAAACAGAAATAGGAACAATTAAAACCGAGATGAAAGCAGTGGGATCACAGTTACGATCTGAATTAGAAACTGATATGGGAACAATGGAAACACAGTTAGGCTCACGAATAGGGACATGTTTCAAATACATGAAAGGCGAATCAAATAAAGAAATTAGAGAAGAAGTACAACCGATTTTGAAGGCTCACAATAATAGCTTAATTTCAACAGAAATCAGACAAGAGGAACAGGGCAGGGAACAGGAAGAAAAAGATCGAGTGATACTACAGAAATTTTCAGAGTTAAATTTACAACGTGCACACGATAAGGAAGAAATACTTGAGAGAATCGAGGAATCCGTACCAAACGACAGAATAAATAACTTAACGCAACAGTATGAACAGTTCACTACTAAATGTGACAATACTGAAACCCGAGTCGCGACACTTAACAGAAGACGTAAATAAACAGAAAGAACAATTAAGTGACTCATCGGAAAGAGTTGAGGAGATCTCAGATAAATTGACAAGTATTAGTTTAGCAGAAGGGTTTGAAGAAAATAATTTGTTTCATTTACGGGATGCGACAAGAGAGCGCCAGGCGCGCGAACTTGACAATAATCGTCATTGGGACTGGGACAGACGCGGTAGGTCTTTGTCGCCACGAGGCGAAAACTTTGACTATAAACACTTTTTGACTGTCCGGAAATTTAAGATCTTCCGCAATTCTAAGAATGACATACATCCATGTGCATGGTTAGATCAATTTACGTATGCACTTCCGCCAAAGTTGCCATTAAGTCACAAACTGGAAATTATGTGCAGTTATTAAAGTCCTCAGGGGATTCACTACTCTAAGTGAATATGTGCCGTAGCGAGCATAGGGCCCCGAGCTGTAGTGGTGCTATTTCTCTTTTAGTTTTCTGGACCGCTGCCTACTCTTTTACTATTCTTTGCATCTGTCAAACCAACTCTTCGACTATCAATCTATCTAGTGAGTAAGAAAACAATAACCGGATATGACTAATTTACCCAAAAGTGACTTTGGAATTACCGTTTGGAATTACCGTTTGGACTTACTGTATCTTCAGCAGCATTCATTCGTAGCTTAAATGAAATTTTAACTGTTTATCTTCGTGACAACATTACTTCATATGTTGACGATATTCTTATTGCTAAACGTCTTGGAGTGAGCACAACAAAATTTTGGATTCATTATTACGTATTTTTGCAAGAGTTGGCATTACAGTGAACTTAGAAAAATCTGAATTTGGTCGTTCACAGGTGAAATTTCTCGGTCACTTTATTTCTACAGAAGGTATTCTTCCTGATCCAGAGAAATTAGACGCTATTCGTAATTATGCTGTTCCTACCACAAAACGTGATGTTCGTAGTTTCCTTGGTGTCTGTAATTTTCTTAGACGCTTTGTTAGATTGGACGATTTAGCCACACCTCGTTTTTGCGATCTATCTGGAAAGTTCTTTTAAACGAAAATCGGTCGACAACTCTGTTTGGTTAGTTTGTATTCCTGATGAGTGGGTTAATAAGCTGATTTGGTATACGCATTTCAGTTATGCACACTTTGGTCCCAGAAAATGCTTTCATAAATTACGGGAAAATTGCTACTTCAGTAATATGGAAAAACGTATTCGATCTGTTCTGGCCAAATGCAAATTATGTCAAAAGGCTAAGCCGCCAACAGTTTCTCACAGAGCACCGTTGTTTCCTATCATTCCAGCGGAATTAAAGGAGATGGCTGCAGTCAATTTGTTCGGTCCAGTGGTTCGTTCTACTAATGGTTTTGCGTACATTTTCGTAGCAGTGGAGTTGACGTCAAAATATGTGTGTTTTACACCGTTACGCAAAGCAACAGCTCGTTCAGTATCTAACGCTTTCATCAAACATTTTCTTAAAGAAGTTGGTCATGTTGATAAGGTTATATCAGATAATGGATCACAGTTTCGTTCTAAAATTTGGCTTCGTACTCTACAGCGTCGTAAAATTAAACCAATCTTCATTTCACTTTTTCACCCTCAATCTAACGCTTCAGAGAGATGGATGAAGGAAATCAATAAATTGTGTCGTCTTTATTGTCATCAGAATCACAGAACTTGGGATCAGTATCTTCATATTTTTCAAAACATTCTGAATGAACTCCCTAATGATTCAACTTCTTTACCGCCTTTCTGATATTAAAAAGCAAAGCACCGGCAAATCGCATATCTGAAATCGTTCCTTTTCCGCCTACACGGAAACTGCGGCATTCTGAAGTTGTCAACCTGGCTCTACGAAATATTGCGTCTGCGGCTGCTAGAAGAGAGAGATCAGCTAAACGTCCTGGTCGTTTAAAAATCTTGTCAGTCGGTCAGAAGGTGTTAATTAAGTCTCATCGTTTGTCTCACAAAGGAAAAGGCTTGTGTCGCAAATTTTTTCTGCTTTATAACGGTCCATATAGAATTCGTAAAATTATTCATGATAACACTGTCGAAGTAGAAACTCTTAAATCTCGACGCTCTAAAGGAATACATCATATATCTAACGTAAAAAATTTTGTGGAATGATATACTTTTAAAAATTTTTTTTGTGGAATGACATACTTTTGAGAAACTAACAGCTAGATGTAAACATGCGGAGAGTACAAGGATACCGCGCTGTGTTTTGGCGGCGGCACATACTCAAAGCAACAGTCAAGTCTGCGCGCCGCACAAGGCAGTCGTTGACCGCGAACAATTGCTTCCTACGTCACGCGCCTACAGCTGATCGAGCGCTCAGTGCGAATGCACTGACAGCCGTAAACAAATACACAGTTTAATTTCTCCGATTAAATTCAGTATAAAGCTATAGTGACTTGATGAATTATGTTATTAACATTCAGTATTTTTCAGGATACGGTTCTATGAAATATTTAAGAACTTCAGGTAAATTCTGTGCGTGTCCGACGTTAAGACGACTTGCTATCGAGAAATTTTCAGGAAGAATGTAATTTCGAAGAAGAAACTAATAAACTAAAAAGGGTAACTATTAATTGAGTTCATTTTTCAGGTAACATATTTCCACTTAGGTACGTACTTTAGACGTAATTTGCTGCTCGCGATTACGTGATTCATACTTTGTGCTAATTTCATGTTCTATGAAATTACTTGTGAAGCGACGTGCTTGCGTGCATTTGCTGATTTTTGTCAATGTTTTATTAATGAACAGGATTGTTATTTGTATATATTATGCATCGCTTGGCTGCTATGCTTTTTCACTGATGTCATGTTTTTTAATTATGTGCCTGCTGTGCTTATTTATTTAAATTATAATTGTTACCTGATTAATTGTGCTGATGTGGTTAGGTATGTAAGTTATATTTTGTGATTTATCTGCTTCCGCCTTCATGTTTACTTATTAGGATGACATATGAACATTTATTTGCTTATGCTGATATGATGCTAATGACCTGTTTGCTGCTATGCGTATGGATTGCATATTTATACATTTCTGTTTGTTGTCACAACTACTCTTTAATTTAGTATATAGAAATGCTGATATACCGTGTACAAACATAGAGTTTAGGTCACACTACTGTATTAATTATAGATTGTTCGCTTGGCAGAGCCTCGTTGTAAGAATTGTGCTGCATCCACTGGTTGACATTCTGTTCTCTACTGGTATACTTACTCGCTATTGCATGTTTTGCTTACGCTCAGTGCCTTATATTTTTAAGATAAGAAAATGAACTGCTATAATTCGACGAACAACATTAGTACAAGAACTTCGTTGAAGTCACATGAGCTGGAGGTTTTATGGAAGCTGTATAACTTTATGCTAATAGGAAGGAAGCTAACGACATGACATATCATTACTAGGTTTAGACCATTAACAATTATTACACTGCATGTTTCGTGAGCAATTGAAATAGGAAGTGACACTTGACACAAGAAATACTCCACATGTTTGCTTCTGTTTGCCATAATTCTTGAAGTGGTGTACACACTGTGAAATATTATGATCATTCACATTCCGTAATCGTACTTAATTACTGAGAGTTATTCGAACTAAGTCTGTTAGAGGTCATGTATGCTTTTCTTTCGTTTATAATTCATAATGAGTAGAAGATTTGGCTCAGATGGATTACACAGAGGTTGTGTGTTGACAATGTGTCTTCGGATTGTATGGGATGATGAGGTTTGCATTAGGATTTTATCTGTACTTGTTCGAGGAGACTGACTAGAGGAAAGAGTTGTTATGGAAGTGAAATGACATTGGTAATAAGGTTTATATGTATCAACGCATTGAAGAGGTATTATTGAGGTATTATTGAGATTGTGTGAAGTTGATGATTATTGGAGTTTTGGGGGATAAGAGGTAAAGTAAGTGAGGAGCATATATTGGCAATAAGGTTTATATGTATCGACGTATTGAAGAGGTATTATTGAGGTATTATTGAGATTGTGTGAAGTTGATGATTATTGGAGTTTTGGTGGATAAGAGGTAAAGTAAGTGAGGGGCATATTTTTTTTGTTGGTCTTCTGGAACAAGGAGGATGAAGATAGCAGACTAGAACACTAAAGTAGAAGGAAGATAGTCTATACACACACTTTGTTAAATCACTAAGCAGTATATATATTTTTTTTTTGAAGAGAGGAAGTATTTGCATATCTTGGCTCACTGACAGTTGTTCAACAACAGTACATTTGATCTGGCTTGGCAAACATTGGTCTTGACTTGATGACTATGACGTTGACTTAACTATTATTGACTGTTATACATTGCTGCCACTACTACTTGATACACATGATGAACATCAGATTTTGACAGAATTACATTTACACAGTTAACACTATACAATTACACAGTAGTATTTAATGTGGACGAAAGATGAATGAGTGTGTTTTGTGTGTTTTCCTTTCCTAATCCTACCCACCTATCTCCTGAATATTATTTTATTTGTTTGTTGTGGCTTGCACTGACACCCATAAATATTATAGGTTTACTGATATTTGAGTATTTGTAATAGTTAATATGACAATTATCTGACATCATTTGAGTGTTTGTTATGATTTGTATGTTTAGTGTAAAAGCATTTGTATGTGCATTCAAACTATTGTTCATGCCTGAACTGTCTGATTAGTGAGGGTAAATATTATGAACTGTTACCCGCACTTTTTCAACATAATATGTGACACTTAGGAATGATTAATTTCTGCTGATGAACTGTGTGATCAGTGATAGTGAATATTATGGACTGTTACTTGTACTTTTTCTACATGATTGGTGCCACTAGGACATGTTTAATTTGTGCTTATATACTCTGATGAACAGTGTGATCGGTGATAGTAAATATCATGGACTGCTCTCTGGACCTACTCATCATTGCTAGGTGCAACTGATGGACTACTTGTTTGGAAATGAAGTCACTTCTTGCTGTCTGCACCGACTCAACATTGCTGGGTGCCACTGATGGATTGATTCTACTGAACTAATGTGACTTGTTGCTGTGTGTACCTCTTCAATATTACTGGGTGCCACTGATGAACTGATTCTACTGAACTAATGTGACTTCTTGCTGTCTGCACCTACTCAGCATTGCTGGGTGCCACTAATGGAACTGCTTCTACTGAAATGAAGTCACTTGTTGCTGTCTGCACCTGCTCAACATTACTGGGTGCACAGATGAAGCTACTTCTTTGGAAATGATGTCACTTGTTGGTGTCTGCACCTGCTCTCAACATTGCTGGGTGCAACTGATGGACTACTTCTACTGAAATGATGTCACTTGTTGGTGTCTGCACCTGCTCTCAACATTGCTGGGTGCCACTGATGAACTGCTTCTACTGAACTAATGTGACTTGTTGCTGTGTGTACCTCTGCAACTTTACTGGGTGCCACAGATGGAACTGCTCCTGCTGAAATGATGTCACTTGTTGGTGTCTGCACCTGCTCAGTATTCCTGGGTGCCACTGATGGACTACTTCTACTGAAATGATGTCACTTGTTGGTGTCTGCACCTGCTCTCAACATTGCTGGGTGCAACTGATGGACTACTTCTACTGAAATGATGTCACTTGTTGGTGTCTGCACCTGCTCTCAACATTGCTGGGTGCAACTGATGGACTACTTCTACTGAAATGATGTCACTTGTTGGTGTCTGCACCTGCTCTCAACATTGCTGGGTGCAACTGATGGACTGTTTCTGCTGAAATGATGTCACTTGTTGGTGTCTGCACCTGCTCAACATTGCTGGGTGCAACTGATGGACTGCTTCTACTGAAATGATGTCACTTGTTGGTGTCTGTACCTGCTAAACTTTACTGGGTGCCACTGATGGACTGCTTTTACTGAAAAGATGTTACCTGTTGGTGTCCTTTTTTTTGTATAAACTAATCAATGAAAGCATTTTATGTGAACATTTGTATAAACTGATTTTTTGTGTATTGTGCAAACTATTATGTAAAGCCACATGTATGAAAAGAAGTTGTATTGTTTACTGTATTTTATATATTAGGTTATTGAAAGGTCAGTGCAAAGCCAAAATTTTAACTGGTTATGTGATATTTAGGTATTAATATAATCTTTTATTTTTGTCTGTATTTTTCTGGACGAATTTGGTGGTATTTTCACCACCAATGCTGGCAAAAATACCATCAAATTCTGGCCTGTGGAGGAGAGGCATATGAAAGGTGGCTACACTGAGCCACTGCGCCAGAGATTGCACCAGAGAGTACTATTAAGCGGCCTCCACAGTGCTTGTTGAGAGCTCGTAGAAGACAGTGCTTGCTGAGAACTCGTAGTAGTCAGTGCTTGTTGAGAGCTCGTAGAAGACAGTGCTAGGAGAGAGCTCGTAGAAGTCAGTGCCTGTTAAGAACTAGTAGTAGTCAGTGCGTGGGCAGAGCTCGTAGAAGACAGTTCGTGTTGAGATGTGCGAGTGGGCAAGGCGTGTCGAGATGTTGTAGTTGGGAGTGCTTGTTCCATGTTTTATCCAGTTATTTGATGGGAGAGATAGCAGATGTTATTGTAATGAAGATATTGTAACGATCAGAGTGCTTTTCGTCAATATATATGAAGGTAAAATATTGCGTGTTTTTTCATTATTTCCATGTTTTAAATAATGCGTCATGACAGGTTCAGTCAACAAAGCATCTGGCTTGTGTTCTTGTATTAGAGTGTAATTCTGGTTTTCTTGAGTAATTATGGTATTTTTATTTCCTTTAGTCACGTCAGTATAAATGGTATTTGAAATTTCTTGTCTTGTTGAAGAAGAACCGTGCCAGATGTGTACGTTGAGTCACACTCCCACACACAGAACAATTACATTTGGGCTTTGGTTTTGTAGGTTTTATAGTTGCTGGGGACTTAATTAATTTACTGTGTTTACGAAAATTTTCTTTCATTGTTTGTTGTTATTCTATGCAGTCAGATTGCGTAATAATACTAGTCAGGGCCAACCGTTTACGAGACATAGCGTAATCGGACTTACAGCTACAACTAGAAAAAAAAAAAAATATTTTGAATCATATTTAATTAAGCCCCCATGCAAAGTTCAGTGTACTGCTCGTCAGTAATCACCTGAAGATGGCCAGAAGATTCAGCACCGGAATATCGTACCACCAAGTTACAGACATCTGGCAGTTCTCTCGAAATTTTATAGAAAAATCTGTACGTCGGAAAAATTTTAAATTTCTGAATTGAAACTGTCGGAACATATATTTCCATGTAAAATTCCTTGATTTCGAATCAAAATCAGGTGGTATCCCCTATCAGTTTTGGAGTCTATTAAGTGAAGAGTAGGTGAATTATGTGAAGTATCGCGGTGAACTAGTGCGGCGTTCACAGTGGTAGTAAAATATCTATAGCATACTGGAAGTTCAGAACTCAAACACTGTTGCCCTGTTTTCTGTTCGTATGGATAGTATAATATGTATTACATTCTGTTAATTTTGAAGTTCAAGGACTGAGTTCCCTTCGCAAATCTATACAGTGCCACTACAATCACACATGAAAAACAATAATGTTCGCTGTATGCTTGTGCTATACTCCCATCGGTATGAATATCTGCGGTACAGAGCTCGAATTATGCTCCATTGGTTAGAAGGTAAATACACACACTTCACTTTAAAGGCATTCCTGCTACACACTACGTTAATCGTTACTGGCATGGCACTGCAAATAGTACGTAGCAACTACGTAGAAGTAGATGAAAGACTTGTCAGGAGTACACTACTGTAAAAAGCTGCATCAAACACTAAAAATATTTTTTTCAAGCGAATCGATTTCGTCATGAAATTTGCTGTTTTCAGGAGAAATATTCGTTGATGTCGACATGAAGCTATGTGATTTCAGTGCATAATCCGTTGATTTCTCTATAAATTGACTTATTTCGGTATAGGGCTCAATGATTTGGTACAGTATTCATTGATTTCGGTTTCTAGTAAGATGTTAAAAGTTCCTTCTGTCCTGGCAACATGGATATCACTGCCATGGCTTGGAATGTTTACATTGCTCTGCCTGATGCATGTTGTGGTCTAAACTCAGCAGTAATGATCTGAGATTTTCTCTGTTCTGTAAGCTCTGAAACTACAGAATATAGCTGTCAAGGACTGCAATACCTGCATATTCTGCCGTCCAAGAGTATGTTTCTGTGAACTTGAGGCACAATGAGTGATTCGACATCCTGTTGTTGGTAATGTCACTCTAAAGGGATTTACCGATTTTATCAGTTTCTGAATATTTTGAAATTAGAGTGCACATTGTGCTATAAACTTAGTCATAGTGACCCGACATTGCCCTCACCATTAGCTGCATTTGTATATGAACTACCTACCTTGTAGGCTGCCGTTGACTGATCTCTCTCCTTGGCAAAGTAAAGAGGTCATTTAGCCCTGATGGTGACTTCATCTATAATATTGCAGGTGCTGTCAATTCTAGCATGATATCAACACAGTACTGTGTATGGTGTTATTAATGTTCATGCTCTGACATGTTATTGACCCTTTACATGTGTTGTTGTTGGTGGATATGGCATGGATCTAATGATTTCACACATTGTTGCAGATTATAATAATGACAACTTCACACTTAAGAAGACTGAGCATTTGGTAATTTTACAACATGCTACAGTACCCGACTTGTATAATAGAGTCACACCAACAATTGATGTAGCACGTAAGCTGGAATCAGTAAATAAGGTAGAAGGGTCCAAACTTTTAGGTGTAGCTATTGCCGAAAACTTGTACTGGAAGAAGAATATTCCTGAGCTTCTTAAACAATTAATTTCAGCAACTTTTGGTCTTCATTTAACTGCTAATGTTGCAAACAAATGTATCAACCTCCTGACATATTTTGCATATTTCTACTCAATAATGTCTTATGGAATACTTTCCTGGGTTAAGTTCATAACTTAGAAAGGAAGTATTGATTGCACAAAAGCGAACAGTAAGAATAATATGTGGGGTTCACCCAAGGACGTTATGTAGGTTCTTCCTGAAGGATCTCCACATTTGAACTGTATCATCACAATATGTAAATTCAGTAATGAAATTGGTCATAAATAATCCCTCACAATTTGATAAGAACAGTGATGTCCATACTTACAACACTAGAGGGAAAAAGACCTTTATTGCCCAATTTTAAGCCGACTGCTGTGGCCGAGCGTTTCTAGCCGCTTCAGTCTGGAACCGTGCGACTGCTATGGTGGCAGGTTCGAATCCTGCCTCGAGCATGGATGTGCGTGATGTTCTTAGGTTAGTTAGGTTTAAGTAGTTCTAAGTTCTAGGGGACTGATGACCTCAGATGTTAAGTCCCATAGTGCTCAGAGCCATTTGAACCAACCCATTTTTAAAGCTGTCTGTGGCTCAGAAAGGAGTTCAGTATGCAGCAACAAATATTTATACCTAAATTGAGGTATATCAACAACACCTGTTGGCAGCTGAGGGTTTCGATTAATTCTCATTTCTTTCTAGGGAAGCTGCATGGTCATCATTGGTATCTGTTCTTTCGGAACAAAAAAAATGGTTCAAATGGCCCTGAGCACTATGGGACGTAACTTCTGAGGTCATCAGTCCTCTAGAACTTAGAGCTACTTAAACCTAGCTAACCTAAGGACATCACACACATCCATGCCCGAGGCGGTCGCGTGGTTCCAGACTGTAGCGCCTAGAACCGCTCGGCCACCCCGACCGGCCTTTCGGAACAGTTACTATCTTCATATAGTTAAAGGCTACCGGCCATTGAACTTCTTCTGTGCGAATGCGCACACTTTACCCGATCTTTTGCGGGAATCGTCACCTTAGTTGGCGCGAGTAATGAGTGAATGGGCAAATATCCTTTAGGAACATTACGAATGTAGGTTGTGGGCAGTTGGGAATGTGAGTCTCACGGGAAGCGTGCAAGCGATAAGCCCCTGCAGTCGCGCTATTCTCTGTGCCCTCGGTGGCTCAGATGGATAGAGCGTCTGCCATATAAGCAGGATGTCCCGGTGGGGGCACACATTTTGAACTGTCCCCATTGAGGTATGTCAACAACACCTGTTGGCAGCTGAGGGTTTCGGTTAACTATAACAATGTTTCACAATGACAGTTCGTAGGCACACATTCGGAATGAATTCTTAAATGGTTCGTTTGTGGGGCACGTTTTCGCTTCTACGGGCGTTATAGTATAATTCCATCCGTGTCAGCTTTCGCTCCTAATTATTTTTCGCTCTGTGTACAAATGTTGCCTCTGGTCCCTCTCTCAGCCCCTCAGCGCAGCCCCAGGAGTGGCTCCCTGTGTTGCTTGGGCCTGCAATCTATCCTGTTGACCAATTTTGTAGACCAGTTTTGTCGTAATGTTATCATCCGTTTCTACAGTCATACGGCGCTAGTCCTTAAATTTGTGTGAGTAATTTCGTAAAGGTTGACCTGTTTAAAAAAAAAAAAAACTCGACTGTATGTCTATTTTTATGCATCCATACTTTTTTAAGCCTTTTACTGAGCAGAACGTTTTTCTCCAGCGGAAACCAACGCGGAAACCTTCATAGGGCAGAGAAACATTCTCCATTGGAGCAGGAACAACACAAATCCAGTGTAGGTGCAGCCAAGAATGATGCTGCATGTCGTTGGACGACATCCGATCACATAATTGGTCTACATCGGATCGAGAGAAATACGAAAGCCTAAAGTCAAACATTGCTATGATCATTCGCCCTCCCCTTATTAAAGTACATTCAGTGTAGCTTTTCGGTGCTGTCTGGTACGGGTCTCGTGCACATGAGTTCAAGACGTGGTGCGCAAGTGTTGGGCAAACAGTGACGACGGTATAGTACACACCGTCTGTTTCGGCTCTGTTCGAAGCGCGCTACGGTACTGTGACACCGGGACTCCATGTGTACCAAGACTACTGCTGTGTACCTCAAAACAAACAAAAAATTAGCTAAATAACTGCAATTTTTCGAAGTAATAGCTAACATTTCATGACAATCCTCGTAGTCATATGCTACTTCTTTTCTGTGTTTTGAGAAGTGCTGTTTTACATTTCCGTGCGTTTGAAGCAAACTGCGAATCTTTTCACCAATCACCTTCAGGAAGTCTGAGGTCACCATTAATATTGTACACGAGGTGATTAATGTACAACATGAACAGCACATAAAAATTTCCAAAAGAAGTATTCTGCGATGTAGGAAATGAATGGAGTTTATTCAAAGACACTTTAGTCGAAGCAGCGCAAAAAGTATGTGGTAGAACATCTGGAAAGGAAAAAGTAAGACAAGTTGGTGGGATGATACCACAGTCCAAGCAGTTAGAAGAGAAAATGGAGCATAGAGAAAGTAGTGGAAAACTAAAAATGACGAAGATCATAAAAGATATATGGAGGAAAAGAATCAGTGCAAAGAAATAGTGGAAACAGCAAAGAAAAAGGCATGGGAAGAGTTGACAAAAAAACTTGAAGAAAATGTGAAGAGCAATAAGAAAATGTTCTATAAAATGATGAAAAATAAAAGGAAGGCTTCTGAAGTACCAGTAAAGATGGAAACAGAGGACGGTACCGCGACTGAAGATCCAGGGAATATAAAAGATCTCTGGAAAGACATTTTAAGAAACTGTTAAACGCTGAGGAGCAGGTACTCGAGGAAACAGCAAATAATGGAGAAGTTGAGAGAAATTGAGAAGCAGAATTAGGACAAATTACACTGGAAGAAATAGAAATAGCTGTGAAGAAGATGAATGGGGGGAAAGCCCCAGGACCTGATGAAGTATCAGTGGACATGATAAGAGCAGCAGGTCCAGTGGGAATGCAGTGGCTGTATAGAGTACTATCAAGTGTCTGGAGAAATAGTACAATACCTGACGATTGGAGAAGAGCTGATATTGTTCCCATCTTCAAAAAATGCAATAAAAGACTGTAAAAACTACAGAGGAATAACCCTTATGAGTCATACAGCCAAGATTTTTGAAAGAATTTTACTAAATCGAATAAGTGAAAAGACAGAAAAGGGGCTGAGTGAAGAACAGCATACGTTTAGGAAAGAAAGAAGCACGATCGATCTGATATATTCTATCCGTCAACTGATGGCAGAAAGTTGGGAGATAACAAAAGGTTTTTATAGACATAGAAAAGGCATATGTCTCAGTTAACAGGGAAAGACTCTGGGAAGATAGAAGATAGATATAGAAGATGGATACATTAATGTAATGAAGACAATGTACAGGGGACACAATTGTAGAATTAGAGCACCATTGGGGAACTCTGAATACTTCGAAATAAGACAAGGACTTAAGCAAGTAAGTATTCTGTCTCCTGCACTTTTTAATGTTGTGATGGAGGGAATGAATAGGGCAGTTAAAGATATAGTAAAAGAAACAGACAAAAAGATGATTTTTGCAGATGATATGGTAATGTGGGGTGATAAAGAGGTAGATGTACAGTTACAACTAGATGCATGGAAGGAAATAATGAAAAGGTATGGATTAAAAATAAATAAAGATAAGATGAAGTAATGGTATTTGGAAGAGAGAAAGGGATCAACGGAAATATTACCTTGAATGGAGAACCCCTCAGAGTGGTAGAAAGTTTCACTTATTTAGGGAGTGAAATATCTAGGGATGGAAGAATAACTAACGAAATTAATAGGAGGTTACAGAAGGGAGGCAATTTCTAGCAAACAATAAAACACCTGATTTGGAATAAGGAAGTTTCAGAAAAAGCAAAACCCCTTATGTATAAGAATTATTACTTCCCTATTGTCACCTATGGTGGAGAAACATGGACAATGACAGAAAGGGACTGGAGCAGATTGCAATCAGGGAAATGAAATTTCTCAGAGCAGTTAAGGGAAAAACAAGAAAGGACAGAGTAAGGAATGTAGAGATCAGAAAGGACCTTAAATAAGAAAGAGTGACAGAAGAAAGTAAAAAAAAAAAAAAAAAAAAGAGATTAAGATGGTATGGGCATGTTAAGAGGATGCATGGGCAGAGACTCCGCAAAATTATGGAAGAACTAAAGATGGATGGGAAAAGACATAGAGGGCATCCAAGAACACGGTGGAAAATGGGAGTGAGAATATCTGTGGAAAGGAGAGTTATGACCTGGCAGCAAGTGAAGGAAGAAAAGTGGTGGGAGGACCGAGCCAAATGGAGAGGACTCGCCAGCACCCAGACCCGGCAGTAGCTGGAGCGGGATCCGGATATAGATAGATGAACAGCAAAAGAGTCAAGACACTTCTCTGGGATACATATGAAGTTCTTGTAATTCTGTCGATGGCTCTCCATCCAAGATAACGCGATACGTCCCACTTAGCAATAAAACCTCAGCCGAGTCAGTTTGGTATCCTATATAAGCGTGCTACTGTTAATAAACGCTTTTTGGAACCCAAAGAAGCTGCATACATCTTATTGCTATGATATACTATGGCTTTCAGGATCTTATGTGCAAAACGCGCGAGTTGGGTTTCGTTTGTTTCCTGAAGCCACGCGGCTTTCATGGATGAGAGTACAGGGGATAGACAAAATAATGTGAACACTTGTACTTACTTGGGAGTGCTTTATTGACAAGGTGTTGGACCGCCGTTTGCCTGTAGTACAGCAGTGATTCTTCTTGGAATACTGGCATATAATGATTGCATAGTCTCCAGTGGAATGTTATGCCACTTTTCGATGACAACCTCTTCTATCTCCTGTAGTAACGAGGGAGGCGGAAATCTGCTCCAGAGTCTGCGCTCCAATACTGCCTACAAGGGTTCGATAATGTCCAAGTCCAGTGAATGTGCTGGGCAGGGAAGATGCTGCAGTTCATTTGCATCCTCATACCACGATTGTACTGTCCTGGCTCGGTGAATGGTTGCATTGTCGTCCTGAAATATGGCATAATTCATGGGGAAGAACATTTGAATCGTGGGGTGCACCTGATCACCTAAAATGTTCACATAATCTTGGTCTTTGACAGTAACGATTGGACCAGCAGAATACCATGGTATGGCTTCCCACCACCATCACACTTCCACCTCCATGCTTAACTGTTGCAGTCGAACAATCAGGATTGTAGACTTCTTTTAGCTTTCCCCAGACGTAAACCCGGCCCGATGTTGGAAATAACGAAAACGTTGACTGGTCGGACCATAAAACATGGTCAGCCGTTCAGGATTTATGCTCCTGACGCCATATTTTAACGATTCTTTGCGTTGGCTGTCGTCCTTAATGGTTTCAGTATTGCAGCTCGTTCAGAATATTCGCTTGATGGAGTTCTCTGCGGGCAGTGTCGAAGATGGCTGCCGAGCCCTGCAGTCACATTAGCCGCCGTAGTTTTGTGTTGTTTTGACACAATTCATGTTAACTTAGGACAATCCCTGTCATTTAGTTTTGATTTGGGCCCACTATTACGTTTACACGATGATGTCTTTCCATGTTTTGTGAAGTCTGTAAAAACGTAAATGCCATGTGGCTAGGGCCTCCCGTCGGGTAGACCATTCGCCTAGTGCAAGTCTTTCGAGTTGACGCCACTTCGGCGACTTGTGTGTCGGTGGGAATGAAATGATGATGATAAGGACAGCACAACACCCAGTCCCTGAGCGGAGAAAATCTCCGACCCATCTGGGAATCGAACCCGGGCCGGTAGGCATGACAGTCCATCACGCTGACCACTCAGCGACCAGGGGTGGAATGTGTAGGCTGTCATGACTGTTGAAACAGTTGCTCTTGAAACGTTCAACAAGTTGGCCGTCTTGGTTTCTGATCGGGCCCCCACAATCTGAGCTCTATGGAACTCTGTTAGGTCTTTCATTGCACGTCGACCTCAGCCTCTGAATTAAAATACGAAGTGAGCACTACTCGTAAACCACCTGCACTGGTGCCTAGTCCATACGGAACACGCACAGTCCAGTGCTACACGTGCCTTATCTGCGATGTTTGACCATCAAACACAACCATCCAATTACTACCACTGTTCACATTATTTTGCCTATCTTCTGTATTCTGTTCTAGCTATCACATTATGTTTGAGCTCAGAATACATTGTAGAAGCATCTTTCTTTGGGACGTCAGGCCTATTTTCTCTGGTGTTCCGGCAAATACAGAGTGCGTTCAATAACTAATGCGGCCAATTTTGTTTTCTGGAGTAATGGTACACCACAGCGTGTTGTAACTGGCTGGGCGGGGGGTGTTAGCTTCAAAACGCTCTTTGTCTTGGCTGCAAGCTGCCGGAGAGTCAGGACGTGCGTTTCCATCAACCCCATTTTGAGTTTATGTAACACGGCACAATGGATCATTCAGGAGAGCAACGGTACGCTATCAAATTTTGCGTTAAACTGGGGAAGTCCGCCACCGAAACGTTTCCATTACTTCAGCATGCCTTTGGGACTGATTGCTTGTCCAAATCACAAGATTTCCGATGGCTCAAGTCGTTCATGGAAGGCCGAGAGGAGATCACCGACAAACCTGGCAGTGGACGGCCATCAATCGCACGAGTCGACGAAAATGTGACGCGCGTGCGCGATTGTTTGAACTCTGACAGACGGCTGAGCCTTCAATTGATGGCACAAACTCTAAACATGTCAAAAACAACCGTTTTCCGCATTGTGACTGAAGAATTGAACATGAGAAAGGTGTGCGCCAAACTCGTCCCAAAAGTGTTGTCCGACGAACACAAGCACATGCGAGTGCTTCAGTGCCGAGAAATGTTGGAAATGTGTGAAAACGATCCTCATTTTTTAAACTCAGTTATCACTGGTGATGAGTCGTGGATTTTTGAGTACGACCCTGAGACAAAAAGGCAGAGTAGCACACCCCATCGTCGCCCCATCCCAAGAAGGCATGCATGAGCAAGTCCAGGATCAAAACCATGCTCATTGCCTTCTTTGACGTCAGAGGCATTGTCCACCACGAATTCGTACCTACCGGAACTACAGTGAACTCAGCTTTCTACTTGGAAGTGCTCAAAAGACTGAAAAGGAGGGTCTCACGCTGCCGAAGCGAAATCAAGGACACGTGGAATGTTCACCACGACAACGCGCCGAGTCACGGCGATTTCATTGTCAGCGACTTCCTGGCCAGGACCAAGACCCCATTGGTTCCTCAGCCTCCCTACAGTCCTGACCTGGCTCCCACTGACTTTTTTTTGGTTTTCTCGGTTAAAAGGAGTCATGAAAGGAAACCATTGGGACACGACTGAAAGCATCCAGGCGCGTGTTACATCAGGGTAAAAGACATTCCGGAAAAGGCATTCCAGGATGCCTTCCAGGCATGGAAACACCGCCTCTAGAAGTGTATCGACGCAAGAGGGTGCTATTTTGAAATTTTTTGATTATTTGTACGAATATACTCAATAAATGATTTTTATGAATTTGGTCGCATTACTTATGAAATGCACCTTGTATTTGTAGTTTAATTTTTGCAGCGTCTGTTTGTTTCCCGTCACGAGCGAAATTATTTTTAAAGCGAAATCTCACGTGCCTGCGCGACTGAACGCCCTAAATTGGCATAGTGTGATATTCGTTTTATCGGCCTGTATTTTAACAGCGACAGTGAAATACGAAGAGTGAACAGTAGTGCGGCAGCGAGGACACTGCACAGGTCCGCCGCACCGGCTGCTACTCCGCTGCAGCAGCACTGCTCGTGAGGAATCCCTTGGGTGTGGGGTCACAAGTTCAGTCCTGAGTACGGCCCATTTGAAAGTGTTGTGTTAGCAACTGCGACAGGAAAAATATTAGCTGCTAATGACTCACCACTTGCATCAGGAAATTTGGAAATTTGCGATAATTTCCTACGGGACCAAACTGCTGAGGTCATCGGTACCTAGGCTTACACACTTTCTAATCTAACTTAAACTAACTTACGCTAAGGACAACACACACACCCATGCCCGAGGGAGGACTCGAAACTCCGACGGGGGAGCCGCGCGGACCGTGACAAGGCGTCCTCGACTGCATGGCTACCCTGTGCTGCATCGGGAGAGCAACAGAAAACGACTGTACGGGAGGTGCAGACATCAACCTTCAATGGGATGTATGTATTGCACTTCAGACATCAACCTTCTATAGGATGTATGTATTGCACTTCACAAAAAGGGAATCGTTGATACTCAAGAAATGTTCAGAACAAACCATTAACTTTCACCATGAACACCAAATGAAAAATGGGGCGCCACAGTGATCACAAAGATTCCTACCATCAAGATCGAAGGCGAATTCCTTGCGAGTTACAAACTGTCCTTAACGTTCTGCTAGGTAGCTACTCTTAAGGAATTTATATAAAATCATATTGGTTCAAAAAATGGTTCAAATGGCTCTGAGTACTATGGGACTTAACTTCTGAGGTCATCAGTCCCCTAGAACTTAGAACTACTTAAGCCTAAATAACCTAAGGACATCACATACATCCACGCCCGAGGCAGGATTCGAACCTGCGACCGTAGCGGTCGCTCGGCTCCAGACTGTAGCGCCTAGAACCGCTCGGCCACCCCGACCGGCATCATATTGGTGTAACGGGTGAAGAGAACTGATGGGATGTGATGGCAAGCAACTGAATATGAAATAATCTGTTGTGGAGCTTATTGTGAAACTGGTTATCCTTGAAGGCGTAGCTCCAGATAGTGAGATAATATGGGCACGGAAAAAAACAAACATCTAGAAGTTGAATTTGTCCAGTGGTTCCACGTGGTATGAACTGCTATGTCTCACAATTTTCAGGAGAGATAGTCTGCTCTAAAAGAGTATGATTTTTGTGTGCAGATCAAAAATCAAGCAAAACCTAGTTATTTTCACCAGCCATTGGCCAAATTGCCAATCATACTATAGTTTTAGCTGTCTTCCGTCTATTTCCCACTCTTCCTTGCATCCTGTATATTCAGAGTGTTTGCTGTCACTTGTAACAACTTGTTATTTCGAAAAATACGCAGGGTACCAAAAAATGTTCAAGACGACACATACGAAAAAGAACTGTAAGGGGAGAGCACCTCCAACTTCTCATAGCGCAGTTAATAATTTTCCAACCAACTTACCATTCAAATTAACAGTGGGTATAATTGTATACGAATGCATAGAGGCATTGATGTTAGTTTATCTCGATACAACTCTCTTGCTATCTCTAATTTCCAGTGTTCCTTTCATACGCGTTTCCTCTTCAAATACGGATATGTCGGGGTTGAAAACAGATTCCTTGCTGAATGATGAGATAAGTTCGTTTATTTCATCTACAAAGTTTCGGACCGATTCCGCAGTTTACCGTGCGTCGTCGAGTTGACGCGCTGTTTGAAATTTCGTAATCTTACGTCTTCCAATTCTGTAGCACTGTTTGAAGCTATACAACCATGCTTCCCTTGAAATCACTGCAATACATGTCGAGCGCAATTTGATGTGCATAATGTAGCAGATCACCATCATACACATCCCGTAAATTGTATCGAACATTATTGAAACGCGGAAACACCAGTTTTTGTAACAAGTGTACCTTGTCCTCCCTTGAATATCAGCAGTTTCTCGTATGCACTGCACGGTCATATCGCTCCGGACTTATTCGAAACCTGCTCATAATTATATTTTTTCATTATGCTACGAATTATCTTCCATGTATATAATTATGCTTAGTGCCCGCTCTTTGGACAACGATTGCCTTTTACTGCATTTCACTGGAGTCGGGATTTGTGGCTCCTTGTCCGACAAGGACATTGAATTACATGACTCGACATCTGCTTCAGTATCACTTCCACTCATTGAGCACATATCGTCTTCATTGTGCACCTCATGTAGGTTGTCTGCACCGTCGAGTGTCTACGACACCACATATTCTACTGACACCTCTAGCAGAAACGCTAATATTTCGTCCGTCACTTCTTTCTCACTCTGCGAAATTTCTTGTATTCCTTTCTGACGAACTGTCAACTTCGGCAACTGTTGTTGTAGATACAGTGCAATGTTTGATTTGTTAATCGTTGCCATTGCCCTGCTTTGTATCAACACCACTAGTACTACAGCACTGTTAGTCATCGACTAAGCAGTTCAACTGCGCTCCGAAGCCTCATGCTGTGCCCACCATTGGCTACCTCCAGCCCCGCCCCCTATTCCTATTAGCAGCCAATACTGCAGCTGCATGGTAGACAGTGTGTGAGGCAAGGGATTCCGAGAGCATCATCGGCCTTTTACGACCTCCCACTCAAGGGTTTGCTCGCCCGTTGCTACTGGAATACCAGATATTCTTTGCGTTTTACTATCCCTGTTAATACGTATCGATAATACAAATATCACATTAGACTAATTTAGGACCACTCAATGGCATGGCACGTACAGTTCTGCGTTAAGGGGACATTGTACGTGTCCTATGCCGCCAATGTTAAATTATCGAATTTTGTACCCATTATCTTGGAAATGTTTTAAGACACCAACTTACACTCCTGGAAATTGAAATAAGAACACCGTGAATTCATTGTCCCAGGAAGGGGAAACTTTATTGACACATTCCTGGGGTCAGATACATCACATGATCACACTGACAGAACCACAGGCACATAGACACAGGCAACAGAGCATGCACAATGTCGGCACTAGTACAGTGTATATCCACCTTTCGCAGCAATGCAGGCTGCTATTCTCCCATGGGGACGATCGTAGAGATGCTGGATGTAGTCCTGTGGAACGGCTTGCCATGCCATTTCCACCTGGCGCCTCAGTTGGACCAGCGTTCGTGCTGGACGTGCAGACCGCGTGAGACGACGCTTCATCCAGTCCCAAACATGCTCAATGGGGGACAGATCCGGAGATCTTGCTGGCCAGGGTAGTTGACTTACACCTTCTAGAGCACGTTGGGTGGCACGGGATACATGCGGACGTGCATTGTCCTGTTGGAACAGCAAGTTCCCTTGCCGGTCTAGGAATGGTAGAACGATGGGTTCGATGACGGTTTGGATGTACTGTGCACTATTCAGTGTCCCCTCGACGATCACCAGTGGTGTACGGCCAGTGTAGGAGATCGCTCCCCACACCATGATGCCGGGTGTTGGCCCTGTGTGCCTCGGTCGTATGCAGTCCTGATTGTGGCGCTCACCTGCACGGCGCCAAACACGCATACGACCATCATTGGCACCAAAGCAGAAGCGACTCTCATCGCTGAAGACGACACGTCTCCATTCGTCCCTCCATTCACGCCTGTCGCGACACCACTGGAGGCGGGCTGCACGATGTTGGGGCGTGAGCGGAAGACGGCCTAACGGTGTGCGGGACCGTAGCCCAGCTTCATGGAGACGGTTGCGAATGGTCCTCGCCGATACCCCAGGAGCAACAGTGTCCCTAATTTGCTGGGAAGTGGCGGTGCGGTCCCCTACGGCACTGCGTAGGATCCTACGGTCTTGGCGTGCATCCGTGCGTCGCTGCGGTCCGGTCCCAGGTCGACGGGCACGTGCACCTTCCGCCGACCACTGGCGACAACATCGATGTACTGTGGAGACCTCACGCCCCACGTGTTGAGCAATTCGGCGGTACGTCCACCCGGCCTCCCGCATGCCCACTATATGCCCTCGCTCAAAGTCCGTCAACTGCACATACGGTTCACGTCCACGCTGTCGCGGCATGCTACCAGTGTTAAAGACTGCGATGGAGCTCCGTATGCCACGGCAAACTGGCTGACACTGACGGCGGCGGTGCACAAATGCTGCGCAGCTAGCGCCATTCGACGGCCAACACCGCGGTTCCTGGTGTGTCCGCTGTGCCGTGCGTGTGATCATTGCTTGTACAGCCCTCTCGCAGTGTCCGGAGCAAGTATGGTGGGTCTGACACACCGGTGTCAATGTGTTCTTTTTTCCATTTCCAGGAGTGTATAATTTTCCATAATTATTGAATGCACCTTTCTAGATACGCTGAACTAGAATTATTACGAAAATTTTTTTGGGGGGCGTGTTATTTTTTTTTTCAAACACTCAATTTCTTGAAAGAATTTTGTAAATAAATAAACATAAAAACAAAACAACTCAGGATATTTTAATTCTTCTAGTTCCATATATATTGAATCTCACACTTGGCATGCTGTGAAAACTTCATGTCTCCACCATCAGTACTTTTTTTAGAAAACGGATCATTTATTGCAAAAAATGTAGGTCAGAGATATTGAGGTTTAAAACTTTTTTATTACAAATTCTTATACAGACCTACATTTCTGCGTCTTTTATGCACTAGAATTGCCCTGGACCATAGTCTGTGTCTTCTTCAGTGTCACAACAGCCCAGTGCTTGCCTCCTCCTTTTCTTTCTTGCTTCTTTTGTCATTTGCGTACACGAAGCTCATCCAGTTTCCACAGTCCTTTAGCTGTGTTCTGTCCAAATCTTACCCACAACTTCTCCAGAACCTTAACTCTTTCATAGTTCCCACTATTAAAAGATATTACAGCATTAAACTGCTAACTTTAGAGTCATAAGGGCAACAAATACATTTTTAGGCACACGGCACCACACAACATTATTGAAGGGCTCATTCACATTCTGGCTCTTCCCATGTAAACACTTCTAAAAGTAGGTCAGGATTTGCCAAATCTCCGTAAATAGGTTTGATTGCCTCCATTACTGCAGAAGGAAGAGAATGCTTATGTGCAAATTCATGCAGGGTGCCAGTCAATTCAGCTTGCCTATATTTAGACCAAGTGTTTGGTCGAGGTGGACACAAAGCATGACATGGCTTTTCATCGGCTGATATTCGATAAAAGAAAGTGCTCCACACACCTCTTTTCATCTCCTCTAAATTGCCACAGTTATCTCTAATGGCCTTCCCATAATATTCCTGTAATTCATCAATTACTTTGCCCATTAGTCTTCCAGTACATTTTGTTGCCTTGCCGTCAGACAGCTTGGTTTTTAGGTTACATAGACGTGTTCCCATCCTTTTCTTGACGTGTCTTACCCACTCAAGTTTTTGTATAGAAACATCTTATGGCTTACTGTTTTGTACTGCAATGAAAGCCTTTCTGTCTGCATCACCTAAGTAATTCACATATCAAACACATCTCTCCTTCTGCGAACGCTGGAAAATGTTAACTCCTCGTTTTACCTCCATTCCTCCACTTGCGCCATCATAATTTTTTATACACCGCTGTTTATGAAGTAATCTGTTCTTCGGGGTTCACTATACAATCTTGGCATTACTGCACTTACTGAGAACTTCAAAATCCAAAACTTTCCTGGTGTCAATACTTATTGCAGATGTAAAACCATTTTTAGAAGTAAATCAACGCTTTTGTCGGGATCCATCCACAGCAATGCTGATGTCTGTGTCACCCTGATTTTGTTTAACAGCTTCTGATGTAGCAGCAACCACTGAATCTTCAGCCACAGCATTAACTGAGTCCCCAATAACTGTTAACATATTTCGTATACCTAGAAGGTGGTTTTGGCAAATCCAACACAGTGCAGAGAACATTACCAGCCCTTCCACATTTATCAATGAATATAGGGCCATAGAACAGTCTCATATTAGTTTCATACAATTCACTACCTGAACGCTTTGATGAAGTACGAAGTGCTTTTTCGTTTTTGCACTTCTGACATTTAATAACTAATTTAGACACAACACCTATTCTACCAACAATATCCTCTTAAAGTTTAACTTCACCACAAGAGACACAAACACAGGACACACAAGAGGAAAACACACACAAACAATACCATTCCCTCATAACATTCAGATACATAAACAAGGAACAGAGGTCGTCAAACTACCGCTATTTTAATAGCCTTCTCGCAATATTCGATTCATTCCTCGAGACACACGCGAACAGCGAGATGGCGTAATGTTTTGGATTACGAACAAGTTGCGAAAGTTTTGTTTCTCATTATCTAAAAGTAGTTGCAAGCCGTACAACGAACGTGAGTGCACGACAATCTGCGTAACAATCTAGTACACACCAAAACTGTATCCCCAACACTACCGCTGTCCAAATTGTATAACGCTGACATACGTAAGTTCATGTTTTTGTATTTGTTTACTAACAGCCACTCATACAGTTGCGTATGACGAGATGTATGCCGAGAAAAAGGGCAACAAAAAATCGTAGAAAATATGCTGGAAACAGCGGCAACAATCGTAAAACCATGCTGTGACGTATAGTAAATAAGGTGCCACGAAAATATTCACGGACAACATTTGGAACAAAACAATACACATGTAATAATGTTGTACAGCGTTTTATAAGTATGCCATTTCTTCTTCTTTTAGAATCAAAGAAACCCCTGTTGACAGCGATCTTTGTCGCTGAAACTAGTTTCGGAATAAATAAACAAATAACAAAAGTGATTGCATCAAGGTGGACCCCCAATCCCATGTCGTTGTTTTCGTTTGGTTTTTCTCATCTTTAAGTGATTGAAAATGCAAAGAAAATGTATGACTTTGTAATATTCTTATGTCAATCCAGTTACATGTAACCTCTGTATATTTTGAAGTTTTGGTCCGGTAGGGAACGTTTTATCTATGGAAAGATTTGTAAGTGCAGTAGCGACAAATGAAAGGATCAGTATTGGTTGGGACTCGAAAGTACCTAGACAGATGGGCACAAGCGCGTTGTTAATTAGTGGAAGTAATAATTGTATTAAGGAAAGCAGAACAATTTCAATAAAGGTAGAAAGTGGAGAAGCATATGAAGTTCACGGTGACACTGTGTGGAGCCAGGAAAGATACTAATTACATAAAAAGACGAACTTAGAACTTTCCAGAATACGATAACTTCACTATTGTCGCAATAAATTATAGAGATATCCAGAAGAGGACTAATTCCAAAATTCAGTGTACAAGAGGTTTTCGCAATAAATTAAGAATTCTGAAGAGAAGAAGAAAGAAACAAGAACCAAGAATTTCAAGAGAACTTAGAACTTTCTAGAATATGATAACTTCACTATTGTTGCACTAAATTATAGAGATATCCAGAAGAGGACTAATTCCAAAATTCAGTGTACAAGAGGTTTTCGCAATAAATTAAGAATTCTGAAGAAAAGAAGAAACAAACAAGAACCAAGAATTTCAAGAGAGAAGATTTTTTGTTTCAAGATCTAACGCAGACGACGTCGGAAGGAGAAATCTAGTATTACACTACTGGACATTAAAATTGCTAAACCACGAAGATGACGTGCTACAGACGCGAAATTTAACCGACTGGAAGAAGATGTTGTGATATGCAAATGATTAGCTTTTCAGAGCATTCACACAAGGTTGGCGCCGGTGGCGACACCTACAACGTGCTGACATGAGGAAAGTTTCCAACCGATTTCTCATACACAAACAGCAGTTGACCGGCGTTGCCTGGTGAAACGTTGTTGTGATGCCTCGTGTAAGGAGGAGAAATGCGTACCATCACGTTTCCGACTTTGATAAAGGTCGGATTGTAGCCTATCGCGATTGCAGTTTATCGTATCGCGACATTGCTGCTCGCGTTGGTCGAGATCCAATGGCTGTTAGCAGAATATGAAATCGGTGGGTTCAGGAGGGTAATACGGAAGATCTCCAGATCTCTCACCAATTGAAAACGTCTGGTCAATGGTGGCCGAGCAACTGGCTCGTCACAATACACCAGTCAGTACGCTTGATGAACTGTGGTATCGTGTTGAAGCTGCATGTGCAGCTGTGCCTGTACACGCCATCCAAGCTCTGACTCAATGCCTAGGCGTATCAAGGCCGTTATTACGGCCAGAGGTGGTTGTTCTGGGAACTGATTTCTCAGGATCTATGCACCCAAATGTACTCACATGTAAGCTCTAGTATAATATATTTGTCCAATGAATACCCGTTTATCATCTGCATTTCTTCTTCGTGTAGCAATTTTAATGGCCAGTAGTGTACATCAAGTAGCCTAGATTGAGAAGCAATCACACCAAGAGAACGCAAATACGCTGTGATTTCTTATAGAATGATCCCAGCTATTTATTTATTTTTTTAAATATTTTTGTGAGTCATCAGTCTTCTGTCTGGTTTGGTGCAGCCCTCCGCGAATTCCTCTCCTGTGTCAACCTTTTCGTCTCAGTTTAGCAACCGTAACCTACATCTTCAATTATTTTCTTGATGTATTCCAATCTCTGTCTTCCTCTTCAGTTCTTACCCTCTACATTTCCCTCTAGTTACTCCCTGACGTCTTAACAAATGTCGTATCATCCTGCCCCTCCTTCTTGTAGGTGTTCACCGTACATTCCTTTCCTCGCTGATTCTGCGGAGAGCCTCCTCATTCCTTACCTCTTCAGTCCACTGAATTTTCAACATTCGTCTCTAGCGCAACAACTCAAATGTTTGTTTCTTTTTTGTTCCGATTTCCCAAGGTCCATGTTTCACTACCATACAAAGCTGTGCTCCAAACGTACATTCTCGAATTTTTTCCCCTCAAATTAGGGCCTATGTTTGATCTAGTACACTTATATGGGCCAGGAAAGCCCTTTTTGCCAGTGCTAGTCTTCATTTCACGTACTCTTGCTCCGTTCATCATGGTTTATTTTGCTGCCTAGATGGCAAAATTCCTTAACTTCATTTACTTCGCGATCCCTAAATCTGGTGTTAAATTTCTCGCTTTTCTCATATTAGCTATTCCACATTAGCTTCATCTTCCTTCGCTTTCCTCTCAATCCATATCACTGCTCAGTCAACTTATCCATTCCGTTTAACAGCTCCTGTAATTGTTCCATGCTTTCACTGAGGATAGCAGTGGCATAAACAAATCTTGAAGTTGATATCTTTTTGCCGCACGGAGTGGCCGCGTGGTTTGAGGCGCCATGTCACGGATTGCGCGGCCTCTCCCGCAGGAAGTTCGAGTCCTCCTCGGGCATGGGTGTGTGTGTGTGTTGTTCTTATCATAAGTTAGTTTAAGTAGTGTGTAAGTCTAGGGACCGATGTCCTCAGCAGTTTGGTCCCTTAGGAATCCACACACATTTGGACATTTGATATTTTTTCGCTCTGAATTTTAATTCAAGTCCTAAGCCTTTCTTTTGTCTCCGTCACTGCTTCTTCAATATTGAGTTTGAACAGCAGCAGAGAAAGACTGCAACCCTGTCTTACACCCTATTTGGCCTTCGATCTCCGTCTTGTTTGTTATTGTTCCTTCTTGGTTCTTATACATATCATATACTACTAGCCTTTCCCTATAGCTTCTCAGAATTTCTTGCACCATTTTACTCTGTCGAACGCTTTTTTCAGGACGACAAATTCTATGAATGTGTCTTGATTTTCTTCAGTCTTGCTTCCATTATCAACCGCAACGTCAGAACTGCCTCGTGTGCCTTTACCTTTCCTAAAGCCAAACTGATAGGCATCTAACACATCCTCAGTTTTCTCTTCCATTCTTCTGTATATTATTCTTGTAAGCAATTTGGATGCATGAGCTGAGAAGTTGATGTGCGATCATTCTCGTACCTATCACCTCTTGCAGTTTTCGGAACTGTGTGGATGATGTTTTCCCGAAAGTCAGATGGTGTTACCAGACACATACGTTTTACATACCGATGTGAATAGTCGTTTTGTTGCTGTTTCCCCCTTGATTTTAGAAATTCCGATGGAATATTGTCAATCCCTTCTGCCTTATTTGATCTTAAGTAGTCCCGTATCCCTTCTCTGTCGATTCCTGTTTGTTCTTCCGTCACGTCATCAGACAAATCCTCCCCCTAATAGAGGCCTTCAGTGTACTCTTTCCACCTATCCTCTCTCCTCTGCATTTAACAGAGGAATTCCGATGGCAATCTTAATGTTACCGCCCTTGCTTTTCATTTCACGAAAAGCTGTTTTGACTTTCCTGTACGCTGAGTCCTTTCTTCCGACAGTCATTTCTTTTTCGATTTCTTCACATTTTTCATGCAGCCATTTCACCTTAGCTTCGCTGCGCTTCACATATATTTCATTCCTAGGCGACTTGCATTTTTGTAGTCTTACACTTCCCTGAACATTTTTGTACTTCCTTCTTTCATCGATCACTTTCTTCTGTTACTTATGGTTTCTTCACAGTCGCCTTCCTTGTACCTGTGATTTTATTTCCAAATTCTGTGGTTCGCTTTCTAGAGGTGTCCATTACTCGTCAACCGAAGTGCCTATTCATAATCACAGTATCTATAGCCTCAGAGAGGTTCAAGCGTAGTCCGCCTGCTTAGCTGGGTTGTTACGTGCTTGCGTCCCATGCAGCGGGCCCGTGTTCGATTTCCGGCCAGGTCGGGGATTTTCTCGGCTCGTGGACTGAGTGTTGTGTTGTACGCATCATCATTTCATCCTCGTCACCGGTCCACAAGTCGCCCAATGTGGCGTCGACTGAAATAAGACTTGCATTCGGCTGCCGAACTTTCCCGGATGGGGCCTCCCGGCGAACAATGCCAGACGCTCATTTCCATTTAGTTCAAGCGTGTCTCGTCATTCCTTAGTACTTGCATGTACCACTTCTTTGCGCATTGATTCATTCTGACTAGTCTCTTTCATCATTACTAAATTGCGTCTGAGCCTTTATCTGCTTCTGGGTACATCTTATAATCCAATACCTGAGTTTGGATTCTCTGCCTGGTCATGATGTAGTCTAACTGGAATCTTCCTATATTATCTCCTGACCTTTTCCAAGCATACCTCCTCCTCCTGTGATTCTTGGACATAGTGTTCGCTATTACTAGGTGAAATCTACTGCAGATATCAATCAGTCTTTCTCCTCTCTCGTTCCGACTAGCAAGCCCATATTCTTCTATAGCGCTTTGTTCTACTCCTTTCCCTAAAACCTCATTCCAATCACCCACGTCTATTATATTTTCACCTCCCTTTATGTACTGCAATGGGGCAACGGGCTTGCCGCAGTGGATTCACCGGTTCCCGTCAGATCACCGAAGTTAAGCGCTGTCGGGCTTGGCCGGCACTTGGATGGGTGACCATCCGGGCCGTCATCCGCTGTTGCCATTTTTCGGGGTGCACTCAGCCTCGTGATGCCAATTGAGGAGCTACTCGACCAAATAGTAACGACCGGGAGAGCAGTGTGCTGACCACACGCCCCTCCTATCCACATCCTTATCTGAGGACGACACGGCGGCCGGATGGTCCCGATGGGCCACTTGTAGCCTGAAGACGGAGTGCTTTTTATGTACTGCATTACCCGTTCAACATCATCATACGCTTACTCTATCCCTTGACCTTGTGCTTGCTACATTGTCATGTAAACGTGAACTGTAGCTATTGGTGTTGGCTTGCTGTCGATCCTGATGAGAAAAACCCTACCACTGAACTGTTCGTAGTAACACACTTTCTACACTACCTTCCTATCTATAACGAATCTTGAAACGTCCCCTTTTGACAAATTATACATGACTGTACTTAACCTGACACACAATATTTTTAGCGAAACGCAATCTGACTTTCAAGAACCCTACAAAAGAATGGCCCTGACTAACATTAACCTGTACCTTTCACAAATCACTTACCTCACAAAAATCTTCGTTACTCAAGCTACTGCAACACAGCGAGCGCAACTACTGCCAGCTAAATGAAAGATTCAAACTACGGAAGGCACTAACTACTGACAGGGATAGTTAGCAAATGAAAGATATTAATAGAGAACAAACAATGTATTTACCTTAATAGTCATAATATATATAGCAGTTTATGACAAATTACAAAACTCCGCCATCTCTCTCCCCACATCCACCACTGCTGGCGGCTCACCTCCAACTGCGCAACGCTACGCGCTGTTCACATCCAGCTGCCTAACACTACAATGGCGAGTATTACAACAATGCAAAGCAGCCACAGACTGCACACAGCACAGCCAGTGATTTTCATACGGAGGTGGCGTTACCAATAAAAAAACCTAAACAGCCTACTTACAATCTTACTCCCGTTGTACCATTTTCAACCTAAATTCGTCTTATTAAAAATCCTTGTCTTCTTTCCATTCCACTTCGCTGATCTCCACTATATCTAGATTGAGCCTTAGCATTTCCGTTTTCAGATTTTCTAGCTTCCCTACCACGTTCAATCTTCTGACAGTCCACGCACCGATTCATAGAACGTTACCATTTCGTTGGTTATTCAGGCTTTTCCTCATGGCCATCTCCCCCTTGGCAGTCCCTTCCTGGAGATCCGAATGATGGACTAGTCCGGAATCTTTTTGTTATAACGTCAAGTTGAACACATGTATTTCAAAGACGACCCAATACGTGTAAGTCGCAGAGCAAGTAGACAAAGTAAGGCATGTGTACACGGTAACAGTCAAATCAGCACTGACTCGCAGTCTAGCGGCCGCTGGCTGGCTGGCCGCACAGGTGGCGCGGCTGCTGCATCGCTGGCAGACAGCGCCGCATGTAGAGGACGCGCGTTAACTTCGCGGCGGCACTTTGAAACATCGGCGAGTCACAACACTTTTCCCAAAGGCGACAACACCGCGACAGTTTTTCAATTACAGACGACACGGCCTTTGGTGTTATTTAGGACAGAAGAGAGACTGCGAGGACCGCCGGTTCTGTGGACTGTGACACGAGCGGAGATTGACATCTATTGTTGGTGTGTTGAACTGAAAACCATTTCTAAAGTTATACCGATCAGTGTAAGTAGCAAAGCTAATATTATTTTGATTCAAAATTAATAAACAGACGACTTGCCAGTTGAACCACGTGGTCATCCATTTTCAAACTGAAAACTGTGTTTATTTGATCATAAGACAACCTGCAGGAAAATCGGAGGAAATTCGCTGCATTTTGGTAATTAATTTCCCATTTGACAACACAGCAGCCGCCATCTTGCTGTGGTGCAGAGATCTTCAAAACAGAAGCAGCACGACGGAATCAACGAGCTGTAGTGCCGTCGCTGTGTCTTGGATGTTACTATGGAGAACGGCAGCTCAGCCACAGTGGCCGAAGAAACCGAAAGCAGCCAGTGGGTGCCGAGGCATCGACGTGCCTGTTGCAGCAACATTCACTGTACTTCTGAAAATGCAGCGGGAAGATAGAGCTTTCGCAGGACAGGCCAGGTGGTTTCTACACCTTCGAGCCACATGTTTGTTATTGTGTACGTGGCTGGAAGCAGTACGACGGTACAGTAAATGAGCCTCTAACCAGTGTAAATACCTGTCGATTATAGCACAGGTGTTCACAGTTCTCCAGCACCTGCTATATCTACATCTACATCTACATTTATACTCCGCAAGCCACCCAACGGTGTGTGGCGGAGGGCACTTTACGTGCCACTGTCATTACCTCCCTTTCCTGTTCCAGTCGCGTATGGTTCGTGGGAAGAACGACTGTCTGAAAGCCTCCGTGCGCGCTCTAATCTCTCTAATTTTACATTCGTGATCTCCTCGGGAGGTATAAGTAGGAGGAAGCAATATATTCGATACCTCATCCAGAAACGCACCCTCCCGAAACCTGGCGAGCAAGCTACACCGCGATGCAGAGCGCCTCTCTTGCAGAGTCTGTCACTTGAGTTTATTAAACATCTCCGTAGCGCTATCACGGTTACCAAATAACCCTGTGACGAAACGCGCCGCTCTTCTTTGGATCTTCTCTATCTCCTCCGTCAAACCGATCTGGTACGGATCCCACACTGATGAGCAATACTCAAGTATAGGTCGAACGAGTGTTTTGTAAGCCACCTCCTTTGTTGATGGACTACATTTTCTAAGCACTCTCCCAATGAATCTCAACCTGGTACCCGCCTTACCAACAATTAATTTTATATGATCATTCCACTTCAAATCGTTCCGCACGCATACTCCCAGATATTTTACAGAAGTAACTGCTACCAGTGTTTGTTCTGCTATCATATAATCATACAATAAAGGATCCTTCTTTCTATGTATTCGCAATACATTACATTTGTCTATGTTAAGGGACAGTTGCTACTCCCTGCACCAAGTGCCTATCCGCTGCAGATCTTCCCGCATTTCGCTACAATTTTCTAATGCTGCAACTTCTCTGTATACTACAGCATCATCCGCGAAAAGCCGCATGGAACTTCCGACACTATCTACTACGACGCGAGGACTAGGCCAGGGGCCCTATTCTGTGTCGTTCATAACGATCGGAGTAGTAGGTTAGTCTCGGTAGTGACGTCATTTTCGGTTCTTTATCAGTAAGCTTCTGAGACTTGTTACCAAACGACCCTGCCACCGACTTTACGACAATTGTACCGAGAGGTTTTGGATTTCGGTCTGGCCCTGTCGATCGGTGAGCTGTGGTTTATGTAAACCTATCATTTGCGGTTTTAGCTTTGGATTTAGTGATTGTGTTACTAAAGAATCACCAGAGTATGCATCCAGTTGGAAAGTGAGTTCATAATTGACTATTTTCCTTTGTTAGAAATATGGTTACGTTAGGTTGTTACTGTGAATGATTACATAAAAAAAAAGTTTTCAGTCAATATTCTCTAAAAATACGTGTTATTTTTATGCAAATAAGAGTTTAAAGATCATAAAATATCAAGACATCCGCTCTGCTAACGTATATTACGTGAGTATGAACTGACGTTACAAGTGCATTTGTGAACTTTTCCCCAAAAATGGGTTAGTTAGTAACTATCGAAACGTGTTTACAACATTCAAGTAACAATGGAACGCAATTATGTGAAGCCTAATATTGGAAACCTTCCAAACTATCACGCATTTATGACTTGTATGTATTGTATTGTATGTTAACCGGGGACTTAGAAACGACGGAGAGGCTGCGTCCCCGCCGCAGCCGCAGTGGTCCACAACCCCACGACGACTACCGCAGTCCACTTCACCCCTCCGCCGCCCCACACAGAACCCACGGTTATTGTGCGGTTCGGCCCCCGCATTTATGACTTACGCAGCACCATTTGACAGCAAAGTCAGCCTACGTTCCTCTACCAGTACTACAAGAATTGAGCACAACATATCTGTTGTTTGGCGCGGTCAAAAGTGGTTAGCGCGCGGGAATGCGATATATCCAACACGTTCTAAGACATTGTTATTCGTGTAAGTTAACATTTTTCTGCAATATCCGTTATTACTTACATGTAAGAGCGCACTTCCTCAGTAATGATTTCGTGATTTCTGTGTGTTTAAAATACGAAATATTATTGGAGATGAAATTGCCGACACTGACCTTTATATTTTTTTTGTCAGAAATAATTCACCATTTTTTCCTAATATGTAGCGATTTACTAGTATGCGGTTAGACAGGAATCTAAGAGCACAACTTAAATTACTGGGAATCTAACTAGCAGTAGTCATTTTCATAATCTTGCTTGTCACAAGTATTTATCTGAGATCGAGTCCTCGACCACAGTAGACAGAGATGAAAGATCTCTGCCGCAATATTTTTAGACTGTAACAACATATACGAAACATTTTCATTCATGAGACGCATGTTATAAACTTCGACTAACTGCAGGAGCTCTCGGAAATGCGTTTTTTTTTTTTTTCAATTTTGTTTTTAAGACCCAAATCGTTGACGTATCATATAGGGAAGTGGGCTGCTCAATCATTTGGATCTCTAGGAGCGAGTTATAGCCACATTCTGTTTATCTTATTCTTTGAAACTCTCAGAATCAATTTTCCGGTCTTTTTATAGATGTATTAGTACAATTTGGTACTACACACTATTCCTAACTCATTTTGCGAAACGTAAAATCCAAAACACGATGTCAGTGTGAATGAGAATAAGACGACATAATGCGGCATTTACGACAATCTGTGGAATACAATCAAATACGCTATCGTTATTATGCATGCATGGAAACATGTGGTCAGAGAAATTGTAAAAAAAAAAAAAAATTATGGATTTCAGCTGAGAATCATGGAAATGGATATACTGTGCCTGATACTGTTAAGGAGGAGGCAAGGGCGATGAAGGCGGGCACGTCAGCTCGATGGAATGCGGCGTCATGCGTTATGGCAACGGAAACGCAGTTTTCGGTACTTGGAAGAATAGTGCGCCTGTGTCGTCTGCTAGCCGCTTTGTGTTCGTGGCGCTGTGCGAGCTGCAGTGCGCATGCGCGGATCTGCGGCCGCTTGCTTTTTATTGGCTTGCGCGACACGAACGGACAACAGCACATCGGTTCTCTAGACCCGAACGGTATCGCTACCGAAATGCATACTGAATAACGCACAGACTCTAATTGAAGTACTAGACCGTTCGGTGCTATTGAGTACCGAAACGATCGCCACAATGGCGGAAAGATGCAGAATAGGCACCCAGCACGAAGTCGCCACGAGTTCGGGCCTCCGCCACTGGCGGAACATCTGTTGAGTGGCACTAACAAGGGGAGGCCGCCAATTGTGAAATTCAGATTCGATTCATACTGCGCATAATAAAAGCTCATGGCCAGATGTGTAATGTGGCAAAGCACCAAGGTGCACTTCTCAGCCGTTGTCGAGAAAATCGACAGTTAAAAGAAATCGTTGCGGTGAAATACTCTGTACGATCAATAATTTTCCACAGCCTCGTGGCGCAGCGGTAAACGCTCGGGTTTGTAATCCGAAGGTCGCTGGCTCGAATCTCGCACCATGCAACTTTTTTTTTTTTTTTAGAATTTTTTTTCGTAATTCAGATATATATATATATATATATATATATATATATATATATATATATAATTCCCGGCAATCAGTTGCAACAATTATGCATATAATAAGTTGTTGAAGGTCGTTTGTCGTGGAAAAACTGGCGACTTCGAACATCATTATGTTTTCCGCAAACAAAGTTGTATTTCACAAATGTTATTAATTGTCTTCATAATGTTAACCACGTATAGTTAACGGAAGACGTAACGAATACGTATAACGTAAGTCAAACGTTCGAATTGGAAATGAGATCCCACGAACACAAATTCGCTGTGGCAGGTATGAAATATAAACTCCGTTACTCGCTCGTTACACTTGAAGGACAGATGTTGAATGGGCCGAAACGAGCCGCCGCATAACAGCGTAGTTGCCTGCTAACTTCGAAAGAAGGTAGATGCGGTCCCTAGCGCAACTTATAACATCGTCGAAAATCACTGCGGACGGGAGAGTTTTGGTACACCCTGTTAAAAAAACGGAAAAATGGAGGCGGTACAATTGGAGAGCGATCCGCCTTCACCAGCATGCATAAGCAATTCATTAATAGTATATATATATTTGAATTACAAAAAACTAGTAATAAAAAAAATTGCATGGCGCGAGATTCGATCCGGCGACCTTCGGATTACGAACCCGAGCGCTTACCGCTACGCCACGACGCTGTAGAAAACTAATCATCGTAGAGAGTATTTCACCGCAATGGTTTCTTTTAATTGTCGACTTTCTCGACAACGGCTGAGAAGTGCATCTCGGTGCTTTGCCACATTACACTTCTGGCAATGAGCTTTTATTACGCGCAGTATGAATCGAATCTGAATTTCACAATTGGCGGCCTCCCCTTGTAAGTCCTCTTCCCCTGCACTTGGCGCGTTCTTACTGGCGAGCCGCCTTCAGGCTCACTTCGACAGCATCCCGACTCCTGCCCTGGGGGGGGGGGGGGGGGCGGGCACAGGAACGTGACTGCTGGCACACCCGCTCACCCTCCAGTGCTAGAGCAGGCGTCCCCCCCCCCCCCCCCCCCCTTGGGTTGGGGGGCTGTCATCCCCCCGTGAGGACCACGGCACGCCCGCACTCTGCTGCTGACTGGAGCACGCACCTCTGAGCAGGGGAGGATGCTAAGTTCACCCAACCTGGATATGATGTGACGTCATTATGACGTATATACGCTTTATTCGATTAACACACCTATCGACTTTTACGAACGTTCGAGATACTAAACTGTCGTCTGCTAGCGTTCTGAAAACAGCTCAGTGTGGCAGCGTATATGTATTTCGCCAAAATAAAAGAGCTGGATATTAGTAGAAATATTCCTGAACGTGGCCTTGAAAACACGTTTCGTAAAAAAGTGAAGTCTTCTTATGTCCCGACCAGATTAGATTGTGTGATTGTTGTATTGAATGCTTACGCCGAAAATAATATTTATTTACTATCAACATTTTAGTATGGTTTCATACAATTGGTCTTGTCAGTACATATTAGATTGTAGCAGCATACTCTTGCTGACTTTTTTTCTTAATTTATATAGCTGAAAGAGAACTCGTGCACGTTTGTTACCTAAGTAACTTATATGTCCATCCCAAGATAGGCTTTTATCAACCATAATTCCACGTAATTTTACACTCGGACCGCAGAGACAGGTACCTTAGCGTCCAGTAATGACTGGTGTGTAGAATGATTGAATTTCGAACTTAAAAAGAAAAATATGAGGCATTGTTGAAGAAAAATCGTCGACCGGAGATGAAATACGAGGGAAGTGGATTTCTCAATGTAATCTTAACCAAAGGTTAGTGTCTAGTACTGATTGACGTATGAAATAATTGAATGCAGTATCAAAGCATTCCACGGTGGTATGGTAAACCAGACGTACTGTTTATTATGTCATGTATACAACCACAATAGTTTTAGCATGTACCTGGCCATGTCAGTGTGGTTTGTGTCAGCAGTATAATTTGCTAAGACAAGATTATGCAAAATACGGATTGCATCACAACATGAGCGGATACCTTAAACTATGCAGAAGTCTCGTTACTTTTGCTGGATGCAGCTTGCAGAAGATGGCAACAGTAAAGGTCTCTTACTCGGAGAACCAATGTGTTAGGTCATCATATACTCAGTTCAACTTTGGAGTCTACTGTTCACAAACGAATGGCGCAGAGCACAGCGCTACCCTGTCACAACCTCTCGAAAGTTCACAAAAGTCGAATAGTCGATGTACGGTTTCTATCGTTTTCGATGTAGCGTGTATATGTCATAATGACGTCACATCGTATCCAAGTCCGGTGAACTTAGCATCCTCCCTGAGCAGGCTCCAGGGCGTCGGTGTCGACGTGCCGGCGGCCCCTCTCCGGGCTGTCCGCTGGCCGTCGCAGCGACTGTAGCGGCACCAATCTCAATGAGGTTTTTTTGACTCTCCGGTACTGTTCGCATGAGCTGCCAAAGGCCTGCACCCTCGCGGCGACTCACCTTGCAACCCATCCCTGCACAGTACTGCACTCTTCACATTGCGCCACTGCAGAACATTCGTCACTGTGAGCACGAAGGAATGTGAGACATTGCAGTGTTCCAGCAACTTCTGCACATCGACTTCAAACAAGCCTTTGGCAGCATAAATCGGCAAGATCTATACAGAGTACTGGAAGATGTTTGTATATGTGCTAAACTAATAAGACTAATCAGAATGACAATGACAGAGACAAGAGCAAAATTAAAGGTCCCTAGCAGAGCAAGTGATAGCTTTGACTTTAATAAAGGTGCGAAGCATGGGGATAGTCTCTCCATTGTCCTATTCAATATAGCCCTGCATAGTGTAGTAAATAAAATCAACAAAAGAGGCATAATATTTATGGAAACTAGCCAGATATATGCATACGCTGATGACATTGCTATAGCAGGAAGAAATACCAATACTCTCCTAGGAACATACTGGGCAATGGAAACAGAAGCCTTAAAAATTGGCCTCATAGTAAATGAAAGCAAAACAAAATATGTGGTAATGTCACAATCTGAGGCCAGAAGAACCCCTAAAAACCTAAACATCAATGGGAAATGCTTCAATGGAGTGTTCTCTATTAACTACTTGGGAGCCCTAATAACAAATGATAACATTATTGGAAAGCCTTTAAGGGAAAGAATACAAGCAGGAAACGGAGCTTACTTTGCAAATATACAACTTTTCAAAAATAGCCTTGTTACAAGAAAAACTTTTGTGGCGGCGTTCGTAGCGACAAGCAATTCGCTGTAGAAACGGCTTACGAAGTCACCGCCACATTTTTAATAGCGGGCCGACCGGTCCGCTGGAACAGTGAACAGAAAGATGAAAACCCAAACACTCTGATTAAATAAAAGTCGGTACTTATCTTTATTAACGAAGATACAGAACACAGTAGTGAACTCCGTGTTTACAGAAATCTGACTAGTTCGAGTCGGAGCGGCTAGGTCAGCGTCGGCTGACGATAAACAACAACTCTGCTGCGATGAACACACAACTGACCAGCAAGTACACAATTCGGTGGCGAGTACACAACTGAGCGGCGAATACAGAACTGCTCTAGCGCTCGCGACTCCAGCGCTTAAGAAGCCAGAAGCCAGCGGTGGCGCGCGCAGACTTGCGGCGATTTCCTGTCTCGCTGGCGCTGCTTATGCGGACGGCGTCCGGACTTTGATGCTGCCAACCTTTTGGCAGCGGGCTCGGGTGGCATTACTGGCTAGGATATAACAAAAACTAAACTGCTAATATATACAGGGTGTTTCAAAAATGACCGGTATATTTGAAACGGTAATAAAAACTAAACGAGCAGCGATAGAAATACACCGTTTGTTGTAATATACTTGGGACAACAGTACATTTTCAGGCGGACAAACTTTCGAAATTACGGTAGTTACAGTTTTCAACAACAGATGGCGCTGCGGTCTGGGAAACTCTATAGTACGATATTTTCCACATATCCACCATGCGTAGCAATAATATGGCGTAGTCTCTGAATGAAATTACCCGAAACCTTTGACAACGTGTCTGGCGGAATGGCTTCACATGCAGATGAGATGTACTGCTTCAGCTGTTCAATTGTTTCTGGATTCTGGCGGTACACCTGGTCTTTCAAGTGTCCCCACAGAAAGAAGTCGCAGGGGTTCATGTCTGGCGAATAGGGAGGCCAATCCACGCCGCCTCCTGTATGTTTCGGATAGCCCAAAGCAATCACACGATCATCGAAATATTCAGTCAGGAAATTAAAGACGTTGGCCGTGCGATGTGGCCGGGCAACATCTTGCATAAACCACGAGGTGTTCGCAGTGTCGTCTAAGGCTGTTTGTACCGCCACAAATTCACGAAGAATGTCCAGATAGCGTGATGCAGTAATCGTTTCGGATCTGAAAAATGGGCCAATGATTCCTTTGGAAGAAATGGCGGCCCAGACCAGTACTTTTTAAGGATGCAGGGACGATGGGACTGCAACATGGGGCTTTTCGGTTCCCCATATGCGCCAGTTCTGTTTATTGACGAAGCCGTCCAGGTAAAAATAAGCTTCGTCAGTAAACCAAATGCTGCCTACATGCATATCGCCGTCATCAATCCTGTGCAGTATATCGTTAGCGAATGTCTCTCGTGCAGCAATGGTAGCGGCGCTGAGGGATTGCCGCGTTTGAATTTTGTATGGATAGAGGTGTAAACTCTGGCGCATGAGACGATACGTGGACGTTGGCGTCATTTGGACCGCAGCTGCAACACGGCGAACGGAAACCCGAGGCCGCTGTCGGATCACCTGCTGCACTAGCTGCGCGTTGCCCTCTGTGGTTGCCGTACGCGGTCGCCCTACATTTCCAGCACGTTCATCCGTCACGTTCCCAGTCCGTTGAAATTTTTCAAACAGATCCTTTATTGTATCGATTTTCGGTCCTTTGGTTACATTAAACCTCCGTTGAAAACTTCGTCTTGTTGCAACAACACTGTGTTCTAGGCGGTGGAATTCCAACACCAGAAAAATCCTCTGTTCTAAGGAATAAACCATGTTGTCTACAGCACACTTGCACGTTGTGAACAGCACACGCTTACAGCAGAAAGACGACGTACAGAATGGCGCACCCACAGACTGCGTTGTCTTCCTATATCTTTCACATCACTTGCAGCGCCATCTGTTGTTGAAAATTGTAACTACCGTAATTTCGAAAGTTTGTCCGCCTGAAAATGTACTGTTATCCCAAGCATATTGCAACAAACGGTGTATTTCTATCGCTGCTCGTTTAGTTTTTATTGCCGTTTCAAATATACCAGTCATTTTTGAAACACCCTGTATATAATTCCCTAGTTCGCCAATTATCACATACGGCTCAGAGGTATGGACGTTGACAGAACACAATAAAAATGCACTAAGAACCATGGAGCGGAAAATATTATGCAAAATCTATGGGCCAATAAGGGAGGAAGAAGGCCGGAGAATACGCTACAATGCCGAATTACAAGAGATAATACAAGGCAGGGACATAGTAAGATTTGTGAAATCACAGCGAATACGATGGCTAGGACACTTGGAGAGAATGGCAGAGGATAGAATTCCAAAGAAAATGATGAAAGGTATGATCCATTCAGTTAGGCGAAAAGGGAGACCAAGAAGAAGATGGATCGATGAGGTAATAATGGATATCACCAGTATGGGAGTCCGGGGGTGGAAAAGAGCAGCAAATAACCGAGAAGTGCGGAGGAAGATTGTTGAAGAAGCCAAGGCTCACCAAGGGCTGTAGCGCTACTGAAGAAGAAGAAGAAGAAGAAGCAACTTCTGCACAGAAGCACCGTCTTCGTTTTGTAGGGTGTGAAAACAACATTTTTAAGAAACTATTACGTAAGTGCTGATACAGACTTACGACAACATTCTATACAGAATGTACTGAACAGAATTTCATTCCATACCATTACATTAGCAACATGCAACGTTCTCACAGTTAGAGTTTGCATTCACACCATACATCTGCAACTGTATGAGAGTGATGCCCCCACCACCGAACGTCGTTGTTCTACAAATAAATTAATGTGGGTCCAATCCATCCAGTTCCGACCAAGGTTTTTGGGAGGCTTCCCTCGGTTGTATGTGGGAGCTGGTAAGCCACGCCCCCACCACTCCACCCGAACTTATTCTCAATTGGGATTCCCCATCTGCCTCATTATCAGCTTGTCTGATAACTGACTAAATAGAAATTCAATGGTCCAGATCCCAAACTGTTCAACCTACTCCTAGGAGTAGACTATAATAAGAGTTAAAAAATTTAAAAACGCTTTGTAACTTGTGTATGAAGTATCATATTGTACTTTTACGTTTGCCCTCGATTAACCTTGTTGTTACTGAAATACTTTCACTAAATATGTCGCAGAGCCGTAAAAGGAATGTATTGACAGTAATTTTGCTTAGCAAGAACATGACTACAGATAGGACATAACATGATATATAACAAAAATATAATTTCTACTTGGCAGCAGCCGTGAATCTCAGATTTTGTTGAGGAGTCCTTTTCTTATTCTGTATTATTATAATCCAACTCTAGTTAAGCTTTTCGCTTCTGCACACAACAGGTTTCTCTATAGTTCGTATTCTGACAACTGATTTGTGTCAATAAATATGATTTCAATATCTTACTAAATATCGAATAGCCAATACACATCAATTGTCTACATCTGTTCACTTGCTCTTTACATAACACTACTGAAGACATAGTTGATGCACTTCATGCATAGTCGTTTTCAATAGCAAACAGTTACTCTTTTTAGTAATTATCATTACAGTAGGTATGTATACTAGGAGAGTGTGTGAGTACGTTGCTTTGCCCATCTCAGATTGAACTAGCTGCAAGACGATTTCATACACATATCCAAGCAGATCTGAAACATCCAGTGCTAGTTGGATCTGATTAAGGGAGAAGAACTTTGAAATAAAAAGAAGGTTTAGTTCTGAGCACGTTGCGCACTGATGTGCTAGGTGTTTGCAACAGTACATTGAACGTTTACTAGTACTGCCTTACAGACAATGACGTGAGAGTATTGGGTTTGGATAATATAGTAGGACATGTTGTAGCATACGTCAACGATTTTCAACCTTAATTAAAATTATTGACAGTCTAAGCTAATCTAGTTCTGAATAGTAGTAGCCGTTAAAGAAAGATTGTAGTCAGAAGCACACTAGTCTAAGCTAATCTAGTTCTGAATAGTAGTAGCCGTTAAAGAAAGATTGCAGTCAGAAGAACACTAAGTGGCGGCCATGACAGGACTGCTGTTACTTTCCTACCTAACAGCATTCGTTAGACCAGTCTTTCGACAGAAGTTGCAAACGAGCGGTAGATGTTACCAGTAACTAACAAAACAACAACAGAAAGAGAGATAAACAGAATGAACCAAAAACTACTGGACGATCCAAGAAACGTTATATGGGCAAACAATCACAGTTTTAAATGTTATTGTAAAATTGCCAAGATTAACACTTTACAATTTAAAAGAAGACGATCTATAAGTCATCTGATTGATTTTGTGCGAGAATCACGGTAGAACATATCAGCACTGTGGAGCGAAGTGAATAAAATAATGCAGCTTACGATTTACTAGTAGAAGACTGTCAGTAACGGACATATAATGTAAATAGTCAATGTAAAATGTTTGAAACTTTTGCCCAGGAGTTTCCCAGGAGTTAGGATGTTCAGGCTAGTGTGACGTGACAGTTTATGTCGAGTCCAGGACAACTTAGTAGTACCTTAGAAAGTAGTCTAAAGGTGAGTCAGTTGGGATTTTTTTTTTCTTTATTGTATTTCAATTCCCCATCGGGGCGGGCTGGCAGCAGCATATGCGCTGCTCTTCAGCTGAAAGACATAGAACAAAACAATATAAGACATTTAAAAACAGCAAAGGAGAGAATAAGGTGAACATAGATATAAAAAAGGGGGAACATCCTGGAAGGCAATAGACAAAAAACGGGGTGACTGTAAAATGGAGATAAAAAACTGTTTAAAAGTAGCACACACAAAAAGCCACACACTGCGACGATTAAAAGAACACAAGCCACAGTATGACTGGAGCATAAAGGTGTTGACGGATGGCGTAGCACATAACGTAACACTGACGGCGAACCTCAAGGCAGTACACAATTAAAATTTAAAATCACACCTCTTGACGCACACGAGAAACAGCACTAAACACAACACTGATGTGGCACACTGATGATGATCAATACAGAGGATCTGCCAGGCGCTAGGAGATGAGGGCGACCTGAAGAAGAGAGGGAGGGGAAGAGATGGGGGAGGGGAGCGGGGGGCGCGCGGAAGAGGGCCAGGTAGGGAGGGATGTGGGAAGGAGAGAGGCAAGTATGGGGTGCAGGGTCTCAGGGGTGGGGGGGACGGAGGAAAATCCGCTCCGGGAGAAGGAGGAAAGAGGAAAAGGGGGCCCTGGGGAGGGGGGGGGGGGACTAGGCCAGGTTATAGTTGGAAGGAAGGGTAGATGTCACAGCGAAGTTCGTCATCCGGGAGGGGGAGGCGCTGGAAATTGCCCTGATGAAGGAGATGGAGGGTGTGGAGGTGGAGAGAGGGAGGGATACAGCGATAGAGGCGTGGTAATGGGCGGGGGGTGGAGAGGAAGGAGGAAACCAGAGGGTGGGGGGGATCAAGCCTGCAAACAATGTAAAGGATGCGGAGATGTTGGAGGAACAGGAGGAGGTGGGGGAAGGGGATCAGTTCATACAGGAGCCGTGTGTGGGAAGGAAGGCGGATACGGAAGGGAAGGCGGAGCACATGGTGTTCAAGGATTTGGAGGGCCTTGTAAAAGCGGGTGGGGGCGGAGATCCAGGCGACGCTGGCATAACAGAGGATAGGACGGATGAGGGATTTGTAGGTGTGGAGGATGGTAGAAGGAGGCCAAGGTATTTCAAGGTGGGGGTGAGTTGGATAGGACGACCATAAAGGGTGAGGTAGAAATCATGGAGGCGAAAGGATCGAGTGGTGCAGCCTATGATGATTGCCTGGGTTTTGGAGGGGTTGAGACGGAGGAACCACTGGTTACACCAGGTGGTGAACTGGTTAAGGTGGGTTTGGAGGGTACGTTGAGACTGTTGAAGGGTAGGATAGAGGACCAGGAAGGCGGTGTCATCAGCATATTGGAGAAGGTGGACTGGTGGGGGTGGCTTGGGCATATCAGCTGTATACAAGAGATAAAGGAGAAGGGAGAGGACAGAACCCTGGGGGACGCCAGCCGTGGGATAAAAGATACGGGAGTTGGTGTTGTGGAGGGTGACATAGGAAGGATGGTGCGAGAGGAAGGAAGCGACCAGACGGACAAAATTGATAGGCAGGGCGTAGGTTTGGAGTTTAAAGAGGAGACCGGGATGCCATACACGGTCATAGGCATTTTGGAGGTCAAGGGAAACAAAAATGGCGGAGCGACGGGAGTTGAGCTGGAGGGACAGAAGGTGAACAAGGTTGAGGAGTTGGTCGTCAGCAGAGAAGGAGGGTCAGAAGCCACACTGGGTAAGGGGGAGGAGGTGGTGTTGAGTAAGGTGCTGATGGATACGGTGGGAAAGGATGGATTCAAAGACCTTACTGAAGACGGAGGTGAGGCAGATGGGACGATAGGAAGAGGCGGCAGAAGGGGGTTTGTTGGGTTTGAGGAATAAGAGGATGTGGGAGGTCTTCCACAGGTCAGGGTAGAAGCCAGTAGAGAGGATGACATTATAGAGATGGGCGAGGACAGTTAGGAAGGAATAGGGGCTTTCTCGAAGGTGACGGTAGGTGACACAGTCGTGACCAGGGGCCGTGTTGCATTTGGACTGGAGGAGAAGTTTAATGTCTTGTGCTGTAATGGGAGTGTTGATGTCGGAGGGGGCCAACTGCCCCTCAGATGGGACCATTTTAGTGCCATTTATCAGGGTTTCTTCCCGTTCCATTCACGTATGGAGCTCGGTATAAATGCCTCTGTATGCGCAGTAATTATTCTAATATTATGCTCGCGATTCCAAAATGAGCGATACGTAGGGTGTTGAACGTATACAAGGTGGTCCATTGATCGTGACCGGGCCAAATATCTAACGAAATAAGCGTCAGACGAAAAAACTACAAAGAACGAAACTAACTTGAAGGGTGAAACCAGATGGCCCTTTGATTGGCCCGCTAGATGGCGCTGCCATAGGTCAAACGGATATCAACTGCGTCTTTTTAAATAGGAACCCCCATTTTTATTACATATTCGTGTAGTACGTAAAGAAATATGAATGTATTAATTGGACCACTTTTTTCGCTTTGTGATAGATGGCGCTGTAATAGTCACAAACATATGGCTCACAATTTTAGACGAACAATTGGTAACAGGTAGGTTTTTTAAATTAAAATACAGAACGTAGGTACGTTTGAACAATTTATTTCGGTTGTTCCAATGTGATACACGTACCTTTGTGAACTTATCATTTGTAAGAACGCGTGCTGTTCCAGCGTGACTACCTGTAAATTCCACATTATAGCAATAAATGCTCAAAATGATGTCCGTCAACCTCAATGCATTTGGCAATACGTGCAACGACATTCCTCTCAACAGCGAGTAGTTCACCTTCCGTAATGTTCGCACATGCATTGACAATGCGCTGACGCATGTTGTCAGGCGTTGTCGGTGGATCATGATGGCAAATATCCTTCAACTTCCCCCACAGAAAGAAATCCGGGGACGTCAGATCCGGTGAACGTGCGGGCCATGGTATGGTCCTTCGACGACCACTCCACCTGTCATGAAATATGCTTTTCAATACCGCTTGGTTTTACACGTATTGTGCAGTTGTCGCTGGTTCTTTACTAGTTTATTTATAGAGAGTGTGTGGACCGTGACGGGTCCCACCCATTGCGGACTGTTCTACTAGGGCATATATCTGTCCAGTACCTGGTCAACTATTCTTTTAAACTTGAGCCACAGTTCCTCCATATGCTTTTTGTACGGAGGTATACGTTTTGACTTTATCTTCAGGTTATGACGCGAGTGCCTCTTTATCTATAGTTGAGTTCGAGAAAGAACTGACAGATGGCAGGTGCAAAGTGCAAACGGCTACAGGCGAAAACAACAGATGTCTAATAGAGCTGCCACAACACTGAGACGTTGCGACAGAGATACCGTACGTACAAAATATGTTAATGTGAGTGACATTGGCAGACGCTCAAAGCAGCTGCACCAAGCCCGCTACAACTGTCAGGGAACGTCTTTCACTGCCGTAGATTGCTGAACATCTAAATATTTCTACTTATTACAGTTGCCCCTTGTATTTCAGTAATTATTGTTTCTACAAATGCCCCATAGTTACTGATATTAGATTAATACGGACGTTCTCAAAGAGGTTAAGTCTATTTGTTGCCATCAGATCTCATACATTTCCATCATGCATGACTGCAGAAGTATTTGTTCCAATTACTTATCCGAAAAAGTATCTAATATTATTTCGTTCGATGTTGTGTCGCTTCAAAACTGTGTTTATCCTAATCAATTGTTGAATAACATGTCTCCTCCAACAATAGGATGGCTTTGTACTACTTACCAATGAAAAGCAACTTTTTTCTTTTCACATATTTTGATTTACACCTTTAGCATCCACATTTATTCACCATTGCTGTTATTAGTATAAAAATGAGTAAAAAGACGTCAAAGATGTGTAAGCACTAAAGTTTCAGTCTTTGAGCAAAACACACGTTGAGCAAACAGCATTATACTGTAGCAAAGTGAGAGCTCTGGTTCGATGTTGGCGACATGTGCAGTATGCTATGCTCACTCCATACATATTCCTATTTTACGCAATATTTGGATGGTGCTACCTCAAAGAAGGTAAATGGGCCATTTCTAAAGGCTCGTTTACACTGTGGCAACATCTTGCAACATGCTACGGAAAAGGGGCGTGCGTCGTGTTGTAGTATGCTACAAAAGGCAATATCTTCCAGCCTATGTCGGATGTGGCAGTTTAATTTATCTTAAAACAACAGAATTTGTGCCACACTGAGTCGGTCTTGCTGGAAAATGGGTGATAAAAGTGACTGCGACGGCTGCTTACTTGGTCATCGCACATGCAGCTAACAATGGAAATGAAAATAAACAGAAAAGGAAACGATGGTGGAAGACAAGAATATTTAAAGTAGGTCCGTGAACGAGTGTACTAGGAGATCTAGCAGCAGACGATGGTGCATAATTTAGTAATTTTACGAGAATGTCCAATGAAGACTTCAATTATTTACCACAGTTAACTACACCTCTTATTCTAAAGAAAAATGCCGATTGTGACGACAGTATTTCACCAAGAATTCGACTGGCCATCGCATTACGATTTTCAGCCTCTGGGGATTCGTACAAGTCACTAATGTACTTATTCAAAGTATCATGTTTTGCTATTTCCCTCATAGTGCCCCTAAGTATGTGAAGCTATTTCATCAGTGTTGAAGAAATACATAAAGGCAAGTATACAACATTCAGTATTCACTGTAATTAAATAATTTTTTTTTCATTTTTAAGTAAGTTTTAATCGAAATTAAATAATTCATACAAAGTATTTCACTTTCGCAAAAATTGAAGGAGCTCTTATGATTCAACGCATTATTCACTCTCAGCAGTATCATTGTGAACGTATATAATTTCGCAGTTAGCTTCTGGACAGCTTACTTCAGCACTGTCTTCCGATAAGACAGCCGGCATTGATGTACGCTGGGGTTTCTCTTCTCATAGTCCCCCCAACGCTACTTTGAATAACGCATTTCCAATGATGTGTTTCACAAACTTTTGCATTGTCGGGGGGAATTTTCTTATTTCATTGGCGATGAACTCTCCATACACACTCCCTTCATCTCTGTTAACAGTTTTTAAAACCTGGTAAGCTTTATCAACTCGAGCATCTCTCCATTTCCTGAGTTCTTCTTTTCTTGGGTTTCCTCATGAGACGTAGTTGGTGTTTGAGGCATATTTTCTTCTGAAGGCTGACTTGCATCTTCATCTTTTGTTTCTGTGTCCTCTGTGTCGTCATACTGAAAAAATAGGGACAGTAATGATAATGTTTTACTATCGTCATCTATGTAAGCCTACCAGACCAGAAGAAGTTCTCATTCTCCGTATATATGGAGGCAGTATATTTATATCACAGCACATGTGAAATGCGTTATTAACAGTTTAGCACCATATTATTCGAAGGAATAACGTCTTCCCTTGGAAAGGAGGAAGGAAATCGATGTCTAAGCCCATCGTCTTGTAAGATCCCCGTTCACAATAAGACTTCCGTGCGAGCTAAACTGAACATTCCAAAACGTCTTTAATTTCCTTCCAAAGTTTTCTTCAGGTCGATTTGATGACAGTCCCGGACGCTTGAGCAGCAACAAAGATCGTAATTCGTAACAGCCTCATATATGGTTTCACCTGCAGAGGACTTCTCTCGACAGAATGACACCTTCCTTCCGCTTTCTCTACATTAGGTTTGTACACTTTCGTGACACTTCATAAAATTACTTACGTGCACATAGTCAATATGTCTGTTTCCAGAACATTATCAGTAATGCTAAAATCCAACTGTTTGGGATTCTTTTAGCCTATTTATGGACACAATTACGGATTTTTATTCAATTTAAGGCGATTCCCTACACAAGGTGGGCATTACGCGAAACTCTTCATTGTTTCTGACATTGGGACCATGTGTGACCTTGTTACGTTGTGAGAAGGCAAACTGCCACAGAAGATATTCGTAATCATCTCTTTATGGATACAACATGTGGACTGGTCAGATAATATACACTTTAATCTACGAGGGTCATTCAAAAGAAATGCACACTTTTTTTTTAATCCATCTTTTATTCTACATGTTTGAAAGTCGTACAGTGTGTAGATACATCCTTTAGGAACAATATTTTCATTTCTCCACATAATTTCCGTCCCTCTCAACTGCCTTACGCCATCTTGGAACCAGCGTCTGTATACCCGCACTGTAAAATTCTGGACCAACCTGTTGGAGCTACTGTTTGGCAGTATGCTCAAGGGAGTCATCATCTTCAAACCTTGTTCCACGAAGAGAGTCTTCCAGTTTCCCAAAGAGACGATAATCACATGGAGCCAGGTCAGGAGTGTAAGACGGGTGTTTCAGTGTTGTCCATCCGAGTTTTGTGATCGCTTCCATGATTTTTTGACTGATATGTGGCCGTGCATTGTCGTGCAACAGCAAAACGTCCTCCTTTTGACGATGTGGTCAAAGGCGACTCAGTCCATTGATTGCCTCTTCGTCTTTAGTGAAAAATGATATAGCCATGTTTCATCACCTTCACAATTCTTCCAAGAAATTCGTCTCCACCATTCTCGTACTGTTCCAAAAGTTCGCTGCATACCATTTTTCTTGTTTCTTTTTGAGCCACTGTCAACATCCTGGGAACCCACCTGGCACAAACCTTTTTAAGGCCAACACTTTCAGTATTCTGCAAACACTTCCTTCCCCTGTCCCAACGTAGCGTGACAATTCGTTCACTGTAATGCGTCTGTCAGCAGTCACTAATTCGTTAACTCTCTGCACATTGTCTAGAGTGTGTGCAGTACGAGGCCTGCCGCTGCGAGGACAACCCTCGATATTGCCGTGCCCGTTTTCGTCACGTAACCTGCTTACCCACCGACTAACTGTACTGCGATCAACAGCAGCATCTGCATACACCTTTTTCAACCTCTTGTGGATGTTTCCCACTGTCTCGTTTTCACAGCACAGGAATTCTATGACAGCACGTTGCTTCTCACGAACATCAACTGTAGCAGCCATCTTGAAGACATACTGTGACGGCGCCACTCACGGGAACAGGTTGAACTTAGTTTGAAAACAAGCGGGAAGGATGTATCTACACACTGTAAAACTTTCACAGGTGCAGAATGAAAACTGTATTTTTACAAAAATAGTGTGCATTTCTTTTGGTGTGACCCTCGCACATGTCATTTTGACCCAAAATGTAAGCTTCGTGCTATACGAGGGACGCAGTCGCCTTCGTTGAAACGAGTAAAGCTATCCGGAGGTGGGTCTCAGCAGCCAGCTGCAGTATCTCTCTGGGCCTCCACCTGCTTGCTGCTGATGGTGTGTTCTCGCCTACTTCCAACTTTAGAGCCAAAGTTCAGAGCCAATTACTTAGGGACTTGCGTAATTTAATGTAGACTACGAGCTGAGGTTTCAGTCGGTCTTCTATGCAATTCATTGCAGGATGTGTGGGAAGCAAATAGTGACAGAGAAATCCTGGAACCGACAGTGGGTTCTGCTACTGAGACAGGAAATGGCCGAGTCACACTAATGGTTGGAACAAGTTGACATTTTCAGCAGACAACTGAAAACGCAGTTTAACGATGGTAGCTGCCATCTGTAACTTACTTCTCTCGGTAGTACCCTGATTACGTCACACGATACTGTAGGTGTACTTAGCACTGGAGCCACTAGGATACGAGCTAGGCTGTTGGGTGGAGACGTGATACGCAGCTGCGGCCGCCATACGACCGGATACCCCCGGATTTGTCCCAGTTTTGTGGCGTCCAGAGGTGTCGACAGGGTATTTTACACAACTGTTCGGAATAAAGTCCGACGTTTTTCTGTGTCTGCAGAAATTCGATCAATTTTAACAAATCTTTTTTAAAATCTACTAAATGAGAGCTGGTGTGTAAATATTTTCGTTCATTGTAATTAAAAAACTGCAGTAAGCGCACTTACAAGGGGAGGTCGCCAAGCCGATTTCGCCCAAATTGCGTGTGTAGAAGGAGGTGGGTTTCCAAATCAAGTGCCTTAAATATTTCGCCTGAGTGGGCCTTAGGAGAACGTAGAAAATGCTCTCGAAAGTTTTTCCGATAGCACTATATACCTAATTCAGCACTGTGTCCGTCGTGGACGGGGTAGCGTAAGGGAACAACGCACTGCTTACGAGTCAGGTGGCGTGAGATCAGTCCCAACTGCTTCCTGATTCTTTTTCTGTTTTTTTCTCATTGTTATTTTACTTCGTTTCTTCAGATTGGTCAACTGTTTACCGTAGAATTTAAATACATTCAAACTTTCGAATCAAATATAAAACAATCATATCGTAAATGACGTACAAAAAGGTTAGAAATTAAAATATTACTCTTATTATGTGTATGACGCTAACAGACGTTACCCTAACTGACCGCTGGACCGAGCGAGGTGGCGCAGTGGTTAGCACACTGGACTCGCATTTGGGAGGACGACGGTTCAATCCCGCGTCCGGCCATCCTGATTTAGGTTTTCCGTGACTTCCCTAAACCGCTCCAGGCAAATACCGGGATGGTTCCTCTGAAAGGGCACGGCCTACTTCCTTTCCCGATCCGACGAGACGGATGACCTCGCAGTTTGGTCTCTTCCCACAAACAACCCAACCCCAACCCCGACCGCTGGAATCGCAGGCGTCGCGTCCGCTATCACACCGTAATGTATTTCTCACTAGTGAGTGCCGCGACTGTATGTTACTAGACTGTGCTTCTATTATCAGTTCGAAACGATTCGTGGAGCTGTGAGTATCGTCGCGCCAAAATCAAACATGGCAACCCAACAAAAAGTGACTATTAATCTCGAAACGATTGATGAAGATTTAAAAGCAAACTTCAACAGTACTCTTTCCCACGCTTTTTCAATTTATAAAGAAAAAGGGATGATCACTGACAATCCTCCTACGTCCTTCAGTCCTACAGTAACATCCATAGGTGAAGCAATTTCAGAGGCAGTTATCGACGTTATGAATACGCATTTCATAGAGCACGACGAAGATCTGATACTATGCACACAGCCTGATGAAGAAAATATTTATGAAGAGGTATGTGGAACATCTCAATCTCTCTCTCTCTCTCTCTCACACACACACACACACAGACACACACACACACACACAAGTTTATCATACGCAGTCTCTTTTTATATGTCACAGGTGACTTCTTCAAGTCCAGATCAGGACCATACTCCTGAAGATTTCTCCACGAGTTCCTCACGTACGTCAGCAACATTGGTTGACAAGAAGAAGGTCCTGGAATTTGCTGACGCTCATCCGAAATGGAAATTTGCAACATTACAGTCTAGATTCCCAATCCTGAAGAAAAGGGATTATCTCAAAATTTGGAGGAAAGAAGTACACCAAGGTGGCACCAGACTTGAAAAGTTGTCCTTAATTGACTCGGAAACATGGGAAAAATTTCAAGATGCACGACGCTGCTATGGGCAAGTGACGACTAGAACCCTACAGCAATGGGCAAGGACCCCTTCTTTCCCGTATTTGTCGGAGAGTTTCACTTCTGTTCTTCTAATACTTGGGTAAAATCCTTCAAGAAAAAAATATTCGATAAGGCAGCGAAAGATCACGAAATTCGTCAGCAAAAATGATGTCGCAACTTTTGACGAAACAGTGGCAGCAGCTGAGAAGTTTCGTATGCAGATGAGACATTTAATGCCACATTTCAACATCGACTATATAATTAACACCGACCAGACCGGATGCCAGCATGAGTCAACGTACAACAGGCAGGTCTCTGGGTGTCAAAGGTGTAAAGACTGTTGCGGTGAAGAAAATAAATCGAAGACCACCTACTCTTACAACACAGAACAGTTTCACCGCTTCAGGGAAACTTTTACACCTTGAGTTTTTATGTTTGCAACAGCCTGCGAATAAATTCGGTCCTCGGGTTGCCACCACTGTCAAAAAATTAGAAGACGAGTATGAAAATGTTGTCGTTACTTGTTCCATGTCAGGGAAACTAACAAAAGAGCTTTATGTAACATTCTTGGAAACAACATTGAAGCCATACCTTGCGGACAATAAATTTCTTCTGTTGGTGGATTCTTGGAGCGGCCAAACAGATTCAACATTGTATGATGAGACATTTACGAATGAGGCGAGACAATGTGTACCATGATGGTCATTCCACCAAAATGTACACTGCTCGTTCAACCGTGTGATGTATATTTCCATCGCCAAGTAAAAATTCTAATTAAAATACTACAAAGAGCCCCTGAATTGCTCCGACATCGGCGAGAAATATCATCAAGAGAAGATGCGGTTAAAATACAATCGATCGTCCAGCATCAATTCAGTGCTCCAGTGTTCACCCCAATGAGCCAGTACGCTTGGTTTGCATCCAAACTTATAGCGGAAAAACTGTCGTTTCAAAACTTGAATGAAGTGTCCTTCCCAATGACGCATGTTTCGGCAGAATGTAACTTCTCAAACAATGCCTTCATATAATGTGCCTGGTGTGAAACATATTTATGCTTCACATGTTTCTATGACAGATGTCACCATAAAAATTGCAAACCTTCTATTGTGATAATGAATAAAAGTAGCGCACGTAACCACAGGAATCTTTGGAAATTTTATTTTCATTAACACTTTCGCCTGATTATATAAATATACTGCTTGAATGTGTTAAATTTCTACGGCAAATAGTTGAACAATCGGAAGAAACTAAGTAAAATAAACAGGGGGGGGGGGGGGGGGGAAATCAGGAAGCGCCTGGGGTTGTTCTGAGGTCGCCTGTTTCGGAGGTAATGAGCTTTACCATTACGCTAAGCCGACAAATAGAGGGCTGAATAAGGTATATAGTGCTACCAGAAAAACTTTCTAGAGCATTTTCTCCTTTCCTAAGGCCAACTCAGGCGAAATATTTAAGGCACGTGATGTGGAGACCCAACTCCTTCTACACACGCAATTTCGGCGAAATCGGCGTGTCCCGATTGGCGACCTTCCCTTGTCAGAGCCATTTGAACCATTTTTGAAATCTCGCTTCAAAACATGAAATCAATGAGAAAGCTGGGGGGAAGAAGATCAAAAATCTGAGAAGTGCGTTTCATAGGGAACACATGCGTGTGACGAATAAAAAGAGCTTCTCAGGGGGTAATACAGAAAAAAATGGTACGCATATGAATCATTAAAGTTCATCCTAGATGTGACGGAATCACGTGCAGGAATGGACAGCTCAATTGTAAGTATGTCAATTTCAATAACTATCCACATTTCTTAACTGAGTACTTGTATGCCAATCCATGGCAACAAAGTTATCAATAAGTATATTTGTAAAATAGGAAATTTTATACTGTTCTTAGAAAGTCCCAATTCTTTCAAATTGTTGTAATCAATAGGCTACATACAGTGCCTTCTACCAAATGCTTTCGAATAAGTATGTAATCGATAGATGTAAGCAGTAGTTTCAAAATACATTTTACTACAGTGGACCACATCAACAAGTTTGTAGGAAGAAAGTAAATAAAAAGTTTGAGTTCATATAGGTAATTCTATTTATTCACGTAAATGAATACACACTGCAGTACGAACATAATTAATATGCATTGGTGCAGGATGATACTATTGGTATCTCTCTTGCCACTCAACCTTTCCATGTGGTGTCATAAAATATTCTTTGAATTCCTCTCGTAGTGCCTGCGCGTTACAGAAAGGTCTTCGAGGAACCTTTGATAAATTTGTTAGGCGTGTATAGTTGCGAGTAGCTTCTTTCCACTCTCCAACAGTAATTACACCATTATCTACGTCCTCTGTATCCAAATTATTTGGAGGTGAATAAATAGTTCTGGACGTCGCACTTTGACTTAACATATTATGGAGATACGCACATGCTTTTGTAACTCAGCTTTCCCAACTTTAAGCAATAATGGCTTCCTAAACACTCTAAAAACTGAGGACATTATTCTGAAAGTGTTTTCGACAATACGTCGTGCGCAAGAAAGTCGGTAATTAAATATTCTTTCCTCCGACCTTGGTAACTGCCCAGTACGCGGTTTCATCATACTTGTGGTCAATGGAAATGCCTCGCCCACTACTGAAACATATGGTGCCAAATTTCTTCTTCCTGGAAGAGATCCTGGGGGAAGAATATTTAATTTATTTTACATTAACGCTATATGAAACGAAGTGCTTTTAAAAACTCATCCATCTGATATGTGGTCCTGACGACCAACCTGTACATATTAAAAGCAGTAATTTGCGTCTGCAATCGTCACAAGGATGATGCTAAATGTTGTTTAGTAGTTAATATACTCACTTCCAGTATTGGCAGGATATATCAGTTGCACATGTTTGCCTTCTGTGGCACCTACACAGTGAGGGAGTTCCATTCCCGCGAAATTAGTAGGTACTGATTCAATCTTGGTGGGTTATTGAGTATGTTCGGTCGTAGGTGCATTTTCATCCGCAGATAGTTAATTATTTTGAGTTTCATGACTCGCCATATTTTGCTCGTCACTGTCTACTTCTGATTCTACTCCGGACGGTGTAGCCATTTTAATGTTTCTACCGACTTTGTCCATGAATTTAAAAAAAAAGGAATACACCTCACTGAATTTAATAAAATTGACGGTTAATTCTACTCAAGTTACACACGGCATATGTTATTTATTAAGAATTTCTGTTTATGTATAGCGATTTACAATAAAACAACCTAGCGACCATTCTCAGTCGTTCTATAAAGCGGCCATCTTACCGACATTACGTTTTGCAGAATTCACCAAATATTTGCAAGCTATTGTGAGTAACTTTTTTAATAATTTAACACTCTGTAACTGACTTTTGCGCACCAGGTCAAGGAAAACAGTGATGTCTTCACCTCCTCTCTTACTGCGCTTCGGCAACGTCTCAAGCCGTGTGTTTTTTTTTCTTTTTAAGTATCGTGCTCCACGTCTCGTATTACCCAGCTTGTTGACATTGTCTCGTATCTCGTTACAGTGGTTTTTCATGTAGCAGAAATATACAATGTTTTTTGATACCAAATTTACAATAATACATATATATACATACACAAGTAAGTCCTGTACTAAGGAAGCCATTTATGGAGGTTTTATTTTATTTTTGGAATTTAATTACCACCATCCTGATTCATATTTCTTTAGCTAGGATTCTCTACCGGGATTGTCTGTTGGCGAGTAAAATTTTGGGACTTGATTTACATCTAAAAGCTATCGGACTTCGTTTTGCAAAAACTGAAATTTTAGATGCTGGTTCTATTTTGAAAGCAAACCAAACGTATTACACTGATTGGTCCCGTTAATATGCGGTCATTCACCAACAGACATTCACACACAAAGTAAGCCACATTTACTTATCAAATTCACGAAAACAGCGGAGGAAAAAAGGTATGAGTAGTTGTAATGATAAACACAATGAAATTAAATAGTTATTAGTACGCAAAATGGGCACAAAAAACAGAATCTCTGCGTAACACAGATTATTGCGACCGTAGCGGGGCAATGGATGAACAGGAAGAGAGAGAACAAAAGGTTGCCGGTCCGGTTCATTTAAAATTACATAGATAATGAAATTACATAGATAATGAAATTACAAAGAGGTTAACGTTCGCTTAGGTGAGACAAGAAGTCGGTCCAGATATACTCAATCCGCCGACAACACAACCAAGAGGCAGTCAGCGACCCATCGACAGGACGACTTGCTAACCACCGACCAATATGTGAGAATTCCAAATCCAAAACGTTACAGACATAGCCGCCCACAACCAAAAATACATTAAGCTGTCAAAACTAAACACCATGTTGGACAGCGACAACAGGTGAGGAAAGGACACTGCCTAAATTTACGTCAGCATCCAGGGCAGTTAACCAGAACACTAACGGCCACAAGGCAGAAAATTCCGCCGGTGCAGTTGAATTTCAAACAGACAAATGTAGTTAATTCTACCACACGGCGGCTAAATCTTCACCAACTCGAACACTCGCTGTTGCTCCCAGGAACACCAACAACAGTGTACCACCAACCAAGGGGACAACGTGGACAGGCGTCCCTTCGGTAACTAGATCAGCACTCAACTTTCATGTCCTGGGTCGGTAGCACTCGGAACAGCCCCCACACGCTCCGACACTGCATAGAGACCGCCAGCGGGCCTGGCCGACTGCGCCGTGTGGTGACTTGCTTGCTGATCTTCTCCAACCGACAGACTCACTGCTAGTACGCCGACAACATTTAAAGCAAGTTGTCAGTGGAAATGACACCAACTACAGTGTGTTAACTGTAAGACGGCAGAGTTGTGAGGGGAGTGCGGGGAGAGGAGGAGGAAGCAAGCATTGGCTGCCGAGGCGAGAGGAGCTGTTGGGGGGGGGGGGGGGGGGGACAAGGCACGCCTACCAGTTGCAGTGCTGGCACTACAAATTGCGCGTCATGCTTAACGAAGGCAGACGAAAGGCTTGGAAGTAAAACTCGCTTTAAATGTTATTCGTAAACGAAACTGAAATCGTCATGTACATTAAAATCTATATATATATATATATATATATATATATATATATATATATATATATGAGGTGTATGTATATATGTATGCTTTCAAAAATGAATGTATATATGTTTCTCTACTATACGCTCACAAACCATTCATCCGATTGCAATGAAACTTTGGTGAGTTGTTCTCCGAACGCTCGAAAAGAGTAATGGACTATGTTACAACAGCTAGCATACGTAGCGCAATTGATTAGGTAAAGGCTTGTCATGGAGTGGATCCAGGTTCGATTCCCACTGCTCGTAATTTTTTTTCCATTTTATTTCATTCCCCGCATGTAGGCCTACTGGTAGGGGTTGTTGGCGACTCCTGAGATGGGCAAGCAACTGCCTCTTCACTCATTCTGATAATGTTAAACTATTAATTATAATGATAATGTATAGCACAACTGCACAATAAAAACACGCTGAACAGTACAGCGCAAAACAATAACGAAGCAGACGACAATGGCTATCTTGTACAACACAGTCAGCTACGTAATGTTGGCAGCAGTCGAAACTGCGAGCCTACCGAAGCCTCCCGACGTTTACCGACTCCTACCGATTCAGGACTAGGGAGAGGTCTGCCATCTAAAAGTTTACACACTGTACACACACAGTTTGACAAACACTTGCACGAAGACCAGACCAACACTGAGCAGTGGCTGTGCAATCACAAAGACAAATCGGGAGTTGATACATACACACAGCCAACCTATATACAATCGGCGAGCCAATTCACGTAATCCAGTAGGACGACCGACCAACGATCCACGAAGACCGTCCTCGGCTCAAGTGATGCGAGGCGGCAACGGCCGGGCGAGCCATGGACATCCAGACCTCACTGACCTCACTACTGCTCCAACCTGACTGAACTGGTGCCGCGTTCCAACTGCACGACTGGCGGGTCCGAACTGCCCTCCTGGCACGTTCCAACTGACTCCACAACAGATGACAACCAGGAAGTAATCGCAGTGCACCAAAGACTACACGTGAGGGCTATATCGCTAGGTGCTGCTGGTGCCGCTGCCGGGCAGACAAAGCAGCAACTCAGTCATCATCATCATCATCATCATTTAAGACTGATTATGCCTTTCAGCCTTCAGTCTGGAGCATAGCCCCCTTATAAAATTCCTCCATGATCCCCTATTCAGTGCTAACATTGGTGCCTCTTCTGATGTTAAACCTATTACTTCAAAATCATTCTTAACCGACTCCTCCTACCTTCTACTGCTGAACCCACGAGTCTCTTGGGTAACCTTGCTTCTCCCATGCACGTAACATGACCCCACCATCTAAGCCTGTTTGCCCTGACTGCTACATCTATAGAGTTCATTCCCAGTTTTTCTTTGATTTCCTCATTGTGGACACCCTCCTGCCATTGTTCCCATCTACTAGTACCTGCAATCATCCTAGCTACTTTCATATCCGTAAACTCAACCTTGTTGATGAGGTAACCTGAATCCACCCAGCTTTCGCTCCCATACAACAAGGTTGGTCGAAAGATTGAACGGTGCACAGATAACTTAGTCTTGGTACTGACTTCCTTCTTGCAGAAGAGAGTAGATCGTAGCTGAGCGCTCACTGCATTAGCTTTGCTACACCTCGCTTCCAGTACTTTCACTATGTTGCCATCCCGTGAGAATATGCATCCGAAGTACTTAAAACCGTCCACCTGTTCTAAATTTGTTCCTCTTATTTGGCACTCAATCCGTTTATATTTCTTTCCCACTGAAGTTACTTTCGTTTTGGAGATGCTAATCCTCATACCATAGTCCTTACATTTCTGATCTAGCTCTGAAATATTACATTGCAAACTTTCAATCGAATCTGGCAACAAAACTAAGTCATCCGCATATGCAAGGCTGCTTATTTTGTGTTCACATATCTTAATCTCACCCAGCCAGTCTATTGTTTTCAACATATGATCCATAAATAATATGAACAACAGTGGAGACAGGTTGCAGCCTTGTCTTACCCCTGAAACTACTCTGAACCATGAACTCAAGTTACTGTCAACTCTAACTGCTGCCTGACTATCCATGTAAAGACCTTTAATTGCTTGCAAAAGTTTGCCTCCTATTCCATAATTTCGTAGAACAGACAATAACTTCCTCCTAGGAACCCGGTCATATGCCTTTTCTAGATCTATAAAGCAGCAACTCAGTGACAACAGAAATTGAAACTAGCATAACGAGGTGGCATCACGAAAAAAAAAGATGTAAAATAAGAGAGGCAGGAGCGCGAGCCACGCATGGCTCAGGTGCCTCCCATAGTTTCTCCCGTATCCAGGAGAGTGGAGTCCTGCAGGGCTCCATATTGAGTGGACATTAACGGTCTAGCAGCAGCTGTAGGGTCGTCGGCCTCACCTCCTCTGTATGCAGATGACTTCTGCATTTCGTATTGCACCTCCTGTACTTGTGTTGCTGAGCGGTGCCTACAGGGAGCCATAGACAGTGCGCAGTCACGGGCTTTAGCCAACGGCCTCCAGTTTTCAGCCGCAAAGCCGTGTGTGTTGCACTTCTGTCGGCATTGTACCATTCATCCGGAACATCTTCGTCAACTTAAGTGGAAGTGTTGGCAGCGCCTCAGTGCCCTCTGCTGCCTGAGCAACACCAGATGGGGTGCAGGTCGCCCTACGCTGCTGCAGCTCTACAGAGCCCTTGTTCAATCCCGCCTTGACTATGGGAGTCTGGTTTATGGTTCGGCGGCACCCGCAGCATTGCGTTTACTCGACCCAGTGCACCATTGCGGAGTTCAACTAGCGACAGGAGCTTTTAGGACGAGTCTGGTGACCAGCGCCACTGGTGGAGCCCGGAGCCCCTCCATTGCAGATCAGACGTGCACAACTGCTCGCCAGTTACGTTGCACACATTCGTAGCTCTCCTGAGCATCCAAATTACCGCGTCCTTTTTCCAACAATCTCCCGTATCTGTGGGTCAGGTCAAGGCTTACGATTGTGGTTTGTGTCCGATCCCTTCTGTCTGAAATGGAGTACTTCCCTTTACCATCTCTATTCGAGGTCCATTCAGGTACACCTCCATGGGCTAAACCTAGGCCGAAGCTTCGTCTGGACCCTTCTCATGGCCCTAACGACTCAGTTAATCCTTCAGTTCTCTGCTGTCACTTCCTCTCGATTTTTGACGTATCCCAGGGCTCTGAAGTGGTTTACACCGATGGCTCGATGGCCGATGGTCACGCTGGCTTCGCCTATGTTCACAGTGGACATACCGAACAGCACTCCTTGCCGGATGGCTGCAGTGTTTTCACTGCAGAACTGGCGGCCATATCTCGTGCTCTTGAGTACATCCGCTCATGCCCTGGCGAGTCATTTCTCCTGTGTACTGACTCATTGAGCAGCCTACAAGCTATCGACCAGTGCTACCCTCACCACCCTCTGGTAGCGACCATCCAGGAGTCCATCTATGCCCTGGAACGGACCAGTCGTTCTGCGGTGTTTGTCTGGACCCCAGGTCACGTCAGAATCCCAGTCCATGAACTTGCTGACAGGCTGGCCAGACAGGCTACACGGAAACCGCTTCTGGAGATCGCCATCCCCGTAACTGACCTGCGTTCATTATTACGCCGCAATGTTTATCGGCTTTAAGAGACGGAATGGCATAATCTCAGTACACACAACGAAATGCGTACCATTAAGGAGACTGCGAATGTGTGGAAGTGCTCCATGTGGGCCTCTCACAGGGACGCTGTAGTTCTGTGCCGGCTCCGCATTGGCCACGCTTGGGTGACCATGGCCGTGCAGACCCACCTGTGTCGGTGCGGCGCCCGGTTGACAGTGGCCCATATACCTGCACAAACTGTCAAACCACCACCCGAGCCAGAAAAGAGGCATGATTAGTACGCTCGTAACGAGAGCAGGACGAATATGTGAGCCGCAACACCTCAAACGAGAAATGCAACACTTGGAAACTGTCCTGAGGAGCAATGGGTACTCCACATATTACATTAGCAGTGTAACAGAGCCAAACACTCGGCGAAGCAAGGAACCAGAAAAAGAAATGTCGGGTACGGCCTTTCTGCCATACATTCCCAGAGTGACGGACACAATTGGCCGTATATTGCGCAAACATGGCGTAAAGACGATTTTCAAACCGACAAGGAAGATCAAAGAGTGTCTTAGATCGGCGAAGGAGAAAAGAGACCCACTTGCAATGTCGGGAATATACCGAATACCATGCACATGCGGAAAAGTTTATGTCGGAATGACTAGACGATCCATTAACACCAGGATCAAAGAGCATAAGCGACATTGCAGGTTGGGGCAGGTGGAGAAATCGGCCGTGGCAGAGCACGCACTGAATGAGACCGACCACGTAATAAAATTCGCCGACACGCAAGTTCTGGCTGTAGAGAACCACTATCACACGCGCTTGTTCAGAGAAGCTGTAGAAATACAAAAACACGCGAACAGTTTGAACAAGAAAGAGAAAAGCCTTAAGGTAAACGGATCCTGGCTTCCCGTACTGCAGCGAACGACCGTCGCAGATAGCAAGAGGAGAACCGCACCGGAAATGACCGCGGAGAAGCCCTCGGACGTTGGCGCGCCAGGTACATATAGTCTGCGCCCGCGAGCTCGGCTCCAGTTCACCACCGGCAATGGAGGGTGAAGCTTTGACAATGCCAGCCACTCGTGCTGACGAAACGTCAGAAAAATCATTAGATGAACGTCGGCCGAAGAACCCGAGACAGAAGGCAATAGGCAGTTTGTCAACAAGTGGCCACGAAAGCCTCAACAATTTTGGCCCATATACTGTTTTGCTGTCCTTCTTTGGCTGCCCTGCGTCATAATCTTCGTTTGCCGGACTCGTTACCGTCAATTGTAGCGGACAACGCCTTATCGACTGATTTAGTTTTACGTTTTATGCGTGAGGTTTTCTTTATCGTTCTATCCAAGTTTTAGCGCTTGTCCTTTGTCCCTCTGTTTTCTCTCCCATACTGCTTTTAGGCTGGAGGTTTTAATGTGTTGCAGAACAGCTGACTTATCCTTTTTATTTTCGTGGTCAGCCAGCCATGGTAATCTGCTCTCTTGTTTCAACCTCTTCTACCTGTTACTCGCCTCCCTCTGCGGTTTTCTTGTCCTATTTTGTTCCTTGCAGTGTTTGTTGCCCTTCTTTCGATCTTGTGGTTTTTCCTTCCTCTCGGTATTGTGCTGTACGTCTCGTTTCTTTTATTCTTTCCCTTGTGGAATTGTTTTAATAGGAACAGGGGACCATAGACCAAGCAGTTTGTTCCCTCCCCCCCTGTTTTAAACCAACCAATCCAGTCCTCAGTCGTCAACAATCGGAAGACTTCGGCCAAATAGCATACGTACGTCAGCACCCGCTCACGGTTTGTTACTGCCTCCCGCTCCCATCTCCAAAAATGTAACTAGCCGCCATATCCAATTTTAATTTCCTCCGATACCTGGTAGTTTAATAATAAACGTATTCAAATACGTAAAATGTGCTAATGTAACAACCATAATGTTTTTACATTAGTGTCTAGCAGATCACTCTAGCAAAACGTAGAAGAAACTGAAATTCAGAGAATTGTATCGTTTGAAAGGCGTTTATCCGAAAATTTCAGAAGTACACGTATCGTTCAACTGTAATAGGAACAAATTAGAAAATCATAGACAACGCCAATTGCTTGCACGATATGGAAGGCAAGTGTGCACCTGCCGTTGTCAAGTACTTACCTTGTCACTACGATAATGAACACAGGTCTGTAGACCACGACTATACGGTGGCAGTGCTGTTTTTTTCACTCGTTTGCGCCTACTTTTGGGGAAAGTCAATCTTTCTGTTACTTCTTTGTTAGTGAAAGGTCTTTCTCTTTCCGTCTTGTCCTTACCTGTGCCTCCACCTGCAGAAAGACTAACCTTATCGGATTTGTTGTTGGCAACAGCTACTGTCAACCTGTGAATGTGCGCAACCTCCTCTCTGAGAACTTTTCTGCAGCTCGCCGTACAAGTGGACTGGTCATTATTCTAAACACAACTTGCCAGAATTTCTTGCCATTTTCGAGCTCTTGTTTTCCATTTACTTTGCCACTCGAAAGTTAACTGAGAAATTTTGAAATTGAATTATGTAGTTTGAGTGAAATGTTCTTTGGGGCAGCAAATTGTTTACCGACAATGTTACTAGTGTTAGGAACGCCGATTTTCCACCACTTTGTTTACACGTGTGACGTCAAGTGACCCAGCCCACTGACCTACCTGTGGCGGAACTGGCGAATTTGTGCTTCGTACCTATCCTGTCTCCAGACAGTCACTGTGTAGTGTTGAAACGATGTTTAAAAAATATCATCAAGTTCAAAGCTCCGCAGAAAAATAATATGCAACCTTCACAGACGTTACAGTCAAAGATATTAACATATTTGCCTCTGAAGGAACTGGTATAGACATGCGTATTCAAATACAAAGATATGTAAACAGGCAGAATATGGCGCTGCAGTCGGAACGCCTACACAAGACAAGTGTCTGGCGCAGTTGTGAGATCGGTTACTGCTGCTACAATGGCAGGTTATCAAGGTTTCAGTCAACTTGAACGTGTTGTTATAGTCGGCGCACGAGCGATGGGACACAGCATCTCCGAGGTAGCGATGAAGTGGGGATTTTCCCGTACGAGCATTTCACAACTGTACCGTCAGTATCAGGAATCCTGTAAAACATCAAATCTCCGACATCATTGCGGCCGGGAAAAGATCCTGAAAGAACGGGACCAACGACTACTGAAGAGAATCGTTCAACCCGTCAGAAGTGCAACCCTTCCGCAAATTGCTGCAGATTTCACTGTTGGGCCATCAACAAAACGTCATCGATATGGGGTTTCGGAGCCGAAAGCTCACTCGTATACCCTTGATGACTGCACGACACAAAGCTTATGCCTTGCCTCGGCCAATCAACACTGACACTGGACCTTGATGACTGGAAATATGTTGCCTGGAGGGACGAATCTCGTTTCAAATTGTAACGAGCGGATGAACGTGAACAGGTATGGAGACAACCTCATGAATCCATGGTTCCTGCACGTCAGCAGGGGCCTGTTCATGCTGGTCTCTGAATGGTGTGGGGCGTGTGCAGTTGGCATGATATGGAATCCCTGATACGTCTAGATAGTCTCTGATACGTGACATGTACTTAAGCATCCTGTCTGATCACCTGCATCCCTTCATGTCCGTTGTACATTCCGACGAACTTGGGCAATTCCAGCAGGACAATGCGACACCCCACACCTACACATCCAGAATTGCTACAGAAGGGTTCCAGGAACACTCTTCTGAGTTTAAACACTTCCGTTGCCCACCAGACTCCCCAGACATGAACATTATTGAGCGTATCTGGGATGCCTTGCAACGTGTTGTTCAGAAGAGATCTCCACCCTCTCGTACTTTAACGGATTTATGGACAGCCCTGCAGGATTAATGGTGTCAGTTCCCTCCAGCACTACTTCAGATATTAGTCGAGTCCATGCCACGTTGTGTTGTGGCACTTCTGCGTGCTCACGGGGGCCCTACACAATATTAGGCTGTTCGGTATATATATATATATATATATATATATATATATATATATATATATATGTGTGTGTGTGTGTGTGTGTGTGTGTGTGTGTGTGTCTGAGAGAGAGAGAGTGTGTGTGTGTGTGTTAAATACAGTAGCCTCATCAGTAAATTTAATATCTACCAAGCTTTACTCAATGGTTATGTAAAATACTGTAGGCTTTCAAAACAGCAAAATGGTGAATACTGATTTAGCATTAACTGTTTGAAATGATCGCTACCTCTTTGTTATGTCTTCCTTTGCACACTGTGTGGTTCTGAAGTGTATACAGGAGCGAGGAACAGATGCTGTTCGTGAACAGAGAATTCAGATATTAATTTGTTCTACATCTAATATCAAATAGTAAAAATAACACAAAACTTTATTGCTGTGCTAACAGTAGATGTGAAAGTAGAAATATACACAGATACAAAAGATTTATAAATATGTCATTCTCCAATACAATATTTCTTCATAAGATGTCGAGCCCTGGCCGCTATGGAAGTCTGTAAATGTTATTCCACTGGCAAACACACAAAATGGGGTCAGTGCGTACATGTTCGAACTTGAGTACACATGCCGCTGGAGCTCCAGAGAGGGGATGCGTGCACCTCATTGGCAGCGGCGCAATCGTTCGTGGCACACCAGCGGCGTAACCGGCGACGCGCGTATTCGAAAGCGCCACCGATCTGATGAACCCGGTACTGCACGCTACCCCTTGGTCACCGTGACTGCCGTTCCCCCAAACAGTAGAGCACCCAACTGCCACTATCCCAAACGGTGACTGCCATTGCTCCAAATGTTCATTACCATTAACACCCCACCCCAGATCATGGTGATTATCATTACCCCATATCAGATTTTTATCTCATCTCATCTTCTCTTCAGTTATTAGGCAGGAATTGCCTGTTACAGTACCCATCTCTGTCGGGGTCTTCCTCTGTCTCTTCTCCCATGGCACTTATGATTTCTTGCCTTTTAAGGGAAGTTCCATTTTCTACTGAAGTCTCGAATTTTATGATTAAGGCTAAAGATTTGCAGTTCATCTCCAATATCTTGATTTCTTAGCCTGTCTTCTCTTGTGCAACCTTTAACACCTCCAAGGAATTTCATTTCTTGTGCTTGAATCCGGCTTTCTTGATTCTTGGTAATCACCCAGGTCTCACTTCCATAGAGCAGTGTGGGAACTGCAGCAGTTTCGTAAAATTTAATTTGGGTGTCTTTCCTGGTTTTGCCTTTTAGGATTCTGTTAATTGTTCCACATACCCGGCTGAATTCACTAAGCTTAATTTCAATATGTCCGCTGTAGCCATATGTCATTTCACATCCAAGGTTATTGAAATGGTTTACTTACTCTAAAATCTTCCCATCTATCACTATTTTGGTTCTGACTGGTTCTTTCGCCATGAAAGTCATTGTCTTAGGTTTTTTCTTTTGAAATTTCCATGTTAAATTTTTCACTTATTTGATTTAGCAAGTAGATTCTTTTCTGAAGGCCGTCTTCCTTATCTGCTAGGATCAGTGCATCATCAGTAGATAGTAAATTATTTAAAAGAATGTTCCTGTCTAGTTAGATGCTTTTCTGAAATTCTGGTTTCCATATGTGTATTATTTCATTAATGTAGATGTTGAACAAAGTTGGAGAGGAGGCAGCACCCTTGTCGTACCCCTCATTAGTTGTTTTACCATTGAGATCTAGAATGATATTTGTGTCTTGATATGAACTTTTTATTGCATTTACTAGATGCTTTGGATAGCCGCAATTCTTCATTTTATCTCAAATTTTCTGTTATTTACATTCTCAAAACCTTTTTAAAGTTAATAAAAGCAATGTGTGTTTCTTTATTATACTCTCTCTCTTTTTTTCTATTATCTGCTGTACTATAAAAACTGCATCTATTGTGGAGCATTCTTTCCTAAAACCCATTTGTTCCTGATGCAGTAATGCTGCTGCTACGTTTTTAAGTCTTGTATTTAAAATCTTGGTGTAGACCTTGTATGCTGAGTCCAGTAAACTCATTCCTCTGTAATTACTCCATAGGCTTTTATCCCCTTTTTTAAAAGTTGATATCACTGTAACTGTTTTCCAGTCTTTGGGAATACTCTTCTTCTTCCAGCATTCGTTGAAGAGATTTAGCAATCGTTGGTGTAGCATCATTCCTCCATATTTTAATAATTCAGCATTAATGCCGTTTTTGCCAGTTACTTTTCTGTTCTTAAGCAATCTTAGTGCAGATGTTAATTCATCAGACTGTATTTGACCGAATCCTTTCTCGTCTAGTTGTTCAATTTCAGTTTCTCGTGCTCTATGATCATACCACAATTAGCTGTAATGATTTATCCACTGTTCTTCTTCAGTACTATTTATTTGAATCTTCTCTCGTTCTGTTATGTTTAAGGTTTTTAAAACCTTATATGCCATTTGTTGTCTTCCATGGATATCATTTTCGGTACAGAAATAAACTTATCCCAGTGTTCCTGATGTGCTTTCCTTCCTAAGCATTTGGTGTTATTTTCTCCTTATAGTATCGTTTGTTCTCAATAGTGGAGTCGCTTAAGTATTTTATATATGCATCCTGTCTTCCTTTGACAGCTTTCATTATATCCTCATTCCAAATTTTTAGGCCTTTTCTTTTCCGTATTCTTTGCTTTTTACCGAGAGCTTCTTCTAGCTACTCTGCATACAGTATTCTTCAGAGTTTGCCATACTTCTTCTATATTGGTTTGTAAGGTTGCTAGTTATTCATTTAATCTCCTTTGGTACAGGTGTCTGATACTGTCCTCTTCAAGCAAGTATACCTTATAAACGCTTATCTTGTTGGTTTGTTACTTGTTTAGTTGTTTTCTTTCATTTTGTAAAAAGATCTATTCATGAGATTAGTAAGAAATGATATTATCCTATATCTCCTCTATAAACTCTTGTATCCCTTACTTGGACTGCTAGCTTATCATTTATTAAGATGTAATCAATTATTGATGTAAGACCTCTGCTGGCCGAAGTATATTTGTGTATATCCTTTTTCTCGAAAAGTGAATTTGTGATTTTTAAATTGTTGTAAGTGGCAAAATCTCTTAGTAATTTTCCATTTTCGTTACATATTGATTCTCCAAACGTACCTATAACAACTGTTACCGGGATAGTTCCTATTCTGGCATTGAAATCACGGATCATAGTAATCTGATCAGTAGCACTGTATTTACTCAGAGTCTTCTGTAATTCTTCATAGAAGCTTTCAGACTCATCTTTTTTCCCTTCTTCAGGTGCATATTCATTTGTAAAGGTGGCACTACCCCATATCAGTTTCAGCCTGACTGTAAGTATTCTTTCACTTATGTATGTACAATCTTGAATGTCTTTTACCCATTTTTTATGCCGGAGTAGTGCTACACCTTTTCCTGCTCCTTTATGTTGTTCAATACCACTATAGAACATAATGTACTCCCTTACATATTTATTTCCTCTTAATTTCTTTTTAGTTTCTGTGAGTGCTACACCACTGATATTCATGTCGCTTAGTATATACTGCGTCAAACGAGTCTCAGGACTGAAGATAACAACAACAACAACAGTATATTTACTAGTTCTACCTCCTTTTGGAAATTCCTCTCACATTCCAGGTTGCTACTTTGATGTGTGCATTTATCCATTTTCGTTTGTCCTTTTCCATAGCCTTGTCATTTACCTTTGACGCCGTCCTGTTTCTGAGGCTCGTTAGGGTACCGGGAGTAGTCTGTGTTTTCTGAGAGTTGGTTACCAGCCACCTGCTTAACCCCCTTCTAGGAGGACCAGGATTTTCTTTCAGGGTTGTCTACCTTAGCTGATATGTTCCGGTTATTTAAAGGCACCAGAAATAAGTTCACCTTTCATGCTCTCCCATTGGCTTTGTAGCCTGTGTCCACTGTGTGTCATACATTGCCCAGGGGGTCTCACGACTCATGCCTTCTAGGATGTGGGGGTAGGGTTTGTTGGCAGAGCTGCATTGAAATCCTTGAGGTCTGATTGATTTCTCAAATGTCAGTGAACATTTACCAGGGTTTTGTTTCTGCAAACAGGTATCGGCAGCCTGAGCAGACTCCGGGCTTCTTTGCCAACCTTCGATTGTTGAAGAATAGAAAAGAGAAATGAAAGACACCTTCAGTCCTTGAAACCTAATACCATCGGGGTCAAAAGAGTTGGGCAAGGGAGGCCGATAGGAAAGAAAACAGAAGAACCCTCACACAAGTAAGTGGGAGTAATGGCAGACTTAGCTAAGGGCCCATGTTGTTGCCACCCACATACTCCCAAGACAGGAGATTTTTATAAAAGACTCATTTCCCGAAGTCAGTCGATTTCATCCGAACTTGGACTGTACGAACAAATAGCGGACAAGCCTGGTACAATATTTTTACTTTAATATTATCAACACCACAGGTGTTTATTAAATGGCACCGCATGGAACTGCACTGGAAGTCTAAATTAATGGATCTGTAGACGTGTTGGGGAAACTTAACAATGATAAGTACCAAAGAAATTGATCAAGAAATATCTTGCAAATTATCGAGTAGCTACCTACTTCTAGACCGCCAGCATGACACAGGTGCACTGTGTCGGATAAATCAGTACATTCCGCTTACGCTCTAACTTGTTAGGTCCCATGTCACCGATTGTGGTGTCACCGCCAGACACCACACTTGCTAGGTGGTAGCCTTTAAAGCGGCCGCGGTCCGTTAGTATACGTCGGACCCGCGTGTCGCCCTATCAGAGATTGCAGACCGAGCGCCGCCACACGGCAGGTCTAGAGAGACTTCCTAGCACTCGCCCCAGTTGTACAGCCGACTTTGCTAGCGATGGTTCACTGACAAAATACGCTCTCATTTGCCGAGACGATAGTTAGCATAGCCTTCAGCTACGTCATTTGCTACGACCTAGCAAGGCGCCATTACCAGTTACTATTGATGCTGTAAAACATGTGCCGTCAAGAGCGATGTTCACCAATTATGGATTAAAGTTAAGTATTCCAGCAGCTACGTACTTTTTTTGTTAGTCTAATTTCCTTGACCTGTTCCAGACCTCACGCCAGCCTGCGTGAGCTAAAACGCGTGCCTTTCGGCTTCCTCTCATGGTGGGTTGGCTGTCTTGCCAATCCACAACACCGATAATCTGTGTCTGCTCCACCATCTCGTAAAATCCAAGGTTGCTTACACGTCGACATTGAAAACTCTGCATCGTCTACGAGCAACTGTTGTTAATTGAAATTAGTATATGGTACTTGATATGCTGTCAAAATTTTAAAAATCTGATTGAGCACTGATATTTATCCACTTACGCCACGAATAATATTTGTATCTACAGATGAATATCACATATGGTTACTAATCTCTTACTTTAAAATTATCAGGTCTGCCGTGAAGCACAGCAGCCCAGTGCCAGGGATACTCTCTCATCTCCACAGCGTGCAATTTACCTGCTCTGTCACAGAACGAATGTGACATGCCTTTAAGATAGAGACGACTGCTTATTTGATCGAAGAAATATGAACTGCGTCACAGAAAAGATATGGTAGGCAGAATGTCTTATTGAGACTTAATTGCGAGAGTGATCTGCCTGCGTGGGGACTTCTGACAGCAGCGTGTGCCATCTGCTGAGGTGTGGACGCTGCGGGACAGTTTCAAAACACTGCTACCTGAAAAGCAGTATAAATCTATGTCAACTGTGCAAAGTGATACCACATATATTATCCAAATGACTGCTTATTTTTCGCTCTATACTCTGTTTACCCAACATCACTCTTCGACGGGAACTGTTGGGTGACACAAAGATGTATTGTATGTGAAAGATTTTACTAGATTCGGCCCGTGAAGTAAAACTCATTTTCGAGATCAGTTTCACATGCTAGAAAGCCACATCACAATGTCACTAGTGAATTTATTGGCTTATGCAGTTCATTCACAAAGCCTCTTCCAAACTTTTCTTTTCTCCTGCAGGCATGTTTACCTTGTCGTATCTACGGATCAACAGAGTTACCTTTTGCGAGGCCTGCGCTTTGTCATTCATTATTGTAGAGTCTGCAAGCTGTTGGAGGTAGGGCCGGCCGCGGTGGTCTAGTGGTTCTAGGCGCTCAGTCCGGAACCGCGCGACTGCTACGGTCGCAGGTTCGAATCCTGCCTCGGGCATGGATGTGTGTGATGTCCTTAGGTTAGTTAGGTTTAAGTAGTTCTAAGTTATAGGGGACTGATGACCACAGATGTTAAGTCCCATAGTGCTCAGGGCCATTTTTTTTGTTGGAGGTAGGTTTGTTGTTGTTGTGGTCTTCAGTCCCGAGACTGGTTTGATACAGCTCTCCATGCTACTCTATCCTGTGCAAGCTTCTTCATCTCCCAGTACCTACTGCAACCTACATCCTTCTGAATCTGCTTAGTGTATTCATCTCTTGGTCTCCCTCTACGAGTTTTACCCTCCACGCTGCCCTCCAATGCTAAATTTGTGATCCCTTGATGCCTCAAAACATGTCCTACCAACCGATCCCTTCTTCTAGTCAAGTTGTGCCACAAATTTCTCTTCTCCCGAATCCTATCCAATACCTCCTCATTAGTTACGTGATCTACCCACCTTATCTTCAGCATTCTTCAGTAGCACCACATTTCGAAAGCTTCTATTCTCTTCTTGTCCAAACTACACTCATGGAAATTGAAATAAGAACACCGTGAATTCATTGTCCCAGGAAGGGGAAACTTTATTGACACATTCCTGGGGTCAGATACATCACATGATCACACTGACAGAACCACAGGCACATAGACACAGGCAACAGAGCATGCACAATGTCGGCACTAGTACAGTGTATATCCACCTTTCGCAGCAATGCAGCCTGCTATTCTCCCATGGAGACGATCGTAGAGATGCTGGATGTAGTCCTGTGGAACGGCTTGCCATGCCATTTCCACCTGGCGCCTCAGTTGGACCAGCGTTCGATGACGGTTTGGATGTACCGTGCACTATTCAGTGTCCCCTCGACGATCACCAGTGGTGTACGGCCAGTGTAGGAGATCGCTCCCCACACCATGATTCCGGGTGTTGGCCCTGTGTGCCTCGGTCGTATGCAGTCCTGATTGTGGCGCTCACCTGCACGGCGCCAAACACGCATACAACCATCATTGGCACCAAGGCAGAAGCGACTCTCATCGCTGAAGACGACACGTCTCCATTCGTCCCTCCATTCACGCCTGTCGCGACACCACTGGAGGCGGGCTGCACAATGTTGGGGCGTGAGCGGAAGACGGCCTAACGGTGTGCGGGACCGTAGCCCAGCTTCATGGAGACGGTTGCGAATGGTCCTCGCCGATACCCCAGGAGCAACAGTGTCCCTAATTTGCTGGGAAGTGGCGGTGCGGTCCCCTACGGCACTGCGTAGGATCCTACGGTCTTGGCGTGCATCCGTGCGTCGCTGCGGTACGGTCCCAGGTCGACGGGCACGTGCACCTTCCGCCGACCACTGGCGACAACATCGATGTACTGTGGAGACCTCACGCCCCACGTGTTGAGCAATTCGGCGGTACGTCCACCCGGCCTCCCGCATGCCCACTATACGCCCTCGCTCAAAGTCCGTCAACTGCACATACGGTTCACGTCCACACTGTTGCGGCATGCTACCAGTGTTAAAGACTGCGATGGAGCTCCGTATGCCACGGCAAACTGGCTGACACTGACGGCGGCGGTGCACAAATGCTGCGCAGCTAGCGCCATTCGATGGCCAACACCGCGGTTCCTGGTGTGTCCGCTGTTCCGTGCGTGTGATCATTGCTTGTACAGCCCTCTCGCAGTGTCCGGAGCAAGTATGGTGGGTCTGACACACCGGTGTCAATGTGTTCTTTTTTCCATTTCCAGGAGTGTAGTTATCGTCCATGTTTCACTTCCATACATGGCTACACTCCATACAAATACTTTCAGAAACGACTTCCTGACACTTAAATCTATACTCGATGTTAACAAATTTCTCTTCTTCAGAAACGATTTCCTTGCCATTGCCAGTCTACATTTTATATCCTCTCTACTTCGACCATCATCAGTTATTTTACTCCCTAAATAGCAAAAATCCTTTACTACTTTAAGTGCCTCATTTCCTAATCTCATTCCATCAGCATCACCCGATTTAGTTTGACTACATTCCATTATCCTTGTTTTGCTTTTGTTGATGTTCATCTTATATCCTCCTTTCAAGACACTGTTCATTCCGTTCAACTGCTCTTCCAAGTCCTTTGCTGTCTCTGACAGAATTACAATGTCATCGGCGAACCTCAAAGTTTTTACTTCTTCTCCATGAATTTTAATACCTACTCCGAATTTTTCTTTTGTTTCCTTTACTGCTTGCTCAATATACAGATTGAATAACATCGGGGAGAGGCTACAACCCTGTCTCACTCCTTTCCCAACCACTGCTTCCCTTTCATGCCCCTCGACTCTTATAACTGCCATCTGGTTTCTGTATAAATTTTAAATTGCCTTTCGCTCCCTGTATTTTACCCCTGCCACCTTCAGAATTTGAAAGAGAGTATTCCAGTTAACATTGTCAAAAGCTTTCTCCAAGTCTACAAATGCTAGAAACGTAGGTTTGCCTTTCCTTAATCTTTCTTCTAAGATAAGTCGTAAGGTTAGTATTGCCTCACGTGTTCCAACATTTCTACGGAATCCAAACTGATCTTCCCCGAGGTCCGCTTCTACCAGTTTTTCCATTCGTCTGTAAAGAATTCGCGTTAGTATTTTGCAGCTGTGACTTATTAAACTGATAGTTCGGTAATTTTCACATCTGTCAACACCTGCTTTCTTTGGGACTGGAATTATTATATTCTTCTTGAAGTCTGAGGGTATTTCGCCTGTCTCATACATCTTGCTCACCAGATGGTAGAGTTTTGTCATAACCGGCTCTCCCAAGGCCATCAGTAGTTCTAATGGAATGTTGTCTATTCCTGGGGCCTTGTTTCGACTCAGGTCTTTCAGTGCTCTATCAAACTCTTCACGCAGTATCGTATCTCCTATTTCATCTTCATCTACGTCCTCTTCCATTTCCATAATATTGTCCTCAAGTACATCGCCCTTGTATAAACCCTCTATATACTCCTTCCACCTTTCTGCCGTCCCTTCTTTGCTTAGAACTGGGTTGCCATCTGAGCTCTTGATATTCATACAAGTGGTTCTCTTCTCTCCAAAGGTCTCTTTAATTTTCCTGTAGGCAGTATCTATCTTACCCCTAGTGAGACAAGCCTCTACATCCTTACATTTGTCCTCTAGCCATCCCTGCTTAGCCCTTTTGCACTTCCTGTCGACCTCATTTTTGAGACGTTTGTGTTCCTTTTTGCCTGCTTCATTTACTGCATTTTTATATTTTCTCCTTTCATCAATTAAATTCAATATTTCTTCTGTTACCCAAGGATTTCTATTAGCTCTCGTCTTTTTACCTACTTGATCGTCTGCTGCCTTCACTACTTCATCCCTCAGAGCTACCCATTCTTCTTCTACTGTATTTCTTTCCCCCATTCCTGTCAATTGTTCCCTTATGCTCTCGCTCAAACTCTCTACAACCTCTGGTTTAGTCAGTTTATCCAGGTCCCATCTCCTTAAATTCCCACCTTTTTGCAGTTTCTTCAGTTTCGATCTGCGGTTCATAACCAATAGATTGTGGTCAGAATCCACATCTGCCCCTGGAAATGTCTTACAATTTAAAACCTGGTTCCTAAATCTCTGTCTTACCATTATATAATCTATCTGATGCCTTTTAGTATCTCCAGGATTCTTCCGGGTATACAACCTTCTTTTATGATTCTTGAACCAAGTGTTAGCTATGATTAAGTTATGCTCTGTGCAAAATTCTACAAGGCGGCTTCCTCTTTCATTTCTCTCCCCCAATCCATATTCACCTACTATGTTTCCTTCTCTCCCTTTTCCTACTGACGAATTCCAGTCACCCATGACTATTAAATTTTCGTCTCCCTTCACTACCTGAATAATTTCTTTTATCTAGTCATACATTTCATCAATTTCTTCATCATCTGCAGAGCTAGTTGGCATATAAACTTGTACTACTGTAGTAGGCATGGGCTTTGTGTCTATCTTGGCCACGATAATGCGTTCACTATGCTGTTTGTAATAGCTTACCCGCATTCCAATTTTTTTATTCATTATTAAACCTACTCCTGCATTACCCCTATTTGATTTTGTATTTATAACCCTGTAATCACCTGACCAAAAGTCTTGTTCCTCCTGCCACCGAACTTCACTAATTCCCACTATATCTAACTTTATCCTATCCATTTCCCTTTTTAAATTTTCTAACCTACCTGCCCGATTAAGGGATCTGACATTCCACGCTCCGATCCGTAGAACGCCAGTTTTCTTTCTCCTGATAACGACGTCCTCTTGAGTAGTCCCCGCCCGGAGATCCGAATGGGGGACTATTTTACCTCCGGAAAATTTTACCCAAGAGGACGCCATCATCATTTAATCATACAGTAAAGCTGCATATCCTCGGGAAAAATTACGGCTGTAGTTTCCCCTTGATTTCAGCCGTTCGCAGTACCAGCACAGCAAGGCCGTTTTGGTTAATGTTACAAGGCCAGATCATTCAATCATCCAGACTGTTGCCCCTGCAACTACTGAAAAGGCTGCTGCACCTCTTCAGTAACCACACGTTTGTCTGGCCTCTCAACAGATACCCCTCCGTTGTGGTTGCACCTACGGTACGGCCATCTGTATCGCTGAGGCACGCAAGCCTCCCCACCAACGGCAAGGTCCATGGTTCATGGGGGGTAGGGTAGTGACTCGAAAGCACAGCCGACTGTCGATCGTGGAAAATCCTCCGCGGCTGGTGTCCGACCGATGAAGAGCGAGACCACTGACGGAGAAAGCTCTCGTAAATGTTTATGACTTTGAGCCTTTACTGTATTAGTAATAATGGATGAACTAGCAGTAAAATGCATTAAATTAGATGCTTTTCAAAGGGCTGTTGTCGAGTTTGCATTTAGAAAACGAATATCTACGGGTGCGATAGCTAATAGGGTTCGGTTTCAGGAGACTAGATATTTCCTGGATATCTTTTTCACACTTTATAGACCAAAAAGCGTCTAATTAACCAACCTATTAAAATCAGCCGCGTCAGGTGGTTAAAATCCCACGAGCTGTCGACCGAGCTCTCCCCGGTCATTGTCAACTCGTAAGACTGACTGCTGTGTCGCCGTGGCCGCGTCGTTATATAGCCGTTCTGCTGGCTGTGACGTCACTGGTGCTCTCTTCCTCGCCATATATGGAAATGTTTTCATTCCGCGTCCGTCGCTCCCGTTTTATCATTGCGATAGCCGGGTCCCAGGCTGTGCTGAGCTGCAAACCTCCGTCCTTGTTGATGGTGTTTTCAGAGGTTTTTATTTCAATAGCTTCTTTTATGACACTATCCCAAAATCCTTTCGTCTTCATTACGAAAGATGTTTCGTCGAATAGAATTCGGTGTCCATTTTCTAAGGCGTGTTCTGCCACGGCTGATTTTTCTGGATAGCGTAGGCGTAAGCACCTCTCGTGTTCCGTCCGGTGTTGCTCCACAGTGCATACTGTTTGGCCGACGTAGTAACAGCCACACTGACATGGTACCTTGTACACTCCAGGCGTTCTAAGCCCTAGATCGTCCTTCACAGGCCTCATGAGCTGAAGAATTTTTGCTGGGGGCCTGAACGCCGATGAAATGTTATATCTCTTCCGGAGCCGGCTAAATCAGTTTTTCACTAGCCTACAGCTTTGTCTTGATGAAGTCAGGTGAAGTAAAACAGACGTGCAATAGTACAAAGAATATGAGTTAAATGCCATCCGAAATTAGAGATGATTGATAATCTGTTTAAGAAACTGGAGACTTTTCAAGAGACATGTTCAAGCTGGGAGTTGAAGGAAGTAGTTCATCTGCTTATTAACATGAATCAAAATAAAGGTTTTATGCAGGACTAAACACGAAACTGCCCAAGGTGATAGCAGGTAAAAACACGGTAATAAATTGTAAGTCAAATGCTTGTTTTAGATGGTCGATTTTGGCTTGTTTATGTCCGGCAAAACTGCGAGTGTGAATACTGACCACACGTAAACACAAAAAGCTTTGCCAACATACTGTTCCCTGAAAAGCTGAAACGTGTACACATTTTCGAGAAACAAAACGGAAACGTCTCTAATAATATTCAGATTTTGAATGGATGGTTGTGGAAGACAAGGGAAATTACCTAGAATTCTGAGTTGTACATCTACATTTCACAAGCATGTATATTTATTGATGTTGTAGGTTGATCAGAAAGATATATGTCATTTCTGCTGCATAAAAACTTGCCGAGGTTCGCAAGTAGTGGTATTACTGGTGATCAGCATTACACTGTAGTTTATGAACGGCGTCTGTCCTATTTTCATTTCAAGGGAAAGTTAGATGCACATTTAGTTGACTGTGGACAGTTTAAAGCAGTCACCAGTGTCACACCTAGTGGCAGAACGAGTTTTTAAAATTTATAAATACCAGCAAGAAACTGGTATTGCGTTTCGTGAATTATGCTGATGCAGAATGCATATCAGAACCAGACGGTAGTTGCAGTTGTGGCAGGGAGTCCGGTTTGCATACTGATCAGGTATATTTACATAATCATTCAGCATAGCCTACTACGTACACTGCAGCTATGACCAGGAATATTCCGAGTTTACATTCTATAAATTGATAGAGGTAGCGAAGTTTCACTGAACAGCTCTATGCAACTGCAGACTGTAAATAAGTTTTTATTGCAAAATAAAAGAAGGATGGTAATGAGGCTTGAGGAGATTTATCATATTTGCCAGGAACAGTTTGAGGAGGATGATGTACACTACTAGCCATTAAAATGCTACACCAAGAAGGAATGCAGGTGATAAACAGGTATTCATTGGACAAATATATTATACTAAAACTGACGTGTGATTACATTTTCACGCAATTTGGGTGCATAGATCGTGAGAAATCAGTACCCAGAACAACCACCTCTGGCCGTAATAATAGCCTTGATACGCCCGGGCATTGAGCCAAACAGAGCTTGGATGGCGTGTACAAAAACAGCTGCCCATGCAGCTTCAACACGATACCACAGTTCATTAAGAGTAGTGACTGGCGTATTGTGACGAGCCAGTTGCTCGGAGACCATTGACCAGACGTTTTCAATTAGTGAGAGATCTGGAGAATGTGCTGGCCAGGGCAGCAGTCGAACATTTTCTATATCCAGAAAGGCCCGTACAGGACCTGCAACATGCGGTCGTGCATTGTCCTGCTGAAATGCAGGGTTTCGCAGGGATCAAATGAAGGGTGGAGCCACGGTTCGTAACACATCTGAAATGTAACGTCCACTGTTCAAAGTGCCGTCAATGCGAACGAGAGGTGACCGAGACGTGCAACCAATGGCACCCCATACCATCACGCCAGGTGATACGCCAGTATGGCGATGACGAAAACACACTTCCAATGTGCGTTCACCGCGATGTCGCCAAACATGGATGCGACCATCATGATGCTGTAAACAGAACCTGGATTCATCCGAAACAATGACGTTTTGCCATTCGTCGGTGAGTACACCATCTCAGGCGCTCCTGTCTGTGATGCAGCATCAAGGGTAACCGCAGCCATGGTCTCCAAGCTGATAGTCCATGCCGCTGCAAACGTCGTCGAACTGTTCGTGCAGGTGGTTGTGGCCTTGTAAACGTCCCCATCTGTTGTCTCAGGGATCGAGACGTGGCTGCACGATCCGTTACAGCCATGCGGATAAGATGCCTGTCATTTCGACTGATAGTGATACGAGGCCGTTGGGATCCAGCACTGCGTTCCATATTACCCTCCTGAACCCACCGATCCCATTTTCTGCTTACAGTCATTGGATCTCAACCAACGCGAGCAGCAATGTCGCGATACGATAAACCGCAATCGCGATAGGCTACAATCCGACCTTTATCAAAGTCGGAAACGTAATGGTACGCATTTCTCCTCCTTACACGAGGCATCACAACAACGTTTCACCAGGCAACGCCGGTCAACTGCTGTTTGTGTATGAGAAATCGGTTGGAAACTTTCCTCATGTCAGCACGTTGTAGGTGTCGCCACAGGCGCCAACCTCGTGTGAATGCTCTGAAGAGCTAATCATTTGCATATCACAGCATCTTCTTCCTGTCGGTTAAATTTCGCGTCTGTAGCACGTCACCTTCCTGGTGTAGCAATTTTAATGGCCAGTAGTGTAAAACACCGAGACCACTGCCATGTCACCGATGCGTTCCGAGGTGCACCACATCCCAGTCGCATGTGAATTATAGTCCTCGCTGTATTCCACAGTCTGGGTAATATGAAATGTATTTCTTGATTCCGAAAGATATCAGATAGCAATGAAGAAATTAAACGAAATCCAGGTTGCATTTCTATTCTATCGTCGAAATTTGAGAAATATAAACCTTTTGTGAGTATTTCAGAGTTGCCTGAAGTGCGCTACTGCAGTATGAGTTTCTGATTTATTGAATCGGTAAATTTCTTGATGTACTCCCTTGAAAAATGTGTATCATACCTAAAATCAGATGAACTCAAGATAATGAGGACTTTTTTCCCTAATGATCGAGAGGTTTGCTTAGTTAATCAGAAGGGAACTTTTCCATATGAGTATGTGAACAACGAATCGATTATACTGGTATCAGTTAGAATCAATCGAAGAGTTTGTAAGTTTGTTAACAGGCGAAACAATAAGTACCAAAGAGCCTGCAGTGTATGAGAAGTATTAAAGTGTAAAGCACCTCCAGACTATTTCGATTTATGATTATTGAAATCTGATGTGCTGCTTCTTACTTTCGCGGTCTTCATCTTAAGACGTGCGTGTGAGGTCCTGTTTATTACATTTCTGTACACAGCTGGCGCGGGGCGCTCTGCGAAAAATTCTAAAGCAGTATTGAAACTTGAATGAGATTTTCACTCTGCAGCGGAGTGTGCGCTGATATGAAACTTCCTGGCAGATTAAAACTAAGTTGTGCTTCGGTAGCTCAGTTGGTAGAGCACTTGCCCGCGAAAGGCAAAGGTCCCGAGTTCGAGTCTCGGTCGGGCACACAGTTTTAATCTGCCAGGAAGTTTCATATCAGCGCACACTCCGCTGCAGAGTGAAAATCTCATTCTGGAAACATCCCCCAGGCTGTGGCTAAGCCATGTCTCCGCAATATCCTTTCTTTGAGGAGTGCTAGTTCTGCAAGGTTCGCAGGAGAGCTTCTGTAAAGTTTGGAAGGTAGGAGACGAGGTACTGGCAGAAGTAAAGCTGTGAGTACCGGGCGTGAGTCGTGCTTCGGTAGCTCAGTTGGGGCGCAGTCGGCTTTTGGCGGCCGTGGTGTGCGGACCTCCGGCGTGTGCTGTGCGCTGCGGTCTGCTGCGCTCCGCTCGGTAAGTCAAGCGTCTGTTGCAGTAGTTACTGCGTTATTTGAGACTCTTGATGGATTCATATTAGAAGGAGAGATGGATCAGCCTAATAGGAGAGACACATTGAAATTTGTTTTTGACCAGAAAGGGCAGAGACCGAATTCGTTCGAAATTGAGACTTGGTTAGAAGAAGTTGTGAAAATTTCGTTTGAGGATATTATAGGCATTCACCTTTCAATTGTGAGTAGTATTGTGTATGTCAAGCTTAAAAACACGGAATTGTGTGACAAAATTGTTGAATCTAGTGGCGGAACATTTAAGTTCAAACATCACGATGGCAATGTTAGTGAAGTTCGTGTTACGAATGCTGGCTTTGGATTAAGAACTGTCCGTATCTTTGAGCTACCATTTGAAATCACCGCTGTGCAGATCAATTCCGTGATAGCTCCTTATGGGAGAATAATCAGCAACTTTGCAGAAAAGTGATCTCCTGCTCACAAGTTCCCCGTCTTGAATGGTATCAGGCAACTGCGAGTGGATTTACACAAGCACATACCCTCGTATATAAATGTTTGTGGTTATCGGGCTATAGTAATATATGATGGGCAGCCAAGAACCTGCGCGTCTTGCGGCGGCACAGGCCATGTCCTCTCGCAGTGTATACAACGCCGAGTGGCCCAGCTACCTGCGGGCGAAGCTGTGGGACCCCCAGCCATGTCAACGTTGCCTGTAACTTACGCAGCGGCAGCCGCTGGACAACTCCATACGCGTGACGCTCCTGACGCTACTCGGGTCGCTACCCAGGATGATGCAGCTCCCGACAATGAAGTGATAATGGAAGTTAGCGACTCGACGGGGACAACACAGCCAAAGAGTCAAGAAAAAGAACCAAATATCTCTGTTCAAATAGAACAAACTCCTGAACCGGTTATAGTCCTTCAGAATGAGCAGTCTCCAGAAAACCACAAGGAAATCAACCCATCACTTGCCAGAGAACAAGACCGAGCGCAAGATACCCAAGATGTCATGGAAAACGATGAAACCTCCCCAAGAGTCAGTCCTCCAAGGAAACATAAAAAGAGGAGACTAGCTCATAAGGGCGCTGAGCAACTGGCACCCCCTTTGCGAGAAAAAGCAAAGCAGATTAGCAACAAACTGCATGAAGAACAACATCGTAATCCGGTTCTGAGTATGCAGGCACCTGACCCCTTGCAAGCCAAATCAAATACACCATGCCCCATGTCAACGGAGCAGTCGTCAAACGAGAGGTTGAAGCTGATAGTAAATTTCGATGCAGACAAGGTTTTCCCTGATACTAGAAATGCAGAAAAAGAGACATCGAAAGCTAATCAACACAAAACCTGGGCTGATGAATCGGATGAAATGCATCAAGATGAAGATTTGAACGAAACTGGAGGAACGGAACAGACTTCTGCCCCAAGAGATCAACTGAAGGCGATGAATACATCATTGCCGGAACATACATGTGAAAAAGGATTTTCCTCCGACAGCACTTCGTATGACGAATACTGACTTCGGTAATGAATAGGACAATATGAACGCAGCGCAAGCCTACAAAATCGCTACGTTGAACATTAATAAGATACGCTCCTCCCTGCATTTACAACATCTGCAAGACTTTCTATACGCAGCTGACGTTGATACACTACTGTTACAGGAAGTAACAGATATTAAATTAGAGAAGATACGTGGATACAACGCCACAATAAACCCCGGTTACGGTGCAGAGCTGGGAACCGCAATTCTCACGAAAGAAGGCATCCGTGTCACACAAATAGCAAAACTTGAAAACAGCAGAGGGGTTGCAGCGACTGTTAACAATGCCCGCATCATCAACGTTTATGCACCGTCAGGCAACAATAACAGGCGTGCTAGAGCGGATTTTTTTAGAAGGGAAATCGTTCATCTCTTCGGTACACGTCAAGATTATATAATCCTAGCCGGCGATTTTAATTCTGTACTTAGCCCGAAAGACCAGACACCGAATTTCAACAAGTCCGTAGAACTGGAAAGAATAGTCCACCAAATGCAGTTAACCGATACCTGGGAACATACCCATGGCGCACAGGCCGGTTTCACATATTTTAACAGTCACTCAGCAAGCAGGCTAGACAGAATTTACGTGTCGTCCAACCTTAAGAACCATGTACTCCAGTCTGAGGTCTGGCCCACTATGTTTTCTGACCATGCCGCGTACATCACCACAGTAAATTTGGAAAAACAAGAGACTTACCGAGCGAGGGGCATATGGAAACTCAACATTACACATCTCCAAGATGAGGAATGTCGCGTAGCATTTACTAATGTGTGGCAAGAATGCGAGAAACGATTCCCGCGATACAGTTCTGCCATAGCTTGGTGGTTACAATGTGCGAAGCCTAAAATAAGAAGAATGCTGATGGATTACTCGCGACAGAAAAGTTTCTGGATTAAAAAGACGACTGAATTTTATTTTAGCTGCCTTAGAGACCTGTACACCTTGGACACACGATTAATGGAGAACTTTAGCCGGATTCAGAAAGTCAAAGCAAAACTTTTGGCGCTGAAGCGGCGACAGTCAGAAGGTTTTAAAGTCAGAGCGAGACTACACAACATTGTAGAAGGGGAAGAAACGGCTATGTACCATGTAATGCGTGAGAATAAGAGAGGAAACAGAAAAATACTGACAGAAGTTAAGTTACCTGATGGGACCAGGCACACAAAACAGCATGAAATTCAAAACGCTGTTCATAAATATATCTCAGATATGATGTCCACCAAACCTACCGTCGACGAGGCGCGGCGTGATCTTGTTAGAAACGTATCAGGACGAATTAGTACAGAGCAAGTAGAAAATCTCATGGCCGAAGTAGAAGAGGACGAATTGAAAGACGCAATAGCACAGAGTCCTAAAAATAAGTCTCCAGGACCTGACGGTATCCCCGTGGAATTCTACCAAGTGTTCTGGCCACAAATGAAAAGCAAGTTGCTATGTATGTACAACGAAATCATGAGTGGCACTGTTGCCGCTCCCAAAGAATTTCCTGAAGGGATCATAGTTCTAATTCCTAAAAACTCACTTAGCAAAGCGATTGAAAACCTTCGCCCAGTAACATTACTCAACAGTGATTACAAAATTATGGCCCGCGTATTAGCAAGAAGAATAAAAATGGTTATTAACTCTGTAACTGGCACGTACCAAACATGTATAGGCAAAGACAGAAACATTTATCAGAATATATGCGAATATAGGGATATAATATCAACCGCAAATGTATGCCGAATAAAATGTGCTTTAGTATCATTAGACTTCGAGAAGGCGTTTGACAGGGTCGATCATAAGTATCTTCTTGGTATCATGGAAGTAATGGGATTCCCACCACGATTCGTGAGGATTATTCAACAAATTCTGAAAAACAGTGTAGCACGAATAATGATAAACGGACAACTAAGTAGAGAGATTGAATTGACTGGATTCGTACGTCAAGGTTGCCCAATGTCAATGGCCCTTTTCGCAATAGCAATAGAACCTCTCCTCGCGACACTCACGCATCACCTGCAAGGATTGTGTATAAACGGCAAGAAAATAGTGTGCAACGCCTACGCAGATGATGTGGGCGTCCTGGTTATAAATGAAGATGAAGTGGCGAAAGCTCTTCAGATTGTACACACATATGAACTTGCTTCTGGCGCCAAACTAAATAAAAGGAAGTCAGGCATCATGAACCTAGGCAGAGGAATATCCATGCAAAATCGGGGACAATTGACGGAAGTATCCACATTGAAATGTTTGGGTATTGAATTTAGGAGCAACATCCAACACACTATTGCCGTCAATTATAAAAGACTACTTGCAAGCATACGAGCATCTGTACAAGGAAACAGTATGAGGCAACTGGACGAGATACAGAAAATCAAACTAGTAAATGTGTATATAACATCCAAACTTAACTATGTTGTCCAAGCTTTTCCGATGCCATTAGAAACAGCCAGAAGAATTTTATCCGCGATAGGAAGCTTTGTATGCCAAGGCAACATTTTCAAAGTGAAGTTCAATACACTAACACTCCCAACAAGGAAAGGAGGTTTAAACCTTGTTGATGTCAGTTACAAGTCACGAGCGTTATATGTGTGTCGAATGTGCAAGCAATGGAAACAGATGCCCGACAGCTTAACGGCCCACTTGCTGAATGAAATTGCTCCAACAAGCATGCAGCCGCCTATAGATGTGAAGCATATACCAGCTGGTCTTTGTCACCTGAAAACTTTTCTCGTTGAGTACAGTTATATCTCCTCGAGGCTCTCAGAACAGCAGTTGAAGAGAGTAAAGGACATCTATACATATTTGATGGAAGCTAAGGACGGAAATATTATTGAAAGAAAATACCCCAACAACGACTGGTCTGCAATTTGGAAAAATATCGACGATCGGAACTTACCCTCTAAGGTGAAAGCAACTTGGTATAATGCAGTCAACAGGAAAGTTTCAACTAATTCCAAATTGCACGCTATACATCTCACAAATTCGCCCTTGTGCGCGTCATGTAACCTTCTTGACACTGAAGAACACCGATTCGTGTGTGAAAGAGTAAGAGACATATGGCATATAGTTAAGCAGAAATTAGCGACCGTTAACAGAACATCTCCAACCGTTCTCACCGCCGCAGATTTTCTGACTCCAGACGCAGTGCCATACCCTGATACGAAAAGAAATGCTGTTAACTGGCTAAAAGGGCACACTGTGCACTATATCTTGAAGGCAGAAAATAAAAGCAAAGAAGATTATTGGGTGTATCTAACGACTCAGCACCATCATCTCATGCGGACAAAAGACTACAAAAAAAATTACGCATGCTTCCTAAATAGAATCATGGAATAAAATTAAACAGAGAACAATAGACAGATTAAGATTGGTACGGAATTCAGAGATGTCAGCCTTGCACGATTACAGATACCTGGAACCGGAATGTCTTCGATCCTTTCACGAGACACAGCAGAAAAGAAATCAAGTCCGTGGCAAGACGCACAGGACTATATCCTCATGAAGAAATTAGACATCAAGTTTTATGTATTGTATTTTATTTTATTTTTTTTTAATTATCTTATGCCATACGCGGAGAAGTTTTAAGTTCTAAAAAAACGTTCTTCAAGGGGTTGCAAGATTTTATGTTTTCCTTATGAAGATGAGAGACTTCACGTATCAGTTTATTTTAATATACTTATCTTTCCATTAGCAAGAGGAAGATTCATTACCTTTAATTAATATTAAGAAGAAACATTTATTTCTCATTTCTGTTAGCTAAGGTAATTTAGACATCCAGCTTACAGAAAAAAAATTAAGAAGCCGAAATAAAAAAAAAAAATAAAAAAAAATAAAAAAAATAAAAAAATAAAATAAAACAAAAAAAATACAAAACAAGAAAAAGTGGCCGAGCACTCGCAAAAAGTAAGAAAAATGAGGACTTGGCATCAAAAACATAAAAAAGTACATACAATAAAAAAAGTAAAAAAAAGTTGGTAGAAGGATGGACTCATAATAACAATGATAATAATAATAAAAACGACAAAAGCAAAGAGGCTAGCCGAAGAAGGCAAAGCAAGGTGAGCGTTTGGAAGGGCTGTGAGGGGAGAAGGGAGGCAAAAAAAAAAAAAAAAAAAAAAAAAAAGTTGGTAGAGCACTTGCCCGCGAAAGGCAAAGGTCCCGAGTTCGAGTCTCGGTCGGGCACACAGTTTTAATCTGCCAGGAAGTTTCATATCAGCGCACACTCCGCTGCAGAGTGAAAATCTCATTCTGGAAACATCCCCCAGGCTGTGGCTAAGCCATGTCTCCGCAATATCCTTTCTTTGAGGAGTGCTAGTTCTGCAAGGTTCGCAGGAGAGCTTCTGTAAAGTTTGGAAGGTAGGAGACGAGGTACTGGCAGAAGTAAAGCTGTGAGTACCGGGCGTGAGTCGTGCTTCGGTAGCTCAGTTGGTAGAGCACTTGCCCGCGAAAGGCATAGGTCCCGATTTCGAGTCTCGGTCGGGCACACAGTTTTAATCCGCCAGGAAGTTTCATATCAGCGCACACTCCGCTGCAGAGTGAAAATCTCATTCTGGAAACATCCCCCAGGCTGTGGCTAAGCCATGTCTCCGCAATATCCTTTCTTTGAGGAGTGCTAGTTCTGCAAGGTTCGCAGGAGAGCTTCTGTAAAGTTTGGAAGGTAGGAGACGAGGTACTGGCAGAAGTAAAGCTGTGAGTACCGGGCGTGAGTCGTGCTTCGGCAGCTCAGATGGTAGAGCACTTGCCCGCGAAAGGCAAAGGTCCCGATTTCGAGTATCGGTCGGGCACACAGTTTTAATCTGCCAGGAAGTTTCAGTATTGAAACTTGTTGCTGACACTGAGAAATCACAGTTTGCTGAGAGGGGCATCGGAGGTGGTACTGTTCACTGCTCACACAAACTTTCAGGGGCTGACTATGAGCAAAATAGGGATGAGTCCTACGTATCTCGATGCTAACAGTCTGTACAATTGGACGGTGATACAATACCTACCACTCTCTAATTCTGTGTGGATATCGATGAGCTTGATGTATGAGCACACTTGATGATAGGCTACATTTCAGAAAGGGATCTTAAGTACCCCAAAAATTTATGTGAACTTCACTCTGATCTACCATTAACCCCAGAGAAAATTATACCATCATCTAGCATAAAAAAGCCTGGAGTTCCAGAGAAAGTGATTTACATTTGTACGATAGAGAAACTATGTGATTCACCATAGAAATTTAAAGCAGTAGCCGAAGATTAATCTTATTCTAAGCAACGTTCATCAGATATTGTTATTCCGTCAAGCCGTCTGTATGAAACAGCATATATATATTAATACTGATAAACACAAAAATGCAAGAAACGTTTTCAAAATAAATTCCCTCAAACTCATGATTAACAGCCTTTACAACACAATTGCGCAAAACGTGCGAACGTTCGAGTGACGTGAAGCCAGTATCGGACGGCGGTACATACGGAGCCGCTGCTCTGATTGCTAAACCGAATTTTAAGTGCAGTCCCATACTTAATAAAAAATTCGTTGCAACTAAATTAAGCAGGTTTAATGTAGTGCTTGATAAGCCAGTAGTAGTAGGAATGACTACTTTAGATATTTCCAAGACGCCGCGTACAGTTTCTCATTATGTATATATGCTGAAAAGGTCTGGATAAAAATGTAAAAATGTCTTACACAGCCAGGGATAGTCTAATATACCACGTACCCACCTCAAATATTTATGATGATTCGGTGGTTATCCTGAGGACAACGTTTACATCATCCCAGGTGTCAGTAAAATGGAATCCTTGGTATATTGAAAGATGAATTCAGGAGAGGGTATTACAAAAGACTTAGAACTGACTTGCGACAACAAGAGGGTACGTTTCGAAACTGAGGTGCAATGCGTAATGCATAGAGCAAAACGTGCGAAACGCTAATTAGCCAAAGAACTTAGCGTTGATGATTACGGGGAATGTGCGTTAAATGATAGTGAAAAATCGATTATGCAGGACATAATTCGTTCTTAGCTGTACTCAGTCTCGAGCGTAAAGCGGTGCAATTAGCACTTTCGGGAAAGGATGATAAGCGTTCCATATTTGTTGATAAAGTGAGCACTGCTGCGTGAAGTCACTAATGTCTGAAGAAAAGTGACGAATGGTTTTATTGCACTGTAAATACCTGAAAAACGAAAATAACGTAAGTACCTGCAAATCATGTAATTACCCGAAAAATATGTGTAAACTAAATATTGTAATTGAACTTACGCGAATTCAAATACTCCTTACTCATTATCGTGAATTAATCTTTTCGATGTAGATCTAGTGCTCCATTTTAACTGCTGAAAAACATTGTTTAGTTTAACCTCTGAGTATGCCTGGAGTGCATCTAATAGACAATGTTGAAATGTAAAATCACAATATGTAAAAAACATTGAATGTAATTTTTTATAATCGCTGAAATGTAAAAATATTGATTATAAAAACATTGCAAACATTGTACATTATAAGAAAGAGAATTATGACAATGCTGCCACTTGAGCCCATGACGTGTTTGAGTGCCTTTGTGTGTGTGTGTGTGTGTGTGTGTGTGTGTGTGTGTGTATGCACGCAATTCAGTAAGGAGGAGGGGTACAAAGCAGAACAGGATCAGTTCTGCCATGGGTAGGTCAATGACCTGGGACACATAACGTCACAACTGTACAAAAAGTGGTCTATAATAGCCATTATCACTGCCAAATATTCTAAGTCCAGTGAAAACTTAAAAGTATGAGCCTGTGCTCACCCAAAACTATTGTAAGTCGAACGAAAAGACAAAGTATGAGCCCCTGCTCTATAAAATTATTCTAAACCAATCGATTGGCACACAAACAAGGTTTAAATGTCGTAACTAGCGCGGTTTCTTCCCCTCCCAAACTGTCTCGACTGCAGCTAAGCAGACCCACGAATGAAGACTCCAACGATGAAAAGCCACTGGCCAAAGACGAAAGGTGGAAGATCATAGGCACACTTGAATACTTGCTGTGATGTCACATTCTACTGAATCCATGTTAAATACTGAAACCGCCATTCAAAATTAAGGCTATCTGCACATGTATCTGTATTGTTAGAATGGTAGCACCGTCATTAACCTCATTTTGCGACGTCTCTTGACCTAAACAGCCGGCCGCTGTGGCCCATAGTCCCATAGTGCTTAGAGCCATTTTTTTCCCTAAACAGAGCAGTATTATGCGAGTTACTAGCAAAATTCGTAAGTACGCTTGCATCGGCTTTTACAATATGAAAGATTTAGGTTAACTCCCCTTGTAGTTGTCTCATCAAATACTGTTCATATTTTACTTTGCTCATTTATTTAATGTAAACTGGTATACAGCCACTGCTTTGATTATAATGTTAATGTTAAAATGCAGTACCATCACACTCTCAAACTGTAGGTTCCCTCAAACACCTCAATTTTCCTGCATTTACTAATTTCTGTTTATCTTATTGATATTGCTTAAGTTCCTCGTGTATTCTGTATTTACATTGACAACTGTCTCTTCTTTTTTAATTGGTTGTGTATCACTCTCCATGTTTCATACCTCTTGATGCAGCCTTGTCTAGTACTAATTTTATCTTATTTTATTAGTTTTGTTTATTAATAGAAACTGTTATGTAGGCATGCTATTCCTATTTTGTGCTAAAGGTTTTCCTGTCAACTCCATTGTTATTTATGTACTGTTCAGTTTTTACTATTTCATTTCAAAGACGTTACTCACTGTATGTTTCTACTTCACTCTAGATGTGTTACTGCTCTTCCAATGTTGTCTGCTAGCATTTAACTTCTTTGGTGATAATACTCAGTAAATGTCTGAAGATGGCCTTGTAAGCCCAAAACCGGTTAGCAATAAAAATAATATTGTAGAACAAAAGCAAACTGGTGCTTTTCATTTATTATTATAATGTTGTTCTACCAAGAACCGACGGAAGATTCTGTTAATATGATCAAATGTGCCACAACAGCACAATTAACCGTCTTTTATAGTAGATTACTGAGACAAAAAGCTAAATCAACACAACACATTTGGTTTAACAAACAGTGTTTACAACGCAAAATTACGCCAAAATACGTCTCCATAAAGTCAAGAGGAACATCCGCCGCAGCAAACAAAGCCGTTGACGTCGCAAGATACACGTGGATAAAGGAAGAAATGAAGAAATGGTATCGTGTCCGTGACAACGTGTGTACGCATCTAAAAGTGGTACATATGGCAATCACATCCAAGTTACACCCGTGTGAGTTCGATGTTTTCGATCGAGAAGTTCGTCAAAGTGTAAGTGATCTTATTCACGACGTATTTTTGCGGCAGAACAAGAAATTATCTATGATTAGCAAGGTGAGTGAACCTCTAACCTCAAACTGTAAACAAAATTTTTCGCAACGTGTAATTAACTTATCGAACTTGGTTCTGTCCCTAAAGGAAGAGAAAGTGCTTGAAAAAGGTTTTAAATATGCTCCTCCCCACCCTCCATCAGAAAAACAACTGGATGTTATGAAAGTTGATATTGAATATGCCTTAACGAAAGATACCACTGCAAAACATATAGTTGCCAATGCACTAAAGAACGAAACCAAATTCGTGTGTAACATCCCACGGTCTATTGACTTTCGCACCCTCAAGTCCTTAAAACAGAAATTACAACGCCAAGGTATCGTTGCCACAAAATCTGATAAAGAGAGAGATCACCTACGTCAAGCGCTGTCGGGCGTTGTAGGTACTTGGATGGGTGACCATCTGGGCCGTCATGCGCTGTTGCCATTTTTCGGGGTGCACTCAGCCTCGTGATGCCAACTGAGGAGCTACTCGAGCGAATAGTAGCGGCTTCGGTCAAGAATACCATCTTACGACCGGGAGAGCGGTGTGCTGACCCCCTGCCCCTCCTATCCGCATCCTCCACCGAGGATGACACGGCGGTCGGATGGTCCCGGTAGGCCACTCGTGGCCTGAAGACGGAGTGCTTTTTCCTCTAGCAATACTATTTATAGATTGCATCATACATAGCATAACGTGACAGGTCTGGTTCGAAAGTCTTGTTTCAAAGGCGCTATAAGTCCGACATTAGTGTCCTCCTTTAGCTTTATATGCTGAGTGTGTCTATCGTTTCAGATCTGCATCTTTCTCAAATTTCTAATAATTTTATTTATCTGCACAACTTACACAAGGCACACCACTCACAACAGGTGTTCACAGCGTCGCTGCAATGCACTTATCACACCATCGCAAGACGTTAGTTGGTGACGTTTTCCACAAATCATCTGCACGTTTTTTTTTTGTCGAAGTGATGTGTAATGAGTAGGTTTACAGGCTATGTGTAAATGACCGCTTATGAGTATGGCAACATGCCTGACATTTACACGTTACCAAGTAGCGCACTGATTTCTATTTAATAATAACGAACATATTACTATTTCATACCACTCGCGTAACTGACGATACACTCAAATTTTGTGTATCTTTGAGCGCACTGTCTTCAGCCTAATAACACGTAACGTATTATGTTCTAGTACTGCTCGTGTAACTGGCCAAACACATAAATTTAGTCTTTTTTCCTACATATGGCAGTAATATTTAATTAAAACTTTCATCAGAATAAAAATTTTAGGCTACATATGCTCTGCTAAGTGTCGCACGTTTTTATATTACTGGGCTTACGGTCAAAGATTTTCATAACCGCATATTGAACTTCATCCTGAGTCAATGGCAGCTTAAGTGCTGAGCAGTAAAGGCCACTTTTTTCTTCGAGCGTTGTCGCTGTTGACGTGAACCGGCTGATCAATCCCATCGATACCGCAGCCAGCAGTTTTACACCACCAGGGGATCCTATTCGGTCTCGCCAGATGTGCTGTGCTTTGAACTGTCCACGAGACCCTACAGGGAGATCAGGTGAACGAGGTGAGTTGTCCAAGAAAACATTCCTCCTATTCTCGTCCGCTTTTCATTGAGGCCCCAGCGTCAACATGTTGGTCTTGGTTGCCCAGCCTCTAATGGTAGCAGCTATATACTCCATAGATCTGATTACAACATCATACAAACAGCGATTTGTAGATCCTGATATTTCAAACTGATACATCGGCACTCCACCACCATTTCTGAACCCCAAATCAGCTATGGAAAGCTAGGTGTCAACGGGACACTTCGTTTAGGCTTCATCGAACTTGACAAGCATTTAGTTCAATCAGCCACACAGCAATAAGAAATTCAGTAAGGGAGTGCAACAAACCTACGTTCAGATGACACACAAAATCTCCTGGACGGTAAGAGCATTTGTCATCGTTCGGAAACCCACAAAAATATTTCTCTTGGAAAAACAAGGAAATCCAATATCGTCAAAACTGTTTACGTCTGTATTGGGAATAGTAGTGTACAAGGTCAGTTGGAACGAGAGGGGGGCGGGGGGAATCACATTTCATGAAAAGTGATTAAACAAATTACTCTTTGCACACGATATTGAGCTCCTCGCTGATTACATACAGGAACTGAAACTTCTGATTTTCGTGAATTTGTAGAAAACTGTGAAAATGGCTCTGAATACTATGGGACTTAACTTCTGAGGTCATCAGTCCCCTAGAACTTAGAACTACTAAAACCTAACCAACCTAAGGACATCACACACATCCATGCCCGAGGCAGGATTCGAACCTGCGACCGTAGCGGTCGCGCGGTTCCAGACTGTAGCGCCTAGAACCGCTCGGACACCCCGGCCGGCAAAACTGTGAAGAACTTGGATTAAGAATGTCATGTGTTGTTGTTGTGGTCTCCAGTCCAGAGACTGGTTTGATGCAGCTCTCCATGCTACTCTATCCTGTGCAAGCTTCTTCATCTCCCAGTACCTACTTCAACCAACATCCTTCTGAATCTGTTTAGTGTATTCATCTCTTGGTCTCCCTCTACGATTTTTACCCGCCATGCTGCCGTCCAGTACTAAATTGGTGATCCCTTGATGTTTCAGAATATGCCCTACCAACCGATCCCTTCTTCTAGTCAAGTTGTGCCACAATTTTCTCTTCTCTCCGATTCTATTCAATACCTCGTCATTAGAAGGCGCAGGGGCACAAGAGCAAGGGGGGCGCAAATTCCGAAGGCCGCCGACGGAGCGCCGCGCTGTCCTCTGAAAAAATAACACTGCGCTGCGGCCTGTCTGGTACTAGGTATTGCGGAAAAATTTGCTACAGAACGGAGAAGAGATAGTAAAGGAAGATGCTCTAATGGCGAGAATTCTCTTCGCTTTACTGGGAGGCACTTCCCTCATGTCACTCCTAGTGACCAGTCCAAGAAACGCAGACTATGGCGTACATGTGCAGTCTGCTCGAAACAGGTGTGCGCCGCAGCCGGTATTATCTTTTTAGATAAACTTTTAAAAAATACTACTACTACTAATTTATCGTTGATTCTTTGGCAGTGCTCAGCTAATATACAGGGTGAGTCACCTAACATTACCGCTGGATATATTTCGTAAACCACATCAAATACTGACGAACCGATTCCACAGACCGAACGTGAGGAGAGGGGCTAGTGTAATTGGTTAATACAAAACATAAAAAATGCACGGAAGTATTTTTTTAACACAAACCTACGTTTTTTTAAATGGAACCCCGTTAGTTTTGTTAGTACATCTGAACATATAAACAAATACGTAATGAGTGCCGTTTGTTGCATTGTAAGATGTTAATTACATCCGGAGATATTGTAACCTAAAGTTGACGCTTGAGTACCACTCCTCCGCTGTTCGATCGTGTGTATCGGAGAGCACCGAATTACGTAGGGATACAAAGGGAACGATGATGGACCTTAGGTACAGAAGAGACTGGAGCAGCACATTACGTCCACATGCTAACACCTTTTTATTGGTCTTTTTCACTGACGCACATGTACATTACCATGAGGGGTGAGGTACACGTACACACGTGGTTTCCGTTTTCAATTACGGAGTGGAATAGAGTGTGTCCAGACATGTCAGGCCAATAGATGTTCAATGTGGTGGCCATCATTTGCTGCACACAATTGCAATCTCTGGAGTAATGAATGTCGTACACGCCGCAGTACATCTGGTGTAATGTCGCCGCAGGCTGCCACAATACGTTGTTTCATATCCTCTGGGGTTGTAGGCACATCACGGTACACATTCTCCTTTAACGTACCCCACAGAAAGAAGTCCATAGGTGTAAGATCAGGAGAACGGGCTGGCCCCAGAGGATATGAAACAACGTACTGTGGCAGCCTGCGGCGACATTACGCCAGATGTACTGCAGCGTGTACGACATTCATTACCCCAGAGATTGCAATTGTGTGCAGCAAATGGTGGCCACCACATTGAACATCTATTGGCCTGACATGTCGGGACACACTCTATTCCACTCCGTAATTGAAAACGTAAACCACGTGTGTACGTGTACCTCACCCCTCATGGTAATGTACATGTGCGTCAGTGAAAAAGACCAATAAAAAGGTGTTAGCATGTGGACGTAATGTGCTGTTCCAGTCTCTTCTGTACCTAAGGTCCATCACCAGTCCCTTTGGATCCCTACGTAATTCGGTGCTCTCCGATACACACGCTCGAACAACGGAGGAGTGGTACTCAAGCGTCAACTTTAGGTTACAATATCTCCGGATGTAATTAACGTTTTACAATGCAACAAACGGCACTGTCTACGTATTTGTTTAAATGTTCAGATGTGCTAACAAAACTAACGGGGTTCCATTTAAAAAAAACGTAGGTTTGTGTTGAAAAACATACTTCCGTGCATTTTTTTATGTTTTGTATTAACCAATTACACTAGCCCCTCTCCTCACGTTCGGTCTGTGGAATCGATTCGTCAGTATTTGATGTGGTTTACGAAATATATCCAGCGGTAATGTTAGGTGACTCACCCTGTATATTACCCAAGCTGAACCTCCTTAGTCCATGAACTTTTTTATCAGAGCACGAGAGCACATAACCTTGCAAACCAGTTTTGCCATCTTCACCTTCCTGCAATTGCGTAAAGTGCGACTGTGGTCAGCTCCAGTTGACATATTTCTCGTTTGATTGGGCAAGTAAACTTATACTCTATATTCTCGGTAAGTAAATATTATTTACTTGTTATATTAGCTTATGGCAACAGTTGCAAAATATTACCTTAGCAAAGTACCCAGAAAGTCATATTAGAACTATTTAATAACAATTATCGCATACACCTATAAACAAGATTCGTTGTTAATATTACTGGTGTCATTAATTTTGCTATGGTAATTGCCATATCAAATCTTTTTACCTTATTCTTTTATTTCCGCTGAGTCGACAATTTATTAGCAGATTTAGTGTTTTGAAGGAACATAGATCCTTTTGGCTTAATTGTACTCTCGCCAGGTCAGGGCAATTACGACTTGCCCAAACGTTTGGGGGTAAGGATTTTGAAGCACGAGGCCTTACGAGAGCGACGTAGAACAAGTAATGCTGAACGCACCATGTATACTTTCGGCATTACCTGGTTATCATACAGAGAAATAATTTAGCACTTAAAAGTTCATTGGCAGTGACGACTCGCCTACCTCCCCATGCTGGTCGGCTTTCCATCAGGTTTCAAAATCGCCACCCACCTTCGTAGTGGTAGGTGTTTGTGTTACCTGGCGATCGGAAGTAACCCAGACCGCACACGCACCCCCGTGTTGTCTGTCGCCAATTGGCAGAAGGACCTCGGTGCCGACGCTAATCCTGTCGACCCGGAGGCTGACTGCCCCCCTCAGAGGCTCGCAGAAGCTGCGTTCACAGTTACACCGCCCTGCAAAACTCAGCAGCTGCCAGTTCATCTGTGGCTGTGTAGCAAGAGGAAGCGCTCGGTCGTACATCAAGGAAGGTGAGTCGTGTGTTCTGTCATAGCAATATGTTTCCTGTGCTCATGCTCACGGTTCATAAGCAGCTACGATTCATTCATGTTTGAATGAAACTCTTATTTTGTTTTATCAGGCAGTTAAACATTTTCCCCGTTTTCCTCGCAGTAGAATCGCATTATTTATGATTTGACGCTTCTTATGCATATCTGCTTAATTTATGGACTGGTCTTATTTTTTCGCAGGCAAATTTTTTATTTGAAATTTCGTAGCAGTACATAAAACTACACGTATAATGATACATACATATAAAAATCTGTGGTAAGTCATGTCACCGTAAGTTTCAATCGACATAGGTGTTGCCAAAAGCGTCCCTAGGGAAGATACAAAATTATCAGTGTTGTTGTTAACGAGTACATAAAAAAACCAGAGTTTAGCTTTTGATTATTCAAAATAATATGGACTCATTCATCTACAATGCCAGTCATACAATTTTTCTTTCTCACAACTACATTTCATTTACTAAAATTAATAAATGTGAACATACTCGTGTTTGATAATTGTAGCACCTTTATTGTTTATTTCAGTTACATTTGATATGCTATCTAAGGGGATTTGGCTGTTTGCCGTATTGTTTATAACAGACGTACCACTTAAAATTACACATAAGATTTAACAGTAATGAAGATGAAATCAATTGTTTCATCCTAAATGTCATCACATTCGATAAGTATCAAAGTGACGCTAATTTCATTATAATCTCAGATGAATGTTTTTGATAAAAGCAAGCAGTGTTACAGAAGCAACTTTGATGTACGTGCCAAGTAGAAGCGAGATATTGACAGTATCTCTGATTTTTTCCACTGTACTACTAGCTGCTGTTTTGCCGCATGACACACGAAGTGTCCCTTCGTGCATTCCACTGAGACTCTCTGGGTTAATGAAATTCAGCAGAATTTCCTTGCATTCCTCAAAGCGTTTGTATGGAATACAGAACACAGAACGACAACAATAACTTTCTTTAAAACGGAAATAAAGCCTGACGTGTGAAAATGCTAGATGTTTATTTCTCTCTCTCTTACAGTTTTTCCTTTTTTATCCTCCAGACATCGATGATCCCTTCACAATTTATTCTGTATATAAAGCTGGTATTATCAGGCGTGAACCAAAGTTTCTGGTCCATTCACACAGGTAACAATGAACCATCCAGATTAATATTAAGCATTATTGTGTAAAAAAGTGTCAATAGCAGACGTTGAATGCAAAGTAGCCTTTGTAGTTTTCACCTTCGGTTGAAAGTGTCCTTCTAACGCTCATTCCCTTTCTAATATCAGATCTACGTGCATTGTGCATTCAAGGTTCACTAAAACTGGCGATATCGCACTAGTCAATTTGCTTTCGTAAAACAAGCTCTGAGCACTTCAGTTTCAGTCATATCTGGTTGCGATAAGTTTCTCGATACACATTGTATCTCTCTATGGGAATTTTTTTCTAAACAAATAGGCTAACTCTAAATTCTCTAGCTCTTACATCGTTAGTATTGTCTACTCTAAAGCAACATCGTGTGCGCAATGTGGTTTCCCTGCAAATAAAATTTGTTTGAATTCAAAGAAATATTAAAAAGTCACGCATTTATTGTCACCGTTATTTCTGATATACTTCTACATTGTTTTGCTGCTTTGGTTTTTTACCTTGATATTTGACACTCAGACCAGATCAAAGAGTCGGTGGATAAGATTTCTCTGTAGCTTACTCCTATTCTCTTCAGAATTTCGAACATCTTGCACCGTTTTACATTGTCGAACGCTTTTTCTAGGTCGACAAAGCCTATGAAAGTGTCTTGATTTTTCTTCAGTCTTGCATCCATTATCAGTCGTAGTATCGTGACTGCCTCTCTGGTACCCTTAAACTTCCTTAAAGCCTAACTGATCGTCACCTAACAGATCTTCAATTTTCTTTTCCGTTCTCATATATATTATTGTCGTCAGTATCTTCGATGCAGGACATATTAATCTGATTGTCCGGTAGTTCTCACATCTACAGGGTGTTTCAAAAATGACCGGTATATTTGAAACGGCAATAAAAACTAAACGAGCAGCGATAGAAATACACCGTTTGTTGCAATATGCTTGGGACAACAGTACATTTTCAGGCAGACAAACTTTCGAAATTACAGTAGTTACAATTTTCAACAACAGATGGCGCTGCGGTCTGGGAAACTCTACAGTACGATATTTTCCACATATCCACCATGTGTAGCAATAATATGGCATAGTCTCTGAATGAAATTACCCGAAACCTTTGACAACGTGTCTGGCGGAATGGCTTCACATGCAGATGAGATGTACTGCTTCAGCTGTTCAATTGTTTCTGGATTCTGGCGGTACACCTGGTCTTTCAAGTGTCCCCACAGAAAGAAGTCACAGGGGTTCATGTCTGGCGAATAGGGAGGCCAATCCACGCCGCCTCCTGTATGTTTCGGATAGCCCAAAGCAATCACACGATCATCGAAATATTCATTCAGGAAATTAAAGACGTCGGCCGTGCGATGTGGCCGGGCACCATCTTGCATAAACCACGAGGTGTTCGCAGTGTCGTCTAAGGCTGTTTGTACCGCCACAAATTCACGAAGAATGTCCAGATAGCGTGATGCAGTAGTCGTTTCGGATCTGAAAAATGGGCCAATGATTCCTTTGGAAGAAATGGCGGCCCAGACCAGTACTTTTTGAGGATGCAGGGACGATGGGACTGCAACATGGGGCTTTTCGGTTCCCCATATGCGCCAGTTCTGTTTATTGACAAAGCCGTCCAGGTAAAAATAAGCTTCGTCAGTAAACCAAATGCTGCCCACATGCATATCGCCGTCATCAATCCTGTGCAGTATATCGTTAGCGAATGTCTCTCGTGCAGCAATGGTAGCGGCACTGAGGGATTGCCGCGTTTGAATTTTGTATGGATAGAGGTGTAAACTCTGGCGCATGAGACGATACGTGGACGTTGGCGTCATTTGGACCGCAGCTGCAACACGGCGAATGGAAACCCGAGGCCGCTGTTGGATCACCTGCTGCACTAGCTGCGCGTTGTCCTCTGTGGTTGCCGTACGCGGTCGCCCTACCTTTCCAGCACGTTCATCCGTCACGTTCCCAGTCCGTTGAAATTTTTCAAGCAGATCCTTTATTGTATCGCTTTTCGGTCCTTTGGTTACATTAAACCTCCGTTGAAAACTTCGTCTTGTTGCAACAACACTGTGTTCTAGGCGGTGGAATTCCAACACCAGAAAAATCCTCTGTTCTAAGGAATAAACCATGTTGTCTACAGCACACTTGCACGTTGTGAACAGCACACGCTTACAGCAGAAAGACGACGTACAGAATGGCGCACCCACAGACTGCGTTGTCTTCTATATCTTTCACATCACTTGCAGTGCCATATGTTGTTGAAAATTGTAACTACTGTAATTTCGAAAGTTTGTCCGTCTGAAAATGTACTGTTGTCCCAAGCATATTGCAACAAACGGTGTATTTCTATCGCTGCTCGTTTAGTTTTTATTGCCGTTTCAAATATACCGGTCATTTTTGAAACACCCTGTATCTGCCTTTGTTATCTTCGGAATTGTGTGCATGATATTTTTCCTAATGTCTGATGGTTGCAAATTCTCCCAATGACTTCAGAAATTCCGACGGAATATTACGTATCCCCGCAGCCTTATTTGATTTCAAGTCCTCCAAAGCCCTCTTAAATTCTGCCTCTAATACTGGATCCCCTATGTCTTCCATGGTAACACTCGTCTCTTCTTCTAGCACTCCATCTGACGCGTCTTCCCCCTAATAGAGTCCTTCAATGTATTCTACCCATATATCCGCCCTCTCCTTTGCGCTCAGCAGTGGAATTCCCAATGCACTCTTAATGTTACCACCGTTGCTTTTAACCCGGCACTGCACGCGCCTGGAAATGGGACGCACAAACGTCAAACACGTAGCTGTTCTTTCAGACCCTTACAGATTACATCGATTTTTAATTACCATCAGACGACTATTATTGTTATCTTTTATATGTGTCGACAGGATGGCTTCTTTTAACCAATTTTCAGACATTGTATTAGTGTGAAGATTTCTCCGTGGTCTGACAGACCAGCTGAGTTTACTGCCGGGTTAATTTCCCCGAATGTTGTTTTCACTTTTCTATGTGCTGAATCAGTCTTACAGACAATCATTTCATTTTCAATTTCTTCACATTTTTTCTGCAGCCATTTTGCCTAAGCTTCCCTGCATTTCCTATTTATTTCATTCATAAGTGACTTGTATTTCTGTATTCCTGAATTTCCCTGAACATTTTTCTACTTCCTTCTTTCATCGATCAGATGAAGTATTTCCTCTGTTACCCATGGCTTCTTCTTATTTACCTTCCCTGCTCATTTGCCTATCATCCCATCTGTGACTGCTGTTTTTAGAGATGTCCACTCTTCTTCACTTGAACTTCCTACTCTGGTATTCACGACCGCAATATCCACAGCCTTCGCGATCTTCAAATGCGTGTCATTATTCCTCAGAGCTTTGGTATCCCATTTAATTTCTGACTGGTTCTTTCGGACGGTTCTCTTAAACTTAAGCCGGTTCTTCATCATTACTAAATTGTGATCTGAGTCTATATCGGCTTCTGGGTACGCTCTACAATCTAACATCTGATTTGCGGCGATCTTTTGCATGCTCACACATTTGCACAGATATCTGCGCAGACAAATCGTAACGTGTGGACCGGCCTTTCCTTGTAAGCGCCAACACACTAAATAAATGCTTTCGTGATTTCTTTTAGGTAACTTCCACTGTGTCTCAGCAGCTGAAATTTGGCATGTGGATTTAAGTGAGGTCAACTACAAGTGCCAGAAATCAAGGCAAGTTTCGACATGACAAGTCTGATTAGATTCGGCGACCTGGAGAGAACACTTGAGACAATTGGTGGTACTTGAGCTCAGAGGGTTCTTTGTGTGTGGCCCATTATAAATTATTCATATGTTGTTATTATTATGTGTATAGGTTCATTTTATTTTCATTTATATTTCATTCCAGGTTAAAACATTTCCTTTCATACAACAAAGAGATGGGACCTAAATAACTATTTGGAAGTGCATTTAAAAAACTAAGAAAAGAAAAGAAAAGGAAAGAACTGCAGTTCTCCTTTCAGGAGACTTGAAAAATTGGCTAAAACCCAACAAGGAGGTGGACACACGCAACACTGCAACAGATCAAGGTGAGAGTAATGCGGATTTTGAATCTGATGATACGGTAACACATCCACATACAAATTATGACAACGAACCATAACCATCAACTTCCCATCATATAGCTCCACCAGTTTCAGAAAACAACTATGAAGAGTACGAATCTTCCACACATAGTTCTTTAGATGAGGAAGGATCAGTAGTTGGTTGTCATGATTTACCTCCACTAGAAGAAGACTGCTCACCAGAAATAGGTGAAATAGTTTTTAATGATCCAAAAAAAAAATGGCCTAGCTATCCATTGATTACTGATAGTATTCGAATTGTGCTGGTTGAACGTGACCCTCAAACAGTTGACGTATCAACCTTCAAGTTTCCCGTGTCGGATGGAGATAGACGTTTCGATGACAATTGGTTTTACGTGTACAAAAAGCTCACAAATGGCGAACGTGTGCGAAGACAATGGTTACTTTATAGCCAGTCGGAAGATTCTCTATTTTGTTTTCCGTGGAAAGTCATCTTCATTTTCAAATTTTAATAAAGGCTTCAGTGACTGGAAGCACTTAAGCCCTCTCATTTACAATCACGAAAACTCGTCCAGCCATAGCTTGTGTTGCATGCAGTGGAAAACTTTGCAAAACCGACTGAAACAAAAGAAAACTGTAGATGATGAAATTCAAGAAAATATTCGGAAGGAGGTAGAGAAGTGGAGGAACATACTGAAAGTAGTCACAGATGTAATTATATTTTGTGCTAAGAATAATCTACCACTTCGAGAAACAGCAAAGAAAGAAATCATTGGCGAGTCAAGTAGTGGAGTTTTTTTAAGCACATTACAACTAATAAGTCACTATCATCCTAAACATATGGCATACGTTAAACCAAATAAAATGGCACTCAGTTACTTTTCCCCTAAAGTCCAAAATGAGCTCATAATTTTAATTGGATGCAACGTGAGGCAGAAAATCTTGAATCAAATAAAAAATGGAAAATACTTTTCGATCATCTTTGACTACACACCAGACCGTGCTCACATTGAGGAAATGAGCCAAGTTATTAGATTTGTTGACTTGTCAGATGGGAAGTGTCAAGTTAAAGAAAGTTTAATTGACTTTATCAACACTAATGAAAAAACAGGTGAACGCATTTCAGTGGACATTCTCAAAAATCTCAAAGAAGATGGGCTAAGTATTGATAATTGCAGAGGTCATGGTTATGATAATGGCAGCAATATGGCTGGAAAATATATCGGTGTGCCAGCTCAGATCCTCAAACAAAATGATAGTGCTCGGTTTGTACCATGTGCTGCACATAGTTTAACCTCATCAGATCGCATGCTGCCGCTATTTCGCCTCTAATGGTTACTTTTTTTTGGAACAGTTCAAAAGATATTTACATTCTTCAGTGGCTCTACAGGAAGGTGGCAAGCTGTGTTAAGTAACTTCGACATTACGTTGAAGGGTCAGAGTGACACTAGGTGGTCAACCAAACGAAGAGCAGTCACCGCTTTAAAAAGAACACTGAACGAACTGTATGCAAGTCTGGAGGAAACGGCTGATATTAACGAAGACAAATTGAACCTGGAAACGTCAGTGGGGGCTCAAGGACTCATCAAGCAAATCGACTTCAAATTCCTATGTATTTTGCATCTGTTGGAAAGGATTCTAGTCTCGATTGATAAAATCAGCAAGTCACTTCAGAAAGAGACTTTTGTAGTCGACAAGGTTAGCAAAATGATAAAGGGATTGTCAAATACGATTCAGGAAATCCGAGATGAAGGTATTGGTCCAGCAATCGACTATGCAACAAAGCAAGCGCAAGAAATCGGTATCGATGATAATTCTGCTGAAAAAAGACGGAAGATCATAAGCTAACGTCTTTCAGATTCAAACAAACAAATGCATGGTGACTATCTCCACTCAAAACAGGAGTTTCAGAGGCAAATAAGTTTGGTTTATGGTCAAGTCCTGACGGAACTCACTAAGAGTTATGAGGCAATGGCTTCAGTATCTTCAGAATTTTATTTTCTAACGGGAGAAGCTCCAAAAAAAAAAAAAAGAGTCAATTGATGTTCTTCTTAAACATGCTGCAGATTTTGGGATTAAATATTCACATGATGAAGGTGTAGTTCAGCTGTCACAAGAATTGGAAATTTTTCGAATGCAAGCTAAAGAACTCATTAACGATGTTGAAAAAGCAACATCACTTGATATTCTTAAAAAGATTCAAGAGCTTTCTTTAGAAGATATATATCCGAATATCCAAATAGCTCTTAGAATTTACTTAACACTTCCTGTTACGGTGGCCTCTTGTGAGCGAAGCTTCAGTAAAATAAAGCTCATCGAGAATTATTTAAGATCATCCATGGGACAGGAACGTTTGTCAAATTTAGCCATTTTATCGACTGAACATGAAGAGGTGGCGAAACTTAACTTAGAGGAATTAATTGATAATTTTGCGCAAATCAAGGCCAGGAAAGTAGCATTTAAGTAAATTAACTGAGCTTAGTAACAGCGTTAAGTTAAATTTGATATAGGTATTCTTAGCAACTCAATGTATTTTGAAATAGACTTCGTAAAATATAACGAGTTTTTGTATTTAAATGTGTGTTTCTGTTTCTTAATCTTTCATAACACCTTTGATTTTGGGCTGTAAATTAGTTTCGTTCTGTCTTAAATTTCTGCATATGTATATATATATACACTCCTGGAAATGGAAAAAAGAACACATTGACACCGGTGTGTCAGACCCACCATACTTGCTCCGGACACTGCGAGAGGGCTGTACAAGCAATGATCACACGCACGGCACAGCGGACACACCAGGAACCGCGGTGTTGGCCGTCGAATGGCGCTAGCTGCGCAGCATTTGTGCACCGCCGCCGTCAGTGTCAGCCAGTTTGCCGTGGCATACGGAGCTCCATCGCAGTCTTTAACACTGGTAGCATGCCGCGACAGCGTGGACGTGAACCGTATGTGCAGCTGACGGACTTTGAGCGAGGGCGTATAGTGGGCATGCGGGAGGCCGGGTGGACGTACCGCCGAATTGCTCAACACGTGGGGCGTGAGGTCTCCACAGTACATCGATGTTGTCACCAGTGGTCGGCGGAAGGTGCACGTGCCCGTCGACCTGGGACCGGACCGCAGCGACGCACGGATGCACGCCAAGACCGTAGGATCCTACGCAGTGCCGTAGGGGACCGCACCGCCACTTCCCAGCAAATTAGGGACACTGTTGCTCCTGGGGTATCGGCGAGGACCATTCGCAACCGTCTCCATGAAGCTGGGCTACGGTCCCGCACACCGTTAGGCCGTCTTCCGCTCACGCCCCAACATCGTGCAGCCTGCCTCCAGTGGTGTCGCGACAGGCATGAATGGAGGGACGAATGGAGACGTGTCGTCTTCAGCGATGAGAGTCGCTTCTGCCTTGGTGCCAATGATGGTCGTATGCGTGTTTGGCGCCGTGCAGGTGAGCGCCACAATCAGGACTGCATACGACCGAGGCACACAGGGCCAACACCCGGCATCATGGTGTGGGGAGCGATCTCCTACACTGGCCGTACACCACTGGTGATCGTCGAGGGGACACTGAATAGTGCACGGTACATCCAAACCGTCATCGAACCCATCGTTCTACCATTCCTAGACCGGCAAGGGAACTTGCTGTTCCAACAGGACAATGCACGTCCGCATGTATCCCGTGCCACCCAACGTGCTCTAGAAGGTGTAAGTCAACTACCCTGGCCAGCAAGATCTCCGGATCTGTCCCCCATTGAGCATGTTTGGGACTGGATGAAGCGTCGTCTCACGCGGTCTGCACGTCCAACACGAACGCTGGTCCAACTGAGGCGCCAGGTGGAAATGGCATGGCAAGCCGTTCCACAGGACTACATCCCGCATCTCTACGATCGTCTCCATGGGAGAATAGCAGCCTGCATTGCTGCGAAAGGTGGATATACACTGTACTAGTGCCGACATTGTGCATGCTCTGTTGCCTGTGTCTATGTGCCTGTGATTCTGTCAGTGTGATCATGTGATGTATCTGACCCCAGGAATGTGTCAATAAAGTTTCCCCTTCCTGGGACAATGAATTCACGGTGTTCTTATTTCAATTTCCAGGAGTGTATTTGCCAAGAAATGCCTTCACATTTTCGTGGGACAAGGGAAAATATCAATCTCTCTGTATTGATAAGGGGGTGCATTCTTTGCTTCCTGGGGGGTTCTTTAGAGGGCGCCATTTTAAGTTCTTGCCAGGGGCGCCACATACCTAAGGTGCACCACTGCTTATGGAATATCGTCTCTGTTATTTGACTGCATTAGTGACTTCCTATCAGAGAGGTCACAGTTCGTAGTAATTGACGGAAAGTCATCGATTAAAACAGAAGTGATTTTTGGCGTTCCCCAAGGTAGCGTTATAGGCCCTTTGCTGTTCCTTATCTATATAAACGATTTGGGAGAGGATCTGAGCAGCCGCCATGACGCTGTCGTTTATCTACTAATAAAGTAATCAGAAGATCAAAAGAAACTGCAAAACGATTTAGAGAAGATATCTGAATGGTGCGAAAATTGGCAGTTGACCCTAAATAACGAAAAATGAGAGGTCATCCACATGAGTGTTAAAAGGAAGCAGTTGAACTTCAATTACACCATAAATCAGTCAAATCTAAATGCCGTAAATTCAACTAAATACCTAGGAATTACAATTACGAGCAACTTAAATTGCAAAGAACACATAGAAAACGTCATGGGGAAGGCTAGCCAAAGACTTCGTTTTACTGGCAGGACACTTAGAAAATGTAACAGATTTAGCCTGCTAAGGAGACTGCCTACATTACGCTTGTCCCTCCTCTTTTCGAATACTGCTGCGCCGTGTGGGATCCTTTCCAGATAGGACTTACGGAGTACATCGAAAAAGTTCAAAGAAGGGCAGCACGTTTTGTATTATCGCGAAATATGGGAGAGAGTGTCACTGAAATGATACAGGATTTGGGCAGGACATCATTAAAAGAAAGGCGTTTTTTGTTGCGACGGATCTTCTCACGAAATTCCAATCACCAACTTTCTCCTTCGAATGCGAAAATATGTTGTTGACACCGACCTACGTTGGGAGAAACGATCACCACGATAAAATAAGGGAAATCGGAACTCGTACGGAAAGATATAGGTATTCATGGTTCGATGAACCCTCTGCCAGGGACTTAAATGTGATTTGCAGAGCATCCGTGTGGATGTAGATATTAAAAATTCGAGATGTGGGAAATAACGCAGTTGTACTTACTAAGTAGATGGAAATTAAAATATTCAATATTGCGGAATATTAAATTGGCGGGAATTCGGAAATGTAGTGAGACGAAAATTTCGCACAAGTGCTTATTAAGTTGGCGAGGAACTAAAAAACGCGAGATGACGGAAGTAGTTATGTATGCATATTAAACTGGTGGGAAAAAAGTCAAGCTGGCATAAATAGTCTACTTGTTATAATGCACCCTTCCTGATAGTGTACACGCGCAAGAGATGCTTGGTTTCGGCGCCATACCCACATGGCATTGGTAATTTTCCGAAATTACGTATCTTTTCCGCAAATATCGGTTTTCGGCACTTTTCACCAGCCCCTCCACCTGCACACTATTTGCAGCAACTCTGGCACTGACCACTGGCACTCCTAATCACACACACACACACACACACACACACACACACACACACCTGTTCCGACTTGTTCTAAGCAGGGATTTGTTTTCTGCAGAATAGTCTTTGTCTGTCACAGTTTGAACGGAGCGTAATACACTACTGGCCATTAACATTGCTACACCACGAAGTTGACGTGCTACAGACGCGAAATTTAACCGACAGGAAGAAGATACTGTGATATGCTGCTTTTCAGAGCTTTCACACACCTACAACGTGCTGACATGAGGAAAATTTCCAACCGATTTCTCATATACAAACAGCAGTCGGCCGGCGTTGCTTGGTGAAACGTTGTTGAGATGCCTTGTGTAAGGAGGAGAAATGCGTACCATCACGTTTCCGACTTTAATAAAGGTCGGACTGTACCTTATCGCGATTGCGGTTTATCGTATCGTGAAATTGCTGCTCGCGTTGGTCGAGATGCAGAATATGGAATCGGTGGTTCAGGCAGTAGAGCTTCTGTAAAGTTTGGAAGGTAGGAGACGAGGTACTGGCAGAAGTAAAGCTGTGAGTACCGGACGTGAGTCGTGCTTCGGTAGCTCAGTTGGTAGAGCACTTGCCCGCGAAAGGCAAAGGTCCCGAGTTCGAGTCTCGGTCAGGCACACAGTTTTAATCTGCCAGGAAGTTTCATATCAGCGCACACTCCGCTGCAGAGTGAAAATCTCATTCTGGAAACATACCCCAGGCTAAGCCATGTCTCCGCAATATCCTTTCTTTCAGGAGTGCTAGTTCTGCAAGGTTCGCAGGAGAGCTTCTGTAAAGTTTGGAAGGTAGGAGACGAGGTACTGGCAGAAGTAAAGCTGTGAGTACCGGGCGTGAGTCGTGCTTCGGTAGCTCAGTTGGTAGAGCACTTGCCCGCGAAAGGCAAAGGTCCCGAGTTCGAGTCTCGGTCGGGCACACAGTTTTAATCTGCCAGGAAGTTTCATATCAGCGCACACTCCGCTGCAGAGTGAAAATCTCATTCTGGAAACATACCCCAGGCTGTGTCTAAGCCATGTCTCCGCAATATCCTTTCTTTCAGGAGTGCTAGTTCTGCAAGGTTCGCAGGAGAGCTTCTGTAAAGTTTGGAAGGTAGGAGACGAGGTACTGGCAGAAGTAAAGCTGTGAGTACCGGACGTGAGTCGTGCTTCGGTAGCTCAGTTGGTAGAGCACTTGCCCGCGAAAGGCAAAGGTCCCGAGTTCGAGTCTCGGTCGGGCACACAGTTTTAATCTGCCAGGAAGTTTCATATCAGCGCACACTCCGCTGCAGAGTGAAAATCTCATTCGGTTTCTTGTTCGCAGTTTCCAATACCTGCTTCTCGAATTTCTCCATAAAGAAGCTCGCTGTAACAGGTCTTAAGGGGCTCCCGATAGCGATACCATCCGTTCTGTTCATAGAACTCTTCATTCCAATTGAAATACGTGGTTGTGAGGCAATATTTAAACAGTTCCGCAATATCGAGAAGAAAAATCTGATTCAGCCGTTGCAACACTTCATTGAGTGGAACCATACTGAATAGCGACGCCACGTCAAAACTAACCAATGTGTCCACCAGCTGTACCACTATGCCATTTAATTTACTGATAAAATCTGCCGAATTCTTGACATACGAATCCGATCGTCCCGCATATGGTCGTAATAATGTTCCCAAGAATGGGTGGGCGAACCAGTAGCACTCACTTTAGGCCTTACAGGAACATATTCTTTGTGCACCTTCGGGAATCCATAAAGTCTTGGTGCGAGCGCAACTGAATTGAACAGATTTTCCTGAACGCTCTGTTCGACAGTATGGGACAAAAGAAGCGTTTACAATTTCTATCTGAATCTCGGCAACAACTTTTTGCTGTTAAGCAGTTGTCAGCATAGAGATTTGGAGGAATGGTGCAAGAACAGATTTTTGCACTTACATGAAAAAGGCGTTGTGATGACATGACTCCTGCGGCCTATACGGAAACCGTTAGGAGCGAAACCACACCGCTAGGCAAGCAGTCTGGGTTCGCTTTCAAATGTTTGCAGTGCAGGTAGAACTGGGTGACGTAATTCTATACCTGGCTGGAAACAAACGCTATTAGTGTCGATGACTCAAACGTCTCGTTGGCCTGTTCAGAACCGCTCGCGAGCACAGCTCAGGGGCTCGGAATTCGGCGGCACTTCCAATGACGACGCTGGATCTGATCTTAGCTAGCGAACTCGTGCAAAAAAAATATGTTTTCTTAACTAAGTTATTTAGTTATTATTTTACAAATCAGCAATTACATACATTTATTTATTTATTTTATTTGGCGGCGTGTGGCAATACAAAATGAAGGAAACTAACAGTTACTTAGTTACGTGTTCCATAGATCATTCGAACGATTCTTTTATCGAAGTGATGAGGAACGAGGCGGTTTAGAAGGTATGTATATACTATTAGTGTTAACATAAACGAATACATTATTATTCAGTGCTACTCACGCACCTACGCTTAAAAACAAAGTTAAATACTACCAGTTTTTAAATAGAAATTCATCAGTGGAACAGTTGTCCAGAAGAAATATTTTACTTTAGATTTAAAACACGCTTTACTATCTGTCAGACTTTTTATTTTTGTTCCAGCATATTGAACTCCTCTCTGAGCCACTGACAGCTTTAATAACGGGTAGTAAAGGTCATTTCTCCCTCTAGTTTTGCAGCTATGGACATTGTAAAGAAACTGGTTCTCTACTTCTGAAAAAATACCCTTTTAAGTAATAAAACATGACCCATACAAGGGATCTAACTACCCCTATTAATCATGGTCGAAAAAGAAAAAAAAATGGCACTGTCTTTGTCAGAACGTGCAGAATCTTATGTGGGGCCAATAAGACGTCAATTTTTAACAAAATATGGAATGCCAATGCTTACATAATAAAAAAATAAAATAGGTAATTCAACAATTATTATATAGATGCGATAAATCACTTTAAAGTCAATATCATTCCAGTAAACCTGCAAAAATAAAACAGAAATTATTGTCGGGGCCTACATAGATATAGTGCATCTGCTAGATGCCCATGAAATACGTAATTTTGTTTTGAAGAAGACAGCCAATGAGAAAATAGGTGCAAAATTACTATTGGTCAGTTTTCAAGCAGTAATGGCGGACAGCATCAGCTGGTAATATACGTAATTTTATGGTAGCTAATTTTACTGCACAAAAAATAAAATATGTACTCCCTCCAGAAGAAGTTACACACAAACATTAAAACAAAATTATGATGAGCAGCAAAATGTATGAGAAGAATTTTGAAAGAAAATTATTAATTGAACTTTAATTGAACTGCAGAGGATTAATGCATGGTGCGACAGCTGGCAGCTTTCCCTAAACGTAGATAAATGTAATATAATGCGCATACATAGGGGCAGAAATCCATTCCAGTACGATTATGCCATAGGTGGTAAATCATTGGAAGCGGTAACGACCGTAAAATACTTAGGAGTTACTATCCGGAGCGATCTGAAGTGGAATGATCACATAAAACAAGTAGTGGGAAAAGCAGGCGCCAGGTTGAGATTCATAGGAAGAATTCTAAGAAAATGTGACTCATCGACGAAAGAAGTAGCTTACAAAACGCTTGTTCGTCCGATTCTTGAGTATTGCTCATCAGTATGGGACCCTTACCAGGTTGGATTAATAGAAGAGATAGACATGATCCAGCGAAAAGCAGCGCGATTCGTCATGGGGACATTTAGTCAGCGCGAGAGCGTTACGGAGATGCTGAACAAGCTCCAGTGGCGGACACTTCAAGAAAGGCGTTACGCAATACGGAGAGGTTTATTATCGAAATTACGAGAGAGCACATTCCGGGAAGAGATGGGCAACATATTACTACCGCCCACATATATCTCGCGTAATGATCACAACGAAAAGATCCGAGAAATTAGAGCAAATACGGAGACTTACAAGCAGTCGTTCTTCCCACGCACAATTCGTGAATGGAACAGGGAAGGGGGGATCAGATAGTGGTACAATAAGTACCCTCCGCCACACACCGTAAGGTGGCTCGCGGAGTATAGATGTAGATGTAGATGTAGATGTAATTAGGCGGGTTTTCAACACTGTCAACAAGATGGTATAATGGAAAGAATATTTATTGAAACTAAACAAAATTGAACCTTGGTATTGTGACAGTACTTTTGAAATAGGTAATTTAACTGCAATTGTCTTTAACTTTAAAATGAGAGAGAGTGTAATAATTTTCTTTTAATGTCTTAACTATTGCTGCAGGCAGTGTGATGACATCAGCAGTTGTCCACACGGGCGATGTGTGAAGTTAATCCTGGTTCGTGGCGTGAAGATAATGATGGATCCTCTTGTTGAAATAAATGATACGTACTACGACAAGGTAATGCACAAAAGAAAAAAATATTATCGACTTTTGGGGAAAGCAATGACTTTACATGTGCCCCCCATTTTATCATGAGATGTTCCACAGTACATCTTATGATAAAATGTCCTTGCACATATAAGCCATATGCTACAAGTGATTTGTTTATGTTTAACTTTGGCACTTTGTCAATTTGCATTATGAATTGCCAATTAATATTAAAAGAGATGAACTTATCTAACAGCAAAAAAAATTTACATAACTTTCACATATTAAGCAAAACATATCTCTCACTGAAGCAAATAACTAATTCATTACACTACGGAAATTGGGCCATAATGAAAAAGAAGAACAAACATTATGTGTTCAGTCCAAGAACATATATATAGCAGCAATTATACACTGTGAATCTGAATGTATACACATAAGAGTTCGTATTTTCTCCACACAAAGTCTTGGCATTGTATTAGATTAGATTAGATTAGATTTACTTTCATTCCAATTGATCCGTAGTGAGGAGGTCCTCCAGGATGTGGAACATGACAGAAAAACAACAATACACGACAAATATTTACAACTAAAACAAGTAAGCTAATGTACCTTCCACAGATCCCAAGTGGAATGATCGTCATTCTTTAATGAACACTAGAGTCATTTTACAAATACTAATGCACTGAATTTAAAATAAAAAAGTTTTTATTTATTTATAAGGTAATAAACATGTAATACAACTACTATTGTCATTAAATCTTGCTCTCTCTCTCTTTTCACGTTTTAACCACAGTATCATATTTTTTTATTTACCCTTACTGTTACAGATACAAAATAAATATGGTATATATTGCCTGTCAAATATCAATTGCATATATTTCCTATATGTATATAAATGTCTCATCTTTTGGAGTGAGCATTCCCTAACTGTGTGGAATATCATTAAATATAATTAAAAAATTGCAGATTACCACATCATATTGTCTGTGTTCTTTGACATAAATTGGTTTACTTTGCCACAATGTGGTCACTATTTAAAATTTCATGGACTGACATATGTATATATAAAGTTTATGGTCTTACCATCTCATTAACATTTGACCCTGTTCAGCAGTTATAGGTCATATTCTGCTTCTCACAAAATTATTTACTAACCAAATATCCAATTAAGGTTTCAGATTCCTTGCACTATATTTTTAAGAGCGAACTTCTTTTTCGATTTTGGGTAAACCAGATGAAATGCATTCGGGTGGGGTATACCAGCCACCTCAAATCACATCAAAGAATTTAGAACTCTCACTATTTATTTCTTTAGACTTGTATGTTTTAACTAAAACTAAATCCTCTATTTTTAATTCAACATCTTTTACTTTGTCATCATGTCTTTTCTTCCTTTCCAATAGTTTCTTCTCTAGCAGCTCTCTTACTCTTTTCTTCTTTTCGTCCCCACTTAATTCCTCCTTAGCAGGGAAAGATAACGTTTCCTCCATCAAGCTTTTCTGTCTCTCACCTTTCATAATCTCCTGAGGAGTAAACCCTGTTACATCATGAACAACAGTATACATAACCTCTTCAATATCTCCCCAAGAACTATGGTTACTGCTACAGTAGGTACAGCAGAATCTGCCAATCTCCCTCATAAAACGTGCTACGGGATTCTCCTGTGGGTGATATGTTGAAGTGTAAATTACTGTAATTCCCTGATTAGTAAGACCTTCTTTCCACTTCTTACATGCAAACTGTGACCCATTGTCACACAATATGGCCTTAGGTTTCCCAAACTTCACAAAATAATCACCTTCCAATTTGCTCAAAACGGCTTTTTCAGTAGCATTACGTAATGGTTAGAGTTTTATAAATTTAGAAAATACTTCTAAGAGTACAAAAATGTACGCAAAACCTCACTTAGTCTTCAGCAATACACATGAAGATCACCAGATAACAGTTCCATCACATCATTTGGTTTAATATTTTGCATAGGAAGCTTACATGTTTGATTCGTAACTTTTGCTCTTTGACATTTTTACAGGTTTTGATTCTGTTGTTCACTCTCCTTACCTTGTTGTCAAAAGACACATTTTCCCTTAATTTCCGTACACACTTATTAGCACCTACATGTCCAAAACACAAATATATATAATCTATTATCTCATCTATATATTCGACACACTTTCCAGTCTTCCGAATTTTCGTCATTTCGCCTAAACAATACCATATCATGAATTTTGTAATATTTTGGCAATTTATTGTTACTATCATTAATTTCCAACTCACGTTTCACCATCTTCCATATTTCATCCTGATTCTGGTACCTTCTCATGCTTTTACAAATCCCTACAATTTTCTTATCCCCTTGAACGCCTTTTATATAAAATAATTTTATATGTTCCTCATACACATCATACCCTACCTCATTACCTTCACTCAACGGTAACCTGGATAAAGCATCTGCAATTTTGTTCTGTGTACCTTTATCATACTTTATCTCAAAACGAAACTGTTGTTAGAACAAAGTCCATCGTGTTAACTGTCTATGTACCAGCTCAAACTTTTTGAAAAATATAAGGGCTCTGTGATCAGTATGGATGATAGTTTTATTTCCCCATAGGTAATATCTAAACTTTTGAAATCCCCAAACTATTGCCAATGCTTCACACTCAGTCACAGTGTAATTTCTCTCATGCCTGGTCAATGACGTGCTTGCAAAGGCTATGGTCCTATGATCTTCGTTTTCCTCATCCCCAAAATTTTGAAACAATACTGTACCCACTCGAATCAATTCCCAAACAAAATGGTTTACTAAGATCTGGATGGTGTAAAATCTATTCCTCTTTCAAAGCTTCTTTAAGTTCATTAAAGGCTTTCTGACACTCTTCTGTCGAAAACATAGTTCACTTTAGGACTCAATAACTTATTCAAACATAGGTTGTTAAAAACTTGCCCTGACACAAATTTATGGTAAAAATTACACATACCCAAAAATGATTTCAACTCTTTTCTGTTTCTCGGGGATGGACACTCTGTCATTGCTTTCATTTTGTGTGGATCGACATTAGTACCAGTAGTTGACAAAATTCTTCCCAAACACTTTATCTCCTTGTGAACAAACTCACACTTTTTGAGTCTCAGGGTCATGGCCCCTTACCTTAAGGCTTGAAACAACTCATTTAATAAACAACAATGTACTTCCCATGACTCAGATGGCAACTAATAGGTCATCTACATATATTGTTAGTTTTCAACTCAACTCTGGTCCTAATACTTGATCAAGGGCTCATATAAAAACAGATACCCTAATATTGAGCTCGAATGGGACAACAGTGCACTAATAACACTTCCCATTTACCAAAAATGATTTATACTTTCTATATTCCTTGGTAAGTGGCACCTGCCAGTATCCGGAGATCAGATCAAGACTACTAATATAGTTTACTTTGTGATACCTCTGTAACATCCCCTCCATACTCTCTGGCCTATCAGTTTCTCTCCTTACCACTTCATTTAACATTCTGGCATGAATAACGAGTCTCACACTACCATCTTTCTTGCCCACAACGACCAAAGGTGAATTATATTCTCTCTTCCCTCGCTCTATAACACCACAATCCAACATTCTCTCAATCTCTTTATTCACCGCTTCCCTCTGTGTGAACGGTATGGAGTATGGTTTTTTCGAAAAAGGTTCATGTGGTTTGATATCCAATTAACGTTCAAAATTCTTTACTCTTCCTAGTTTGTCAGAAAAAACTTCTCTATTCATCTACAAAACTTCTTTCAGTTCTTTTTTCTGGCATTCATCTACCCCTTCTACTTTAGACATTTGGTTCTTCAGGTTGTCTATAAGTCCATTTGTATCCTCCTCACTTCTATAATCCAAGTTCAGCTTAACATCACCCAAACAAGTACCTAAAGGCATCATCTTCACTTTCAAATTCCCTAATAAGTGGTCCTTGTCTATAATCAATCCATCAAACTTCACACTGATCCTTGGTCCATTACCCTCAAAATTAACAAAACTTTCCCCACAATTTATCTGCGCTTTGCACTCTGTCAACCAATCCATGCCCAATATAATATTCACGGTTAACCCAGGTACTACAAAAAAATTATGTACTAGACCTATGTCCCCAATCTCAAATTCCAGAATTATTTGATGTTTAATAACCTTGCTTAATTTCCCTGTAGCACCCATTATTTTCAAACCTACTACTGGTACATTCATCACTTCATTATGTTCATTTGTGTTATTAAATAAACTTTCAGCAATAGTACTAATTTCACTACCTGTATTCAAAAGAGCTTTTTCTTCCCCACCATACATTCCAATTCTCACAAAAGTTTGCTTAATCCTATCACCCTCATCACTACTTTCTTCACATAACAAATCTTGCTCAATTTCACTATGAACCCAGTCATCAAAATTCAACTTTGAACTTTCATTCCCTTCATAACATTTCTGAAAAGCACAAACACCTACTTCCTCCTTATCATCAGCTGCTATTCCTACATCTCTATGAATAATAAAAAAATTAACTTCTTACTCATTAATCACTCTCTCTTTATGGTTCAAAGCATGTGTATTCATCACTTCTCCATTGACCTCAGAAATTGACCCTTCTCCTAGCTTAACAACTTTTCTTAAATCATCACATTGATGGAAAGCCCGATTTTCACTACTTTCTTTCTCTCCTCCCCTACTGCAACCGTTACTCATATACTTCCCTTCACTATTATCACCAGCATTTTGCAATATCTTCTGTTCCTTTATCACCCTCTTTGGCTGCCCTTCATATTCTTTGACTCCCTCATACATCTGTGAAAATCTTTCCATACATGGGTCCCCTAATTCCTTACCACCTTCGACATTAACTTCAGGTCCAATTTCATCAATCACCCCACCATGATGACTAGACACCCTATCACCATAATCATTACTAATAATATTACACATCACTGTATCCCTTACATCACCATGGTGATTTGAGAATTCAGTAGGCCCTAACCTATGACCTACCCCAGCATGGGCCATCACTGTAGCGGGGTTCCGTTTCCCTCTCGTGACTCCCCTACTGTCTGATAACCTTGGCTATTTCCTCTGAAATGTCCTCGGTCTCGGCCTCTTCCTCTACCTCTAACATTTATTTGGTTCACTCTTCCTGTTCTATCCTGTTTCTCATGATGACCATCTACATGCCTGTTTTCATTAAATGAACAGCCCACTTTCCACCTATCTACATCCTTCACTCTGTTCAGAAAATCTTTAATAGTATTAACATATCCTATCAACCCACATCTTCTATTAGGAGGCAACTTCCATATCAATACTTCTATAGTGTCTTTGTCACTCCATGGGCTGTCCAAATGTTTCAGTTTACTGATCCGCTTCTCACACTATTCTCTCATATTCTCCCTACTCCACCTATCATACCATGGGGCCTTCGTAAAAGCTTCTATGACATCACTTTGTTTTTCTTTCGACAAGTACTCTTTCAAAAACGCTAATACAAAATCCTCAAATGTTTCATATTCTTCTGGTGCATCAGCTCCCCAATTTAAACTTTCTCCCTCTAAACAAACACTTACCTTCCTTAGCTTATCTTATTCTGTCCAATCTGTAGTAAACTGACCCCTCAAACCATTCACAAAGGACACAGGATATATGTTTCCATTAGGATCAAAATTTATGTTGTTGAAACTACTCCCATCCTTTATCTGCAGTACTATCAGTGATACAGTGAGCTGCTTATCCTGTAACATCTTTTCTAACCTCCCTACTCTATTCTCAATCTTAGAAGTGGTCTCTTTAACATCTTCCACTCCTGTCTTAGCCTTTTGCCTATATTCACGGAAAATTCCTTTGCATAAATCTTTAATTTCCTCATTCCGTTTCATACATTCGGTAGCTTGGACTTCAATGTGTTTGTCCAAGCCTTCTACACTTACCTTTACACTGTTTTCAAATTTTTCCTGCTTCTTATTTAACTCAGCCTTTTAAAGTCTGCTTAGCATCATCTTTAAACTTCTCAGAATCTTTATTAACATCTGACTTAAAATCCAAAATTTTCTTTTTCAATCCCTCTTCCAATTCCTGATTAAATCCCTTCAGACATTGTTCAAACGTTTCATCTAGCCTTCTAATTTCTTCACCCATTTCTTTGCTAACAGCTTCTATCTTGCTACCCAGTCTCTTTTACATTTCCTTCATATTCCTTAACAGCAATGCTAACATACTTTCTACTCCTCCCTTCTCATCTATATCTCTTAGGACACCCAATTCTAATGTAATTGCTGTTCCCATATCTACTTTTTCCATAACAAACTCTGAGTCTTTTTCCTCATTTTCTTTATCTCCCCACATCTGAAAGCTAGCTACTTTTACTTCCACTTTGATCGTCATATTGCTCACAAAATTAAATACAGTTAACTCAAGCAAAACACCAAATTACACTGTCAAACTTTGGGCTCATACCCGAAGACAGCAAAAATTCGACAAGACAGCATTGAAACAATACTGTCCTGTCGCAGTCGCCATCTGTAAAGAAACTGGTTCTGTACTTCTGAAAAAAAACCTTTTAAATAATAAAAAAATGACCTATACAAGGAATCTGACTACGCCTGTTAGACATGGACGAAAAAGAAAAAAAAATTTGGCATAGTCTTTGAAAAATGTGCAGAATCTTATGTGGGGCCAATAAAACGTCAATTTTAATCTAAATATGGTATGTCAATGTTTGTGTGATAAAAAAATAAATTAGGTAATTCAGTACAATTATTATACAAACGCGATAAATCACTTTAACGGGGGCCGAATGAACTATTAAAGTCAATATAATTCCAGTAAACTTGCAAAAAAAAATTGTTGTAGGGGCCTACATAGACATTGTGCATCTGCTAGATGCCCACGAAATACGTAATTTTGTTTTGAAGATGACAGCCAATGAGAAAATAGGTGGTCAGTTTTCAAGCAGTAATGGCGAACAGCATCAGCTGGTAATATATGTAATTTTATGGTAGCTAATTTTACTGCACAAAAAATAAAATACGTACTACCTCCAAAAGAAGTTACACACAAACATTAAAACAAAATTATGATGAGCAGCAAAATGTCTGAGAAAAAATTTTGAAAGAAAATTATTAATTGAACTTTAATTAGGCGGGTTTTCAACAGTGTCAACAAGACGAAATAATGGAAAGGATATATATCGGAACTAAAAATAATTGAATCTTGATATTGTGACAGTATTTTTGAAATAGGTTATTTAACTGCAATTGACTTTAATTTTAAAATGAGAGAGAGTGTAATAATTTTCTTTTAGTGTCTTAACTGTTGCTGCAGGCAGTGTGATGACGTCAGCAGTGGTCCGCACGGGCGATGTGTGAAGTTAATCCTGGTTCGTGGTGTGAAGATAATGATGGATCCTCCTGTTTCATTTATATTCCAGTTACGGCGGTGATCCATGTCTCCGTTGTAGTCGAATCAGTTGGCAGCACTGGCGTGATAATAATAGTTCCAGTGTGTGCGTTTTCGTTACGCGTGCGACGTTTTATTATTAAACATTTATTAATCACGCGGTGCTGTTAGGTCGGAATTATGCAATGTCTTTAGTATTTACGATATACAGCCGGTTAATGCCAATACTTCACACAGTTCTTTCACTGTGTTGCCACAGGAAAACAGTCACATGTGTTTACCACTATAACAGTCTGTTAAACATTAGTTCAATTTACGTCGTCGTCTATAAGACAGTTTGGATGATATAATAAATATTTCTTGATCAAATCACAGCACTGTTCTTTTACTTAACGTTTTGGTTTGTTCCACTTTCACGCAACTCTAACAGTTAGTGTTTCCACACGACAATGGTGTCTGATTCACGGCTAATTGTGACAAGTTCACACAGTATGTAAAATCGTCACCGCAAACACTCGATATACTTTTCAGGTTTTACTGTTCACTTAACCCTAGGATGCATGGTGCCGAAAACACACATGAATGCATATGCAGGGCCTCCAAGTCCCTGCCCCACTTTAAAATTTTCCTGTTTTCATATAATCATTCGTTGGAGTTAAATTTATTTCTGTCAAATTTATTGTCATATTGAAAGATTCCTAAGATACAGCAACAGGATCTGGTGGGCCGGATTAACATTTTATTAATTTTTTTAAAAAAACTCTAAGAGTGAATTTTTATTAGTTACATCCATTTACATACAACATATACAAATAATTTTATTAATTCACTTATAAGTTACAGTTTACATTTTATAACATTTATTATAACCAATTTCTTCAATTAAAACATACTCATTATTCACAATATTATGTATATAGGCAATATTTTGAAAAAAAGTTACTATTCATTGTTCACATAAAATTGAATTTTTCTTAGTTTTCAACATGTGACAATCAAAAAACACAAAGAATGCCACTATGTTCCTTACAAATATTGGTTTTACACTTAATGCATGTCATAGCACTTTTCCTGTGTTTATTATATGGACAATAATTGCATCTTCTTCTTTTTCCTGAAACAGGTAGGTGGTTCGGAAATATGACACCACATCTTTGCATGGCATCAACGATTTTCTTTGGAAGATTACGGGTCTGAATACGAAGTTCCATTGGTGGCCTTACCATTTCCTCTGCTAAATCTCTTAGGAACAAACGCCTTTTTTCTCACTTTTTCCACTATGGTACGTCAGATGTTGGGCAGAAAATAAAATTTCACTGTTCATTGCTGTGACGTCCATCATATTCATCCATAATGCAAATGACCACCTACGTGTTGGTCTCTTGCAAGTGTAATAACGAATTTTCTGGTCCATTTGATCTACTCCACCCTTCGTAGAGTCATAGAACTTTATTATATCTGGTTTCTTTTTTGCGTGAGTTTCATCAATGTTTCTGTCATGATGCATCATGCTAATCAGAAATACAGATTTTTTTTCTTTTTGGTAACATAACTCACCATTGTAATGTCACCTCTAAATGCAAACAAATAGGAATGAATCGCTCTTGAGGCGGGTGGTTTCATCTCATTAGGAATTTTTGGTTTATTTTGTTCGATTGTTCCCATCACTGTAATTTGCTTCTGAAGCATCTCTTCTGCCAGCTGCACACTAGTAAAGAAGTTGTCAACAGTAATATTTTTTGATGATCCTACAATGCTTTTACCAAGATCTTTCACCACATTCAATCAAAGATTTTTCTGAATAGGTTCATGGGGCTTCCTTCCCTTGTAAACAATTCCATCTAAAGCATATGCAGATGTAGCATCACATAACCAAAATATTTTTATGCCATACGTGGCTGGTTTAGAGGGCATATACTGGGTGAAGCTGTACCTTCCACAGAATGGGACTAGCTGTTAGTCAACTGTGAGCGAATAGCTGGGAATCATTCTATTTTGACACTTGTCAAGAAATAGTTCCCATACATAGCGAACAGCTGCAAGTTTGTCATTTGCAGAGCGAGCTTCACAGGTATGCCTGTCATCAAATCTAATCATTCTCCTTATATCCTCGAATCTATTTACTGTCATGGTGGCCTTATATGTAGGATTTGCCTTTTCATCCAAGAATAATTCTCTAATAGGGACATCCCAACTCTTCTCAACACCAGAAAGCAGTAAAAGACCAAGAAAACCCTCCATTTCAGCAAGCAAAACGTTTTTCCACATTTTACCATGTAAAGCAGCCACTCTTCTGCCTTCAATATTTGTGCAGTTGATGATATCGTCTAGTATTTCCTTGGAGATGAAATAGTCCCAGGCATCCTTAGGTTTACAGGTTTTCAAACCACGGTCTTGACCAGTTGTCTTCTTTACGATATTATGGACAGGTGTACGAAAAGTTGCAGGAGGATCAAATTTCCAAATCGTTCCATTCCGACTAATGTATGAGTGGTCTTCTATACCTTTTTGTGGTGGTTCTTCATTTTCATACTCTGATGAAGTAATATTATCGGAAGGACGGTGATCTGCCTCAATATTCACATCTACAGGTTCATTGTCTGATTCTTTACTACTTGCATCTTCAAAAATATTTCCTTCTTCGCAAGAATCATCTTCTTCAAACCACTGAGCCACAACACTTTCAAAATTAGCTGCATTTGCACGTACTGACTCTCTTGCTTTGCGTGTCGAAGCCATAGCAAAAGGCGTATCTCTCGAACAGCAGCTTGTGCAGCGCAAAACGCAAAACGATTCAAACTCGTAACAATATGGGCCTTGCAGCAACAAACAAACTACAGTAACAATGAGGCTGACAAGAGCAGCACAGGATACCAATACTATGCAATAATAAAACATTTGATAGCAAAAAGGTCAATAATACACCGACATCGCCAATATGTGAAAGTAGTGTGTATTATTTTTTAGTTATACTATTACTACTACAGCTACTGCTGCTGTTGACACTCCTGTTGCTGGAAATACCACTACAGTTATTGTTGAATTAATAACTGCTCCCAAACAAATGTTGAAGACAATATAGGCTAAAGAACATTTATAAATGTGTGAGGGCTTCTGAAGCCCTGCTTATGCATTCACGGTGTATGGGTAAACGCATTGAAATATACAAAAAACTTAAAAAGGTATCTCGTTCAGACTTGATAGGAGGAATGTCACAGTGTTAGTGAAAGAGTACTGTAAGGCAGTTTGAAATCAAAAAAAAATTACAGATTTTTTTAAAAAATGAAGACATACGAGGGCCTCAAAGGCCCTGTACATGCATCCTAGGGTTAATAATGCACGACCTCCTATTAACACAGCGGACGCACTGTAATTAATTGTTCCTCTGTGTATCTCGATCTTTCACACTGAACTTTGCAACGTTGCTCCACCTGCGGACCAGCCACGATACCACAACATCTCGCTCGCTCTCTATCGATAGTCGTTCGCTCTCTCTCTGACACAGTACTTCTCCTAGCCTAACCAAAGACTTACAAAGCATATAAAACCAGAAAATTCACATTCGTGCAATATAAAATATAAAACAGTAGCAAAATAAATGAAGAAACATTGTGACGTATTAACAAATAAAGAATAGTTGAAATAAATGATACGTACTATGACAAGGTAATGCACAACAGAAAAAAATATTATCGACTTTCGGGGAAAGCAATGTCTTTTCAACATCACTGTTCCTCTCAAATAGTGATGGATTCATTATGATGAATTTCATTAGCGAATATGTGTATTGTGACTGTGCAGTTGAAACGCCCAACTCCTTGAAGAGGCACCTACATGACGACCTTGGGGTACACCACATACTGTTCTTACACTCTCGCTTTTGTGCAATGAATAATGTCTGCTTAAGTGGAGAATTACTCTAGAAAATTGTTTCACAAGACTTTATTGAGTGAAAATATGCGAAACATGTCAGAAGGATGATTCATTTGTTTCCAAGAGCAATTATACAAAGAGCCAAAGCAGTGAAGCTTAACTGTTTGAGAACCTCGGCAATAAGCTTCTCCCAGTTCAAGTTTTCATTAAGATGTACACCCAAAACTATGGAGCATTCTACTCACTTTACTGACTCCTGTTAATATGCTGCATCAGTTGCTGGTATATCTCTATTTGTTCTAGAGAACTGAATTTAATATGTTTTCCCAAAATTCAGGGAGTATTCTTTTCTTAGAACACCACTTAATAATTCTTTGAAAAACATCGTTAGTGATCTCTTCTATGGCTTTCTCTAACGAGCTTCTTCAAAAAGAACCAATTCTATTTGTTCAGTGTTAAGTGGTAGGTCATTTACATACACATGAAATAGGAGTCGACTCAAAATTTAACCCATTGGGACTACTTTAATGATTTGTCCCCAGCTGCTAAAATTTTCTGCCCTTCCATCAACGTTTTTTGCAGTCTTTTTGTTAAGTATGATTGAAACTAGTTATGTGTAAAGCCATCATTTCCATAAATCTTGTTTTTCTACACTATTAAATGCCTTTGAAAGATCACAGGAAATACTAACTGGCGATATTGTATTGCTCAAAATATTTTAAAATCTTTTAATTGATTTATTTGAATTGCACAATTGTTGCAAAATAAGTAGTACTAAAACTCTAACTCTAGAAATTAATATCTAAACTTTCAATTTGTTCAAACCTTCTTCTGTCACTTCAAAGAAATCTCCTAAATTTACAGGGTAGATCACCTGCTACGGCTTGTTATAATGTGTTTGATGGTTTGATTTTCGTTGTCTCAGTCACATTGAGAAGATGAAGCCTTTTCCTATTGGTAGAGGCTATCTGTACGTATGTCGTGCCTGTACAGTTCCTGTTAATTGATGTCCAGCCACATTGTGGTACTTCTGTGCCAGCTGACTGTATTCAGAATATCTTACAAGACTCCCATATTCCTCATGAGGAACATTATTTCACATTTCTGACCACCTCCTGTCCATTGCTTGTAGGGATTCTGTCAGTATTATGTTTGACTGCCTGGATTTTCATCGACACATTTTAAGTGCAGGCTCATCTGAGCGGATCGGGAGCTGGGAAATTATAATTAATTTTTCATTTTCCTTGAGAAGGGCATTCTTTCTTTGCAGACCTATAGTCGTGATGTAACTTAAGAGATGGTAACCAATGAAGGGGAGTAGACTTCATGATTTCTATTAACTGAGATCATTCAGTAATGTCGCACAAATAAAAATATGTTACACAATGTACACATTAAATGTTTGCTTCTGACATGTACGAAACATGTGAGAAATTGAAACTTCCTGGCAGATTAAAACTGTGTATCGGACCGAGACTCGAACTTGGGACCTTTGGCTTTCACGGGCAAGTGCTCTACTGACTGAGCTACCCAAGCACGACTCACGCCCCGTCCTCACAGCTTTAATTCCGCTGTGAGGACGGAACATGAGTAGTGCTTGGGTAGATTTAATTCCGCTGTGAGGACGGGGCGTGAGTCGTGCTTGGGTAGTTCAGTCGGTAGAGCACTTGCCTGCGAAAGGCAAAGGTCCCTAGTTCGAGTCTCGGTCCGGCACACAGTTTTAATCTGCCAGGAAGTTTGATATCAGCGCACAGCCCGCTGTAGAGTGAAATTTTCATTCTATGCGAGAAATTCTACAGAGCTTCCGCTGATGAGAATGTTTATTGATGGATAGTTGATATTATCGATACTTACAATTGAAGTGTACACAAAAGAGGATTTAGCCACCACTTGTTTTTGCCGTAATCCTTATCAAATACGGTGCATTTAGGATGATCAAATATTCTTAACAGATATCAGGAGGATGGCAATGGCGACACTGAACCAAAACAGTCATAGTGTGTGCAGTATATGCGCCTTGCTTTGTGCATGACGTCGTCACCCTTCACATCTACATCTACATGATTACTCTGCTATTCACAATAAAGTTCCTGGCAGAGGGTTCAATGAACAGCCTTCAAACTCTCTCTACCGGAGCGCGGGAAAAACTAGCACTTAAATTTTTCTTTGCGAGCCCTGATTTATTTTAGCGTTATTATCATTTCTCCCTGTGTAGGTGAGTGCCAACAGGATGTTTTCGTAATCAGAGGAGAAAATTGGTGATTGAAATTTCATGAGAAGATCCCATCGCAACGAAAAAACGCCTTTGTTTTAATGACTGCTACTCCAATTCGGGTATAATATCTGTGGCACTATCTCCCCTATTTCGCGATAATACAAAACGAGCTGCACTTCTTTCAGTTTTTTCGAAGTCGTCCGTCAGTCTCCCCTGATGCAGATCCAACACCGTACAGCAGTACTCCAGAATTGGGCGGACAAGCGATGTGCAAGCTGTCTCTTTAGTAGACTTGTTGCACCTTCTATGTGTTCTGCCAATGAATTGCATGCTGTGATTTTTATCTTAATTTTATTGTAACTTTATGTGAATGTAATAACACACATACATAGACACAAAGTAAAAAAAAAACCACTATACATACTTGATATGTTGCTATGTCAATCTACCTTAGAGATATATTTTATTTTTATATAAACTTTTAGATGTTAAACACAATTCTTTTTTTTAGGCACACACAGTAAACATTGTATTTTACTTTCTCTGCATCTTTTATCATCCCCCCTTAAAATGCAGTGTTTGTTTTTAATGACTCTAAATCACAAGCTTCACAAATTTAGTTATCACACAGTCATGGTAATTATTTCATAATAGCATTCCTAAATTTCTCAAACTTTGAAACTTCCTGGCAGATTAAAACTGTGTGCCCGACCGAGACTCGATCTCCCGAGTTCGAGTCTCGGTCGGGCACACAGTTTTAATCTGCCAGGAAGTTTCATATCAGCGCACACTCCACTGCAGAGTGAAAATCTCATTCTGGATTTCTCAAACTTTGATCTTTATAGAGCTTTGGTCAGTATGTCTGCTGATTGTTCTTCCATATTACAATATTTTATTTCGAACAAACCTTTTCTGTATTGTTCGCTAACATAGTGAAATTTTACATCTATATCTTTGCTTTGTCTAACCAACTGTCCTGATTTGATCATTTAGATAGCACTTTGATTGTCTACATGAAGAATGATTTACACTTTTTTTCTGGTTATCTCTTGTATTAGGGTATTGATGTGTTTTATTTCTTTGGTGCATTCTGCTGCTGAAATGTATTCTGCTTCAGTTGCTGAATTAGCTGTCACACTTTGCTTCTTGGAACACCAACTAATGGGAGCACCATTATAAAGAACTATGTATGCACTTGTACTTTTTATGTCTCTTAAATCTTGTGCATAATTGGCATCACAATAAACATTTAGATGAATACTGTCATCTTCTTCACTTTCTTCTTTATTATAGAAAATACGATAATTCTTGGAACTTTGTAGACATCTAATAGTTCTTTTTACTTTTTTGAAATCCTTTTCTTGGGGTCTTCTGTGAAGTGACTCTCATAATTTACTGTAAAGCCAAGATCTGGTCTGGTTTTCCATGACAAATACAGAAGGCTTCTTATGGCTTCACGATATGCAAATTCAGTGTGTTCGTATGCCTTCTATTTTTTAACTTTTCTATTTTCTTATCGCTCTGGGCCCATAACCTGCTGTGATTTTTATCTTAATTTTATTGTAACTTTATGTGAATGTAATGACACATACATAGACACAAAGTAAAAAAAAACACTATACACAGTTGATATGTTGCTATGTCAACCTACCTTACAGATATGTTCTATTTTTATATAAACTCTTATATGTTAAGAATTTTTTTTTTTTTTTTTTTTGGAGCACACACTGTAAACGTTGTATTTCACTATCCCCGCACCTTTCAACATCGCAGTCTTTGGTTTGATCTACCCAAAATGTTATCTATGTGATTGTTCCAATTTAGGTTATTTGTAACAGTAATCCCTAAGTATTTAGTTGAATTTACAGCCTTCAGATTTGTGTGACTTATCGCATAATCGAAGTTTAGCGCATTTCTTTTAGTACTCATGTGAATAACTACACACTTTTCTTCGTTCAGAGTCAATTGTCACTTTTCGCACCATACAGATATTCGTTTTGGTCATCTGATGACTTTACAAGGCGGTAAATGACAGAATCATCTGCAAACAATCTGAGAAGGCTACTCAGATTGTCTCCTATGTCGGTAATATAGGTCAGGAACAACAGAAGGCGCATAACACTTCCTTGGGGAACGCCAGATATTACTTCTCTTTTACTCGATGACTTTCCCTCTATTACTACGAACTATGACCTTTCTGACAGGAAATCACGATCCAGTCACACAACTGAGGCCATTCCATAGGCATGTAGTTTGGTTAGAAGACGTTTTGTGAGAAATGGTGTCGAAAGCCTCCTGGAAATCTAAAAATATGGAATCAGTTTGAATCCCCTGTCGATAGCACTCATTATTTCATGAGTATAAAGAGCTAGTTGTGTTTTACAAGAACGATATTTTCTGAATCCTTGCTGACTATGTGTCAATAAATCGTTTTCTTCGAGGTAATTCATAATGTTCTAACACACTATATATTCCAAAACCCTACTGCAAATCGACTTTAGTGATATGGGCCCGTAATTCAGTGAATTACTCCTATTTCCGTTTTTGGCTGTTGGTGTGATTTGAGCAATTTTCCAATCTTTAGGTATGGAACTTTCTGTAAGCCAGTGATTGTATATAATTGCTAAATATGGAATTATTGTATCAGCAAACTCTGAAAGGGACCTGACTGGTATATAATCAACATCGATCTGACCCGTTTTATGTACGATGGGCGATCACTACCATCACATATCAAATTATGTGGTATATATCTCTCAATTCCCGTCGACACTATCTCGTTGAAATTATTCCACATCTTTTCTACCCTTACATGATCATGTCAGAAGGAGTGGAGACCGTCTCTTTAAAAGACATTAAGCATTTTTATCAGCTTTACTAAATAGATGTACTTTGCCCTTCTTTTTAATGGTTGTGGGTGTTCAGCCTAGCAGCAACTGCCTTGTGGCTTGTGGTCGCTAATCCCTGTATTCATCACGATACTCCCCACTTGTACAGGATTATTTGTTGCTAAGAGGTCAAGTACGCTTTCGCAACCATTTATGCTTCGACTGGGCTCATGAACTAATTATTCAAAATAATTTTCTAAGAAAGCATTCAGTACAATTTTGGATGACGTTTTATGCGCACCGCTGGCTTTAAACGTTCAATTTTTCCATCATATCGAGGGTAGATTGAAGTCACCACCGACTATAATTATTTGTGGGGGATACCTATTTGAAATGAAACTCAAGTTTTCTTTGAACTGTTCAGCAACTGCATCTTCTGAGTCCAGGGAGGGGGGGGGGAATCGGTAAAATGATACAGTTAATAGTTTAATCCGATTCTCAAGTATCACCTCTGCTCATACTATAAGCGCAGGAACTATCCACTTCAATCTCACTACAAGGTAAACTACATCTGAGAGCAATAAATACTCCACCACCACCTGTATTTAATATATCCTTTCTGAACACTATTAGGTCGTTTGAAAACTTTCGGCTGAACTTATTTCCGGCTTTAGCCAGTTTTCCATACTTGTAACTATTTGAGCTTCAGTGCTTTCTGTTAGGGTTTGGAGCTCTGGTTCTTTCTCAACACAGCTACGACAATTTACAACTACAATACCGATCGTTTCTACAACTACCTTACTGTGTTTTTCCTGCCCCCTTTCAGGCAGATGCCCTTTCTGAGGTTTCCTGTGACCCTCTATCCTCGAAAACCGCCCAGTCCCCTTCCACACAGCCCCTGCTACCAATGTAGCCGCCTCCTGCGTGTAGTGGACTCCTAACCAACTAAGCGAAACCTGGAAACCCACCACCTGATGGCGCAAGTCAAGGAATCTACAGCCTACACGACCGCCTGAGCCTTGCTGATGATGAAATCACTCTATCAGTGATGTTATCATGCTTATGATGGACATCAACAAGTTACTCCACCTTTCACCTGCACACTCCATACCTCCATACCATCTCAGCATATTATTAAAAATGAAATAGCCAATCAGGATCTAAGGTTTCAGAACTAGCTCAATGGTGCTTCATATCCCGCCCCATCCTCTTCAGTCAGTCACAATGAAATATTAAAATGAAGTGTAAAACTATCATCAGATTACATTATTACTGTGATAATTGCATACAAATCTTTACTTCTGGTGTGATATTAAAATGATGGGTAAAAATGATGTCAAGTTATATTATTTCTCTGAAAGCAAAGATATTTACACACCTCTGGTCTAAAATTAAAATTATGTTTGAAAGTTAAAGATATTTACGTAAATGATATACACACATACCTCTCCATTTAATCAGCATGTTAAAAATTGCTAATTTTCATAAAATGATATACTGAAATTGCTCTCAGTCCTATGAATTCTGTAATAATCTGTCCTGACAATTCATCTTTCATTAAACCAATTTCTTTTTTAATGCCCTGTTGGATTCCTCTATAAGAGAATATTTGTGAATTGTTCTTTTGCATTATATTTCCTACATGCTAATATTGTTGAGGCACATCATCTTAGTTGTAAGATGCAAAATCTTCTCCTCAAAGTTCTTGTGAATTTCCTTATAGAAATTTAAATTTACAATTTTTTCAAATGAATGATCATTAAATTAGTTATTCCAGCGGTTTTAATGTCAACAAACAGCTTTTCTGTTAGTCCCTTAATGCCCAGTCCACCACGTTTAGAGACAATTGAACGGTCCTGTTTATGCAGACTCAAATACGAATAGAGGTTTATAAACAGTTTTTCATATATCCTCTAATTTAGTAACATCCTTGGATCCTTTCTTTCCGGCAAGTTCAACAACATGTCGCCATTTTACACAGGCATTTACAGTAAATATTGTTATCTTATATTCCCCAGTTGCATCCAAATTTTTCCACACACTGTGTTTAAATTAATATGTAAGCCTTGTATGCACACCTGCTACCATTCTTCTTTTTCCAATGTCAATTTATATGCTTCCGTTATGGCAGTTGTTTTCACCATACCTGCAGCTTGGTTTTTTTTAATTCAATCTCTTTCAGTTCCAGTGTTAGGATATGACCACTGGTTTAGTGGTTGTTTCTGATGAGGTAGTCTGCAAATGTGGAGTCTGTGCTGTTGCTTTTCAGTGCTCTTAAATGTTCTGAGTATCTTTATCTGAAATTTCTTCATGTATGCCCGATGTATACTTTACCACAGTCTTTGCAGGTTAGCTGGTATATACCTCCTTTGTTGAACACATCTACTGTGGTGTTGCGTGTTTTTAATCTTTTCTCCAGAGTGTTGTTTGCTTTACGTGACAATTGTATACTTTGTTTTCTCATGATGTTTCTTATTCCCTGTGTTAATTTGCTGTCAAATGTCAGGGCATGCCACATTTCTTTGTTGTTTGTGGTTTATTAAACTTGTGTGCCCTGTGTGTGCTCTGTTGTGTGTTTGTTGCTGGTGTGTTGTGTTGTGATACTGTTGTGTGTGTTCTGTATCAGTTGTGTTTTTATTTGATGGTTTAGTTTATCAAAAGTGTTTATTTTGTAACCATTTTCTGTGGCAATCTGTCTGACTATGTTTAGTTCTTGTGTGTAGGTATCTCTGCCCAACCGAATTCTGTTCACTCTGTATAGGAGTCGTCTGAGGCTGGCCTACTTGTGGACTGTCAGATGGTCTGCTCTGTTGTGGATAGTGGTAGTGGTTGCTGTAGGTTTCCTGTATACTGAGAATCGGTGTTTGTGGTTTTTGTTTTCTATTTCAATGTCTAAGAAATTTTTTTTCTTGTCTATTTCAGTTTCGAGGATGAAGTGTATTTTTAGGGCGAGCAGTATTGACGTCTCTGTCTAAGTGTACTATCTGGTAATGGATTTCATTTGTTAAGTAAACTGTCTTATCAACACAGCAGTACTAGTGTATTACTTTGTGCCGTTTTGGTTTCATTACCCCTTCAAAGATTTTGTTTTAAATGCAATTAGTGAAGATGCTGGCCAGCAGGCCACTTAATGGGTGACCCCATGGAGAGTCATTCCTGTTGGATGTAGAATCTTTAAATCTGAAATAATTTTGCCCTGTGATTACTTTCAGAATAGCTGAGACTTCTAGTGTCTGTGTTTCTGCCATAATGTTTGTCTGTCTTAGTTGTCTTTCAATCTTTTTGATTGTTTCTGCAGTTGGTATGTAGGTGTAAATTGCTATGATTCAAATGAGAGTAGTGTAGCTGTGTTGTGTATATTCATATCTTCGGTTTTTTTGATTGGGTCATTACTTTTTGCAAAGGTTCTGTTGTATGTGGTAGAGTAGTGTTTCTGTAGAAACATGTCCATGTGTCTGGCTAAATGATATGCTGGCGCAGTCGTGAAATGGATCAAGGTCTCAATGGAGTAGCAGGCTTGTGAATCTTTGGTAAACTATTGAGTATGGGTGCCCTAGGATTCTTTTGGATTGTTCTTATTATCTGACTTTGGGCGAGTGTATATTTGATGTTTTTTTCGTAGTTTTTGTATGTCTCTTTGGAATCTTTGTGAGAAAACACTGTTTAACACCCTAAACGAACTATTGATCAACATAAAATAACACACACACACACACACACACAAATAGCTGAGATTTCTTTCACACTTTGGAGGAAGCAATGTTGACACTTCTCACAACTAAAGAAATAATAATCACTTGCAGTTATTGAAGTTACTTATACTAAAGATCCAAGATATTGGCAATTTTTGGTGACATTACTGCGTATCAAGTTACAGCAGACTCAGCAACTCACCCTGTCAGGGGGGGTGTCAGGAACTGGGGAATAGAATGGGTAAACTGAGGAACAAGTGAATGGTAAATGGCACGATGTACCCATTGCCCTTTATCCATTACCCACTATCTGGTACCCACTAGCCATTAACCCTCTTACAACCAAGAGAATGTGGAATGCCTTAAAAATATTATTGTGCAGGAAATAGAAAGCAAAATTAAAATTTTGATGCGTCTTAGCCAGAAGAATTGCAATAAGGAACACAGCTAACTGTTAAGGCCATAGAAGAGATAATTTATAGGAAAAAAAATTAGATATGTATTAGACTCGATAACACTTTGTTTTTGTCAAATTACTGGCTGAAGATAGAATTACATGATTTGGATGCAAATTTAAGTAACACATTTAAAATTAACCTGGATAAATTAATAAGAACATTTGTTTTCTTATTCATAACATTGACAACTATCCTAAAAGTGTAGCCAAAGTAGGCGGTCAGAAGTACAGCATGCCATGTATCTTAGAAATTGCATGCATAAACATGAAACATATATAACAAACGTTTGAATGATAGACTGCATAAGAAAGAAGAATTAAATTTCTTTGCCACACTTGTCTAATTTCGGGTAAACTATTCTGCTCTCTCCAAATGATGACAGCTGCGAAGATGTAACACGAATGCCTTCCACTAGTAAGAAGTTCTGCTTTCATACCCTCCGGCTCCCTACAACTTAGGGAGAGGCGATTTCCTGTAATTTATTTTCTCGAATGTGAATTCCAGCTAAGTCAGTGCCTGGGCATGGCCTTTCCCGGAATCTCGAGATACCCCCCACCACGCGCGTTCCGACAGGCAAGTCCACGTCTTGCATCGTGTCGCTCAAGGAGTTGGAACTGGATAAGTGGAGCACACACCTCTGTGCTTCAGTTTTGTGGAATTTTCGCAGTCAGTTGCTGCTTGTAACCCAACTGCAGCTTGCAGCCTCGAGCAGAGAAGACATTCTGCACAATATATATATATATATATATACACTCCTGGAAATGGAAAAAAGAACACATTGACACCGGTGTGTCAGACCCACCATACTTGCTCCGGACACTGCGAGAGGGCTGTACAAGCAATGATCACACGCACGGCACAGCGGACACACCAGGAACCGCGGTGTTGGCCGTCGAATGGCGCTAGCTGCGCAGCATTTGTGCACCGCCGCCGTCAGTGTCAGCCAGTTTGCCGTGGCATACGGACCTCCATCGCAGTCTTTAACACTGGTAGCATGCTGCGACAGCGTGGACGTGAACCGTATGTGCAGTTGACGGACTTTGAGCGAGGGCGTATAGTGGGCATGCGGGAGGCCGGGTGGACGTACCGCCGAATTGCTCAACACGTGGGGCGTGAGGTCTCCACAGTACATCGATGTTGTCGCCAGTGGTCGGCGGAAGGTGCACGTGCCCGTCGACCTGGGACCGGACCGCAGCGACGCACGGATGCACGCCAAGACCGTAGGATCCTACGCAGTGCCGTAGGGGACCGCACCGCCACTTCCCAGCAAATTAGGGACACTGTTGCTCCTGGGGTATCGGCGAGGACCATTCGCAACCGTCTCCATGAAGCTGGGCTACGGTCCCGCACACCGTTAGGCCGTCTTCCGCTCACGCCCCAACATCGTGCAGCCCGCCTCCAGTGGTGTCGCGACAGGCGTGCCAATGATGGTCGTATGCGTGTTTGGCGCCGTGCAGGTGAGCGCCACAATCAGGACTGCATACGACCGAGGCACACAGGGCCAACACCCGGCATCATGGTGTGGGGAGCGATTTCCTACACTGGCCGTACACCACTGGTGATCGTCGAGGGGACACTGAATACTGCACGGTACATCCAAACCGTCATCGAACCCATCGTTCTACCATTCCTAGACCGGCAAGGGAACTTGCTGTTCCAACAGGACAATGCACGTCCGCATGTATCCCGTGCCACCCAACGTGCTCTAGAAGGTGTAAGTCAACTACCCTGGCCAGCAAGATCTCCGGATCTGTCCCCCATTGAGCATGTTTGGGACTGGATGAAGCGTCGTCTCACGCGGTCTGCACGTCCAGCACGAACGCTGGTCCAACTGAGGCGCCAGGTGGAAATGGCATGGCAAGCCGTTCCACAGGACTACATCCAGCATCTCTACGATCTTACTTTTGAATGCATTATGGGAACAGCAGTGATCAATAAAATTGTAAATAATTACTATTAAAAACAGTCTTGATCACAATTTATTTTATAAGGTGACCGGTTTCGACCACTGCTGTGGTCATCTTCAGACCTACAAGATGTATACAAAGCATTAATTAGAGGGCTACATGCATTAATGAAAATACATAGAGTTATACGGCTATAAAATGTTGAATTACCATTGAGTGGAAACCCCTTTCTGTTGGAGAATCACAACTGGAGAAACCAGTGCACGTCTTACTTTATATAATGGAGGCTCCACCCACTTCTGACAGGCTTACTCAGAGTCCAGTTTCTAAAACAGGTCAGGTTCCTCAAAATTTCTTTTGAATCAGAGTCTGCAGGTGCATATTCTCATCTAGTCTGGAAACCTCAAGTTTTCCCACTAAGCGTGTTCCGACAAGTGAGTCCTCGTCTTCCTCATTTCCAACAAACGTTATCTCAAAAGCATGAATGCCCTCAGGTTATCCGCTCTGGGGAGAAACAGCCGATGTTTAACCCTGAATTTTCTCTCGGCCAAGCATTCTCTCGGTAAGTGAGCTCGAATGAACTGTGTTTCTAGATGTTCGCTTGTGATCTACTGGTTGTCAGGAATTTCACGTCGCCTGCACTAGAGAAAACTGTTGTCTGTTACATTTTCTACTTCTGCCGTTGACACGAGTTGGATAGAATGTAATGAAAAAATTGCCAAAGTGTTCAAAGGTTTCAACGAGAGACATAAAAATGATGGCATGCCTTACATTAAAAGCGAAAACGCACATTTACTTCCGAGGCAAGTGCGAAAATGTACTGTTATGCAGATTAAAAATACACGAAAGATCTGATCTTTCTGACGTTGATACTAGTTGTAGTCACACTGCTGAAAATTTTTTATGATAAATAAACTGTATAACAGATATATACTCAAGTAGCCTAACGAATCCTGCCAGAGCGAAAATGCTAGTATTCTGAACTTAAATTGAAATGAGAAGCGGCAAACGATTTACGTTCAGAGTTTTGGACTAATGGTAAGGAGTGCTGGAGCTGCAATTCAGTGTTAAAGTCACTTCATGCATGCATTCCATACATACGTACAAACTCGACACATCTTACTTCGCAAAAAAAAAGAGGTATGCAAAATAATTTCTCAAAGTTCTGCATTGCACCAACAACTATGTTTAGTGTGCCAATTATATGCTTAAAAAACTGTCTAATCGTTCGTTCTGGGTGAATGTTTACGGACGTTACATTCGATTATTCATTAATTGAGATACGTCTGCAAGAAGTTGCATGTCGTGGATTTGGAAACGGTCCACATGGGATTTTGCATCATGCATTGACTCATGGGTGAGGGATCATATGTGCATCCACAGAAGAACCGGAAATAGAGCCCAGACGGGTATCATGCCGGCAGAGAAAGCGACCTGTGTCCAGATGGCCACTGTGTTACCACTGAAGGCTGAGGGCAGCTGCTGATGGGTTTCGGCACGTCTTAACATGTTTAATTACTACACACACTGTAAACAGAGAAAAAACTTGTTTCATCACAAAATTTGTGCTCCCCCCTCCCCCCCCCCCCCCTCGCAAAGATGGAAAATCCGCCTGTCTGCTCCGTGTTGCAGGAGATTCGACACACACATCTGTCAGATATCTCGGACCTTGAAGGTCAGGTTTCTTGGAAATATGGTAAACAACAAGAAGTTAGAAAAGTTACTAACTAATGTTTAGTAACCAAAGTTTTGCTTGCTGACTCTTCAAGGTGAGGTTTTATGAAAGTACGAGGCCTCACCGCAGTACCTTAGTTGATGTCAGAGACGTCGTATCATCATCATACATAGTCTCCCTGTGAATTGTTTGTACACAACAGCTTGCAAGCTAACGGTCCTCATTCTGTAACCTAATCATTGCCCCACTCAATAGTAGTCAGTTAACTGACCATCACCATACTTAACCGTTTACCATTTGCTATGTATAACTTGCTGTTTCCTGCTTGCCATTTACCGTTTAACTGCGTGTGTGTGTGTGTGTGTGTGTGTGTGTGAGAGAGAGAGAGAGAGAGAGAGAGCCAGACTGTGTGTGTGTGTGTGTGTGTGTGTGTGAGAGAGAGAGAGAGAGAGAGAGAGAGAGATGATGATGATAATGAGATTGATCTGGAAATATTATGTGCACACACACACACACACACACACACACACACACACACACACACACACACGCAAAAGCGCGTGCGCACGTACGTGTGTGAAATAAAATTTATTGATGAGGCATTACATTATTTACAGAGCTGGAACATTATATGGTGTGTGTATGAGTTACGCAATTCAGTACGCCATTTTATGCAAATACCATTTCTAATATTACGCTGATTAAATACAGGTTACGTTTGTGTACACAATCTTACATAAATATCTTTGACTTTCAAGAAAATAATACAGCTTGAAGTCATTTCTACGAATAATCTCAATATTACGTTAGAGGTCTATAAATATCTTTTACTTCCACGAAAATAGTGTTACTTCTCACCATTTTTATGTATGGTTTTAATATTACTATTACACTGGGGAAAAGTATGTGTATGCAGTGAGCACAGAAATAATGTAACTTGAATCTATTTTTAAGCATCATATTTAACATTGCACCAGAAGTAGGCATGTGCATGCACTATGCACAAGAAGACATATTGTCTTCTTTGTTATTTTTGGTCTCCTTTTTCCAAGGTCGCAGACACACAAGTTTTATAGGTTACATGCCCTGTTTAACAGCTGTAATAGAAGTTTTATTCAGACGATACGCATGTCGCTTTATTTTAAAGCGTCTTCAGTGGTCATTGTAACAATATGTTTTTTTTCTCTTACAATGTTGTTTGTTTTGATCATTAACAGTTTGCGTGCTTTACTTATTACTATAAACAGTTGTTATTAATTTCGTTACTCGCAGTTTTCTGTTGTTTATTCCATTCTTCTTCGTCTTCCGTGTGTATGTGTTGAGTATTTGTATTTGTACACAGTACTTTCACTGTACTTAACATACTTACACTTCTGTGCACTGTCCTTTCGTCATCTTGTGTGTTTGTTTTGCTGTTGCGGGATGCATTCGTATTTTGTTTGTTTTGATGGTGGTGGAGGCGTCTGCTATCGCTCTGTTAGTGTTTATATTTTCCGACTAGGAAAAGAGAGAGAGAGAGAGAAAGAGAGAGAGAGGGAGGGTGAGAGAGAGAGAGAGAGAGAGAGAGAGAGAGAGAAGATTACATTTTTAAATTTTTTTATTTATTTTTATTAAGCTACTTTTGTGTTATTATTTTCTACACTCCTGGAAATTGAAATAAGAACACCGTGAATTCATTGTCCCAGGAAGGGGAAACTTTATTGACACATTCCTGGGGTCAGATACATCACATGATCACACTGACAGAACCACAGGCACATAGACACAGGCAACAGAGCATGCACAATGTCGGCACTAGTACAGTGTATATCCACCTTTCGCAGCAATGCAGGCTGCTATTCTCCCATGGACACGATCGTAGAGATGCTGGATGTAGTCCTGTGGAACGGCTTGCCATGCCATTTCCACCTGGCGCCTCAGTTGGACCAGCGTTCGTGCTGGACGTGCAGACCGCGTGAGACGACGCTTCATCCAGTCCCAAACATGCTCAATGGGGGACAGATCCGGAGATCTTGCTGGCCAGGGTAGTTGACTTACACCTTCTAGAGCACGTTGGGTGGCACGGGATACATGCGGACGTGCATTGTCCTGTTGGAACAGCAAGTTCCCTTGCCGGTCTAGGAATGGTAGAACGATGGGTTCGATGACGGTTTGGATGTACCGTGCACTATTCAGTGTCCCCTCGACGATCACCAGTGGTGTACGGCCAGTGTAGGAGATCGCTCACCACACCATGATGCCGGGTGTTGGCCCTGTGTGCCTCGGTCGTATGCAGTCCTGATTGTGGCGCTCACCTGCACGGCGCCAAACACGCATACGACCATCATTGGCACCAAGGCAGAAGCGACTCTCATCGATGAGGACGACACGTCTCCACTCGTCTCTCCATTCACGCCTGTCGCGACACCACTGGAGGCGGGCTGCACGATGTTGGGGCGTGAGCGGAAGACGGCCTAACGGTGTGCGGGACCGTAGCCCAGCTTCATGGAGACGGTTGCGAATGGTCCTCGCCGATACCCCAGGAGCAACAGTGTCCCTAATTTGCTGGGAAGTGGCGGTGCGGTCCCCTACGGCACTGCGTAGGATCCTACGGTCTTGGCGTGCATCCGTGCGTCGCTGCGGTCCGGTCCCAGGTCGACGGGCACGTGCACCTTCCGCCGACCACTGGCGACAACATCGATGTACTGTGGAGACCTCACGCCCCACGTGTTGAGCAATTCGGCGGTACGTCCACCCGGCCTCCCGCATGCCCACTATACACCCTCGCTCAAAGTCCGTCAACTGCACATACGGTTCACGTCCACGCTGTCGCGGCATGCTACCAGTGTTAAAGACTGCGATGGAGCTCCGTATGCCACGGCAAACTGGCTGACACTGACGGCGGCGGTGCACAAATGCTGCGCAGCTAGCGCCATTCGACGGCCAACACCGCGGTTCCTGGTGTGTCCGCTGTGCCGTGCGTGTGATCATTGCTTGTACAGCCCTCTCGCAGTGTCCGGAGCAAGTATGGTGGGTCTGACACACCGGTGTCAATGTGTTCTTTTTTCCATTTCCAGGAGTGTAGATTGGGATGTTTATCTTCGTCACTGTGTGTGTGTGTGTGTGTGTGTGTGTGTGTGTGTGTGCAAAAGAGGGAGATAGAAAGAGAGTAAGATGTTTTTCTTCTGAAAAGTAATTTTTGTTACTTGTTTTCGTTATTTGTTTTGTTATTTTTTAGTGGGCCGCCGCATACAGCCGGCGTTTAGCAAATTCTTAATTCCATAGGGGCGTTCCAGCACGTCCACATTTGCATTCTAGGGCCACCTACCAAATCGCATGGTTACCATTACATCATGTCAATGAAAGACCGCGTGACACGATGCGTAAAGGCTATCCGCATTTTCGACGTATTAGCAGAACAGTAGCAAACATTTTCGTCAAAAGTTGGATTTTCAAATTCGGCTGCTTGGCTTCCTTAACGCTGGGCCAGCGTTGGCAGTTCGAATCCCAACTGTCCAATGACTCATGCCATCTAATCAGATGCCTCCAGTTTCACACAACCACTCCCAGTCCAATGGAACGGTGGCATTGGACGATGAAAGCTGCTGTTATGTACCACTCGGAATCGTGGGTGCAGGCCCTCCCATGGGTTCTCCAGGGTATTCATACTGCCATAAAGATGACCTTGATGCATCGCTTGCCGAAATACTATAAGGCGAGCCCCTCACTCTACCTGCAGAATAAAGCATTCATGTCCACGCCTCTCCCATCACGACACAACAAATTTTTATTCATAAAGACATGGATACATGTTCTCATGTGATGCTGTATACAGATGCAGTGCAACCCACCATTCCATGCCATTTGCGGGACCATACCGTTTTGTGCTTACCAGTAAACAGTGAGGAAAATGTTCCTCTACGTTGTGTCACTATTCTGTTATCCCATTGCAGGTACCCATTCCCCACAAGTTTCTATGTCATTCTCTTGCTGTGTATTGGTGAGTTTGTTTGTGGTGGGTGACATGGCCTCAGGAATTGTGTGGTGTTTTTTTATTTTTATGTTTTTATGGATTTTTTGTTCAGTTTTGTTACTAGCGTTTCTTGGTGTCCATTATTTTTTGCTTTATCAATAATTATATTCAGCTCCTTATTATAGTTGTGTTTGTCAAGTGGTACTGTGTTTAATCAGTGGTTCATATATCTGAGGGCAGATTCTTTTTGGGCCTCAAGAAACAAGTAATTAAAATAGCAGAACAAAGCAACAATTCTGTACAGAAATGTCTAAATAAAAGGAAGATCAAATGGAGATCTACCAAAAACTGACCACTTGGTCAGTTTGTTGAAAATTTTAATTTTATTTATTCAGAATTATTGCGTGGAATTCACTGATTAATTTGTTGTATGAATTATTCAATTTAATTCAAATTGATAGATAAAAAATCTACTCAGCAAGCAGCAGCAGGAGAACACATGCACAAAAAGGTTTGACTTTTGCAAGCTTTTGGAGGCACTTGCTCTTTCTTCTGACAGAAGAGTTGATGGGGAAGGAAGAGGGTGAAGGACCAGAGAAGTTTAGGCTGTTGGCACAGCGTGGGTGGGAGCAAAGGCTGCAGAATGCCCATAGACGAGTCGCACCACACTTCTTCCGAAATGCCCGGTAACTTAGCCTTGGTAAACACGAGCGAAGACTGCAGGTCTGTGAGCGGAACCTGAGCATTTTCCAACTCCAGTGTAATAGGTGTTATGCTCTACACCTAATACAGGCAGGCAAAACTTTTGAAATAAGATGTAAGAAACACAAAAGGGCATGGAAATATGGCACCAGCCATTCAACATTTGCAGAATACCTCTATCAAGAAAACCTCCTCCATACCACAATAGAAAAGAACGTGCAAGTAGTCAGATTCAGCAATAAGACATGTCTCCTAGACCCACGAGGAAACTTCCAAATTGAAAAAGCAATAATAGAAAAGAAATACATAAAAATAAAGAAAATAACAAATAACAAAAAGTAGTTCTTTACAGGAAAACACCTCTATCTCAAATGTTCAAATGTGTGTGAATTCCTAAGGGATCAAACTGCTGAAGTTATCGGTCCCTAGACTTACACGCTACTTGAACTAACTTATGCTAAGAACAACACACACACTCATGCCCGAGGGAGGGCTCAAACCTCCGGCGGGAGGGCCCTCGCATTCCGTGACATGGCGCTTCTAACCGTGCGGCCACTCCGCGCGTCACCTCTCTCTCTCTCTCTCTCTCTCTCTCTCTCTCTTTCTCTATCTCTCTCTATTTCTTCTTAGTCGGAAAACATAAATAGTAACAGAGCGCTACCACCATTATCAAAGCAAACAATATATGACCGCGTCCCGCAACAGCAAAACGAAACACGCAAAATTACGAGAGGATAATGCACAGAAGTGCAAATGTGTTAAGTACAGTGTTACTGCTGTGTGCAGATACAAATACTCAACACATACACATAGAAGATGAAGAAGAATGAAATAAACAACAAAAAACTGTGTGTAACGAACAGAATAAAAACTGTTTAATAAGAAGTAAAGCTTGCGAACTGTTAATGACCAAAAAACAAAATTGTAAGAGAAAAAAGACATATTTTTACAGTGACTACTGAAGCTGCTTTAAAATAAAGTGAAACGCGTCAGGTCTGAATAAGACTTTTATTACAGTTGCTAAAGATGGCTGTTAGCCAATACAATATGTAATTATCTTCGACTTTGACGAAAGTAGCGTAGATTGACACCATTATTACGTATCATTTTAATATTATGCCAAAGATATGAATGGAGACATCTTTAACTTACATACAACTGATGTAGTTTGACACATTTTTACGCACCATTTTAGTGCGTCATTGTGATTGTCTGGGGGGGGGGGGGGGGAGGAGGGGAGAGGGCGAGGGGTATAAAGCACAACTGAGCTAGTTCTGCCTTCTTGGGTCTTGATTGGCTGCTTAATTTTTAATACTATTCTGCGACTGGCGGGAAGTAGGGTGGGAGGAGGGAAAAAAGGTGTGTTACTTAATGACATCACTGATAATTATGATGATGTAACTGATGAGAGTTATGACATCACCGACAAGGGAACGATGTACAGAGAAGGGAGCACACACTACAAATAATGTGACTGTTCTTTGTTCTGGAGTCACCGTTACTATCTTACTCATATCACTGTGTGAAATCCTCTATTGGTCCCAGGGCATTGCGTGACAGAACGTATTTAACATGTGGCAGTCTGTTTGGGTTTTGAGTTTTGACACTGTAGTATGCGATTTGCTTGGTAACCAGTACAACTAATGTGACGGACGTTGTTACACATCGCCTCGAGCACTATACAGTCGACTTCCTTGTACACCTTGCACATAAATTTGTCCATTCGCTTGTAAGTCCCTGAGCATCGAGAAAGATCGTTCCACAGTAGACTGACGCTGTGAACCGACGTGGATTCCTTGTGGTTTTGGGGAATTTTGCTGAATAACGCTTATCACAGGAAAATGATGAGCCGTTGTGTTGTACAGCGTAAGAGCATATGTAGTCTTGTTTTGTGAAGAAATTTGCTGCTTTAAAATTCAGTTCTGGCATCTACTGGCCCAGTTTTGAGCGACACATCCTGCTTTGAGCAATCAGTGATGGTAACTGGGCGAGATCCTTGAATTAGCGAAAACTTAACATACTTCCATATGAATTTTATTCTTCTTCTGCTAGTGCATAATATGACTCTCGAAATCTAACATGTGTATCATATAGCAGAGTGTAAGTATTTTGCCCCACTTCTGCTACTGGTTATCGTGTGGTCGAAATTGCAAACTGAGAAATACTTTGACAGTAGTTATCTTACAGTGGTCAAATACGCTCGAATCCCTAGTAACATTTGTTTTCCTCTTCGTCTGGAACGCGAGTCTGATGAAACAAGGAGATTCTACTTGTGAAGTTTTCAGAGTCCAAATGTGCCGGAATGTGATAGATACAATGCGATATTCGAAAAGCCCCCATTACCTATAATTAAGGGGAACCGTAACACTTTAATCCAGTATCCGCAAGAGTTTCAGCCATTCTTCATCCGACATATAAACCTATGGTATTTTCCAACTATCAGGCATTTATTTTTTACGCAGACAGTCGAACACTATATAATTAAAACTGTGTTAGATTATTTTGCGTGACTCAGCTTTTTTACGAAGTAAGCAAAATTGCGAAGAATTTAGGTACTTGAGTTTGTATGTATGTGTGGAATGCATGGATAAAGTGCATTCAACCTTGAAATGCAACTCCAGGTTTCTCAGCATAGTCCAGACTATGAAAACATGACTTTTACTGCTTCTCGTTAATATTTAAAATCAGAACACTAGCATTTTCACTCTCGCTGGGTTCATTCACGTCATTTTAATAGCTGCATATAGTTTCTGATACAGCAGTTTATGTATTTACTTATAATGTAGATAATATAAAAAAACAGGAAGAGAAATGTAGATATGAACAGTTACAAACGCTATTTGATAATAAAGTCTGTAATACAGTTTATTTATCATCAAAAAATTCTCAGCCATGTAATTACCAGAATGAAAAATGCTCCTATCATACCACAAAGAAAGCCAATATTCCTGGACAGAGTTAGGGATGCAAAAGAAGGAAACTATCTTTTCGATTTCTCCGGCAGTTTCAAAGACATTTGAATCAAAACTACTTGATATACCCGCGCATTTATACTTGTTAGTATTAGTCCAATCTCATTTAATATAATGCATTGTGTCAAGAAAAGTAACGTGATACATGATGTCATGTAGTATAACATGACACATGTTATCATGTCCTCCAATATGGAATTTATCATGTTGTGCAATACGACATGTGTCATTAAAGTTTAGGATGTATGCATCACCACTCTGGGATGCTTCGTATTACAGATGTACCTCCACTCTCGATAATTCCAATTGTAGATGCATTGCATTCTCTAGAAGGACACAAATATGTATCTTTTTGTTCTTACACCCCTCACCACACGTGTAACAGTGGGTGGGTTTGGGAGGGGGGGGGATCGGATCAAAATCGACGTTTTTCCAGGTATACTAATTTTTTTTCCAGCAGTGTATTTGTTACAGCGCTTCCTCTCTGTGAGAGCGCAGCAGCACGAATGTAAGAATGATCAGGTCTTTCGTGTATATTTAATCAGCATAACAGATACTTATCATAAGAAATTTATTTTTAGAATGGTGTATGAATGAGCACACACGTACAAATTTATTTGGCTCTGGTGCGGCACACTTCTCGCATGTGTGTGTTCCTGTTGAGCATGAACGAGAGTGTGCCACATATATCTGAAGAAACCCACTAAAATGTTGTAATCGTCAGATTTCTGGCTTTTCATTTCTTCGATATACCATCCAGATCTTTTGCGAAGTGACTGCTCGCAGGCTATGTCTCTCAGCTCTGTACCTGAGTCCCATATTGTTGTCTAAAGCGGAGTTTCGCTGCTGTTTCCCCTCCATTAAAGTCTGCTAAACGGCTCTGCTGATCCACTAAACTAAGCTCAATATGATCTGATGTTTCAACTATTACATGCAGATAGATTTGATTGGTGGGCACTTCAACGATCTAGTACTCTGCTGCGACATTTGGGAAAAAATCGAGTATTATGTATATTAAACTCCCAAATAAGTATGTGTTTGTAGCGATATTCCATTAAAAACGAATCGTACTAACGTTATCTATTTGACCAGATAAACCATTTTCCTAATATTTATTAGGGTGAGGACTCTGGACTGGCGAATTTGAAAATTCCAGCTGCTAGCCAATCGAGTAGTTATTACAAAAGTCAGTTACTTCCTGCTTAGTAGGCACTTCGGGCTTAAATGTGTTATGGTTACCTCTGATATCCAATCTCTTAACGAAGTTTTGCTAATAACGGCAAATGTTTTCAGTATCAAAAGCGTTGCTGATGTTATCACAACCTCTTCATTAGCTATTTGGAGTTTGCAGCTACATTTGTTCACATTTGAAATCGAGTTATATATTTGAATCTCCATTAATGCAGTTGTCCGACGGCCTGTGCTTTGGTGGGAGGGAGGAGTCTCTCAGTATGGGAGTGCAGTCTTTCAGAGCAGTGACGTAGCTCATGGCGCTCGGTAAAGAACTTACAAAATGTCAGACGTAAACAGCTTATTTACACGAAAATTCTTCAGGCGTTGTCTGAGACATGATGTCGTGCGGAAATTGTGTGGAACCGTTACACTTTCTCCACCTGAACAGTCGCCTCTGTTGACGCACAAGGTCCTGTTACATGCCAAGAGCTTCGTGTGCGCCGTGTGGGCAGAAAAGCTACCACTAGGTGGTCGCAATAGTAGGTGCTGAAATCTGGAAAACGATCGAATATGTAAAAGGCGAATAGCGCATGAAGTGCTCCTCTAATTCAGTTGGGGTTCGTTAAGGCCCAAATTCTTCGAGATAATACATCCTACGCAATGTGTTCCAGTCCTCTTGAGGAATCAAGACTCACAATACCTTTCCCGAAACCAGGCATAGAGTCTTTCATAACTACGCCTTGAAATGTATTAAAATCCCAGACATCTGTGAGCGTTTAATTAAATCGAAATTTGTTAGTGGTCTGTCGGGCAGAATTTCTATGAAGATGATGCTTTTTCCTTTCCCTGCCGATTGATGAATGGCCCGAGACTGTTACGATAAGATTGCAGGGTTAAGACTTGTAAGGTGGCAGAATAAATGGTCAGATTTGCATCTTACATGAGACCTTTACAAATCGCAGTGAGAAGGTGAAGATGATACCTAACGTCAATCGAAAGTTATGAGAACATTTGCCTCTCAATATGTAATGCAAAAAGGGATGACAGTCAATCGACGGTAATTAACACACCATTCCTATAGAATGCATGTCTTTGAGCGGAAGGTAGAACAGGGAACACAAGTTGAGTCGCTTTTAGTTTTGAAAAGCCAGTTCCACAATGGTGTAGCGAAACCGCACTGCAGGAGTTACGCCAGCAACCACTTAAAGGGGTGGCAGGAAAGAGGACAGCGACCCTGGGCCAGACGATTCAAGCTGGAGGGCCGCCTGTAGCCAGGGCATCGGTACAAGAGCAGAGAAGAAGCTTTAGAAAACTGCATTTCGAAATTCCAACGGTATACGAACAAAAGCAAGTGACGCATTTTTGTCCAGCGAGTGTGACACATGGAAAGGTCAATGTACTTTAGGTTTCTAGAACGGGCACAAAATGTCTGATTGACGGAAACTCACAAGGAAGGAGAAAACTACTGAAGTTTCGATGCAGTTCGATAGAAGGGACATTGCGATTGTTAGAGGGTGTTTCTACAAAATCAGTGGAACGCTCCTATTGGTCGAAAAAAGCCGTGACGTGAAAAGGGAACCCAAGTGGAGGAAGGCAGTTCTGCCACGAGTAGGACAAGAGAGAAATTTGGTGTGAGGACTCTTGTCTGAATTGGCGTCAAGTGCAGAATGGAGCGCTTAATGCTCCGTACGATGCAGAGAAGAAATTGGTGTGGACACTGTGTTCAAAGTGGCTGCACTCCAGCTAAAATTAGCTGTAGCAACGTTTAGCTGCAACTGTGGAGAAACGAACCAGCCAAATTAGTTATTTGTTCTTGCGAGAACTGAGAGGGCACTATAATATGCATGCTGCTCCAACCATACGCGTGTATATCGCCACATAATAAGACAAGGGCTGAGTATATGTTTTCTCGCATAACGAGAGACATAGGTAAAGTTTCTGCTGGAAAGTTCAGCAAAGGCCAGATTAGTTTTGTAGGAATTTCAAGTCCGCAGCTCGTGGTCGTGCGGTAGCGTTCTCGCTTCCCACGCCCGGGTTCCCGGGTTCGATTCCCGGCGGGGTCAGGGATTTTCTCTGCCTCGTGATGACTGGGTGTTGTATGCTGTCCTTAAGTTAGTTAGGTTTAACTAGTTCTAAGTTCTAGGGGACTGATGACCTCAGATGTTAAGTCCCATAGTGCTCAGAGCCATTTGAACCATTCTTCAGGAATTTCAGTGGGAGAGAGCTGCCTTGCAGACAACAGCACGTCGCAGCTTAAGGTAAATACCGCTTGCAGAGGCGTAAACTTTGTCGGTTCACCAGTTTGCGTCCAATGTAAACTCGGGTGGCCTTGGGTAATCTTGCGCTCAAATTTGTCACTTCACTAACCATCCACCGCAGACTTGATTGTCATCCTAAATAGTACCGAACTTTGAACCGGAATCGGACGATTTTCGTAGTACTGACCAACATCATAACGCATATGCAGCAGCAATTTAATAAAGAAACGTCCAGTTAAACTTTCATATTATTGTTCTTAGGATTAATGTAAAGAAAGTTCCAATTAAACTTTCATAATATTGTGCTTAAGATTAATGTTCTTTCAGAGAGTTAATGTTTAACATTGTTGTGTATAAACTTATTTCACTTTTTGATGTTGGCAAGATGCGTTATCCATTGCGCTGTTTTTATGTTGGCGAGTTGAAAACTGTGTGAAAAGCTATAATTTGGTGAGAAATATTGCGACATTAAACTTGTCATTTCACCCCACACAGTTGTTCACAATTCTAGAATAAGCAAAAACAAAACCCCCACCGCACCTTACAGACTCTCTCGCCTTTCATGGTTTAGTTTCTCCAACACTTCCAAGATTTAGTAATACTAGCTAACTAACCTGATTGCGATGTCTCTGCTAAGTTGAGTTGGAAGTGTTCCTCGTTTAATCATTTAACTGCTTTTGCAACTGCTGGAGCGTCTTCCACGAGGAACCACAATGCTCGAAGTCCATCTGACTCAGGAATTAAACAGATGTGACTCCACATACAGCGGACGTAGCACTCTTCTTTGGGGGTAGGAGAAAATGCTTCTTCTTCTCCTTCTTCTTTTGGACTCTCTTCTTCGTCGCCGTGTGGTAACATGCACCAGCACCTAATCTTCCACGAATCACCTTATCCACAGCAATGCTGCAATGTGTTGTGCGGTTCCCAAGTTGCACCTCATGCGAATGAACTTACCATTATATGCCAAGAGAATTTACTCCTTGATCGTCACGTGCTAAGAGCTTTTCCAGTTTCCTTCCAGGTCCACAATAATGGTAGCTGGCAATATGTAACTCTGCAGGCAAATTACTGAAAGGTTTGTCGACCACACCTCTGCCAGCAATAATAGCGTCCTTTCTGTGGTGCACGATGTTATGATACCGACATGTTGCGATCAGTTGACGCCTATCACAGAGGGCGTCCCAGTGAGAATGGTCAATATTCAGGGATATGACAGGAACGATAGTTCGAAGGGAAGAAGTCCAGTAAGCATGGGCTCTGAAACGAATATTTTAAGGGGCTCCGGAACGCCCTATACTTGCAATGTTAAAATAACGCTTATAAATTACATATTTCCTCACAAAGTATTTGAGGTAGGAAGTTGAACTTTTTACAGATTATTTATTGGAATATGGGCTACAACTTAACACAGGGATTTTACAAAATTTTAGTTCAGTTATGAAAGATGATTTTTTTTCAATTGTAATGAAAATTCACAAAATTTTTTTTCAATTTTTTATTTATATATTCAAAAATATACAGTTTTTTTTGGAAAAAGGCTGTGTTAAATTATGCAGAAGGTACTGTGTAACATTTACTGAAAGTTTGAAACAAATATGTTTGGAAGATCCTTAGAAAACATGTAATTAGTATGAGAAAATAAAAGTTTTGGGAATCGAGCGACAAAGATTGGATTAACTTTTTAGTGCATTCCAGGTCCATAGGATGGATTATCTTCATCCTCTGCAAATTCCTCCTCCAGCTTCCTCTTGTTCCTCCTCCTGTTTACTCTTGCTTGTATTTCTAGACTCTTTACAGCCCTGCCTGCAGCCCGAAGGCGTTCCTTGTATAAAGCAAGCATCGCTCGTTGTTGTGTTCGTAGATTTTGCTACCATTTTCTTCAGTTGCAGTTACTGCAACACTGTTCCAAAAGGTGGTCATGTATGAACACTTATCACATTTCAGTTGTATTTCACTAGCAAGTCCTATGTGCTTTATTATGGAGAGTTCCAGACCAACTTCACTACAATGAATACATCTTACACAGTTTGAAAAAATTCCTTTGAGAACTGACATATCAAATATTTCATTCACATCCGATTCGCCCATAAAACATTCATAGTTTTCACTCATTGAACCAAGCTTCTTCTGTGAAGTATTTTCTTTACCACTTTGACTGCTATGGGCAGGTATACTTGAGAGGTTAGGTTCACTCACTTGGTTATCGTCTTTATTGTTTACAATAATAACACAAACCTTTGGCTTTCCAACATTGCTCCTTTTCTTAAAACCCTTCATAGGATTTCTAATAACTTTACTTTTACTCATTATTATACTTCAGCAAAACAGAGACTCAAGAAACAGAATTAATTACGAATATTTTCGAGATAACGACAGAGTAAATAAACATGAAACAATCGACAATCACACCAGCGATATATATTGGACCATCACAGGTTAGCCACAACATATACTTTATCTCACATCACTAAAATGTACCTGATGAACACGGACGTTAATAATAACACCATTTGACAGCAGTTTAACAGCGCCACAGTGGGTCACGCACATGTAGAACACATTTCAAAAAAAATTTAAAAATAGTTGTAGTCTTCGGAATTGAATAAATTGTATATCTATTAAAAGGTAATAGTCTGCAGATTCAGAAAACGCAAAAAAGTAAAAATTGAACTTTTCATGATTTTGAGCCTTTCCGGAGCCCCTTAAGAACTGTGAGGGGTTTCATTACCTTGTGTACTGTGAATAAATCTCTTCTACCGAAAATCTCTTTGCTTTCCGTATTTTGTGATGTGGTAGTATGGACGCAAACAAGTAAAATGTATCCAGTAAACAAGGGCTCTAAAGTGCATAGCTTAGCAGCTGTGAGCACTCGCCTTCGATACTGCGAAGCTCATCTCTTCTAGTGAACGACTACTCACACCTCTTGAGGTATGCGTTTCAGAGCCCCTGGTCCTCTTCCCAAAAGGTGGAGAGCAAAGATCTCGCAGTAGAGGTTTTTTTCCCACATAATCTAAGAAGAAGAAGTGCCCGCAGCTCGTAAGGTATACGTTTTAGAGCCCATATTTACTGGACTTTTTTTACTTCGAACGATCGTTCCTGTCATAACCCTGAATATTGACCAGTCCTCCTGGGACACGCTGTATAGCTTCTTCCCAGCTGTCGTAGGATGGTGGAAAGCCAAGCCATCGAAAGAGGAGGTTGTTACTAGAGTGCTGCAACGCTCAATGTTTGACCGGTCACTGCTCGCCTGTTGACGGGGGGACAGAGCCGCTCGTGTCCGGCCCCACACGACTCGGCTCGGTCACGTACTCGCCCCATGTCTGTTGTCCGGATCCCGGACACGCGGATAACCGAGCATGAGCGGTCACCGCTGACGTCTCACCTCGCCTCGCCACGGCTCGCTGCTCTGTACTGTACAAATCCAGGGCCTCTCTCTCTCTCTCTCTCTCTCTCTCTCTCTCTCTCTCTCTCTCTCTCTCACACACACACACACACACACACACACACACACACACACAATGTATTTATCTCTGTCTCTCTCTCGGTTTAACACAAAAGTAACGTCTACTAGAACGGCTAAATTCATAAAGCACTTGGATAGTAAAATGATATACAATCGTGGATAGAAGACGAGTGTCATTTCCAAACAGAAGATACACTCCTGGAAATGGAAAAAAGAACACATTGACACCGGTGTGTCAGGCCCACCATACTTGCTCCGGACACTGCGAGAGGGCTGTACAAGCAATGATCACACGCACGGCACAGCGGACACACCAGGAACCGCGGTGTTGGCCGTCGAATGGCGCTAGCTGCGCAGCATTTGTGCACCGCCGCCGTCAGTGTCAGCCAGTTTGCCGTGGCATACGGAGCTCCATCGCAGTCTTTAACACTGGTAGCATGCCGCGACAGCGTGGACGTGAGCCGTATGTGCAGTTGACGGACTTTGAGCGAGAGCGTATAGTGGGCATGCGGGAGGCCGGGTGGACGTACCGCCGAATTGCTCAACACGTGGGGCGTGAGGTCTCCACAGTACATCGATGTTGTCGCCAGTGGTCGGCGGAAGGTGCACGTGCCCGTCGACCTGGGACCGGACCGCAGCGACGCACGGATGCACGCCAAGACCGTAGGATCCTACGCAGTGTCGTAGGGGACCGCACCGCCACTTCCCAGCAAATTAGGGACACTGTTGCTCCTGGGGTATCGGCGAGGACCATTCGCAACCGTCTCCATGAAGCTGGGCTACGGTCCCGCACACCGTTAGGCCGTCTTCCGCTCACGCCCCAACATCGCGCAGCCCGCCTCCAGTGGTGTCGCGACAGGCGTGAATGGAGGGACGAATGGAGACGTATCGTCTTCAGCGATGAGAGTCGCTTCTGCCTTGGTGCCAATGATGGTCGTATGCGTGTTTGGCGCCGTGCAGGTGAGCGCCACAATCAGGACTGCATACGACCGAGGCACACAGGGCCAACACCCGGCATCATGGTGTGGGGAGCGATCTCCTACACTGGCCGTACACCACTGGTGATCGTCGAGGGGACACTGAATAGTGCACGGTACATCCAAACCGTCATCGAACCCATCGTTCTACCATTCCTAGACCGGCAAGGGAACTTGGTGTTCCAACAGGACAATGCACGTCCGCATGTATCCCGTGCCACCCAACGCCCAACGTGCTCTAGAAGGTGTAAGTCAACTACCCTGGCCAGCAAGATCTCCGGATCTGTCCCCCATTGAGCATGTTTGGGACTGGATGAAGCGTCGTCTCACGCGGTCTGCACGTCCAGCACGAACGCTGGTCCAACTGAGGCGCCAGGTGGAAATGGCATGGCAAGCCGTTCCACAGGACTACATCCAGCATCTCTACGATCGTCTCCATGGGAGAATAGCAGCCTGCATTGCTGCGAAAGGTGGATATACACTGTACTAGTGCCGACGTTGTGCATGCTCTGTTGCCTGTGTCTATGTGCCTGTGGTTCTGTCAGTGTGATCATGTGATGTATCTGACCCCAGGAATGTGTCAATAAAGTTTCCCCTTCCTGGGACAATGAATTCACGGTGTTCTTATTTCAACTTCCAGGAGTGTATATTTTTCCTTTCATTAACAGGAAACACTGAATAAGTGTTGTCCCTGTAATCTAGAAGACAACCATCTTCACAAAGAAAGCATACAAAGAACATTCAATATTTACAGACGTAACTTGTCACACTTTTCACTTGTTTGCAACAGAAACAAGTTTATGGTTATTGTTGATCAGTAAATCACTAGCGCGTTAACTGGCTGACTTCTGCCACGTTATCTTCTCCATAATGCGCACCTAGATGTGCTAATTCTTGGCCTAGTTCTCTGAAACCTTCACCGGAATCAGCATTAAAAGGTCTCACATCGTTAGCACACATTACAACACATTTTGCTGTAATACTATTTTTATTACTGCCGGTATCCCTGAAGGAGCTGCATCTTTGTGAGGTTTCTTGCAACTATGTTTCTTTAAGGGACTCCGGAAAGGCTCAAAATCATGAAAAGTTCAATTTTTACTTTTTTGCGTTTTCTGAATCTGCAGACTATTACCTTTTAATAGATATATAATTTATTCAATTCCGAAGACTACAACTATTTTTAAATTTTTTTTGAAATGTGTTCTACATGGGCGTGACCCACTGTGGCGCTGTTAAACTGCTATCAAATGGTGTTATTATTAACGTCCGTGTTCATCAGGTACATCTTAGTGATGTGAGATAAAGTATGTGTTGTGGCTAACCTGTGATGGTTCAATATATATCGCTGGTGTGATTGTCGATTGTTTCATGTTTATTTACTCTGTCGTTATCTCGAAACTATTCGTAATTAATTCTGTTTCTTGAGTCTCTGTTTTGTTGAAGTATAATAATGAGTAAAAGTAAAGTTATTAGAAATCCTCTGAAGGCTTTTAAGAAAAGGAGAAATGTTGGAAAGCCAAAGGTATGTCTTATTACTGTAAACAATAAAGACGATAACCAAGTGAGTGAACCTAATCTCTCAAGTACACCTGCCCATAGCAGTCAAAGTGGGAAAGAAAATACTTCACAGAAGAAGCTTGGTTCAATGAGTGAAAACTATGAATGTTTTATGGGCGAATCGGATGTGAATGAAATATTTGATATGTCGGTTCTCAAAGGAATTTTTTCAAACGGAAGTGGTCCCGGCAGTCGGGATACCAGTTACTTTGGAATAAGGCTGGGCATCTCGGACATATTCTGAGTCGTGGTCACCTTTGTGCTCATACGGCAAAGACTACCAAATCCACCGGTTAGTCCCTCAGCCGTTAGGGGTAAAACCCAATGGGACTCGGGGCAAGTAAGGCTAGCAACCTGCTTCCCTGGTACTTTAAATATGATGCTGGCAACAATCAGAGCAAAAGGCCTCAGACCTTTGGAGGTGACGGAGTCCCACCTCTAACTGACAAACCAGGGACTGCCGGCCGAAGTGGCCGTGCGGTTAAAGGCGCTGCAGTCTGGAACCGCAAGACCGCTACGGTCGCAGGTTCGAATCCTGCCTCGGGCATGGATGTTTGTGATGTCCTTAGGTTAGTTAGGTTTAACTAGTTCTAAGTTCTAGGGGACTAATGACCTCAGCAGTTGAGTCCCATAGTGCTCAGAGCCATTTGAACCAAACCAGGGACTCCAAAGATACGACTTGGCAAACAAGTGGTAATGAGATGGGGAGCTATTAATATCAACGGGGGCTACTCTGGGAAGAAGGTAGAGCTGGCAGAGGCTGCAAGTAAGATGGGGCTGGACGTTTTAGCTGTTAGTGACATTCGGGTAAGGGGTGAGAAAGAAGAAGAAGTGGGAGAATACAAGGTCTACTTGTCAGGAGTCAAAGCAGGAATAGCACAATGGGGTGTAGGGCTTTACATCAGGAAAGAAATGGAACCCAGCGTAGTTGCAATAAGGTATGTAAACGAACGACTGATGTGGATAGATTTGACAGTGTCTAGCAAGAAAATTAGGATTGTGTCAGTATATTCGCATTGTGAAGGGACTGATCAAGATAAGATGGATAGTTTTTATGAGGCACTCAGTGATGTAGTTGTTAGAGTAAAGGACAAGGACAGTGTTATGCTCATGGGTGATTTTAACGCCAGGATTGGAAATCGAACAGAAGGGTACGAAAAGGTTATGGGTAAATTTGGAGAGGATATGGAGGCCAACAGGAACGGGCAGCAACTCTTGGATTTCTGTGCCAGTATGGGCTTAGTAATCACAAACTCCTTTTTTAAACATAATAACATTCACCGGTATACTTGGAAAAGCAGGGGAACCAGATCTGTCATTGACTATATAATAAGAGATCAGGAATTCAGGAAGGCTGTGAGGGACACACGTGTATTCAGGGGATTCTTTGATGACACTGATCATTATTTAATCTGCAGTGAAATTGGGATTGCGAGGCACAAGTACATAACAGCGATCTCAGAAAGGTACCAGTTAGTTGAATGTAGTCAATTACAGTCATTGGAAAAGGAATGGACAAGGTACAGGGACACAGTACTAGAAGTGGCTAAAGAATGTCTTGGAACAGTAGTGTGTAAAAGTAGGAGGAAGCAAACAGCTTGGTGGAATGACACAGTCAAGGCAGCCTGTAAAAGGAAAAAGAAGGCGTACAAAAAATGGCTACATACTAGAACTCAGGTAGACAGAGAAAGTTATGTTGAAGAAAGAAACAAAGCCAAACAGATAATTGCAGCATCCAAGAAGAAATCTTGGGAATACTTTGGAAACAGGTTGGAGACATTGGGTCAAGCTGCTGGAAAACCATTCTGGAGTGTAATTAGTAGTCTTCGAAAGGGAGGTAAGAAGGAAATGACAAGTATTTTGGACAAGTCAGGAAAACACTGGTGAATCCTGTGGATGCCTTGGGCAGATGGAGGGAATATTTTGAAGAGTTGCTCAATGTAGGTGAAAATACGATCAGTAATGTTTCAGATTTCGAGGTAGAATGGGATAGGAATGATGATGGAAATAGGATCACGTTTGAGGAAGTGGAGAAAATGGTCAATAGATTGCAGTGCAATAAAGCAGCTGGGGTGGATGAAATTAAGTCGGAACTCATCAAGTACAGTGGGATGTCAGGTCTTAAATGGCTACACAGGATAACTGAAATGGCCTGGGAGTCGGGACAGGTTCCATCAGACTGGACAAAAGCAGTAATCACACCAATCTTTAAACATGGAAACAGAAAAGATTGTAACAACTACAGAGGTATCTCTTTAATCAGCGTTGTGGGTAAAATCTTCTCAGGTATTGTTGAAAGGAAAGTGCGAGTATTAGTTGAGGAGCAATTGGATGAAAATCAGTGTGGGTTTAGGCCTCTTAGAGGTTGTCAGGACCAGATCTTTAGCTTACGACAAATAATGGAGAAGTGTTATGAGTGGAACAGGGAATTGTATCTATGCTTTATAGATCTAGAAAAGGCATATGACCGGGTTCCTAGGAGGAAGTTATTGTCTGTTCTACGAGATTATGGAATAGGAGGCAAACTTTTGCAAGCAATTAAAGGTCTTTACATGGATAGTCAGGCAGCAGTTAGAGTTGACGGTAAACTGAGTTCATGGTTCAGAGTAGTTTCAGGGGTAAGACAAGGCTGCAACCTGTCTCCACTGTTGTTCATATTATTTATGGATCATATGTTGAAAACAATAGACTGGCTGGGTGAGATTAAGATATGTGAACACAAAATAAGCAGTCTTGCATATGCGGATGACTTAGTTGTGATGGCAGATTCGATTGAAAGTTTGCAGAGTAATATTTCAGAGCTAGATCAGAAATGTAAGGACTATGGTATGAAGATTAGCATCTCCAAAACGAAAGTAATGTTAGTGGGAAAGAAATATAAACGGATTGAGTGCCAAATAGGAGGAAAAAAGTTAGAACAGGTGGACGGTTTCAAGTACTTAGGATGCATATTCTCACAGGATGGCAACATAGTGAAAGAACTGGAAGCGAGGTGTAGCAAGGCTAATGCTGTGAGCGCTCAGCTACGATCTACTCTCTTCTGCAAGAAGGAAGTCAGTACCAAGACTAAGCTATCTGTGCACCGTTCAATCTTTCGACCAACTTTGTTGTATGGGAGCGAAAGCTGGGTGGATTCAGGTTACCTTATCAATAAGGTTGAGGTTACGGATATGAAAGTAGCTAGGATGATTGCAGGTACTAGTAGATGGGAACAATGGCAGGAGGGTGTCCACAATGAGGAAATCAAAGAAAAACTGGGAATGAACTCTATAGATGTAGCAGTCAGGGCGAACAGGCTTAGATGGTGGGGTCATGTTACACGCATGGGAGAAGCAAGGTTACCCAAGAGACTCATGGGTTCAGCAGTAGAGGGTAGGAGGAGTCGGGGCAGACCGAGGAGAAGGTACCTGGATTCGGTTAAGAATGATTTTGAAGTAATAGGTTTAACATCAGAAGAGGCACAAATGTTAGCATTGAATAGGGGATCATGGAGGAATTTTATAAGGGGGGCTATGCTCCAGACTGAACGCTGAAAGGCATAATCAGTCTTAAATGATGATGATGATGATGATGATGATGATGTGTAAGATGCATTCATTGTAGTGAAGTTGGTCTGAAACTCTCCATAATAAAGCACGTAGAACTTGCTAGTGAAATACAACTGAAATGTGATAAGTGTTCGTACATGACCACCTTTTGGAACAGTGTTGCAGTAACTGCAACTGAAGAAAACGGTAGCAAAATCTACGAACACAACAACGAGCGATGCTTGCTTTAGACAAGGAACGCCTTCGGGCTGCAGACAGGGCTGTAAAGAGTCTAGAAATACAAGCAAGAGTAAACAGGAGGAGGAACAAGAGGAAGCTGGAGGAGGAGTTTGCAGAGGATGAAGATAATCCATCCTATGGACCTGGAATGCACTAAAAAGTTAATCCAATCTTTGTCGCTCGATTCCCAAAACTTTTATTTTCTCATACTAATTACATGTTTTCTAAGGATCTTCCAAACATATTTGTTTCAAACTTTCAGTAAATGTTACACAGTACCTTATGCATAATTTAACACAGCCTTTTTCCAAAAAACTGTATATTTTTAATATATAAATAAAAATTGCAAAAAAATGTTGTGAATTATCATTAGAATTGAAAAAAAATCATCTTTATTAACTGAACTAAAATTTTGTAAAATCCCTGTGTTAAGTTGTAGCCCATATTCCAATAAATAATCTGTAAAAAGTTCAACTTCCTACCTCAAATACTTTGTGAGGAAAGATGTAATTTATAAGCGTTTTTTTAACATTGCAAGTATAGGGCGTTCCGGAGCCCCTTAAATGAGTGGTTTCCGACTGGAAACACACTAATGTGGAGCAGTTTATGCACGATACGTATCCAGTATACGCACTGTTTTCGTCTACAACTAACAGAAATGTAGTCCATACTTGGCTTTTTAGACCTTCCCGTTTCTTCAATGTGTAAACATTGGTTTCAATCTTACGTCTTACTGCACTGGCTTCCTCGCGCTGCATGATTACAGAGAGAAACAGACACACCACAAATGAGAAGCCCGTACTGGCTGCAGTCCCACACGGATAATGACACGCGTAATGTGTTTGAAGTTAGGTGCTACGTATTCGGTCACGGCTTCTATGCTCGGTCACGAGAACTAGTGCGGGCAGCCTATCCAGTTAGGGTGTGCTCGCCCCATCTCGTACTTTGTGCTCGCTTACTCGGTCATGCAGGACTCTAGTTGTTACCACTACGTTTCAAAACTCGTTCAACTATGAATACATGTGATTCACTGGTTTCCTGTTGTTTATACGTTTAGAAGATTTCTGATATAAACTGTCTTTTTCTGTTCTTTAGACGGACCTTTCTTGCCACGATAGATTTTATAAATCACGAATATTTCTGTAGATCAGCCTGCAGCACACCATTTCTTAAAAGCAATCTTGAACTGGGAAGTTTTGTGCAGTATAACCTACCCTGAATTGCTCTTTACGCGGTTCGGCCCTTTAAATAGCATCATATACTGTCTGTAAAAGTTCGTCATCACGTACGTCTGTCTGTCATGTTTTAATAATTCTGAGAATGCTTCTTTCATACTCTGCAATTATTTGGGATGACTATCTGTGGCCCGCATCTCGTGGTAGTGCGGTAGCGTTCTCGCTTCCCACGCCCGGGTTCCCGGGTTCGATTCCCGGCGGGGTCAGGGATTTTCTCTGCCTCGTGATGGCTGGGTGTTGTGTGTAGTGCTTAGGTACGTTAGGTTTAAGTAGTTCCAAGTTCTAGGGGACTGATGACCATAGATGTTAAGTCCCATAAAGCTCAGAGCCATTTGAACCATTTTGACTATCTGTGCACCTGGATGAACAGTTAAAGATAATTGAATCCACGTATGCTGTTTCACCGTACCACTAAAGCATTCAACCTTTACATAATACAAGTGAGTAAATGTTGAACAATGATGTATCTCGTATCGATGCATTACCGCTTTGAAGTGCACGTTGTGAAGCTCTTCACCATGACCTGTTTCCAGGTTTATTGGTATGCGAGCGGTTTGCATTTGAAGTAGGCCTTCCGTTGCATGAGCAACGTACTTTACGGGCTTCTGTTGGATTAATACAGCCGAAGCGAATCTGGAGTAGGGTGTCAGTGAGTGTGAGCACATACCACCTGTCTCTAATTACAGCGCAGCTATTCACAGAGGTACACTGTACTCTGTATGACACCCATAATGTGAGTAAACAGTATGGTTGAAACTACCTCTTTATTAAACACTGACCTACAGAATTTTCCCTGACAAAGACAACTCAAACTTAGCTATTCATTTATTACCCACAACATACAATCCCAACGCAATCTGACTCCTGTACATTGACAACATGACTTCCAACAATTAACACAAAAGAATGGCCCTGAATTGCAAGAAATACTAACAAATAAAAAAAATTGAAATTAAAGAAATATGAAACTACCTCCAACCCTGTTAATTGCCTAAACTCTTTTCAATCACGAATCCAAACAGTACAAACCCCATTCTTTTTCATAAGTCACTTCCCTCACAGAAAATCTTCATAACGAAAACAACAGCAATTGCAGCAAGTAGCAACTACTGCCAGCTACACTCCTGGAAATTGAAATAAGAACACCGTGAATTCATTGTCCCAGGAAGGGGAAACTTTATTGACACATTCCTGGGGTCAGATACATCACATGATCACACTGACAGAACCACAGGCACATAGGCACAGGCAACAGAGCATGCACAATGTCGGCACTAGTACAGTGTATATCCACCTTTCGCAGCAATGCAGGCTGCTATTCTCCCATGGAGACGATCGTAGAGATGCTGGATGTAGTCCTGTGGAACGGCTTGCCATGCCATTTCCACCTGGCGCCTCAGTTGAACCAGCGTTCGTGCTGGACGTGCAGACCGCGTGAGACGACGCTTCATCCAGTATCAAACATGCTCAATGGGGGACAGATCCGGAGATCTTGCTGGCCAGGGTAGTTGACTTACACCTTCTAGAGCACGTTGGGCGTTGGGTGGCACGGGATACATGCGGACGTGCATTGTCCTGTTGGAACAGCAAGTTCCCTTGCCGGTCTAGGAATGGTAGAACGATGGGTTCGATGACGGTTTGGATGTACCGTGCACTATTCAGTGTCCCCTCGACGATCACCAGTGGTGTACGGCCAGTGTAGGAGATCGCTCCCCACACCATGATGCCGGGTGTTGGCCCTGTGTGCCTCGGTCGTATGCAGTCCTGATTGTGGCGCTCACCTGCACGGCGCCAAACACGCATACGACCATCATTGGCACCAAGGCAGAAGCGACTCTCATCGCTGAAGACGACACGTCTCCATTCGTCCCTCCATTCACGCCTGTCGCGACACTACTGGAGGCGGGCTGCGCGATGTTGGGGCGTGAGCGGAAGACGGCCTAACGGTGTGCGGGACCGTAGCCCAGCTTCATGGAGACGGTTGCGAATGGTCCTCGCCGATACCCCAGGAGCAACAGTGTCCCTAATTTGCTGGGAAGTGGCGGTGCGGTCCCCTACGGCACTGCGTAGGATCCTACGGTCTTGGCGTGCATCCGTGCGTCGCTGCGGTCCGGTCCCAGGTCGACGGGCACGTGCACCTTCCGCCGACCACTGGCGACAACATCGATGTACTGTGGAGACCTCACGCCCCACGTGTTGAGCAATTCGGCGGTACGTCCACCCGGCCTCCCGCATGCCCACTATACGCCCTCGCTCAAAGTCCGTCAACTGCACATACGGTTCACGTCCACGCTGTCGCGGCATGCTACCAGTGTTAAAGACTGCGATGGAGCTCCGTATGCCACGGCAAACTGGCTGACACTGACGGCGGCGGTGCACAAATGCTGCGCAGCTAGCGCCATTCGACGGCCAACGCCGCGGTTCCTGGTGTGTCCGCTGTGCCGTGCGTGTGATCATTGCTTGTACAGCCCTCTCGCAGTGTCCGGAGCAAGTATGGTGGGTCTGACACACCGGTGTCAATGTGTTCTTTTTTCCATTTCCAGGAGTGTAAATAAAAAGATTCTAACTACTATAGACTCTAGCTGCTAGGAGGCATATGGTTGGCGAAAGAAAGATTTTGTTCAAGAGCAAACAATGTATTTAGAAAATTTTATCTTATTCATGTGACATCCAGTTCCAAAAATTATATAGTTGTCAATAATTCCACTGCCCAGACATTATCAACCAAACATCCATCATCACACATTTCTTCATCTACATCTACATCTACATGGTTACTTTGCAATTCACACTTAAGTGCCTGGCAGACGATTCATCGAACTATTTTCATACTACTACTCTACCATTCCATTCTCGAATCGCGCGTGGGAAAAAGGAGCACCTAAACCTTTCCGTTCGAGCTCTGATTTCTCTCATTTTATTATGGTGATCATTTCTCCCTACATAGGTGGGTGTCAACAAAATATTTTCGCTTTCGGAAGAGAAAGTTGGTGATCGAAATTTCGTAAATCGATCTCGCCGCAAAGAAAGCCGCCTTTGTTTCAGTGACTGCCACCCCAACTCGCATATCATATCAGTCACACTTTCACCCCTATTGCGCGATAACACGAAACGGGCTGCCCTTCTTTGCACTTTTTCGATGTTCTCCGTCAGTCCTACCTGGTAAAGATCCCACACCGCGCAGCAATATTCCAGCAGAGGACGGACAAGTGTAATGTAGGCTGTCTCTTTACTGGGTTTGTCGCATCTTCTAAGTGTTCTGCCAACAAAGCGCAGTCTTTCTTTCGCCTTCCCCACAATATTATCTATATGGTCTTTCCAATTTAAGTTGCTCGTAATTGTAATTCCTAGGCATTTAGTCGAACTGACAGCCCTTAGATTTGTGCAGTTTATAGTATACCCATAATTTATCGGATTTATTTTAGTACCCATGTGGATGACCTCGCATTTTTCTTTGTTTAGTGCCAGTTGCCACTATTCGCACCACTCAGAAATTCCCTCCAGGTCATTTTGTTATTGGAATTGATGATTTTACTAGACGGTAAGTTACAGCATCATCTGCAAACAATCTAAGGAGGCTGCTGAGATTATCACCTAGATGATTTATGTAAATCAGGAACAGCAGAGGGGCTATGACAGTACCTTGCGGAACGCCAGATATCACTTCTGTTGTACTCATGATTTACCGTCTATCACTACGAACTGTGACCTCTCTGAGAGGAAATCACAAATCCAGTCACTCAAGTGAGACGATACTCCATATGCACGCAATTTGATTAATAGTCGCTTGTGAGGAACGGTATCAAAAGCCTTCTGGAAATCTAGGAATATGGAATCGATCTGAGATTCCATGTTGACAGCACTCATTACATCATGGGAATAATGCTCAAAACGATACTTTCTGAATCCATGTTGGTTATGTGTCAATAAGTCATTTTCTCGAGGTGATTCATAATGTTAGAGTATAGTATATGCTCCAAAATCCTACTGCAAATTGAGGTCAGTGATATGGGTCTGTAATTCAGTGGCTTAGTCCTATTTCATATTAACAGAATCTTCTGTCGGTTCTTGGTAGAACAACATTATAATAATAAATGAAAAGCACCTGTTTGCACCATTGTAGAACAAAAGCAAACTGGTGCTTTTCATTTATTATTAGTCCTATTTCCTTTCTGAATATTGGTGTGACCTGTGCTACTTTACAGTCTTTAGGAACAGACATTTCGTCAAGTGAGTGGTTGTATATGATTGCTAAGAAAGGCGCTATTGTGTCTGCATACTGTGAAAGGGACCTGATTGATACACTATCTGGACCGGAAGACTTGCATTTCTTAAGTGATTTGATTTCTTTCGCAACACCTAAGATATCTACTTTTATGTCACTCATGCTAACAGCTGTTCTGGATTCGAATTCTGGAATATTTACTTAATCTTCTTTCGTTAAAGAATTATGGAAAACTGTATTTAGTAACTCCGCTTTAGTGGTACCATCATCGATAACATTTCCATCGCTATTGCACAGTGACGGTATTGACTGTTTTTAGCCACTGGTGTACTTTACATACGACCAGAATATCTTTGAGTTTTCTACCATATTTTGGGACAATGTTTCATTGTGGAAACTATTAAAAGCATCTCGCATTGACGTCCGCACTAAATTTCGAGCTTCCGTGAAACTTAGCCAGTCTTGGGGATTTTACATTCTTCTGAATTTGGCATGCATATTTTCTTACAAACACGTCATTTCATCTCACTTTACAATGCATGTTCTACAAACACAGAGTCTCCACTAAGAATATCATGTCCATCACTTCCCTATCCACTCGCTAACTGCTTATCCATCCAACCACGGCATCTCTTGCCGAGGGCGGAGAGCGCTGTCAGCGATGTAAACACAGTCTATAGCACTGCCAACATACAAGTTAGTTAGTTAGTTACGTGTTCCATTGAGCAATAGCACGGAAAACCGTTATGATGTGGAAGGTATCAAATGCACAAGAAATGTGCACAGGAAAGAAGGGTTTTTTTTTACATTATAGTGTTATACCTAAATATTTCTGTCGTCTATCCCATTCTCTTAAATGACACAAAATGCATATATTATATCTCCAGATTTATTTACTCGTATTCAAGAATTCATCTATGGTATAGAAGGAGTTGTCAAGGAAGTATGATTTCAATTTGATTTTGAAAATATTACTGCTGTCTGTCAGACATTTTATTTCATCTGGTAATTTATCAAAAAGTTTTATAGCAGCATATTTTACCCCTTTCTGTGCCAAAGATAGGTTAAGTAAAGGATAATATAGGTCTTTCTTTTTTCTGGTATTGTAATCATGAATGTCGCTGTTGATTTGAAAGTGGTCCATGTTGTTGAGAAAAAATTTCATTACTGAGTAAATGTGCTATGAAGCAGTTGTAAGAATTCCTGACCTTTTAAACAGATGCCTTCAAGATGTGCGACTATGAACCCCACACATTATTCTAACAACTTTCTTTTGAGCAGTGAATACCTTTTGCCTCAGTTGTGAGTTGCCCCAGAATATTATTCCGTATGACGTCAGAGAGTGAAGTATGCAAAGTATGTTAGCTTACTAATTTCTACACCCTCAAAATTGGCAATGATTCTGATTGTAAAAGTTGCTGAACCTAGTCGCTTTAGAAGATCCAAAATATGACTTTTCGAATTAAGATTCTCATCTATAAGTACACCCAAAAACTTAGTATGCTCTACCCTGGCTACTGACTTCTTTTGGTGTGTTATGTTTATTGAAGGAATTATACTTTTTGCAGCAGAAAATTGGATGTACTGTGTTTTTTCAAAGTTCAGAGCAAGCCCATTCGCAGAAAATCAATTAATAACTTTTCCAAAAACCTTATTTGTATCATTTTCTATCGGACTTTCTTTTACTGGATTAATAATTATGCTTGTATCATCAGCAAACAGTGTCAGTTCGGCATCTTGTTTCACATAAGAAGGGAGGTCGTTCACGTATATCAAGAACAGGAGGGGACCCATGATGGAACATTGAGGAACACCTAATATAATTTCTCCCCAGTTGGATGAAGTGGCAAACTCCTTTTAGTCACTTGAAGCATATAAAGAGACTTTTTGCTTCCTGTTCTGTAGATAAGACTTAAACCACTCATATGCTGCTCAATTTATACCATAGAATTGTAATTTCTCTAACATAATGTCATGGTTCACACAATCAAATGCTTTGGATAAGTCACAGAATATTCCTGGTGGTGACATTTTACTATTTAAAGACTCTATTATGTGGAAAGTGAAGTTGTACACTCCTGGAAATTGAAATAAGAACACCGTGAATTCATTGTCCCAGGAAGGGGAAACTTTATTGACACATTCCTGGGGTCAGATACATCACATGATCACAGTGACAGAACCACAGGCACATAGACACAGGCAACAGAGCATGCACAATGTCGGCACTAGTACAGTGTATATCCACCTTTCGCAGTAATGCAGGCTGCTATTCTCCCATGGAGACGATCGTAGAGATGCTGGATGTAGTCCTGTGGAACGGCTTGCCATGCCATTTCCACCTGGCGCCTCAGTTGGACCAGCGTTCGTGCTGGACGTGCAGACCGCGTGAGACGACGCTTCATCCAGTCCCAAACATGCTCAATGGGGGACAGATCCGGAGATATTGCTGGCCAGGGTAGTTGACTTACACCTTCTAGAGCACGTTGGGTGGCACGGGATACATGCGGACGTGCATTGTCCTGTTGGAACACCAAGTTCCCTTGCCGATCTAGGAATGGTAGAACGATGGGTTCGATGACGGTTTGGATGTACCGTGCACTATTCAGTGTCCCCTCGACGATCACCAGTGGTGTACGGCCAGTGTAGGAGATCGCTCCCCACACCATGATGCCGGGTGTTGGCCCTGTGTGCCTCGGTCGTATGCAGTCCTGATTGTGGCGCTCACCTGCACGGCGCCAAACACGCATTCGACCATCATTGGCACCAAGGCAGAAGCGACTCTCATCGCTGAAGACGACACGTCTCCATTCGTCCCTCCATTCACGCCTGTCGCGACACCACTGGAGGCGGGCTGCACGATGTTGGGGCGTGAGCGGAAGACGGCCTAACGGCGTGCGGGACCGTAGCCCAGCTTCATGGAGACGGTTGCGAATGGTCCTCGCCGATACCCCAGGAGCAACAGTGTCCCTAATTTGCTGGGAAGTGGCGGTGCGGTCCCCTACGGCACTGCGTAGGATCCTACGGTCTTGGCGTGCATCCGTGCGTCGCTGCGGTCCGGTCCCAGGTCGACGGGCACGTGCACCTTCCGCCGACCACTGGCGACAACATCGATGTACTGTGGAGACCTCACGCACCACGTGTTGAGCAATTCGGCGGTACGTCCACCCGGCCTCCCGCATGCCCACTATACGCCCTCGCTCAAAGTCCGTCAACTGCACATACGGTTCACGTCCACGCTGTCGCGGCATGCTACCAGTGTTAAAGACTGCGATGGAGCTCCGTATGCCACGGCAAACTGGCTGACACTGACGGCGGCGGTGCACAAATGCTGCGCAGCTAGCGCCATTCGACGGCCAACACCGCGGTTCCTGGTGTGTCCGCTGTGCCGTGCGTGTGATCATTGCTTGTACAGCCCTCTCGCAGTGTCCGGAGCAAGTATGGTGGGTCTGACACACCGGTGTCAATGTGTTCTTTTTTCCATTTCCAGGAGTGTATATTGCTGTCTCAGTGGAACAGCATTTCTGAAATCCGAACTGTGATTTAGTAAGATTTTTGAAAATGCTGTAAGCAAGGATACTTACACGGTTACCGAGAAGCGAGACTGTGTGCTGTTAGTGAAACTGTTTTACGTGAACGGTAGCAATCGCTGTGCTGCATTGAGAGAGTGTCGCCGGCTGGAATGTCTGAGGAGAGCCCCCTGTGATTAAATGGTTTAAAGAAGATGATGATAAATTCGAGAAGGCGAGTGAGCTTTTTGTTGCAAGACGTCTTGTCCCGGTGGCAGTTACTGGCGAGGATGCTGTCGCTGTAACCGATCATCCTGAACGTGCCCCGGCTAGCGCTAGTTCTCGCGCAGTGTCACGGGAGTTGTCCACACCATGGTCAACAATACGAATAGTTTTGGGGCCTATTTTACACTGGTAACCATAGATGAAATCTCATGATCCGCAACAACGTTCTGAAATTGCTCTTCGGTTTCTGGCGCGGAATGAAGTTAATGATATGTGGCTGGGCAATATCCTGTGGAGTGACGAGGCATGCTTTGCACTACAGGTTGTGAATACAAAGAATTGGCGAATATTGGGTACTTTTGAACTGAGTGTTGTGCACGAAGAGCCGTTGCACTCGCCGCAGGTGACCGTGCGATGTGCATTCACAAGAAACTTTTTTCTCGGTGCGTTCTTCTTCGAAGAAAATACACCCGCGAGGTCAGTTGTGTGTAGCGTGGCGTCAGCACGTTATCGAAACGTCCGCATACAGCACGTGATTCCTGCTTTGCAAGAGCGCAGCTGTGTGGGAACCACTGGTTTCATGCAAGATGGGGCAACGACTTACGTCGCTCGCTCCGTGAAAGATCTGCTTAACGCAACCTTCCAAAAACGCTTTATCTCCAGAAATTTTCCGGATGGCCGGCCTGTAAGATCACCTGATCTGAATCCGTGTGACCTTTGGCTTTGGGGATATCTAAAAGAACGCTCTTACCAGGGCCACGTGCGGCCTCTGCGTGGTCTGAAGAGCAGTATGACAGGTACACGTTGCTCAAATTCCATTGGAACTGCTGCGAGCAACTGTCGATCACGCCGTTCTACGGATGCAGCACCTCGTCGACGTCCCCAACGCTCGTACTGAAGAAACTATGTAAGCGGCGGTTAATGGTAAAATCAAATTTGGCATTTTTCATTTATTTTCTCTCCTAATCTATTACACACGGAAGCATTTCTGTACGTCTTTCTAGGGTTCATAGCGCCACATTTGCACCCGGTGGCCAAAATTGGAACTAATTTTTTGTAGCGCATATCAGTTCCGTATTAGCATATCTACCGAGTTTCGCTGCCATACGATAGTTACAATCCAGAATGAGATTTTCTCTCTGCAATGGAATGTGCGCTGATATGAAACTTCCTGGCAAGTTAAGACTGTGTCCTGGACCGAGACTCGAACTTGGGACCTTTGCCTTTCGCGGGCAAGTGCTCTACCATCTATTTTTTTCCGGTATTGTTCGTTGTGTTGGTCTGGGCGGACGTCACAAGATATCCATTCAAGTTGATCGTTGATTCCTTTCCTGAGGTTTTTTTTATGAAAGAGGGAAGCTAGCCCTCTGACCGAACACGCTGAGCTACCGTGCCGTCACCATCTGAGATACCCAAGCACGACTGAAGCCCCGTCCTCACAGCTTCAATTCTGCCAGTACCTCGTCTCCTAGCTTCCAAATTACACAGAAGCTCATCTGCGAACCAGGCAGAACTTGCCGACGAAAGACAAAGGTCCCGAGTTACAGTCTCGGTCCGGCACGCAGTTTTAATCTGCCAGGAAGTTTCAGTTACAATCCACTCTGGGCGCCAGTAGGTAGCTGCACTTTAATTGTAACCACCCGGTACTTAAAACCGCCACTCTCTCGCGAATATTGCTGGGGATCTACCAGATCCATCGGCACTTTTAATTGTAACCTCCCGGTACTTAAACCCGCCACTCTCTCACGAATATTGCTGGGGATCTACCAGATCCATCGGCCAAGTCTCAGCAAGTGATTTTACTAGTAGTCGTCTATGTGGAAATGTTCGACGACTGTTTCCTGATTATTACTATTTTATGCGACGCTGGCGAATTTCGGAAATTGATGACACGATTTAGTTATTACGTGCGATGTTCTGTGCTAACTGCGATGCCATGAGAAGCTTAAATCGTTCCAATAAGTGCTTCGAGTGGCAATAATATTAATAGTATGTACGTTTTGCGTGTATAATATGCGAAGTCTACTGCTGTGCTGATTTAAGACACTTCGAATGACGGCTGTGTGCTTAGTGGTGCATTTTCTCGCGGTACCGTCAGGTGTTCGATGTACGTTAATCAGTTTCAGTACTTCTGCATAAATCTTTAAATATTTACGCGAGGTACTTGGCGCTTTTCAGAAGTGTGAGTTTTGTTTCGAATTTCTTGTCTCTAACAAGTATAACATCGCGGCCTACAGTAAAAGGCATCCCATCCAGTGTTAGTGATCCCTCAGATTTTCGGCACGGTTCATAAATTCGATTGAGATGTATCGCCTTCTGGTTAGAGAGAAATTATAGAGGGGTTCTCGATAACTGTGTTTCTTATTTTTCATAACATTCATTTATAGAAGCAGTTCTGTGGTAAAACGAGCTATTGGTTGGAGTTTGTTGTCTGACTGACTGGTTGCTAACCACAGGAGCTTTTTATGAATTGCTTTTCTTACTTTAGTGATACCATTCTCGTCTACGCGATGACGGTGAGATGTGCACTAAATGCTATACTGTACGTAGTATGTACGACTTTTTATACTTGATGAACACATTTTCTACTTGGTCTTCCTCAGTTGGGTAGTGATCTAAGAGGAAAGTAGGTGCTGTATGGTTGTCAGCTTCGAGTTTCCTTATTCGCTCAGTCACTGTACTATTTAATTTCATCCATATTTTGCAGCTGAAAAGTGACTGTATTCAAAACTTTGGAGGTATGAATTAAACAACGCCTTCAGTCACAACTTTTTCGTGTTTTATTAACTACACGATGCATTTCGGACCCTGTGGTCCATCGTCAGGTGTAATTTGTCTAAATTCATGATTTATTTCTTCTGAATGAGGTGAAATGCATATTCTTGTCAGGAAAAGGTTTAATGTTAGGTTATGAATTTCGTAAAATGCCTGGTCTTTCCTGCGTGAAACAGTTTTTGTTTTATGTAAATACGACAATTTTTTCGTGAGATATGACGGTTTTCCTGACGCATGGTCTTTGCCCGAATGACCACAAACATTCTTCACCTGCATCAGTAATGAATAAAATTAAACCCATATATAGAGACCTTTGTAAAGATACCTTGTTGAAGAAATGTCTTCATGGGAAAACCCAAAATTTAAATGAATGTGGGAATTCTGTCATTTGGAACAGGTTATCAAAAACTCAATTTGTTCAGCTTACAATCCTCAAATTTCGTGTTTATGATGCTATTTTATGCTTCAATGATGGTGTAATTAGAAAACTGGATGTTTTGGAATTATTGGGCATAAAATCTGGTGAAAATACTGCAAAATCCGTGGTGCAAATAGATAAAGAGAGAACCCGCAAAGCACATATTGCTAATTTAAAATGCACAGAAGAAGACAGACAGAAAAGAAGAGGGACAAAGAGAAGAAAAGAAGATCAGTATGGTTCAGACGATGCCCAGTATGATGCAAGAAAATATTAGAGGTAAGTAATTCTCATAAATAACTATACTAGAATTGCAATATCAAACTTTAAATGGATTTTTCCCAAAACTACATTTTTTTACTTTCAGGTACCATTATTTGATAAACTAATGGGGATAGAAACATGAAATTCGTCAATTTGTACTGCAGATGGTAATAAGTTATTACAAGTAAATTGAGAACCGCCAAACAATCAGAAACTGTTTTATAATATATAATGTACAAAAGAAGTTAAATTTTACTAGTGAAAGAATAATTTTTTCTTCTTCAAAACCATAAGAGGTATTATGTTCATTTTACTTGTAAATTGAGGCATGTATGTTATATATATGCAGTAAATATTCATTGTTTTATCACTTACAGTTATTTTGGAAAGTGTACCTATTCAAAGGCTAAAATAGCATTCGTAGAATAGGGATAAAAATTGCCTTCCGTCTCCACTTAACATACAGGGTGTTCAAGACAACTAATTGTCTTGAAAAGACGCATCATATGAATAAAAATATTCTAGGTGAGAAGTTATTATCGGTAAAGGAAACATCTGTCTGTGTTACAACTCCCCACCTCCTAATCACCTCTCCCACTTGGTTGGGGTCAACTTCGTATTTTCAAATGGGAAATCCCCATTTTTACTTCACATTCGCATTCTACTCCGACAAATACGTACGGTTTACTTAAACCATTGTTTTCTATTTCTGATAGATGGCATTGTAATCGACAAATACCAAGTGTGTCTTTTTGCAATTAAGAACCGACGCATCTAATTCTATATTTCATATACAATGTAAATGTAAATCTTTGTGTTGTAATGGTTCATATCGATGTTCAAACGTTAACTGATTGTCGCGAATGTGATTCTACAGTACAATATGGTTAACTGTTTCAGTATCTGGTTACAAACTTCGTTTAGCCTGACCCAGCATAAACGAAGTGGATGTATCAGTTTTTCTGTTCCCATCAGGATGCTCGTCATCGTTGAGTCACGTCGCCCCTCACCATTAAGGTGCTCGATTTCAGTGGGCCCCATAGCCTCTCACCATTAGGTTGCCCGATTTCAGTGGATCGCATTGCCTCTCACCATTAGGGTGCTCAATTTCAGTGGGCCCCGTAGCCTCTCACCATTAGAATGCCCGATTTCAGTGGATCACATTGCCTCTCACCATTAGGGTGCTCGATTTCAGTGGGCCCGATAGCCTCTCACCATTAGGATGCCCGATTTCAATGGATCGCATTGCCTCTCACCATTAGGGTGCTCAATTTCAGTGGGCCCCGTAGCCTCTCACCATTAGGATGCCCGATTTCAGTGGATCGCATTGGCCCTCACCATTACGGTGCTCGATTTCAGTGGGCCCCTTAGCCTCTCACCATTAGGATGCACGATTTCAGTGGATCGCATTGCCACTCACCATTAGGGTGCTCAATTTCAGTGGCCCCGTAGCCTCTCACAATTAGGATGCCCGATTTCAGTGGATCACATCGCCTCTCACCATTAGGGTGCTCAATACCAGTAACCCCGTAGCCTCTCACCATTAGGATGCCCAATTTCAGTGGATCGCATTGCCTCTCACCATTAGGGTGCTCGATTTCAGTGGGCCCCATAGCCTCTCACCATTAGGATGCCCGATTTCAGTAGATCACATTGCCTCTCACCATTAGGGTGCTCAATATCAGTGGCCCCATAGCCTCTCACCATTAGGATGCTCGATTTCAATGGATCGCATTGCCTCTCACCATTAGGGTGGTCGATTTCAGTGGGCGCCGTAGCCTATCACCATTAGGATGCCCGATTTCAGTGGATCGCATTCCCTCTCACCACTAGGGAGCTCGATTTCAGTGGGCGCCGTAGCCACTCACCATTAGGATGCCCCATTTTCAGTGGATCACATTACCTCTTACCATTAGGGTGCGCAATTTAAAGTGGGCCATGTAGCCTCTCACCATTAGGATGCCCGATTTCAGTGGACCAAACTGCCTCTCACCATTAGGGTGCTTGATTAAAGTGGGCCCCGTAGCCTCTCACCATTAGGATGCCCAATTTCAGCGGATCGTATTGCCTCTCACCATTAGGGTGCTCGATTTCAGTGGGCCCCGTAGCCTCTCACTATTAGGATGCCCGATTTCAGTGAATCGCATTGCCTCTCACCATTAGGGTGCTCGATTTCAGTGGGCACCGTAGCCTCTCACCATTAGGATGCCCAAGATCAGTGGATCACTTTGCCTCTCACCATTAGGGTGCTCGATTTCAGTGGGCCCCATAGCCTCTCACCATTAGGAGGCACGATTTAAGTGGATTACATTGCCTCTCACCATTAGGGTGCTCGATTTCGGTGGGCCCCGTAGCCTCTCACCATTAGGATGCCCGATTTCAGTGGATCGCCTTGCCTCTCACCATTAGGGTGCTCGATTTCAGTGGGCCCCGTAGCCCTTCACCATTAGGATGCCCGATTTCAGTGGATCGCACTGCCTCTCACCATTAGGGTGCTCGATTTCAGTGGGCGCTGTAGCCTCTCACCACTAGGATGCCCGATTTCAGTGGATCACATTGCCTCTCACCATAAGGGTGCACGATTTCAGTGGGCCCCGTAGCCTATCACTATTAGGATGCCCGATTTCAGTAGATCACATTGCCTCTCACCATTAGGGTGCTCAATTTCAGTGGGCCCCGTACCTTCTCACCTTTAGGATGTCCGATTTCAGTGGATCGCATTGCCTCTCACCATTAGGGTGCTCGATGTCAGTGGGCCTAATAGCCTCTCACCATTAGGATGACCGATTTCAGTGGATCGCATTGCCTCTCACCATTAGGGTGCTCGATTTCAGTGGGCCCTGTAGCCTCTCACGATTAGGATGCCCAGTTTCAGTGGAACACATTGCCTCTCACCATTCGGGTGCTCGATGTCAGTGGGCCCTGTAGCTTCTCACCGTTAGGATGCCCGATTTCATTGGATCACATTGGCTCTCACCATTAGGTGCTCGATTTCAGTGGGCCCCGTAGCCTCTCACCATTAGGATGCCCGATATCAGTGGATCACATTGCCTCTCACCATTAGGGTGCACGATTTCAGTGGACGCCACAGCCTCTCACCATTAGGATGCCCAAATTCAGTGGATCACATCGCCTCTCACCATTAGGGTGCTCGATTTCAGTGGGCCCCATAGCCTCTCACCATTAGGATGCCCGATTTCAGTGGTTCACATTGCCTCTCACCATTACGGTGCTCGATTTCAGTGGGCCAGATTGCCTCTCACCATTAGGATGCCCGATTTCTGTGGATCACATTGCCTCTCACCATTGTGGTGCACGATTTCAGTGGGCCCGGTAGCCTCTCACCATTAGGATGCCCGATTTCAATGGATCGCATTGCCTCTCACCATTAGGGTGCTCAATTTCAGTGGGCCCCGTAGCCTCTCACCATTAGGATGCCCGATTTCAGTGGATCGCATTGGCCCTCACCATTACGGTGCTCGATTTCAGTGGGCCCCTTAGCCTCTCACCATTAGGATGCACGATTTCAGGGGATCGCATTGCCACTCACCATTAGGGTGCTCAATTTCAGTGGCCCCGTAGCCTCTCACAATTAGGATGCCCGATTTCAGTGGATCACATCGCCTCTCACCATTAGGGTGCTCAATACCAGTAACCCCGTAGCCTCTCACCATTAGGATGCCCAATTTCAGTGGATCGCATTGCCTCTCACCATTAGGGTGCTCGATTTCAGTGGGCCCCATAGCCTCTCACCATTAGGATGCCCGATTTCAATGGATCGCATTGCCTCTCACCATTAGGGTGCTGAATTTCAGTGGGCCATGTAGCCTCTCACCATTAGGATACCCGATTTCAGTGGATCACATTGGCTCTCACAATTAGGGTGCTCGATTTCAGTGGGCCCCATAGCCTCTCCCCATTAGGATGCCCAATTTCAATGAATCGCATTGCCTCTCACCATTAGGGTGCTCAATTTCAGTGGCCCCGTAGCCTGTCACAATTAGGATGCCCGATTTCAGTAGATCACATTGCCTCTCACCATTAGGGTGCTCAATATCAGTGGCCCCATAGCCTCTCACCATTAGGATGCTCGATTTCAATGGATCGCATTGCCTCTCACCATTAGGGTGGTCGATTTCAGTGGGCGCCGTAGCCTATCACCATTAGGATGCCCGATTTCAGTGGATCGCATTCCCTCTCACCACTAGGGAGCTCGATTTCAGTGGGCGCCGTAGCCACTCACCATTAGGATGCCCCATTTTCAGTGGATCACATTGCCTCTTACCATTAGGGTGCGCAATTTAAAGTGGGCCACGTAGCCTCTCACCATTAGGATGCCCGATTTCAGTGGACCAAACTGCCTCTCACCATTAGGGTGCTTGATTAAAGTGGGCCCCGTAGCCTCTCACCATTAGGATGCCCAATTTCAGTGGATCGTATTGCCTCTCACCATTAGGGTGCTCGATTTAAGTGGGCCCCGTAGCCTCTCACTATTAGGATGCCCGATTTCAGTGAATCGCATTGCCTCTCACCATTAGGGTGCTCGATTTCAGTGGGCACCGTAGCCTCTCACCATTAGGATGCCCAAGATCAGTGGATCACTTTGCCTCTCACCATTAGGGTGCTCGATTTCAGTGGGCCCCATAGCCTCTCACCATTAGGAGGCACGATTTAAGTGGATTACATTGCCTCTCACCATTAGGGTGCTCGATTTCGGTGGGCCCCGTAGCCTCTCACCATTAGGATGCCCGATTTCAGTGGATCGCCTTGCCTCTCACCATTAGGGTGCTCGATTTCAGTGGGCCCCGTAGCCCTTCACCATTAGGATGCCCGATTTCAGTGGATCGCACTGCCTCTCACCATTAGGGTGCTCGATTTCAGTGGGCGCTGTAGCCTCTCACCACTAGGATGCCCGATTTCAGTGGATCACATTGCCTCTCACCATAAGGGTGCACGATTTCAGTGGGCCCCGTAGCCTATCACTATTAGGATGCCCGATTTCAGTAGATCACATTGCCTCTCACCATTAGAGTGCTCGATTTCAGTGGGCCCCGTACCTTCTCACCTTTAGGATGATTTCAGTGGATCGCATTGCCTCTCAAAATTAGGGTGCTCGATGTCAGTGGGCCTAGTAGCCTCTCACCATTAAGATGACCGATTTCAGTGGATCGCATTGCCTCTCACCATTAGGGTGCTCGATTTCAGTGGGCCCTGTAGCCTCTCACGATTAGGATGCCCAGTTTCAGTGGAACACATTGCCTCTCACCATTCGGGTGCTCGATGTCAGTGGGCCCTGTAGCTTCTCACCGTTAGGATGCCCGATTTCATTGGATCACATTGGCTCTCACCATTAGGTGCTCGATTTCAGTGGGCCCCGTAGCCTCTCACCATTAGGATGCCCGATATCAGTGGATCACATTGCCTCTCACCATTAGGGTGCACGATTTCAGTGGACGCCACAGCCTCTCACCATTAGGATGCCCAAATTCAGTGGATCACATCGCCTCTCACCATTAGGGTGCTCGATTTCAGTGGGCCCCATAGCCTCTCACCATTAGGATGCCCGATTTCAGTGGTTCACATTGCCTCTCACCATTACGGTGCTCGATTTCAGTGGGCCAGATTGCCTCTCACCATTAGGATGCCCGATTTCTGTGGATCACATTGCCTCTCACCATTGTGGTGCTCGATTTCAGTGGGGCGCGTAGCCTCTCACCATTAGGATGCCAAATTTCAGTGGATCACATTGCCTCTCACCATCAGGGTGCTCGATGTCAGTGGGCCCCGCAGCTTCTCACCGTGAGTATGCCCGATTTCAGTGGATCACATTGCCTCTCACTATTAGGTGCTCGATTTCAGTGGGCCCCGTAGCCTCTCACCATTAGGTTGACCGATATCAGTGGATCGCATTGCCTCTCACCATTAGGGGTCTCGATTTCAGTGGACGCCATAGCCTCTCACCATTAGGATGCCCGATTTCAGTGGATCACATTGCCTGTCGCCATTAGGGTGTTGGATTTCAGTGGGCCCCATAGCCTCTCACCATTAGGATGCCCAATTTCAGTGGATCACATTGCCTCTCACCATTAGGGTGCTCGATTTCAGTGGGCCTGATTGCCTCTCACCATTAGGATGCCAGATTTCCGTGGATCACATTGCCTCTCACCATTGTGGTGCTCGATTTCAGTGGGCCCCGTAGCCTTCCACCATTAGGATGCCCTATTTCAGTGGATCACTGTGCTTCTCACCATTAGGGTGCTCGATTTCAGAGGGCCCTGTAGCCGCTCACCATTGGGATGCCCGATTTCAGTGGATCGCATTGGGTCTCATCATTAGGGTGCTCGATATCAGTGGGCCTCTGAGCCTCTCACCATTAGGATGCCTGGTTTCAGTGGATCGCATTGTCTCTCGCCATTATGGTGCTCGATTTCCCTGGGCCCCGTAGCCTCTCAGCATTAGGATTCCGAATTTCAGTGCATCACATTGCCTTTCACCATCAGGGTGCTCGATTTTATTGAGCCCCATAGCCTCTCACCATTAGGATGCTCGATTTCAGTGGATCACATTGCCTCTCACCATTAGGGTGCTCGATTTCAGTGGGCCCCGTATCCTCTCACCATTAGGATGCCTGATTTCAGTGGATCACATTGCCTATCACCATTAGGTTGCTCGATTTCAATGGGCCCCGTAGCTTCTCAAAATTAGGATGCCCGATTTCAGTGGATCACATTGCCTCTCACAATGGGTGTGCTCGATTTCTTTGGGGCTTGTAGCCTCTCACCATTAGGATGCCCGATTTCAGTGGAGCACATTGCCTCTCACAATTCGATTTCAGTGGGCCACGTAGCCTCTCACCATTAGGATGCCGAATTTCAGAGGATCACATTGCCTCTCACCATCAAGGTGCTCGATTCTATTGTGCCCCATAGCCCCTCACCATTAGGATGCACGATTTCAGTGGATGACATTGCCACTCACCATTAGGGTGCTCGATTTCACTGGGCCCCGTAGCGTCTCAAAATTAGGGTGCCAGATTTCAGTGGATCGCATTGCCTCTCACCATTACGGTGCTCGATTTCAGTGGGCCCCATAGCCTCTCACCATTAGGATGCCCGATTTCAGTGGATCACATTGCCTCTCACCACTAGGGTGCTCGATTTCAGTGGGCCCAATAGCCTCTCACCATTAGGATGCACGATTTGAGTGGATCACATTGCCTCTCACCATTAGGGTGCTCGATTTCAGTGGGCCCTGTAGCTACTCACCATTAGGCTGCCCAATTTCAGTGGATCATAGGGCCTCTCACCATTAGGGTGCTCGATTTCAGTGGTCCCCGTAGCCTCTCACCATTAGGATGCCCGATTTCAGTGGATCACATTGCCTCTCACCATTAGGGTGCTCGATTTCAGTGGGCCCGTAGCCTCGCACCGTTAGGATGCCCTATTTCTGTTGATCACATTGCCTCTCACCATTAGGGTGCTCGATTTCAGTGGGCCCTGTAGCCTCTCACCATTAGGATGCCCGATTTCAGTGGATCACATTGCCTCTCACAATTAGGGTGCTCGATTTAATTGAGCCCCGTAGTCTCTCACCATTAGGATGCCCAATTTCAGTGGATTGCATTGCCTCTCACCATGAGGGTGCTCGATTTCAGTGGGCCCCGTAGCCTCTCACCATTAGGATGCCCGATTTCAGTGGACCGCATTGCCTCTCACCATTAGGTTGCTCGATATCAGTGGGCCCCTTAGCCTCTCACCATTTGGATGCCCGATTTCAGTGGATCATATTGCCTCTCACCATTAGGGTGCTCGATTTCAGTGGGCCCCATAGCTTCTCACCATTAGGCTGACCAATTTCAGTGGATCACATTGCCTCTCCCAATTAGGGTGCTCGATTTCAGTGGGTCCGTAGGCTCTCAGCATTAGGATGCCCGATTTCAGGGGATTACATTGCCTCTGCCAATTAGGGTGCTCGATTTCAGTGGGCCCCGTAGCTTCTCACCAATTGGATGCCCGATTTCAGTGGATCACATAGCCTCTCACCATTACAGTGGTCGATTTCAGAGGGCCCCGTAGCCTCTCACCATTAGGATGCCCAATTTCAGTGGATCGCATATCCTCTCACCATTAGGGTGCTCGATTTCAGTGGGCCCCGTAGCCTCTCACCATTAGGATGCCTGATTTAAGTGGATCACATTGCCTCTCACCATTTGGGTGTTCAATTTAAGTGGGCCCCGTAGCTTCTCACCATTAGGATGTCCGATTTCAGTGGATCACATTGCCTCTCACCATTAGGGTGCTCGATTTATTTGAGCCCCGTAGTCTCTCACCATTAGGATGCCCGATTTCAGTGGATCGCATTGCCTCTCACTATTAGGGTGTTCGATTTCAGTGGGCCCCGTAGCCTCTCACCATTAGGATGCCTGATTTCAGTGGATCGCATTGAATCTCACCATTAGGATGCTCGATTTCAGTGCGCTCTGTAGCGTCTCACCATTAGGATGCCCGATTTCAGTGGATCACATTGCCTCTCACCATTAGGGTGCTAGATTTCAGTGGCTCCCAGTGCCTCTCACCATTAGCGTGCTCGATTTTGCTGAGTTCTCTCGTCTCTCATCAATGGGGTGATCGAGTCGTGTTGCCTCTCACCATAGGAGTGCTTACTGCTGCCACACCATAAATTAAAATTATTTTGATCTCCTCTGCAGCAGTCATTACACCTATTACACCAGCTGTGCCACAACAGGCTCAATCATCCTGGTAGCGGGGATTGAAGGTGGCTACTGAATTCAAACATCCCGGTGGTTTGGGGACCCACCACAATCAACCCTGTAGGGGACAAAAATTTACGCTATCACACAAGCAGCTGATTTGCCAGAAAGGTCACTGTCTAGGCAGATCATTTCTAGTGTACAGCCACATTTGCAATAGTCAGTTGACGTTTGAACATCAGCTGTTAAATCACAAAGGTTTGCAGTTACATCATAAATGAAATGTAGAATGAAATGCACCGGTTCTTAATTCCAAAAACAGACGCACTTGATATTTGTTGATTACAGCGCCATCTACGACAAGTGGAAAACAATGGTTTGGGTAAACTGTAAGTATCTTTTGGTGTCTAATCCAAATTTGCAATGAAAATGTGGTGGGGGTAGGTGGAGGGGGGCGGTTCCCTTTTGAAAAAAAAATACGAGGTTGACGCCCCATGCAGGAGAGGTTTCTCGGTGGTTACCAGTTGCAGCGCAGACAGATGTCCCCTCTATTAATATTAAGTTTTCACTCAGAACATTTTTTCGTACAATGCGTCGTTTACGAGGTATTTATTTATTTTGGGTTAAAACAAACACACTGCATGTACTGAATCTGTCAAAACCATCCTTATAACTACCATAAATACACCTTGTTTTCTCAGTAGGTAGGAAACCATGTTTACTGTGACCGTAACACTCGCCAAAAATGCTGTTGAAGTAACTGAAAGGCATTTTCTACGCTAATGCGATCTGGGTAAATACATTTCAGGTTCATGTTATTCTGATTAAAGCCAAAAATGAGATTTGCATTATTACGAACCAACTATTTAGGAACTTGCGAGTATGTCCGAGAAATATGGAACGCTTAACTAGCTTTGTCTACTGAAGTTACCGTATTTACTCGAATCTAAGCCGCACTCGAATCTAAGCCGCACTTGAAAAATGAGACTCGAAATCAAGGAAAAAAATTTTCCCGATTCTAAGCCGCACCTGAAATTTGAGACTCGAAATTCAAGGGGAGATAAAAGTTTTAGGCCGCGCCTCCAAATCGAAACTAAGTTGGTCCATTATGATACGAGACACAATTGAGGTCGAACGAATGACAATACAGCTACAGTAGTTTGGTTCGAGTCGCAAGCTTAGCAGTTAAGCTTTACCAGGAAGCCATTGCTATGCGTCAGGCGCTCCGTCCGTATTTATACGGGTACCCTTCCTTTTTCACGTGCTTCGTCTGGTTTGAATTGATTGCTTATTTTTCTTTGATCTGATAAGTGCCGTTATGTGTTTACGTCACTCTAAGCTGAAAATGCATTATTGCATGCATTGTTTGTCGCATTCTGATAATGGCTTGCTCTTGTGTGCGGTTACTTACACTGCTGCTTTCTTTGATAATGATCAACAAGAACCAAATAATAGACTGCATATGATGGAAGATGTTCTGAACGAGAGTTTAGCGAACATTCTTCTCCGTTTAAAATCTTTGCAGACGCCTCTTTAGTACATTATATTCTGCACAGAAATTAGAGTCATCTTAGATTTAAAAATCTAGTCAATTGCCGTGCTTCATTTCAGACTGTATCACTATTAGGCATAAGAATGATACGAATATAAACATGACATTATTTGTGTATTCTTCCGCGTTTGCTGTGCTCTCGCTCTAGTTTCGTAGTTTATTAGGCAGACAGGATTTAAATGAGACAGCAGCAAACACGAAAGAATACATGGCAAAATGTTTATATTCGTATGGTGAAGAGAATACTGTATGTGATTCACAATTCATAAAAGTTCCTAGTAGCAACCATCTCTTCTCACTGGTAGGAAAAAATTCAGGACGTAAAATTTCCCATATTGACAAACACTCCAAACAGTCTTGCCAGTCGGATTCTCGTAGTACATTGAAATGCTGCTAGAAGATGAACAATACGAAATTTCTATTTACTTCGTTGGATAATGTATGAAAGTGCAGTGGTCGAAAATCGGAGCGGAGAAAAAAGCTCGTTTTCCACCTTTTTTTTTAATTTATTTACTGACGAAGAGGTTTTGGCGCCAGTATTTATCTTTGTGCCTGCAAGACATACCTGTTGTAGCGCTACATATATTCGATGGCGGCACCTACCAACATTTTTCAGAACTTCCGCTTACTTTGCACTCGATTCTAAGCCGCAGGCGGTTTTTTGGATTACAAAAACCGGAAAAAAAGTGCGGCTTAGATTCGAGTAAATACGGTAATTCGGGATTACGACAAGGATGTACTCTTTCGCCAACACTATTTCTTTTGGTGTTGGACCATGTGATGAAGAGAGTGATGGGGGAGCGGAAGAATGGTGTGCAGTGAGGGCTGCGGGATAGGCTCGAAGATCTAGATTTCGCAGACGACATCTGCTTAATGGTACAACGAAATCGAGACATCGAAGAGAAAGCTGGCCAGGTTACAGAGAGAGGCAGAAGTTGCAGGCCTCAAGATAAATGCTCGCAAAACCAAAGAAATGCGGATAAATTCGACCATCACGTATTGGCTGGCCATTAATGGAGAGGACGTAGAACAGGAAGTATACTCACGACTACAGGAGGCGCTGAGGAGGAAAACCGTAGTCACATCCGCAAAGCAAATGGTGCGTTTGTACAACTGTACCCTGTTTGGAGAAATAGGAACATCTCAAAGAAGACCAAACTCCAGCTTTTCAATAGCAATGTGAAGGCTGTTCTGTTGTATGGTTGCGAAACTTGGAAAGTGACTAACCACATCAAAAATCGGCTCCGAGTGTTTATCAACCGGTGTCTCTGGCGTATCTTAAATGTGAGATGGCCAGATATAACGACAAATGAAGATCTTTGGAGGGAGACAAATCAGCAACCAATCAATATACAAATCAGGGAAAGAAAATGGAACAGGATTGGGCATACACTGAGGAAACCAGATGGAGCTGTTGAAAGGATGGCGTTCGATTGGAACCCTCAAGGAGTTAGAAAAAGTGGTCGTCCCAAACAGACCTGGAAGAGAGCGATCGAGAGAGAAGCTGCAGAGAATGGGAAAACCTGAAGTGAGGAATCGCACCAGGTGGAGGAATTTCGTCGCGGCTCTGTGTTCCAGAGAGAACGACAGGAACTAAGGCAAAAAGTCATGTCTACTGAAGCAGAAATTGTTTCTTATCTGCGCCTGCTTTCCTCGTGCAGTAACATCGAAAATGAGACAGAATTCGGCTTTGCTTTGTCTGGACGTGGCACAGACGCGCTGTCACTCATATATTCGCTGTATGTTAGCTCTTCAATATCTGACAATATTTTCTTGCAAAAGTTGGTATTTGGAGTCGTCGAAAATACATCTATTTGCTAAAAATACTAGCCGTTCTTACGTGTGAGCAGGGTTATTACTACGTTCGTTTTGTCGTGATTAGAGGGATCGGCAGCTATGATTTTTAAACAGTCTCGAAGTATTTCGCCATTACAGTTTCCTTCCTCTTCTTTTGGAAAGAAGTGTTCTGACGAACAAGAGCTGTAAGACTTAACCAAACATTTCCACAAAACCCACACACGTAATCATGTGCTGGATGCGGTAGACAGCACACGTCATATTGCTAAATGTACATCGCTACAAGTGGGTGCACTGTCTGTTAACCGCGATGTTGTTTATTTTTTTGGTTCCTGGGAAGTCATCATTACATACTGCTTGCTCATCCAGTAACAATGCTTCCATCTGAGCACCACCACCATTGAACACTGCAGCTGTAGGCACTGAATTTCTACACAATTGATGCCATTCATAATCTAATTGCAGTACTGTCTTGTCTCTATGTTAAGGGAGACGGGGTGATTAGGCGGAAGGGACCAAACAGCGAGGTCATCGGTCTCGTCGGATTAGGGAAGGATGGGGAAGGAAGTCGGCCATGCCCTACCAAAGGAACCATCCCGGCATTTGCCTGAAACGATTTAGGGAAATCACGGAAAACCTAAATCAGGATGCCGGATGGATGCGGGATTGAACCGTCGTCCTCCCGAATGCGAGTCCAGTGTGCTAACCACTGCGCCACCTCGCTCGGTTTATGTCATGGATTTTTGAATATAACGACTACGTCGAACTCCAGATTTTAGGACATGCTTACAACATGAAACACTCTGGCAGCTTAAAAAATATGCCAGACCGAGACTCGAACTCGATACCTTTCCCTTTTGCGTGCATGTGGTCTATCGACTTTTTTCCACAAAAAAAAAGGAGTCGTGACGGGTAGGGCAGGAGGTCGAAGCGGGCAGGGGTCACAACTTGAGTTCCCCGCACCTTACCTGCTACGAAGAATGTAACGAGAAAGGAATTAGGTCAAGATGATGACAACAATCGGGTTTTTAATCTTTGTATTTTTATTTTATTTTTGTTGTTTTATTTGTTTGTTACTTTTATTTAATTTTATTTTTTTGTTATTTTTATTTAGTTTAATTTTGTTATAATTTGTATTACAAACGTGAGATGGTCAGTGTATCACGCTGTTCCTTGGGGTGGGAGAGGGGGAGGGGAAAACACGTTTGGTGTCCCGCGACTGAGCTACCGAACGAAGCGCGACTCGTGGAGATATGGCTTAGTCACAGCCTGGAGGATGTTTCAAGAACGAATTTTCACTCTGCAGCGGAATGTTTGACACACAGTTTTAATCTGCCAGGAAGTTTCGTATCAGTGCACACTCTGCTACAGAGTGAAAATTCATTCTGGATGCCTACAATATGTTTGCTGTAAGTGCAGAAAATATGAACACATTCATCAGTGCAGTGGGTAAACCTGGTAATTCGATGTCTCATGCAGACATTACCAACAGTGGAAACTCAAAGTCTGGAAACAGTTCTGTGTGCTGCTACTGCTTTGACCACACGTGACTTCTCCTCAGAAATATCAGGCATTGCATCGTCTACATCTACATTTCTTTTTATTTAATCTGCTCTGTTGAGGGCCATCAGGCTGCTTTTGCACTGTGTCACCATCTGAGGAGGGAGAGTTAAAAAGAAACGGTTAGTATTTTCAATTCTTCCACAAAACCCATACACACATAAGCAAACGTTGATAGCAGGAGTTCATACTTGCATTCCACAGTGTGAATCAGTTTTTTCAGTCTGGCATTTGACCAGACTTCATTACAATGGGAATCAACTTTTCACATGTTGCTCAATGAGCAATTGAGCACATTTTTTTCATTTCCAACAAGGAACACCTGTACAGAACAGGTTGAAATAGGATCTTGTAACCAACCTAACTTAAATTTTGTTACCAACATCACACAAGTAAATATGCCAACACGTGACCAAGTTACTGGAGAAGTACTGCACTATTCCCCCATCTTGCGCTTTTGAAAGCCCTTCCAGGTTTATTAGCTCATTGCAGTATTTCCGCCATCTTGAAATTTTGAATTTCTCACTAATTTGTTAAGTACATGTAGGCTATTTCCACTACCACGCGTTTTTGAACTCGCCAATTTATCGGCACAAGTGTGCTATTTCTATCATCTTGTATTTTTGAATATCCCACCATTTTAATGAGCACAAGTGCACTATTTCTGCAGTGTTGAATTTTTTAATTTCCTTCCATTTTACATTGTCAGAGGGTGAGGCAGGAGGGAAATCTGGTAACACTGTATGCACATGTAGGAGAGAGGGAGGAGAAATCTGGCAACACTGGAGGCTGTCGAAGAACTGTCACTGTGTACCAGCCACGATATCCATAAGAAAACGTGTCTGTAGCTTGTACAACCAGTCTCAGCGCATCGAAAAATAATTTCACAAGCCAATTTTGTTAGTAGCCTAATTTCTTATACTTAAAACACATGGCATAACATTTCATGTGTGGTATGTTACAATGAAAATATTATCATAAATGTATTTTATTACTGCTTGGGTCTGCAAATGGTTTATATTAGTGCTCTTGAAACGTCCCCTTAGAAAAATTATACATAGACTGTGCTTAAACTGACACACAATATTTTTAGCGCAACGCAATCTGACTATCAAAGATCCCTGCAAAAGAATGGCCCTGAGTAACATTAAACTATACCTTTCAGAAATCACTTACCTCACAAAAATCTTGGTTACTCGAACTACTGCAATACAGCGATCATCACTACTGCCAGCTAAATAAAAGATTCAAACTACAGAAGGCACTAACTACTGATAGGCATAGTTAGCAAATCAAAGATTTTAATAGAGAACAAACAATGTATTTACCTTAATAGTCATAATATATATAGCAGTTCATGACAAATTACAAAACTCCGCCATCTCTCTCCCCACATCCACCACTGCTGGCGGCTCACCTCCAACTGCGCAACGCTACACGCTGTTCACATCCAGCTGCCGCTGCCCAACACTACAATGGCAGACAACAATGCAAACTAGACACAGACTGCACACAGCACAGCCAGTGATTTTTATACAGAGGTGGCGTTACCAATAAAAAAACCTAAACAGCCTACTTACATAGCCCCCATGCTCCCTACGAAAAATTTTACAAATTGTTTTGGGCAGTGGCCAATAATGATTTGATAAAATTTTTCATAATTACAATAACAAAGATATCAAATGCACACACTTTTTGATACAATGTTGGTCAAAAGCTAAAATTTTCTCACAGTCTATAAAGACAGTCCTGTTTCATCACAGTAAAATAGCAGTGTTTATCTCAAAGTCTGAGCAGTAAAAGGAAATGCACCCAGAAGTAGTGAATTTCCATGCTGTCTTGAAGAAGTAGTGTTGTCCTTCCAATGGAAAGACAGTGCTGACTCTTGACATGCAGACAAGTAATGGGCCACAACAGAGCAAACCCACAGCAGAGTCAATCGAAGTTTTGAAGAGTATTGGTAGGTCATCACAGAGCAGAACCACTGTAGTCCTGGTAGAGATTACGATATTGGTAGGCCACCAGATGCGCAGACCCACTGCAGTCCTTGTAGAAATAATGGTACTGGTGAGTCAGTAAAGATGCAGACCCACTATAGTCCTTGTAGAGACGGCCAGCAGCCATCTGTTGCAAATGTGCAGGTGCACAATCACCATCGAAGAGTCTTGCGGACAATATAGCAAGTCCATAAACCACCACTTGTGCACTCACAAAGTTTCTGGAATTGTCCTTAGAACCAGCAATGCTGTTATCCAGTCCCTTGATGAATCATTAACACACGTGCAAACACTATCAGTCCCTACTTCTCACATATTGTCCATATACTATGACCAACAGAAACGTGTGCAGTGAAATGTAACTTAATTTGAAGAACTGGTGTCTATACAATTATAAATTTACAACATGAAAATACAATTACAAAGGTACAAAATACATCATTAAAGAACATAATAGTACAGATAACATTTGTAGTAATATGGGCTTTACAAAAGAATCGAAATAACATATACATCAGTGTTACAGGAATTATGACATGAGTACATACATAAAAGATCAGAATAATTATTGAAACATCAACTTCACATATGAGCATTAAAACAAAACAGAATAAATAATGTCTAAACATCTTTACAAAGTAAATAACATAATATTAATGCAAATTGTATTTGAGGATAACAGTATTCCTCATCATAGTTCATGTAGCTGAGTATTAGAAAAATTCTACAACCTAAATCGTATCAGATAAACACATAAAGACAGGATGAACACAAATACACAAGGGTACACAAACATATAGCGGAATAATACAAAAGGAAAGGACAGGGTTTGTTGTACTGCAGTATTTTGCAAACAAAACTTTCTTTACTTCTTGGAGATCTCCCTTCATTCATCATTATTCCCAAAAAGTTCATTCTATACCTCTTTTCTGTATTCTAACCATATTTCTTTCAAAATAATTATGGCTCATTGTACAATACTCATTTTGGCCCAAATCGTTTTCATATACGTAACTTCTCAATGCATTCTTTCCCTATTCTCCATAGTTAGGTTCTTATATAGTCTACCCCCTCTTAAGCTAACTTAAATCTACTGAGCTCAGATGCTAAACTAAGGGACGAGGCAATGCAGCAGCACAAAACAATTAACACAAACATCAATGACAAAAATTCAAATTGGTAAAGCAATTGCAATATTACAACTAATATAAGGCACTGTGCAGCAAACAAGAAAACTAAACCCGTAGCAAAACTGGCTTAACAGCGTAATACAAAGTCAAATTCTGTAACATTATGCCTGGCAAACAGCAGCAACAAATAAAAAAACATATATCTAAACATGACATAGCTCAAGCAGAAAAAATATTACACTAAAAATGGCCATGTCTAATACCTATGTCACATCTTAATACTAGAGTGATGCATCACAATTTATTCTACAAAAGAAATTACCAAGTACTTGAAAAGAAAATTCTGTATGCAATTCCTGTGAAATGTTATTGTGCTCCTTCGTTTTTTTTTAAAGTACATCATAAAGTGATTATTTACTGGATCTGTAGACAGAAAATATTTATATTAGTACATCTATAAAATTCTACTTTAACCAATGCTGCAGTGCAGCTAGAAACTAGATATTAAAGAAAATGAGCAAATATGTACAAAGGAAGGCATGAAACATCATTCATTAGCCATATGGCATTTCATAAGGTAGTACAGAAAATCTCTCAACTAGAAAGACAGTAGTCATAATCAGGTGTATAGACATAAAAATATTTCTCGTCATTTCATTAGGCATTTCAGTAAATATCATAAATTAAGAGCTCCACAGTGTAATCATATGTTTTCAAGTTCGACCATGTCGTTTTTGCGATGCTTTCTACAAAGGAACGTCAATAGCGAGGGTAATGGCCTCCTTTTTTTTCCACCTGTGCCTCTGGAAGGCACACGCTAATGGCTTTTTTCAAGGCGACTGTCGCCCAGCTGGGTGCCCACGACGCATTAGGTGCAGGTGGTCACTTAACTTTCTTACCGAAATATTTACGACACCAGTTTCCGCTACAGTGACAGTCTCATATAAATGGAAATGTCGTGTGGCTAGGGCCTCCCGTCGGGTAGACCGTTCGCCTGGTGCAGGTCTTTCGATTTGACGCCACAAAAATATTTCACAGGTCGAGAATTTACGTTCAAATGTGTAGAAACAAAATCCTATGAATATAACAGTGTTCAAAAAGTTTTCGTCGGCATTGTGATACATTCACGCATTTACACACATTTCATAACTCTTAAAGTACGATTCTTGGTTTCCAACAACCTTTTTCACAAACCAGAGTCCCTAACCACTACTCATTATTCCTTACCTTATTCGTCGACACTCCTTCAATATTTCATCATACGAAATACGTAGCATACTCAAATAACTCATATAGCATCAGCTTATTGATCATAAACATACCGCAACCGCATAATACACATCATCATCGTAATAATAACATCATAACACCTCAGTCAATTCTTAAAATCGTCGTAGCTTCCTCCAATAATTTCAAAACCTAAAAAAACTCTCTGCTCCTGTCAAAAGTGTCATCTGCCTCAAACGCACTTTAAAAATCATAATCCCATACCAAATACATCATTCAAAGCTCTCATAGTATCACAATGGTTCCGAAAAAATATGAACAGTTTACAAAGTACAGACGATTTCAGTTTCATAAGTGTGAAGTTATCCAACTGTGTAATTGCGTAAACATCTGTCACTGACATAGTAAAAAAAATGTTTATCTCTCAGTTAAATGATCAGATAGCTGTGTAATTTGTGTGTTAGAGAAATATGGTACCGATGTGTAAAGTTGTATGAGCAAATACCATATTAGCTAGGGCTCCTTGTGCTTGCCAAACACATGGTACACAAAGTAGGCGTGTACCCCCCTGAGGATCAATGTAATTATACCCTCAGGTGTTACAGATTACAGCAATGGAATGAAATATATCACGGAAAACCCTTGTATCACTGTACTTCAAATATCTTAAAAAATACATGTTTTAAGTGCGAAATTAATCACTCAAATACGTGTCCTGTAGCGCTAAATGTGCGTCTTGCTGTAAGATAATCTCTGTGGAAGTGTCGTAGTTATCGTCCTCCGAAAGCTAAGTTCTGCAGAAGCCAATGTACTTACCTCATGATACACCAAATTTCAAGTAAACCAAAATGTTGCATTAAAATCTCATTAGCAGTGCCGGTATATGTTCTAAGTATGTGAGCCTGATAGTTGTTACGTAATCGTGCAACTAACAAGCAAGAATGTACAAATACAACACTGTGTCGTCTGTTCACTATAAGAATGCAATCGTAATTTCTGTTTAAAAATGTTCCCTAGGTTCTAGACTGGATATTTAACTTCAAACATTGTTGCATGTTAACAGTTTCTTAAGTCTGACAAAGCATACTAGAAATGTGAAGTGAAAAGTTTTATAGCAAAGACAAAGTTAAAAAGCAGATTATCTCTCAATAAATGGTTTTACATGTGAAATGTGGTATAAACCTTTACTCTTCCTAGTCCGCAGAGTTTCAGCTTGAACGCAATTATCATGTAGTATACGTCGGTAAAGAATACTGGAATTTTTCTCAAGGTTAGCTTCTATGTTATTTTTCTCTGAGCCAGCCGGCGCACGTGGCTGCCTGCGGCGCCAGTCATTGTCTGTCTCTTTGTTGGCGCGCGTCGTTATTGGGATTTGGAGACCTAGCTTCTACAAATTCACGTTGTCGAAAGTGCCCTGCTCTGTTTGAATCCCGCCAGTTCTGATGCAATTCAGGTCTGTCGTTACGATCATATCGTCTGTCGTCATGCCGGTAGATGCCATAGTTTCTTTCTTGTCTGTCACGTGGTGGAGAATTTCTCCCTGAATCGTAACTGCGCACTGGACTGTTGCGTCTAAAGTTATTCTGTCTCCCTTGATAATAATTATTTTGGTTTCCATATCGTCTGTTTCTCTGATTGTCTCTGTGATAGTCATTACCACGGAGAGGTGATCTTTCCCTGTAATTATTACTACTCTGCCAACGGTTGTCATACGGGTGGTGTCTGCTTCGGTCACGATTTACGTTGAAAGAATAGCCTTGTCGTATATTATTTCTGTCATCGCGGAATTGTGACAGATGTGATCTGTAATTGTTGTGCTCCTGTTTCCGCGTTCCCCAGTTGTCAGTGTCAATTTCCAGTTCTTGTAACAGTCCCTGAAAAGCCTCAATGTCTTCTTTGCAACGTCCTGCTAAAATAATATGTCGTAAATGTTCAGGTAATTTGATTAAGCAAATACGGATGAGTTCTGAGGGGCTGTATGGGTTTGTCAGGTACTGATTCTTGTGCAACATGTCTTCAAAATATTTCACAAGACTGGAAAATTCAGATTGTTCGAAATGTTTCATCATTATGATGCTATGTTTTACTCGGTCTTGTGTAGCTTGAGACCAATATGCTGAGAGGAAGGCATGATAAAAATCTCCTTCATTGTGGCAATCGTGAATGACCGATCGCATTCTTACAGCTGGTTCATTCTCCAAGTAGCCACACATAAATTCTAACCTGTGCTCCAATGACCAGTTGGGAGGAAAACAATGAGAGAATTGATGGAGCCACGCTTGTGGATGAATGTCGTTGCCAGAATTCTTAAATGTTTTGAATTTACGTGTAGTAATGAACAGCTTATAGTCAAAGTCATCATGTCGGCGAGTCGCATATCGGTCATTGTTACGTCGTGTCAGCGGTTACATCTCAAAATTCGGTGTACCTTGCCAATTTCTTTCATAATTTCTGAAATGCCCTGTGTTATTATTTTGTGGCTTTTCCGTATTTCTAAGTTCCTCTTTCCGTGTTGGAGCGCGAGTGTCCTCTGAAATATGAAATTTTTGTATTACTTGTGCCAACTGACCTTGTACTTCCCGGATTTCTCTTTTGTATTGCGTATTAATTTGATTCTGATTTTGTTAGAATTTCTTAATTTGTTCATACTCTTCTGTGTCAGTGATGGCTACAGGTCTTGTGTCATTCAGATCATCATCTACCTTTGCAGATAAGTTAGTGAACTGATCCGAAAGTTCGGCTACTTTCTCCGATAGTGTAATTATTTCCTCAGTGTGTTTTTCTGAACCAAGTTTCAGAGTGTCCATTTGTGTTGAAATCGTATCTACTGTGTCCTTTAAGTTTTCTTGAGTTTTTGCAAGTTGCGTAACCGAATTGGTAGATGCAACTGAGTCAATTTTAGTTTGCAAGGTCTCATGATTTTCATGAACAATAGTTTGCAGTTCTTTTATGGCTGCTTCGTGATTCTGTAATGCATTTTCATGACGCGAAAAAATAGGTTGGAAATGCTCACAAATTTGTGTTTTTACGTCATTACAGACTTTTTGACATTTCGATTCGATGTTATGTAACTCAGTAGTTAAATCTTCACGTGGTTGTTCAAGCGTGGTGTGAAGATTTTGTTCCATTGCGTCTAACTGTTGCTGTGTTTGTCTCTGGTGTTGTTCCATTGTGTCTAACTTTTGAAGATTGTGTTCCATTATGTCTAACTTTTGAAGATTTTGTTCCATTATGTCTAACTTTTGAAGCTTTTGTCCCATTTGTTGCATTAACTGTAATAACAATGCACTGGTGTCTGAAACATGTTCCACAGTGCTTTTCGGCAGTGAAGTTGTACCGGCAACATTTACATTTTGACAAGCAGAAAATGTGTCTTGACTTATTTGCGAAAACGGTGAGGACCCAAAACCTGAATCTACAGTATTTGCAAAATTGTGTCCTGTCATTTCGGATTCCTGAGGCGAGCTGTTGCCGAGCGATCGATCGATAATGCTTCCCTGTTCACTAATTGTTTCACTGCCTACGCCATTGTTTGCCGCCCGCTCCATTTCCCTATGCACAATTACCAAATTACTACTTTGAACATCTGTTAATTCATTACACAGTGGTTCTAATAAGCTACGCTCGTCGTCACTATTATTTCTCAGTTTACTTTGGAGCCTAGTGTTACGTTTGTCACACGCCATTATTGTCACAATTTTTCACACGACAACACAGAAAAGCACAATTTGAAGAAAACACTGAAAATAATATCTAGTTAATTGCAAGCGCAACTGCGAAATACTTGGTGCAAATCTACATGCATGCCACAACTATTTTACTGTACAACAATGAAAAACTACAACTACCAAGGAGATTTTCTCTACAATTACGCGCTAGCAATAAACAAAAGCTACACTAATTACACAAACTACAAGAAAAAAATCAGAAGATTCCAGTGAGGTATCCTCGGCTAAGGGTCGACATATGAAACGTCCCCTTAGAAAAATTATACATAGACTGTGCTTAAACTGACACACAATATTTTTAGCGCAACGCAATCTGACTATCAAAGATCCCTGCAAAAGAATGGCCCTGAGTAACATTAAACTACACCTTTCAGAAATCACTTACCTCACAAAAATCTTCATTACTCGAACTACTGCAATACAGCGAGCATCACTACTGCCAGCTAAATAAAAGATTCAAACTACAGAAGGCACTAACTACTGATAGGCATAGTTAGCAAATCAAAGATTTTAATAGACAACAAACAATGTATTTACCTTAATAGTCATAATATATATAGCAGTTCATGACAAATTACAAAACTCCGCCATCTCTCTCCCCACATCCACCACTGCTGGCGGCTCACCTCCAACTGCGCAACGCTACGCGCTGTTCACATCCAGCTGCCGCTGCCCAACACTACAATGGCAGACAACAATGCAAACTAGACACAGACTGCACACAGCACAGCCAGTGATTTTTGTACAGAGGTGGCGTTACCAATAAAAAAAACCTAAACAGCCTACTTACACTCTCTTTTCAAGCAAAGTTCTATTCACTTAAAAAATTACCTCTGCTATTGATGAACTGGATTAAAATAAGTGTTTATTCAATTGAAAAACATTACTTTATCATTACATCTACACATACTACAGTAACATATCTCCTTTATCTAATCAGCTCCTGATAACTACAATTTTAAGTCTACAGCATCACGCACACCAAATTTTCTGTCAGTGGTTTGGTAAGCAAGACAGTAAACGTTTGTGTGAGAAGTACCGGCTATTCTAAAAGATCCATGATCCAAAAAATTTGAACTTGAAAGTCTCGCTTTAAACGTGGTTGATTTCTCATGTGTTTTGAAAAAGACACGATCTCTCGTTTCGAACTTCATACACTGTACTTTAGTATGGGGGCAGCATACATTGAGATGACAAAAATCACGAGAAACCTCCTAGTATCGTGTCAAACCTGCTGTTGCCCGTGGTGTAGCAGCTCGAAGCGACATGTACTCATCAAGCTGTTGGAAATCCCCTGTAGAAATACTGAGCCATGCTATCTGTATGGTTCCTCCATAACTGGAAAGTGTTGCTGCTGAAGGATTTTGCACACAAACTTACCTCACGATTATGTCCCATAAATTTTAGGAGGGATTCATGTCGGTCGATGTGGGTGGCCAAATCATTTGCTCTAATTGTCCAGAATATTCTTCAAGCCAATTGCGAACTATTGTAGCCCCGTGACATGGCGGGTTGTCATCCATAAAAACTCCATCTTTGTTTGGGAATATGAAGTCAATGATTACCTGCAAATGGTCTCCAAGTAGCCGAACATAACCATTTCCATTCAATGATCGGTTCAGTTGGACCAGAGTACCCAGTCCATTCCATGTAAAGACGGGCCACACCATTATGGAGCCACCACCAGCTTGGAAAACGCCTTTTGTGAGAGGTTGAGAGTCCCTTCCACCAAACTATTATGTTTTCTGAAACTTCCTGGCACATTAAAACTGTGTGGCGGACCGAGACTCGAACTCGGGACCTTTGCCTTTATGTTTTCTGTCCAGTAATATTTCCTCTGGTGAGAAAACAGTGTACTCACGCATTAGATAATTCATTATCCGATCACCATATTTCCATTTTCCAATATGTACAAAAATAATATTGTTATAGGGTTTCTGGAACACATTTCGGTGTGTGTATATGTACCATACCCATGATATCACAAGTCATGTCTCTTTCTGTGACGTCGTCATGCCTTTCCCTTCCCCTTAGCCACCCGCTTTCTCAGAAACAGACCAATAAAAGAGGATTTAAACCAATACACATATTTAGAGCTCCCATTAATAGCCCATTATTTTAGCGGTTGTTAAAAATGAAACAGCCGATCAGTCTGTACCAGTAGCAGCGATATTTATTCCTGACCACACAATCAATTTTTTTAACTCTTTCTTAAATCGTTTCACCTTTGCCGTCTTGTTCTCTGTACTCCTAAATAGGCCAATAAGAGAGCTACTAAGCCATCAAACACATATCTTGTCCTCCCAGTCACACACAGTATTCCACAAGAGCCATGAAAGCTTTGCCTTTTTCATGCATATCATTATATTTCACTAAAAGGAAAGTCAATGTCAACCACTATAACTAAAATGCTGCGTCGCTACTAATTTTCATCTCTCTCTCTTTCTCTCTTCCTATCTGCCAAATACTGTACCTAAAATTCTGCTTCGGCAGTAAGTTTTATCTCTCGCATACACATACATACATTCATACATACATTCATGCACATACACATGTGCATACACGGCATCAAAAATACGACCCGAGTTCCCGGGTTCGATTCCCGGCGGGGTCAGGGATTTTCTCTGCCTCGTGATTGCTGGGTGTTGTGTGCTGTCCTTAGGTTAGTTAGGTTTAAGTAGTTCTAAGTTCTAGGGGACTGATGACCATAGATGTTAAGTCCCATAGTGCTCAGGGCCATTTGAACCATTTTGAAAAATACGTAAACATATTAACAACCATTGGAAAATGACAGGCAGTACTTCACTTATTAGTAAACTGAATGAGCCAATCGCAGAATGGAAAGCTGCATATGAAAACACTCTCACTTGAAAGATATATGAAAAAAGTTAGTTTTGTTCATTTGGAAAAAGTTGACATAATTATCGCACGGGATTTCGAATATATCGAAGAACACGCAAGGGATCCTGGGAACAGATGAAGAGGGATAATATTATACCGAAAACATACGCCAGATCATAGCGCCGATGTGACTACTCATCTGACGCTTAACTCAGTGAGCATGTAAGGTGCAGGTCTGCCGGACGTCTATCTTATCTCCCCCCTGGGAGGAAGCCAACAGCTGTGCGCAGCTGTTTTGGCATCTGAGTCGTGATGGCTTGACTTATCGTGCAAGGGGCACATATCTGTTTCCTATTGCTTGTAGTGTGGAGATACAACATGTGCATTTGAGATTCAGTTTCCTTGATTATGCATATCTTGAAGCACAGATACCTTTGATGTCACGTTTCTTGAAATGTGGAAATTTTTCGCCTGCAAGGACAAGTCGGAACTAGTTTGAACTAGTTGGCTCAGCATGACAATGTATTACAAAAGCAGAAGAGGGAGGGGAGAGGGGAGTATTTGTAGTGGAGGCTGGGTTGAGGAAGAGAATGGAGAGTACTGCAGGACAAATAGGAGGCAAGGAAAGGGCAAAAAGAGATGAAAGGGAACGGGAAATGGGTCTAAGACCAGACTGGCTGTGAAATAGCTACTGTTACCAGAAACCAAACGATGTAATAAAAGTGCAAAGTACATAACAGAAAAGTACAAAATATGTTCCCCATAAAAATGTGACTATTTTTCTTCAAACATCCAAGGTATCTAGAAAATTCATATTAGCAGGTTAATAAGCAAACACATTGACATTCACAAAATGGACAAATCTGCTACGTCACATCAGAAAGTGGACTGAAAAATTTGGTGTTTCTAAGATAATAAATTTTCTACAGATACAAAACAATGTCAAGTCATTCAGGTTGTAAGTAGGCTGTTTAGGTTTTTTTATTGGTAACGCCACCTCTGTATGAAAATCACTGGCTGTGCTGTGTGCAGTCTGTGGCTGCTTTGCATTGTTGTAATACTCGCCATTGTAGTGTTAGGCAGCTGGATGTGAACAGCGCGTAGCGTTGCGCAGTTGGAGGTGAGCCGCCAGCAGTGGTGGATGTGGGGAGAGAGATGGCGGAGTTTGTATGAAACGTCCCCTTAGAACAAATTATACACGACTGTGCTTAAACTGACACACAATATTTTGTTAGCGCAACGCAATCTGACTTTCAAAATTCCCTACAAAAGAATGGCCCTGACTAACATTAAACTATACCTTTCACAAATCACTTACCTCACAAAAATCTTCGCTGCTCAAGCTACTGCAATACAACGAGCGCCACTACTGCCAGCTAAACAAAAGATTCAAACTATGGAAGGCACTAACTACTGATAGGGATAGTTAGCAAATGAAAGATATTAATAGAGAACGAACAATGTATTTACCTTGATATCATCATATATAAATATAGCAGTTCATGACAAGTTTCAAAACTCCGCCATCTCTCTCCCCACATCCACCACTGCTGGCGGCTCACCTCCAACTGCGCAACGCTACGCGCTGTTCACATCCAGCTGCCGCTGCCCAACACTACAATGGCGAGTATTACAACAATGCAAAGCAGCCACAGACTGCACACAGCACAGCCAGTGATTTTCAAACAGAGGTGGCGTTACCAATAAAAAAACCTAAACAGCCTACTTACAAGGTGTAAGATAATTTGCGACAATTCAAATTTGCCTTTAATCTGCAGTGTCCTGCAGACTAATAATTGGGTCAAAATACAATGTTGTAACTGTCTTGCACTTATTATTAATTACTGTTGGCAATACACCTTTTGTATCGCATTTATTTTGTAATTGGTCTGTTATATAATTATTTATTGTTATTTACTTAATTATGCAGTGTATTTGTTATTATTTTCTTGTACTTAGTGACATTTGCCTACGTTTTTGAACTTTTGACAGCAATGACTGCATGTAAAGATGCTCATAAGGTGAATAAAGCATTTTTGTTTAGATACTGTGACATAACATGCACACTGGTGTAACGGAGGTAACAAACAAAGTGGGAAACTTCTGTATGTGGCGTGCTAACATTATGTTTCATTGGGTCCATTAACTACTTCCGCTTTCAGTCATGTTGAGCTAAACTGTTGCCTTCCATTCCTCCTGGACCATTATACACGCCTTAGTCATCGTAATCATTGTACCTGTCGTCAAAGATCGAGAGCCAAATGTAAATCAGATATGCACTACATGCTCTTTCTATTAATAAAATTTATATTTTGCTTACCAATTACTTGTTCTAGTTCAGGAAAGCAGGGATTCTTCTGTGCTATTTGAAACTTTCCCGACGTAGTAACTGTTTGACTGGGTGAGGGGCGACGCGTCGGATAATGTTGCGGAAGCTGCACGATATTTCAACGAGGCAGCTGCACTCGCTCGCCAGTATACAGGTGGTCCATTGATCGTGACCGGGCCAAATATCTCTCGAAATGAGCGTCAAACGAAAAAACTACAAAGAACGAAACTCGTCTAGGTTGAAGGGGGAAACCAGATGGCGCTATGGCTGGCCCACTAGATGGCGCTGCCATAGGTCAAACGGATATCAACTGCGTTTTTTAAAATAGGAACCCCCATTTTTTATTACATATTCGTGTAGTACGTAAACAAGTATGAATGTTTTACTTGGACCACTTTTTCCGCTTTGTGATAGATGGCGCTGTAATAGTCACAAACGTATGGCTCACAATTTTGGACGAACAGTTGGTAACAGGTAGGTTTTTTAAATTAAATTACAGAACGTAGGCACGTTTGAACATTTTATTTCTGTTGTTCCAACGTGATACATGTACCTTTGTGAACTTATCATTTCTGAGAACGCATGCCGTTACAGCGTGATTACCTGTAAATACCACATTAATGCAATAAATGCTCAAAATGATGTCCGTCAGCCTCAATGCATTTGGCGATACGTATAACGACATTCCTCTCAACAGCGAGTAGTTCGCCTTCCGTAATGTTCGCATATGCATTGACAATGCTCTGACGCATGTTGTCAAGCGTTGTCGGTGGATCACGATAGCAAATATCCTTCAACTTTCCCCACAGAAATAAATCTGGGGACGTCAGATCCGGTGAACGTGGTGGCCATGGTATGGTGCTTCGACGACCAATCCACCTGTCATGTAATATGCTATTCAATGCCGCTTCAACAGCACGCGAGCTATGTGCCGGACATCCATGATATTGGAAGTACGTCGCCATTCTGTCATGCAGTGAAACATCTTGTAATAACGTCGGTAGAACATTGCGTAGGAAGTCAGCATACATTGCACCATCTAGATTGCCACCGATAAAATGGGGGCCAATTATCCTTCCTCCCATAATGCCGCACCATACATTAACCCACCAAGGTCGCTGATGTTCCACTTGTCGCAGCCATCGTGGATTTTCCGTTGCCCAATAGTGCGTATTATGCCGGTTTACGTTACCGCTGTTGGTGAATGACGCTTCGTCGCTAAATAGAACGCGTGCAAAAAAAACTGTCATCGTCCCGTAACTTCTCTTGTGCAAAGTGGCAGAACTGTACACGACGTTCAAAGTCGTCGCCATGCAATTCCTGGTGCATAGAAATATGGTACGGATGAAATCGATGTCGATGTAGCATTCTCAACACCGACGTTTTTGAGTTTCCCGATTCTCGCGCAATTTGTCTGCCACTGATGTGCGAATTAGCCGCGACAGCAGCCAAAACACCTACTTGGGCATCATCATTTGTTGCAGGTCGTGGTTGACGTTTCACATGTGGCTGAACACGTCCTCTTTCCTTAAATAATGTAACTATGCCGCGAACGGTCCGGACACTTGGATGATGTCGTCCAGGATACCGAGCAGCATACATAGCACACGCCTGTTGGGCATTTTGATCACAATAGCCATACATCAGCACGATATCGATGTTTTCCGCAATCGGTAAACGGTCCATTTTTAACACGGGTAATGTATCACGAAGCGAATACCGTCCGCACTGGCGGAATGTTAAGTGATACCACGTACTTTTACGTTTGTGGCTATTACAGCGCCATCTATCACAAAGCAAAAAAAGTGGTCCAACTAAAACATTCATATTTCTTTACGTACTACACGAATATGTAATAAAAGTGGGGGTTCGTATTTAAAATAAACGCAGTTGATATCCGTTTGACCTATGGCAGCACCATCTAGCGGGCCAACTATAGCGCCATCTGGTTTGCCCCTTCAAGCTAGACGAGTTTCTTTCTTTGCACTTTTTTCGTTTCATGCTTATTCCGTGAGATATTTGGCCCGGTCACTAGCAGTGGACCACCCTGTATATACACCGACCCACTAGAAAAGTGCAGACGCCAAGGGGTGGGGCAATAGCGTCATCGTTGACGAATCATAGATCACGGGGACATCAAGTGCCCCCTGCCGCAAAACGGGCCGCAGTCTTCACATTCGCGACGCAAGAAAAGCGCCGTCGCAAACAGTGGACAAGAGCGCCCGCGGGCAGAGTGTTGGTGCCCAGTTTACGTGTGCGCACTCTGATTCTCCATCTCCGTTGACTCGGATTCGTTCGACTGCGGCCGACGATGCCTTAGTATCACCAGTGCCTCGGTGAGTAGAAATCCCGTGTCTCTGTTGATCAGGTCGTTATTGATACGTACTTCGACTGCTTCTTTAAAGTTGGTGTCCCAGTAAGTGGAAGCTGGCGAAAGGATCCTTGTCTATCCATAGTTCGTCCTGTGTCCCATGTCAAAGACACTGTTCAGCCACAGCAGACTTTTCTGGCTGACCCAGTCTGGTGTGACGTCGCTGTTCAGCACATCTATCCTTAACAGTGCGACACTTCTGGTCGATGTATGATTCCTCACACTGGCACAGGATTTTATATATCCCTGGTCTCCTTAGACCTAGGCTGTCTTTAACAGAACCCAGCATAGTTTCCACCCGCACTGGAGGGTCGAAGACACATTTTATTTGTTGTTTTTGGAACAGCCTGCCCATCTTAAAGGACACGCCACCATCATACGGTAGAAAAACCGTCGTCGTGGAGTTCCCCGTTTCTTCTGGTTGTTCCTGAGCTTTAGTGTGTGCGGGTTTAAATGCATTACCGATCTGTTTGTCACAAAACTGTGTGCCGGACCGAGGCTGGAATTCGGGACCTTTGCCTTCCGCGGGCAAGTGTTCTGTCAGGAGACGAGGTACTGGCGGAAGTAAAATCGTGAGGACGGGTCGTGAGTCGTGCGTGGGTAGTTCAGCTAGTAGAGGACTTGCCTGCGAAAGGCAAAGGTCCCGAGTTCGACTCTCGGTCCGGTACATAGTTTTAATCTGTCAGGAAGTTTCATATCAGCGCACACTCCGCTGCAGAGTGGAAATCTCATTCTGGAACTGCATCCACGTTGTTCACTTATCGAAGATATATGATGCACATGGTACCGCTGATGAGAGAAAAAGTTCATCATCACATATTGTCGAGAATCATGGTGGTAGACATACTTTGCAGTCCTCCAGGTAAACCAACAATGCCACTCCAAATTCGGTGCTGACACGTGTACCCTCAATATTGGATGCCAGTCTCCATTCTCGAATGCCGCTAGTCTTTCAACGCACAGTGTGCTTCTGCCCTACCCCAAATGGTTCAAGTTCTGCAACATGCAAGTAGAAGAATCCCTGCTTGATTGATTCACGGGCGTCGCGTCGAATAATGTTGCGGAAGTTGCGCACTGTTTCAGCGAGACGGCTGCTCGTCATCTTCAGGTGCTGACTGCCGTGGCAGCGGGCCGTGTCCGTACCGCGCCAAACTTCCAAGTTGCGTCGCCTGACACGCCGATCATCGCAAAAACGCAAACCATGTAGACGCACAGTGTTTAATTTCACAGATAAACCACTGAGTAATGATACGGTATCTGTGTTGGAAAAGGGACTAAATTTTGCGCCCACTCCAAAGACCTTGCCTATCAAAGATTTTATCAGTGCCATTGAGTGAGGTGTATTGAAACTTCCTTGTCAGACCGCTGCCGGCCGTTGTGGCCAAGCGGTTCTAGGCGCTTCAGTCCGGAACCGCGCTGCTGCTACGGTCGCAGGTTCGAATCCTGCCTCGGGCATGGATGTGTGTGATGTCCTTAGGTTAGTTAGGTTTAAGTAGTTTCTAAGTTCTAGGGGACTGATGACCTCAGATGTTAAGTCCCATAGTGCTCAGATCCATTTGAACCTTTTTTTTTTTTGTCCGACTGCTGAAGAAATGAGGCGAGAGGCCTGCAGGGCCATAACCAGGATGCCCGCACCGAAGCAGAACATTAACGCTGAAGAAAGGAAAACTATACGTTCCTAAAGAGAACACACAAAAATAGTGATTTTACCTACAGGCAAGGGACGCTACTGTTCTTTTGCCTGCATCATCTTATTTCGGCAAAATGTCGGATTTACTGCACGACTCCGCGTATCGTCGTCTCCAGAAGGATCCAACAGACGCAGTACAACGGAAGTAATCCGCGCACATCACATCCAGCCAGTTTGATGAACATCTTAGAAAGAGCTTAAGAGTACAATCGCCAGTTCCACCACGACTTTATGGGCTGCCTAAGATCCATAAGGAAGGGGTTCCTCTTCGCCCCATCGTGAGCGGTATACAGGCCCCAACATATTACCTGGCAAAACATCTGGCTTCTCTTCTAAGCCCACTGGTAGGAAAACATCGCATTCGAAACTCAGAAGATTTTGTACAGGGACTGAAGACCATCTGACGTGTTAGTGAGTTTCGAGGTCTTTCGTATTTGTGAGTTTCGAGGTCTCTCTTTGTTCACACGAGTAACTTTGGTGGATTCATTACAGCTTACAGGAACTAACTTGGAGGATGACGTCCTACATCTATTCAAACATGTGCTTACCTCGTCTTACTTTTTATTTAATGACCAATATTTTGAGCAGACTGACGATGTTTTCGTTAACGTTGATGTGCAGCAGGATTTTAGAACATATATTGTATTCGAACATTATAAATTACCTCGAGGGAAAAGGTCTATTGATACACAGTCAACATGGGTTTAGAAAACATCGTTCCTATGAAACACAACTAGCTCTTTATTCACATGAAGTGCTGAGTGCTATTGACAAGGGATTTCAGATTGATTCCATATTTCTGGATTTCCGGAAGGCTTGTGACACTGTACCACACAAGCGGCTGTACCACACAAGCGGCTCGTAGTGAAATTGCGTGCTTATGCAATATCGTCTCAGTTATGTGACTGGATTTGCGATTTCCTGTCAGAGAGGTCACAGTTCGAAGTAATTGACGGAAACTCATCGAGTAAAACAAAAGTGATTTCAGGCGTTCCCCAAGGTAGTGTTATAGGCCCTTTCCTGTTCCTTATCTATATAAACGATTTGGGAGACAATCTGAGCAGCCGTCTTCGGTTGTTTGCAGATGACGCTGTCGTTTATCGACTCATAAAGTCATCAGAAGATCAAAACAAACTGCAAAACGATTTAGAAAAAATATCTGAATGGTGCGAAAAGTGGCAGTTGACTGCAAATAACGAAAAGTGTGAGGTCATCGACATGAGTGCTAAAAGGAACTCGTTAAACTTCGGTTACACGATAAATTAGTCTACTCTAAAAGCCGTAAATTCAACTAAATATCTAGGAATTACAATTATGAACAACTTAAATTGGAAAGAACACATAGAAAATGTTGTGGGGAAGGCTAACCAAAGGCTGCGTTTTATTGGGTAGGACACTTAGAAAATGTAACAGACCTACTAAGGAGACTGCCTACACTATGCTTGTCCGTCCTCTTTTGGAATACTGCTGCGCGGTGTAGGATCCTTACCAGCTAGGACTGACGGAGTACATCGAAAAAGATCAAAGAAAGGCAACACGTTTTGTATTATCGCGAAATATGTGAGAGTGTGTCACAGAAATGATACAGGATATGGGCTGGAAATCATTAAAAGAAAGGCGTTTTTCGTTGCGACGGAATCTTCTCGCGAAATTCAAATCACCAGCTCTCTCCTCCGAATGCGAAAATATTTTGTTGACACCGACCTACATAGGGAGTAACGATCACCACGAAGGGTAATCAGAGCTCGTACGGAGAGATACAGGTGTTCGTTCTTTCCGCGCGCTATATGAGATTGGAATAATAGAGAATTGTGAAGGTGGTTCGATGAACCCTCTGCCAGGCACTTAAATGTGATTTGCAGAGTATCCATGTAGATTTTACTGTGGGTAGCCATTTGTCTCACATAGCAGCTAACCTTTTTATGGAAGACTTCGAGGAAAAAGCACTTCAGTCAGCGTTGTTGAATATCAAATGTTTCTGGAGATATGTGGACGACATTTATGTAGTTTGGTCACACGGAGCAGCAACGCTTCCTGCATTCCTGGAACATCTTAACTCCCTCGATCTGAGCATTTGCTTCACCGCGGTAATGGAGAAAAATGAAGACCTCCCGTTCCTAGATGTCTCGGTCCGCAGAAAAGAAGATGGATCCTTGGGTCACAATGTGTTTCGCGAACCGACTCAATCTGACCTTTATCTACGAGCTAAAAGCCGTCATCACTCATCTCAACGCAGTGAAGTGTTACGGATTATCTCAGACGCAGGGAGTTTATCAGCAGAGCTCAGCCACCTTCACTCTGTGTTTGCACAAAGGTTCTTTTTCCAGAAAATGATGTTCAAAATGGTCCATCACATTTCAGCCAACAGTAGACTTATAGTGAAACCCACAGTTAAACCATCTAATTGTTTATAAAGAGTCCCTTTGCAACTGGAAATAGTTCTGTGCCAAGCAAGTCTGAGTGGCCAGTCTCAAGTTATTCAATTCCACAGGATTGACATTAGATTTGTACATCAGCTCTGTCAAAATATCAATTCATTCCACTACTGGCGTGTTGGAAAACAAACTGCAGACATCAAAGGATACTGATTTATCACTGTGTCAGACAGATAAATCTTTTATCTTATTTACAAGGTCCACGGAATTTGAAATACCGTGCTTTGATTTGAATTTAGTTTTGCTCTTAATTAAGGCATCCAGTTTACTAGATGGTTTGTAAGATGGAGGAGTGAATGATGATACAATTGGATGAATAGGAACATCTTGATTATGCAGTTTAGGAAGCCCATACATTCTAGGAGACACTGGGTTCATATTAATTAACAGTTTTGCTTCAAAATCAGAGAATATGTTTTTGCCTGAATTGATTGCATATTTAACATCCTCTTTGAACAACTTATTAGGGTCTTTAGGAAGGACTTAGAAGCATGTGGTTTTCGGGAAATCAGTAACTTCATCCACATAATCACGTTTGCTCAAAAGTACAATACTGTTGCCTTTATCAGATTTCGTGGCAATGATATCTTCTTGTTGTAATTTCTGTTTTAAGGGCTTGAGGGTGTGAAAGTCAATAGCCCGTGGGATGTTACACTCGAATCTGGTTTCTTTCTTTAGTGCATTGGCAACTAAATATGTTGCAGTGGTACCTTTCATTAGAGCGTATTCAATATCTACTTCCATAACATCCAGCTGTTTTTCTGATGGAGGGTGGGGGAGAATATTTGAAACCTTTCTCAAGAACTTTTTTTCATTTGGCGACAGAACCAAGTGCGATAGTTTAATTACACGTTGGGAAAACTTTTGTTTACAATTTGAGGTTATAGGTGCACTCACATTTGTAACCATAGATAATTTCCTCTTTTGCCGCAGAAAAATACATCATGAATAAGATCACTTACGCTTTCACGAACTTCACGATCAAAAACGTCAAACTGACTTCGAGATGATTGTCATATGTACCACTTTTAGTTGAGTACAAACGGTGTCTCGAACACGATACCATTTCTTCATTTCCTCCTTTATCCACGTGTATCTTGCTACGTCAATGGCTTTGTTTGCAGCGGCAGATGTTCAAAATGGTTCAAATGGCTCTGAGCACTATGGGACTCAACATCTTAGGTCATAAGTCCCCTAGAACTTAGAACTACTTAAACCTAACTAACCTAAGGACATCACACTCACCCATGCCCGAGGCAGGATTTGAACCTGCGACCGTAGCAGTCCCGCGGTTCCGCAGTGCAGTGCCAGAACCGCACGGCCACCGCGGCCGGCGGCAGATGTTCTATTTGACTTTATGGAGGTGTATTTTGGCGTAATTTTGCGTTGCAAATACTGTTTGTTAAACCAAATGTGTTGTGTTGACTTTGCCGGTCGGAGTGGCCGAGCGGTTCTAGGTGCTACAGTCTGGAGCCGCGCCACCGCTACGGTCGCAGGTTCGAATCCTGCCTAGGGCATGAACGTGTGTGATGTCCTTAGGTTAGTTAGGTTTAAGTAGTTCTAAGTTCTAGGGGACTGATGACCACAGAAGTTAAGTCCCATAGTGCTCATAGACATTTGAACCATTTTTTGTGTTGACTTTGCATTTTGTCTTGGTAATCTACTATAAACTTTTGTTTGATTTTTCCAACCCATTGTCTCTTTAATGTATTATAATATTGGTGCCTCTTTAAAGTAACCATTAAAGAGAGAGAGAAAGGGGGAATTTACCTTGGCAGTAGAATATTTGACACAAACTTTTTTTATACTATATGAATGGGAGAGATGAAATTTGTTGTTTATAGTGGTGAAGAATGTAGAAATAGTGTATATAATTTTTTGTTGTTGTGTGCACATAGGCTACATGCAATTTTATGATATTTGACGTAAAGAGAAAGAGAGAGAGGGATGAAATGCAGAGGTGGAATGTTATGTTGTCTGTGTGTGTGTGGGTGGGTTGGGGGGGGGGGAGAAGAGGAGGGGGTGCGGGAGGGGTTATAGCGCCAATTTACGCAATTTTCTGAAAATTTACGCAATTCAGGTGAAGTAGTTTACACATTTTTTATGCAATTCAGATGAAACTTGCGTATTTTTTTAAAACATGGCGCTATTTTGTGCAGCTCAAGTGAAGGTTACGTGATTTTTTTGATGTGGAAATACTGTATATCTTTGAACTTGGCGCCATTTTTATGTGATTCAAGCGACTGGCATCCACATTTTAATACCTGTTAAAATACTACGCTGTATAGCCGGCCGCGGTGGTCTAGCGGTTCTAGGCGCGCAGTCCGGAACCGCGCGACTGCTACGGTCGCAGGTTCGAATCCTGCCTCGGGCATGGATGTGTGTGATGTCGTTAGGTTAGTTAGGTTTAAGTAGTTCTAAGTTCTAGGGGACTGATGACCACAGTAGTTAAGTCCCATAGTGCTCAGAGCCATTTGAACCATTTTGAATTACGCTGTATTGGCTGGAGGAGGGCGAGTGAGGGGAGAGAGGGGGGGGGGTTGCTTGGCTTGTCACGTGATTGTGACGTCATCGATAAAGATGATGATGTCATCGATAAAGGGTATGATGTCATGTACTGTAATACGTCAGACCGCGGCCACTTTCGCCAACGTGGCGAAGGAGGAAGCCGAAATCCCTGGGGCGAGTGCCCAAGAAGAGGGACATTGCAGTCATTCTGCGAGCATACAGCTGGAAGCCGTGCAGACCTCCTGGCCTCGCTCAAGGAGGGACACGATGCGAAGGGCCCCGTCTGGCAACGAGAAACGTGCCGAGAGCTTATGGACAGCTGCAGCCATTAGGACGGAACGCCAAGAATGTTCGCGCGAAAGCATCTGAGTTCTTCTGGCCCGGTGGCATCTGAGTTCTTCTGCCTTAGAAAGCAGGGATGTGTCAACAATTCCAGCACCCTAAGGGCACCGGGAGGCGTGTGAAAAAAGCCAGCACTCTTAAGAAGATATTTTCCTCGACAGTGTGGGCATTCATTGTAAACGACGAACGCCGTCAGATTTTGGGACGTGGCCCAAACATGAGTCTGTCCAGGCCTCGTGCAGAGAGAGCAGTTATAAAGAGGTGTTGTGTAGCTGCTCTCCCAACAGCCTCGGAAACCAAAGAATGTGAAATCGTGAGAAAGATGCCGCACGCCAGCCCACGACAGATAGAAAATTTCCTTCCTTGCACAGAGAGGCGTGGCGATGAAACTGCGATCTGTCATTGGGCTGCATTGAAAATTTCGTCCGCCAGTTACAACACCCGAAGGAAGAATATTTCGAAGAGGAGTTGAGCTGGGAGATGGATGAGAAGCGAGAAAAGAGTGTCGTGGAGACACTGTTGAAGCGAGAAGACATGGGCGCTCTTCCACTCATCGCCAGCATCCGCCTTCCGACACGTTGACAGCACAGCTTCGGCCACGCAACCGACAGCGGGCAGACAACGTGGAGTTCGCACCTGGGACCCGGCGCAGCACCGCGGTTGCTTATGAGGGCGGCCGACTCGCTCAGCACAGCGCCGAGGCGACGCGCCGTACCGACGCAGCGCCCGCCGCCGACAGCAGTGTACGACGAACGAGAACGAGGAATGGTGAGGCGATTCGTTCCCTCCTCTTTACCCTTAATAGCTGAGTCGCGTCCACGTCCAGTCAAATCGGCCTTGAAATTTGTAATTTTGTTTTGGTTTGTGTAAACATCCTTTGGTAAATTCAATAAAGGGAAACAGTTTATAAAGGATCAGTATGGGAAAATATTGACAAAAAAGATGGAAGACATACTTCTCACAACTTCTCAACTGCAATGACCCACACTCTTACTTTAAATTGGAAGAACCTGATACAGTTGATGCAGCTGATACAGTTACTAGCCCAGGGCCGGCCAGAAATTCTGCTCGCGTGCGGCGCTCCTGCACATGTGCAACTTCCGGGTCACAGCGTGCACGCCGCAGCCGTCAGCGTTCATGTAGTGCATGTTTCTACGCACATATGTCGCTCCTCTGTTACACAACGTGCGTTATCGACACCTCGTATGTATATCACAACCTGGGCTGTATCTGTAAGATCTGTTGCTTCATCGAGCGCAACAGAGAAAGCAGCAAAGTATTCAGCCTTATTTATTAGCTGCCTGCGCAGATCGCCGACCATAGCACTGATACATCTTGTCACTGTTTGTTTGGTTAGACTGATTTGTTGAATCCTGCTAACGTTCGTGGGACACACAAGTTCTGCAGCATCAATCAGACACCCTTTCACAAACTCCCCTTCGGAAAAGGGTTTCCCGGACTGTGCAATTCTTAATGCGGTTTTAAAACTTGCTCGCAGTGAAGATTTAGTGTGGTTGTCGTTCTGGAAAATTGAAAACAGTACATTGTACAGCGTACAGTAAATCAGACATAAATGTAACACAAGAAACTAAGAGTTCAAGAAGTATCAGTTACTTTGACGTACTGTAAAATCGAGTAGGTGTGTCTCATCCATTTTCTTAAGAACATTTAATTTTGCTTGCCGTTCTTCACTGTTGAGTACACTACACTCGTCTTTGTGATATATATTGTAATGTCTTTCAATTGAAAACTTACGCTGGCCGCCTATTATTCGGCGGCACAGAGAAACACTGTGTTTTCACCAACGGCTACAAAAAAAAAATTGCAGTTACCAGTAATTTTTAAACGACTGAGAACATAGATCTCCCGTCCTTTGATTTTTCACAGTACCTGCCATTTCTCAGTACTTCTCTGTTAAGGTTACGGTCACCAGGGGTAAACGAGACTGGGTATGTTGCGCTCTTGCTTGTACCACATAAACAGCGAAGTGGAGCCGCCGCCGTTCATTTAGGACACATGTCTAATAACAGATGTCGCTGTCGCACACGTGCGCACATGTGCAGCACTTCCGCACGTCTGCACACTGTGCAGCGTTTGGCCGGCCCTGTACTACCCCATCAGTAAATGAAATTCAGCAAGCAATAAAGAAATTAAAGACTAACAAGGCTTGTGGCGAGGACAAGACATACGCTGAGTTATTAAAGAATGGAGGCCCACAACTGGAATTACAAATACAGGCGTTAATAGAAACAATTTGGGAGACAGAAACCATTCCTGCAGCTTGGAAAACGGCGATTGTGTGCCCCATATTTAAGAAGAACTACTGAGGAATTGCCTTACTGGATGTCACCTACAAAATCTTATCCAGCTGGCTATTAAACAGGCTGATACCAATAACAGAAGAACTGATTGGGGACTACCAATGCGGTTTCCGCAGAAACAGATCCACATTAGGTCACTTATTCACCCTAAGACAAGTAACTGAGAAGGCGTGGGAATTCAATGTAGATGTCCACATATTATTCGTAGATTTTAAAAAGGCCTATGATAGCATACACCGACAGACACTCCTAAATATAATGAAGGAATTTAAAATACCATCAAAATTAATCAGATTAGTTAAAATGTGTATAGATGAAACTTAATGTCACATAAAGACACCAGTAGGAGAAACTGAAGATTTTAAGGTGAACACTGGACTGAGACAAGAGGATACCATTTTGCCTATTTGATTTAAGCTTGTCCTAAAGAAGATCGATAGAGAATTTTCTAAAACCAGTCCACAAGGGATCCAGCTACAGGATGTGAACATTACAAGACTTGCGTATGCAGATGATGTAGCACTAATAAGTAGTTCCAAAAGAGAATTAATCAGAATGATGCAAAATTACTACAAAATTGTTGAGAAAACAGGATTACATGTTAATGAAGAAAAGACAGAATACCTGGCCATAAGTAAGAAAACGAAAAAAGATGCACCTCTGACCGTAGATGGATTCAATTTCAAGACTGTTGACCACTTGAAGTACCTAGGAAGTCTTTTTAGTAATAACAAAAGAACAGATATAGAAATAGATGCCCGTTTATCAACAACAAACAAGACACTTTTTAGTCATCAAAGAATTACGAGGGCTGTACAAACACCGTAACATCGTCGAAGTGCACAAGAGGAGAAGGTTGAACTGGGCAGGCGATATAGCAAGAATGACAGAGAATAGACTACCTAGAGTGGCATTCAGCAGAACAATAGATGGAACGAGAGGAAGAAGGAGACCCAGAATCAGATGGCGGGATAACATTCGAGAGGACACGACTAGGATGAACAGCAACAGCAACTGGACAAACAGCGCATTGGACAGGCAGAAGTGGAAGAGGCTCATAGAGCAGGCGTATGGTCGATAAGGCCCTTGCCACATTTAAAGTAAAGTAAGTAAACAGCACGAAAATAAATACATTTCTTTCATGTTTTGATCATATAAGCAATCTTTTATATTCATACATGAACACCTTAATGTCGTGCCATTAGTGTTTGATTTTATTTACTCATGGATATCAATTAATTGTTGACTCATAACGTGGGGCAATCCCATCAGTTATCTGCTCGTCATCTCATGTCCGACAGCAGAGAGAAGAATTCACAGTTCACTACATGTTTGGTGACCAGCGTGGGGCCACCTGATTGGTAATTTTCATGCTATCTGATGTCACAAAATATTTCCTCGAGTTCACGACAGTACAAAGAAGCACAGCACACACTGTGACTGTTTTTGGTCCAGCATCGCCATTGCTTTCCTACTCATATGTTCTGTATAAAGTAGCAGAACTGTGGGTGGGCAGCACTTACAAATCTCTAGTGCAAATATCCACACCGGCGTCACAACGTCGAATTAGTAAAACGACAGCCGGCCGGGGTGGCCGAGCGGGTCTAGGTGCTACCGTCTAGAACCGCGCGATCGCTACGGTCACAGGTTCAAATCCTGCCTCGGGCATGGATGTATGTAATGTCCTTAGGTTAGTTACGTTTAAGTAGTTCTAAGTTCTAGGGGTGATGACCTCACAAGTTAAGTCCCATAGTGCTCAGACCCCTTTGAATTGAGTACGAACGACATCCAAATGTCGCTCTTACACATCTACACATCCAAATGTGTTTACTTGCGCCCTCCGTCAGCTCACTTGGCCGCCATTTGCATGCCCTTGATGTTTGTACTGGTGGCTGTATTTGTGCCTGTCTGCGTGTATGTGTTTTAGATTTGTAACTATCACTCACCCACAATCCTACTGTTTAATGCTTAGTTTTGTAAACTGTACTTATAGTTGCATGTGACCTTCTTCCAGCTGTGTGAAGAAAAGTCATACTCCAAATTACAACCACAATAAATTAAAAATTCAGCTCTAAGCAGAAACGATCATCCTAAAAACGTTATGGCGATGAAGTTCTCTTCGAATGTTCTTGCAGTACGACGGAAAGAAGCATTTATTGCTGTATAAAAAAGTAAAAAAAATCAGTGACATAAATCGGCAGCTATAAACGTCGAAAATCATTTTCGTTCGTCAGAAATTTTGCTGGTTTGTCTACAGTAACATACGAGGCGTGTTTTTTAAGTAAATAAGAAATTAAAAAAGACGTGCTAAGATATCTCAATAATTTTATGTTTACATGTAAGCTTGTACCTTAATCTACGCACTGACGCCATTACAGTCTGATTCTTCCTTGTTTACGTTGTGTAGTGAGTGTTTAAGATGCCTCCGATAATCGTGAGTCCCGCCGACTGTGAAGTACCAGCTGTTACAAGATTTCTTAGTACTAAAGACCTAAAAGCGATCGATATTCATCGTGAGATCTGTGCAGTTTACGGAGAAAACATTATGAGTGATGGAATGGTAAGAAAGTGGTTGAGAGCATTTAAAGACGGCCTTACATGTGCATGATGAACAACGGAGTGGGCGTCCTTCGGCTGTTAATGAAAGTTTGGTGCAGGAAGTGGACAATAAGGTGAGAGAAAACGGACGCTTTACGATTTCCTCCTTGCGGGATGACTTTCCTAATGTTTCTCGTAGTGTTTTGTATGGCATTGTGACCGAGCACTTGAATTACCGAAAATTGTGCGCACGTTGGGTACCGAAAATGTTACCATAGCGACGGTGATGATTTCTTAAGCCAAATTGTTACGGACGATGAAACATGGGTGGCCTACGTCACACCAGAATCAAAGCAACAGTCCATGGAAGTTGAGCGAGGGCATCGTTTCGCTGCAAGACAATGCCCGTCCGCATGTGGCGAATCAGACCAAAGATCTCATCACATCTTTTCGATGGGAAACTATAGATCATCCTCCGTGCAGCCCCGATCTTGCGCCCAGTGACTACCGTCTGTTCCTTCACCTGAAGAAACACCTGGGCGGTCAGCGTCTTCAAGACGATGACGAAGTCAAAACAGTGGTGATGCAGTGGTTAGCAAGTCAGGTGGCAGACTTCTATGAGGAGGGTATTCAAAGACTGGTACAACGTTATGACAAGTGCCTCAATATTGACGGAAATTATGTAGAAAAGTAGATTATGGTACAGGCTTTCATGTAAAAATAAAATTATTTAGATATCTTAGCACGTCTTTTTTTTAAATTTCAAAACGGTACTTACTCTAAAAACACGCCTCGTATCAAAAACCACACCTCTGTATGTTTTCCGGCTCTGGGATGTATTTGGCGTGGCCTCTGTTAAGTGCCTCACTTTGTGATGGCTAGTTAGCGTCATGCAAGCAGCTGCAACGACCATGTAATGCAGTTTGGTAAATATGTTCTTTGCCTTTTTATCAATAATTTGTTGTGTCTAGTATACTCAGTACTTTCTACACTTATACATTTGTATTCTTTCCCTGCCAACGAGAGTCGTAGGGGCTGTGAAACGTTCCATTTCCCAGTGATTCCGAGTACGAGCCCAACTGCTGCCACTCTGCCCCACCACAGTTCTGTTGCGACAGCCAGGCACACAGTAGTGTGTCCACTGTCTGAGCCAGGGAGGAGTGGGCGGGAACCTGTGTGCGGTGCGTGATAGCCGGTAGCGAAATATGACGCGACCGAAAATATACGGCAGTAAGAGGAAACGGAGCAGTTCGCTAAGTAGCTGCGAATGCGTGATTAGGGAGGCGTCAGTGTGGCATATTTTCCTACTTACAAGGGAACCTCCCCATCGCACCCCCCTCAGATTTAGTTATAAGTTGCACAGTGGATAGGCCTTGAAAAACTGAACACAGATCAATCGAGAAAACAGGAAGACGTTGTGTGGAACTATGAAAAAATAAGCAAAATATGCAAGCTGAGTAGTCCATGCGCAAGATAGGCAACATCAAGGGCAGACTGAACTCAGGAGCGCCGTGGTCCCGTGGGTATCGTGAGCAGCTCCGGAACGAGAGGTCCTTGGTTCAAGTCTTTCTTCGAGCGAAGAGTTTAATTTTTATTTTCAGTCAATTATCAAAGTTCAGACACTCACACATAATCAACTTCGTTCTCCAAAATTCCAGGACATGTTCAGATTTGCTTGAACATATGCAGGATTTGACGGTCTACACATGGAAAAATTTGAAAACGTTAGAAACATATGTTTTGACAGAGCACAGGGAAAACTGTGCGACTGTGAAACTGTTGGATTCATTTGTTACAGTTTATGTGACAAACTCTTACGTTTTCATCTCTTTTTTGGGAGTAATTATCACATCTACAAGAAAACCTAAATTGGGCAACGTAGAAGAATCTTTTTACCCATTCGCCAAGTGTACAAGTTAGGTGGGTCGATGCTCCTTAGTTCAAATTATTCCTGATGTTGCCTATCATCGCATGGACTACACAGTTTGTATATTTTGCTTATTTTTCCACAGTTCCACTCAACTTCTTCTTGTTTTCTCGATTGCTCTGTGTTCAGTTTTTCAAGGCCTATCCACTGAGCCAACCTATAACTAAATCTGAGGGGGGTGCGATGGGGAGGTTCCCTTGTTAGAAGGGCACCACACGGCAATCGGGTCTTTGTAATTTCTCGTATCTGCGGCAGTTGATGGAACACTACAAAAAATTCTAGAGAGAATAGACTTTGAAGTTTTCTGAGCACATTTAATATGCTAAAATAAGGTAGACAGTTTTCGATAACCAGTTTGAATCTGTGGAAGAGCGATCCTGGGTTCGAGTTCTGGCGGAATCAAGTTTTTAAACGAAACTGCATGCTCTACGAGCATTTAAGCTGAAGCATAAAATACGAAAAGATAACTTTTTAAATTACACTATCTTGAATAGCACTCTTTTATACAGGATCAGTAATTAAACATTTTTGTTTGTTATGACAACTGTATTTTTGCGTGCAGTATATAATATACATTAATAAAAAATGAATGTTTCTTTTGTAAGTAGGCTGTTTAGGTTTTCATGTTGGTAACGCCACGTAGCGCTCTGTATCAAAATCACTGACAGCTGTGTGCAGTCTGTGGCTGGTTGGCATTGTTGGGATATTCGCTATTGTAGTGTTGGGCTGTTGGATGGGAACAGAGCGTAGCGTTGCGCAGTTGGAGGTGATTCGCCAGCATTGGTGGATGTAGAGAGAGAGATCCCGGAGTTATGAGAGGTTGATATAAGCGGACGATCTGGACGTGTGTCCGCCAGAAAAAAGGAAATTTGTAAAGGTGGATGTCATGAATTGATAGATATATATATGATGACTTTTGAACACTATTAAGGTAAATACATTGTTCTCTATAAAAATCTTTCGTTTGCTAACTATGCCTATCCGTAGTCAGTGCCTTCAGTAGTCAGAATGTTTTATTTAGCTGGCAGTATTGGCGCTCGCTGTATTGCAGTAGTTCGAGTAACGAAGATTATTGTGAGGTAAGTGATTCATGAGAGGTATAGGTCATTGTTAGTCAGGGCCATTCTTTTGTAGGGATTTTTGAAAGTCAGATTGCGTTGCGCTAAAAAGATATTGTGTGTCAGTTTAGTGATGATCAGAAAAAGTAAAGAGAGAACTGTCTGAGTACGTTCAGTTTTACTCAGCTGTCTTTCTACATCTACATCCGTACTCAGCAAGCCACCCGACGGTGTGTGGCGGAGGGCACTTTGGGTACCTGTATCTGTTCTCCCTTCTATTCCAGTCTGGTATTGTTCATGGAAAGAAAGATTGTCGGTATGCCTCTCTGTGGGCTCAAATCTCTCTGATTTTATCCTCATGGTCTCTTCGCGAGATATAAGTAGGAGTGAGCAATATACTGCTTGACTTCTCGGTGAAGGTATGTTCTCGAAACTTCAACAAAAGCTCATACCGAGCTACTGAGCGTCTCTCCTGCAGAGTCTTCCACTGGAGTTTATCAATCATCTCCATAACGCTTTCGCGATTACTAAATGACCTGTGATCAAATAACGTAGAAGTTTTCTAGCACAGTCATTCATAATTTTTCTAAGGGGACGTATCACTTTGTATGTGTGTCAACTATGCGTTCCTAAACCATTCATTCGGCTGCGATGAAACTTTCATGAATTGTTCTCCTCATGCCCACGAAGATTCCTTGTTCAAAAACAGGCGTACAGGAGATATGACGTCATAAACAATGAGGTGCGACCACGCGAAAATATTCAGATTTATGCACCCGCTATTTGAGGATGAGAGCACTTAGCGACTGGCAACAAACTTTACGTGATTAGTGATTTCAAACCTTTGCCAAAATTTTTCTCGCTGACACCTCCCACAATATAATGAAAGGGAAGAAGGTTTTCGCCTGCTACGTTTTCGCTGTACATGCCGTACAACTGCGGCGCCAAGTGTGACGTTTTAGTGTTTTACTTAGTTACTGCTAATTATTCTCCATATGTTTTGCGTGCCGTTCTGTATCCACATACGTCGCTACGCGTGCCGGCAAATTTATACCACTGTACAACACACAGATCAGGAGATATGAGGTCATAAGCTTTGAGATACGTGAGAAACTGCCGCCTTAGGCATGATCTTTTCTTCTATTACTTTTTTACTGTTAAAGCTATTAGCAACACATTTAGTGAACTTATTAAAAAAACATAGTGAAACACGGGCGTATTCCAGTGCAACGTTGTGTCAAAACTGCAAATCAGTCGGTCATGAACTTCCCGAGATTTCCCCTTAAAATCAGACGAATATAACATGTAAGTGTTCACGAATATAACATGTAAGCGTTCCTGATTGCATCCCAATGATTTCAACAGATATGCTATTCGATTTGGAACCCTTGTAATTTCCGGTGCGACTTGTATTTGCAATGGCAATCAACAAGGCGCAGGCATAATCAAGTGTGTGGACTAAATTTAGAAAATCCATACTTCTCACATGGACAACAGTATGTGGCTTACTCATGCACCGGGAAATCGTCTGACTTATTCGTGTACAGACAAGACGGAAAAAAACAGAAACACTCTTGTCTTTCCGTGGCATTGCAACGCATGCCGGGTACAGCTAGAAATAAGAGGTGCATTTATCATAAAAAATGATTGTTAGCTGTGTGAATTTTATATTTAAATGATGTGGATATTGGAACTGCGTGAAAGAAAAAAACGGAAATAAATAATGACCAAAACGAGACGCAATCTATCGATAACCTGTATCGGGCGTCTTATGCTATTCTCGTAGAACATACAACTTTGTTTCAAAATGTGATTACATATGGAATCGAACCCACGCCCCCCATGCAGCGAGCGAACACAGTACCTCAGAGACACAACTTCTCGAAAAATTTCTACCCTTATTTTAGTGTATTAAACGTAGTCGGAAAACTTCGGGTCGATTCTGCAGCGAATGAAATGAATGTATAAGTGTGTGTATACGCATGTATAAGTATCTGACGGAGCAAACGTCACGCGTATATACAGGGGATAGGCAAAATAAAACACCTGTAATTATGTGGGATTGGTTTATTGATAAGGGGCTGGGCCTCCATTTGATCGTAATACAGCTACGTATCTATTTGGAATATTAGCGTATAATGATTGCATTGTCTCCAGTGGAATGTTATGCCACTCTTCGACCACAGCCTCTTGATCACTCGGGTAGTGACGAGGGAGGCGGAAATCTGCTCTGGAGTTTGCGCTCCAATACCGCCCACAAGGGCTCGATAAGTGTGGTGGCCAGGGAGGATGCCTCAGTTCAGTTGCATGCTCCTCATACCACGATTGTCCTGTCCTGGCTGTGTGAATGGGTGCATTATCGTCCCGAAATATGGCATCATTGCTGGGGAACAACATTTGAACCATGGGGTGCACCTAATCACCTAAGGTGTTCACATAATCGTTGGCTGTAATTCGGCCTTTGAGAGTAATGATGGGACCAGCAGAATACCATGTTATGACTGCCCACACCACCACACTTTCGCCTCCATATTTAGCCGCTGGAATCAAGTAATCAGCATTGTACGCTTCTTTTGGCGTCCTCCAGACGTAAACCCGGCCCGATGTTGCTTATAACGAAAACGTTCACTCGTCGGACCACATGACGTGTTTTCACTAATCAGCTGTCCAGGATTTATGCTCCTGACACAATGGTTTACGTTCTTTGCGTTGGCTGTCGTCACTAATGGTATAGCAGCTCGTCAGTTAATATTCGCTTTATGGAGTTCTCGGCGGACAGCGTCCATAGATACAGGGTCTCGAAGACGGCTATTGAGGTCTACAGTCACTCTAGCCGCCGTAGTTTTGTGTTGTTCTGACACAATTCGTGTTAGCGTACGACGATCACTGTCATTTAGATTTGATTTATGCCCACTATTACGTTTACACGATGATGTCTTTCCATGTTTTGTGTAGGCATTCGATAAGTTGGCTGTCTTGGTTACTGATGTTCCAGCTAATCGGACGCTCATTGGAACTCTGTTAGGTCTTTCATCGCACGTGGACCTCGGCCTCTGAATGCAAATACACTGCTGGTCATTGAAATTCCTACACTAGCGTATTGTGACGAGCCAGTTGCTCGGCCACCATTGACCAGACGTTTTCAGTTGGGGAGAGATCTGGAGAATGTGCTGGCGAGGGCAGCAGTCGAACATTTTCAGTAACTAGAAAGACCCGTACAGGATCTGCAACATGCGGTCGTGCATTATCCTGCTGTAATGTAGGGCTTCGTAGAGATCGAATGAAGGGTAAAGCCTAGGGTCGTAACACATCTGAAATGTAACGTCCACTGTTCAAAGTGCCGTCAATGCGAACAGGAGGAGACCCAGACGTGTAACGAATGGCACCCCATACCATCACGCCGGGTGATACGCCAGTATGGCAATGACGAATACACGGTTCCAATGTGCGTTCACCGCGATGTCGCCAAACACGGATGCGACCATCATGATGCTGTAAACAGAACCTGGATTCATCCGAAAAAATGACGTTTAGCTATTCGTGCACCCAGGTTCATCGTTGAGTACACCATCGCAGACGCTCCTGTCTGTGATGCAGCGTCAAGGGTAACCACAGCAATGGTCACCGAGCTAATAGTCCATGCTGCTTCAAACGTCGTCGAACTGTTCGTGCACATGGTTGTTGTCTTGCAAACGTCCCCATCTGTTGAGTCAGGGATCGAGAAATGGCTGCACGATCCGTTACAGTCATGTGGATAAGGTACCTGTCATCTCGAATGCTAGTGATACAAAGCCGTTGGGATCCAGCACGGCGTTCCATATTACCCTCCTGAACCTACCGATTCCATATTCTGCTAACAGTCATTAGATCTCGACCAACGCGAGCAGCAATGTCGCGATACGATAAACCGCAATCGCGATAGGGTACAATCCGACCTTCATCAAAGTCGGAAACGTGATGGTATGAATTTCTCCTCCTTACACGATGCATCACAACAACGTTTCACCAGGCAACGCCGGTCAACTGCTGTTTGTGTATGAGAAATCGGTTGGAAACTCTCCTGATGTCAGCATGTTGTAGGTGTCGGCACCGGCGCCAACCTTGTGTGAATGCTCTGAAAAGCTAATCATTTGCCTATCACAGCATCTTCTTCCTGTCGGTTAAATTTCGAGTTTGTAGCATGTCAGCTTCATGGTGTAGCAATTTTAATGGCCAGTAGTGTACAAAGTGAGCACTACTCGTAAACAACCTGCACTGATCCCTAGTCCTTACTGAACACGCACAGTCCAGTGCAACACATGCATTGTTGACCGTTAAACATAACCTTCCCATTACTACCACTGTTCGCAATATTTTGCCTATCCCCTGTGTGTGTGTGTGTAGATATTCATGTGTACGAGCGAGAGAGCTCTTCCAGTTATTTCGGTGCGGATGCGCAGGACGTCCAAACTGCTGTAGCAGTCAGAGTGAGCGAGCTGTCAGCTGGAGGGAGAATGGAAGGGGACGCTACCTGCGTGCGTCATGACGGGATGGAATTTGGGTCGACCGGGAAGCGTGACAAGATAGCAGAGGCGGTCAAGGCGATCTGTCGCGATAAGCAGGAAATCCCGGTTTGGCACAAATTTTCACCTGTCGTCTTTAGGTTTATTTCAAAGCCCGATTCATCGGTGTCTCTCACTTCGTTTCTCAAGAATTTTTGAGAGTTGCCTCGAACTACTTTGGGAGAGGCATCTCAGAGTTCTGAACTTCAAATACCAGAAATATAAATAAATACATAAATCCCATTCCTGTATTGTAAGTGTAAACGTTTCGGTTGGATCCTCATCTGCATAAGCTCAAATTTCACCCGTGACCTTCGTTTGCAAGACGTACGATACCACTTCAGTGCAATATCTACTTCAGTTCACTGTACACTCGCACGTGTTTATGGAGCTGTTCCAAGTGCATTCCACATATTTGAATCAAATACTGCGTTGGGCCCCGCAGTGAGGTACGAATTCTTCCAAACACCGTCGGATCATCTCGTAAATTTTGACAACACTGTATAGTCTGCCGCTCCAATTCGTCGACAGTATCAAAGTTGGTGCCGTACACTTCAACATTGGGATCACTCCAGATAGAAAACCCCGAGGCACTGAGGTCGGATGATGTTGGAGGCTATGGGTACAGAACAGACCCCACTCACCCTGAACACGTTGGACATTGGCGGCGCTATCAGACACACGTAACACATTCCCTAGCAATGGGTCAAGCTTACAATTTGAACACAGTCGGATAGAAAGTTAATCGAAATGGTTATATTTGCACTGATTAGGACAATATGTCGCAGTGAAGTCGATGCCGGCCGCTAACCAGCATGAAGAGGATCTCTTACGGGTCTGTGTTTACTGGAACGGTTTTGCTTCTTCTGTCACATGCTTTCACTCGAGTCAGTTTTATCTATTCGTTATGATGCACCCTGCATTACTTTCATAGACGGGAGCTCGGTGCAGGAAATGGAGCATAATTTCTTTAAAAATGTAACTCAATACCATTTAAAAACTGTTTTTATTTATCAGCAAACATATAGACGTTAGACTTTATAATAAGTACAAACTATCTTCAGCGTAATTACCTGATATAGTTTCAACGAGATTTATAGATATTATTTTACTGTCACGCACGTAACAATCAGATACAAGTGAATATTTTTTCTATTCATACTCGTAGCAGGTTTTGACACTGGATGGTACCACGAGAAAACGACCAACGCTGATTACGGCTATAATGCTGCTATAAACTTTTGAATCAAGATAATCAAGTTTCTTAGTGCATTTGCATTTGCAAGGAGAATATCAACGAAGAGGGTAACACTTTTGACATTTCGTGACGTTGACCCTGGGAACACACGTTACTAGTCGGTCCCAATACATGTCCTGGCTTAAACTGAAACTTAACCGATATGCCTCCCTCTGCAGTTGTGCAGCATGCGAGTTCGGTGTGCGAAGGTGATGCTTTACTTGCTCGGTTTTGTGGTGTGGGAGGGGAAGGGCAACTGCCGTCTGTCCCCCACTCGACACTGTACGGGCTCAATAATTTTCTTCTTCGGAGCTACTTCAGCGAAGTAGCATTGTTCAAGGAGGTGGCGTCTGTTACCACGCGACCGTTAACAAATGATACCTTACTCGAGAAATCTGCAGCTAGCAACCGCCATCACTCAAACATTCTTATCAGATGCGAAGCACAAACAATACCAGCGCGAGTCAGACCCCAGACTGAAACTGTTCACGATATTTGTTATGGCTTACGTAATTACGTCACTGCTCTGACGTATCACATTAGGGCAGGGCCTTCCAACCTTTTCCTCCGAGGGAACAACAGTCTGACAGTCCTGGTACTCTGCTGGAATGTCTTGTTTCTTCTTTCGTTTCACCCTCTTTGGAGTACGCTGGATCAATCATTTCTTTGTGCGCTGTTCTTTTCTTAGGGCCCAGTATTTCTTCATTCTTTCTGATCTTCTATTCCTCTCTTCTTCCGACTTTTGTGTAGATTTGTCTTGGAACCTTATGTTTTCATCTTTAGTAATTAATTTAGCTGTTCGATCGATAAGTGAATTTTCTGAAATCTTTAATTCTACTAGGTCTTCCTCAGTTTCTTTAAACCAGATGGGTTTCGTTTTGCGGTTACGGAAAAGTCAAACCTTTGTTTGGTTAATGTTTGAAGATGACCATAAAAAACTGTCCTCCTTTTTCGCATAGTATCTGAAAGTTTTTCAATTTTCTTGTAGAGAGTTTCATTTTTGATGTAGATGATCTTATTTTCTTGAAATTTTGGTACCATGATTTTTCTTAAAATTTTTCATTCCTTTAGCTCAAGTTTCTCCATTTGGCCTTTGAATTCATGTTTAGTGTTTCTGCTGCATACAGTGCTTCTGGCTTAACCAGTGTCTTCTTGTAACGTGTAACTTTGGACCCCCATGAAAGGAATTTTTTGTTGTACGTGTTTTTTGTTAGTTGGAAGGCCAATTTTAAAGGTGAATAAAATTTAAAAAAATACGAAAAATTTGTTTTATTTAGTGATTACTTCAGTTGTAAATCGTAACTAATAACACAACCATCGAAATAAAATAATTAATATTGTCAAAATGTCGAAAAACAAAAACTCCATGTTATTAATGGTTTTTCACTGAGCACTCATTCACTCTCCGCTGAATCCTCGTGTTCCACAGAACGAAGTCAGGGAAACCGCACTCCAGTGTACCACAGCATGTCGGTTAACCTCGCTGGAGTCGAAGTGCGCAACGCGCTACAGTATTTCATTATTTTCCGTACTCATCACTGTCCATAACGCCGCTTAGTCGGCTGTCCCCCTATAGTAATTCCCAATTACCAGCTCACTCCACGTTGCTAAATTTAGTAATTTCGGCAGCATAATTACGCTGATGAGCTTCACGTGGAGGGCATCACTACCGCGGTCCCATCGCCCCTTCCCCCTTACGCAGGCGCCCCCCCCCCCCCCCCCCGCCCTACCGTCTGTATGTGTTTATGTGCTACACCCACAATATCCACGCTCTTATCCTCTCTCACTCAGTAATTCCGCTAAAGGATCTCTAACTTCATTGTCTCGAGCAGGAGGCCCAATATTCTCAACAACAGGCTGCACATTACCTTCATTTGTTCCTTCTATATTTTTCCAATCTCCTGTTTTTACCGTAACGTATACTTCACAAAAAATTGAAAAATGACTAATTAACTATTAAAAACTATAATAACTAAACCCAAAAAAATGTAGGTTGCCTAAGTAATTCATCATTCAAAATTTTTACAGAAGCTGCTTTATAAGGGCAACAGTCTAGTATTACGTCTGAATTTTGAACTATGTGTACGTGAACTTGCTCCGAGCACGCAGAGCACGAGAATAACATATGAGGAAGTACAGATGTCATCATTCTCAGGTGATCATCGAGTGATATTTTTGGAAGAATCACTAGGCACCAAGCTGCATCTACACTGAAGAGCCAAAGAAATTGCTACACCTGCCTAATATTGTGTAGGAACCGCGCGAGCACGCCGAAGTGCCGCAACACGACGTGGCATGGACTCGACTTATGTCTGAACTAGGGCTTGAAGGAGTTGACGCCATGAATCCTGTAGGGCTGTCCATAAATCCGTAAGAGCACGAAGTGGTGGAGATTTCTTCTGAACACACATTGCAAAGCATGCCAGATATGCGCCAATGATGTTCATGTCTGGGGAGTTTGGTGGCCAGCGGAAGTGTTTAAACTCAGAAGACTGTTCCTGGAGCCACTCTGTAGCATTTCTGGACGTGTGGGGTGTCGCATTGTCCTGCTGGAATTACCAAAGTCCGTCGGAATGCCCAATTGACGTGAATGGCTGCAGGTGATCAGACAGAATGCTTACTTACATGTCACCTGTCAGATTCGTATCTAGACGTATCAGGAGCCCTATATCACTCCAACTGCACTCGCCCCACACCATTACAGAGCCTCCACCAGCTTGAACAATCCCCTGGTGACATGCAGAGTCCATGGGTTCATGAGGTTTCCGTACCCGAACACGTCCATCCTCTCGATACAACTTGAAACCAGTCTCGTTCTACCAGACAACACATTTCCAGTCATCAACAGTCCAATGTCGGTGTTGACAGGCCCGAGCGAGGTCTAAACCTTTGTGTCACGCAGTCATCAAGGCTACACGTGTGGGCCTCCACTCTCAAAGCTCATATCGATGACGCCTCGTTGAATGGTTCGCGAGCTGACACTCGTTGATGGCCCAGCACTGAAATCTGCAGCAATTTGCCGATGGGTTCACTTCTGTCAGGTTGAACGATTCTCTTCAGTCGTCCCGTTCTTGCAGGATCTTTTTCCGGCCGCAGTAATGTCGGACATTTGATGTTTTACTGGATTCCTGATATTCACGGTACACTCGTGAAATGGTCGTGCAGGATAATCCCCACTTCATCGCTACCTCGGAGATGCTATGTCCCATCGCTCGTGCACCAACTATAGGACGACGTTCAAACTCTCTTAAATCTTGACAACATGCCATTGTAGCAGCAGTAGCCTTTGTAAGAACTGCTCCAGACACTTGTCTTATAAAGGCGTTGCCCACCGCAGCGCCATCTTCTGCCTGTTTGCATATCTCTGTATCTGCTTACGCATGCCTATACCAGTTTCTTTGGCGCTTCAGTATAAGATATGCAGTCAGCATTTTGTCATTTGCCGATTTTACGGTCTACCCTATTAATTTACCATTTTTGTGAGCTATTCTATCAATACCAGTTTTTACTGTCAATTCGCCAATTTCTGGTTTTGGCATCGTACCCGCTTGCTAATTTTACCAATTTCTGGATTTGGTATCCCAACAATTTACCAATCTTACTAATTTCCAGATTTGACACCACACATTTAGTTAAATTAATTGTGGTCCTCTCATCGCAGACCACGGACCTAGAATGGAGAGCATATTGCCCGAAAGCAGTGGGACCCTAAGATGATTGTCTGGGAGCAAGATGATGTCCGCATTTTTCAACTGGTCAAGAGTAAAATGGTGGAGGGAGGAGGAGAATTCAGTGATTTTGCAATACCACTAGGAAAATATGCCTCAGCACTTGACACACTGGCAGCAGAATGTGCTGACATCGCCAGTTCCTGGAACACTGATATCGGAATGTGCTCTTGAACCGGAACTCTCACTTCTCTACTACTGATGTTTATGTTAGGTTTGAAACCAATTGTCATTGATAAAGTGTGATCCTCATTTCAGTTACGTGTCAGTTATGAACGTTCTACAACCAGTGTTCTTCCGGTATGTTAGACGGCTGGCAGTGATACACCAACCCTTGTAGGTATATTGGACAGTCCGTGTTGAAACACAAACAAATCGGGCAATTTCGTGCGTGGTCTGTCTGGTAGTCTGTTACATCTGCACGTCGACTCATGTTACTGCACTGATTCCGGTCAACTGTCTTGTCACAGACTAGCGCGCGCGCGCACACACACACACACACACACACACACACACACACACACACACACACCACTTTAGTGCCATGATTAGATCGTGGTGGAGGGTGACACTACTGCTTGGTACCAGCTCTACAGTTCTACTGTGCTCCAGAGCGAGAGTGTGCTGTTTAAGATGCTGACTGACATTTTGACCGGTGAAGTTGGAAGCCGATGCTGACAGCGTGTTTCTTGCTGTAAGGAATTCGGTAACGTGTGGTGATGTTATTTACAGATTCCGAATTCGAAATAATCAGGGGATGGTCAGTGTCAAAGATGGGCCAAACGCAGTAACCAGGTGCCTGTACAGACCGTCTGCCTGAAGAGCTGTAGTGGCAGGACGCTCCACAGAGGACTTGAAAATATTGCCGGTAAATTTCCTGATCATGTTATGACATCAGTGTTGATTTCAACTCTTTCTTGGCAGTCACGCCATTAAAACAAGTACCGTGGGCAGAAGTTGGAAGCAGATTGTTCTGAAATGGTGTTCTCAAAATGATCACGAGTCGTTAGAGAATCGACTGTAGAACGGACTGTCTTAGACCTGCAAGTAACTAACAGACCCGACCGTTCCGGCTGAGTCAACATGGAGAAGGAGATCGGCGATTGTGCACCCAAGGCCGTTATAACTTCGTGGCTGGGTAAGGTTATGAGGTTTGGGAAGAGCCGCCGATGTTCGAGAGGTAATTAGAAAGTTGATACGGAAACAATGAGAACTTCAACTCATATTTAAACGAAGTCGGAGTCTTGTTGACAAACTAAAGTTGGACGAAGTCGAAATGAGAGTAAAGGTAAGCTTTCAACGAATTCGAAAATAAATGATGACTAACTGAAAACCTCAGCTGCCGACAGGTGTTGTTGATATACCTCGATGTGGACAGCTGAAAATGTGTGCCCCAACCGGAACTCGAACCCGGGATCTCCTGCTTACATGGCAGACGCTCTATCCATCTGAGCCACCGAGAACACAGTTGATATACCTCGATGTGGACAGCTGAAAATGTGTGCCCCAACCGGAACTCGAACCCGGGATCTCCTGCTTACATGGCAGACGCTCTATCCATCTGAGCCACCGAGAACACAGATGAATAGCGCGACTGTAGGGACTTATACCTTGCACGCTTCCCGTGAGACATTCCCAACTGTACACAATTCTACATATGTATTCTTACGGGAATCGCCAAAGCGTGCGCGAGTAATGAGTAGGTGGGCAAATGTCTATAAGGTACAATACATGTGTAGAATTGTGGACAGTTGGGAATGTGAGTCTCACGGGAAGCGTGCAAGGGATAAGAGCCTGCAGTCGCGCTATTCATCTGTGTCCTCGGTGGCTCAGATGGATAGAGCGTCTCCCATGTAAGCAGCAGATCCCGGGTTCGAGTTCCGGTTGGGGCACACATTTTCAGCTGCCCACATCGAGGTATATCGACAACACCTGTCGGCAGCTGAGGTTTTCAGTTAGTCATCATTTATTCCAGGGAAAAGCTGCACGGTCATCAACAGTAACTGTTCTTTCGGGAACAAGTTACTGTCTTCGTATATATCGAAAATAAATGTTGACGACCTGCCTCAAGCAAATTCCTAATTTTTTGAAGTAAAATTCAAAGTAGTTTTTGTTTTACATAATGATACCAAACAGATCAGTATCATTTAAACAGCCGCGCCTCGTAGCCGCGCGTTCTGAGGCGCCTTTCCAAGGTTTGCGCTGCTCCCACCGTCGGAGGTTCGAGTCCTCCCTCGGACATGTGTGTGTGTGTGTTGTCCTTAGTTAAAGTACGAGGGTCACTCCAAAAGAAATGCGCACTACTTCTGGTAAAAATACAGTTTTCATTCTGCATGTGTGAAAGTTTTACAGTGTGTAGATACATCCTTCCCGCTTGTTTTCAAACTTTGTTGAACCTGTTCCCCTGAGTGGCGCCGTCACAGCATGTTGGATGGCTGCTACACTTGACGTTCGTCAGAAGCAACTTGCTGTCATAGAATTCCTGTGATGTGAAAACGAGACAGCGGGAAACATCCCCAAGAGGTTGAAAAAGGTGTATAGAGATGCTGCTGTCGATCGCAGTACAGTTAGTCGGTGGGCAAGCAGGTTACGTGATGAAAGCGGGCAGGGCAATATTGAGGATTGTCCTCGCAGCGGCAGGCCTCGTACTGCACACACTCCACACAATGTGCAGAGAGTTAACGAATTGGTGACTGCTGACAGACGCATCACAGTGAACGAATTGTCACGCTTCGTTGTTATAGGGGAAGGAAGTGTTTGCAGGACACTGAAAGTGTTGGCGTTAAAAAAGGTTTGTGCCAGGTGAGTTCCCAGGATGTTGACAGTGGCTCACAAAGAAACAAGAAAAACGGTATGCAGCGAACTTATCGAACAGTACGAGAATGGTGGAGATGAATTTCTTGGAAGAATTATGACAGGTGATGAAACATGGCTCCATCATTTTTCACCAGAGACGAAGAGGCAATCAATGGAGTGGCATCATGCAAATTGACCCAAGAGGAAAAAATTCAAAACCACACTTTCTGCTGGAAAGTGTTTTTCGATTCTGAAGGACTCTTGCTTGTGGACATCATACCAAGTGGTACCACCATAAATTCTGATGTATATGTGACAACACTGAAGAAACTTCAAGCTCGACTGAGTCGTGTTCGACCACATCGGCAAAAGCAGGATGTTTTGTTGTTGCGCGACAATGCACGGCTACATGTCAGTCAAAAACCCATGGAAGCGATCACAAAAGTCGGATGGACAACACTGAAACACCCGCATTACAGTCCCGACCTGGCCCCATGTGACTATCATCTCTTTGGGAAACTGAAAGACTCTCGTCATGGAACAAGGTTTGAAGATGATGACTCCCTTCTGCACGCTGCCAAACAGTGCCTCCAACAGATTGGTCCAGAATTTTACCGTGTGGGTGTACAGGCGCTGGTTCCAAGATGGCGTAAGGCAGTTGCGAGGGATGGAAATTATGTGGAGAAATGAAAACATTGTTTCTGAAGGATGTATCTACATCATGTAGAATAAAAGGTGGATAAAAAAAAACAGTGTGCATTTCATTTGCAGTGACCTCGTAGTTTGTAAGTCTAGGGACCGATGACCTCAGTAGTTTGGTCCCATAGGAGCTTACCACCACCTTTATCATGTACACAGCCTCCAAGTGTTTTTATAGCCACTTAAGCGGAAAGTGAAAGTTAAAAACGGAATTCAGAATTGCATCATTGTGAAATATTCGGAATATGGTGCCTTCATTCAACCATCAGGCAAACACTGAAATGACAGAAACTCAGATAAGTACTCGTGATAGAGAATATGAACAAAAACCTCTCAGCACGTGGAAGACGACTAAAGCTGATGTGATACGTGTTACATTCTACGATATTTCTGCGAAATTACTTGCTACAATTCTACAGAAGTATATCATAGGATGCTGCAGAAACGAAGGGTTCCGAGCGACTATAAGAAGACGCATCACATTCCCGTTTTCAAGGAGTGCGCCGCACAGATACACGTAACTGTAGTTCAAAATCTATGACGCCATTTTGCTGTAGAATTATGGAACGTATTTTATGCTCACGAACCTTTGGAGAAAGAAAATAGCCTCAACAGAAATCAGTACTGATTCCACAGACAGAGAGATTTTTGTGGATTCAGTGGATATCGCCGGAGGCTCCGAGAAGCTGGTCGTGGAAGAAGCTGTTGTTTGCGAAGGTCGTCCCTCCACAGAACTGTAGCGAGTGCAGCAGAGTTCGCGCTGTTGGACCACGAGAGCCGGAAAGCCGCAGATGCAGGCGCCCAGGTAGAGAGGCCGCGTCCCTTCACTTCCCGACAGGCACTCGTTGCAGTTCCCGCACGACCACCTGAGGAGCAAAATACGAGCGTATGAAATAGCATACCAACTGTGTGACTGGACTGAAGAGTTTCTAGCAAGCAGAACATTTCATGTCATCCTGAAAGGAGAGAAATCTTCAGGCGTAAAAGTAACTTGGGTCATGCTCCAGGGAAGTGTTACAGGACCAATACTTTCCACATTCTGCGTTCAGTGCGGTGCAGTTAAAAATAGCCGGCCTCCCCTTTGAATGCGAATGCAGTATTTCGATTTATGAAATAAATAGCTTCAACAATGTACAGTTTTATGCAATAATAGATTGTCAGCATTTCAGTTTACTTCGTCAGTGAACTCAAACCTTTTTGTACGCAGCTCGTAGTCCAGTGACTAGCGTTGCTGTCTCTGGGTCCCGGGTTCGATTCACAGTGGGTTGGGGATTTTTCTCTGCCCGGGGAATGGGTGTTGTCCTCATCATTCGTGACAGAGACTAGATTGGACTGTGAAAAAAATTGGGACTTTGTACGGGCACTGATGATAGCTCACCACAAACCAAACATCATCATCAGACGTTTCTCTTTGCGTTCTGCAAAATGACTTTCTCGATAGAAGAAAGAATTGATTTCGGGGTGAAGTATCTGGATAGAGGACTACTAACGAAGGGGACAACAGAGAGACATAAAAATTGGCGCACCTATGGATGTGTGTAAAATGTCAAGCGACAAAGATCTCCTTCAGTTCGCACACCAGAAGTTATTGGAGACATTCGCCGAAGAATTATTCGGTGCCCAAACAACTCTAGACGTGAATTAGTCCTACAGGCGCATGTAAGCAGGAGGAACTGCCAGCGAATTTTGAAAAGTCTTAATTTGAAGCCACATCGAGTGACGGTTGTGCAGCAGATACGGGAGGATGACGCCAGAAACGTGTACATTACTGCACGTGGTCCTCGAATAACATCAACGATGGTTTGCTAGAGTCTTTCCATTACATTATGCGTGATGAAGCACGGTTTCATCTTACCGATCATGTGAATTCCCAGAACACGAAGTGCTGGGGAACGGAGAATTCTAACATTGTGCATCAGCAACCACTACACGATGAAAAAAACGGCGTTTGGTGCTGTGTAACAACAACGCGCATCATTGGACCGATATTTTATGGCGCTACCCTCAACACGGTTGCATATATGGACATTTTTGATATGTTTGAAAGACGATTAATGTTAATGAAGTAAAAGATCCACGCAGTCGACACCAAATGAAAAAGCTACTCCTTATGTTTCAGATCTAGACTGCCACAAAAATGCGGAGGAACTGTCAATCAGAACTCAGGGAGAAGTTGTAGTCTAATTCACAATCGATTTATTGATCTTAAATATGTCAAGACAACAAATTTATTAAAGAAACGTCATAAAAAAATTTTTATTTAACAAAATGCTTACTTAAATGGGATCTATGGTGGGCAAAGTGATCTGCTGGGGATCGACACATGACACTAACCAGAACACTACTCGCTCTATCTCACTTCATACACGTGAATCCAGGTTATAGCATCAAACTACGCCACGACCAAGCAACTATATTCTACCATACAAATAAAAGAAAAATATGGTTCGAAAGAACAGGGTGCTGAGAAGTATATATTACAGCCCCACGTCGCAGCAGCAAATACTTTGCTGCCCTGCTGGTCAAGGCTTTACACCACGATGTGCTCAGCAACTGAAGTCAAGGATGGCAGCAATGTGTTGTTTAAATGCGCATTCCCGAAAAATGCAAGTACTCGGTCTCGCGTTCAGTTAATTCAGGACGCAGGTACTTCCCTATGAGCCTCTGAAACCCCGATGGATTCCAGTGTGCAAGTGGACGCATTTACTGGTCTGCCAAACCAATTTGACTCTGTGCCATGACTGTGGATGTCAGAATACGTCAAATGTTTTAGATGGCCGACTCAAGACAAATAAGTACACGCAAGTGTCACTCGTTGTGACTGTGGCGACATAAGCAGTACCTCTGATGGTTCAGAAGTTGACTGGCACAGTCTCTACATTGCAAACTAGGAAAGGACACAAGTCTCACCATTTAGGTAGAGACCTGCAGTTCTTTACTAGCGAAGCGCCAGTACAAGAGACTTGTACCAGAGTGCTCTTTCTTCCTTTCTCCCTGTTTCCTCCTCAGCACGTTTCTCTTTATTTGACTTCCCCCACTTTCACACAAGCCAATCACGAGCTGGAGACCGGTATTCTACGGTCAGAAAATGGTCTTTGCATTGCAAACCGATTTGGCCAATCAGAGACTTTAAAGTTAAGTGGCAAAAAATGGAAAAAAATCTAGCTTTGCGGCCTCTTTCCCATGTGTTTGCTGTGTCTTTTGCTAACACAATACAGGGTGGAGGCACAGCCCTCCATAAACAGCTCGTTATCTCCCCTGTTGCGTCCATTTCAAAGTTTGCAAAGAACAGCCATAAACTCATAAAAGCTTCATGCTCTCACAAACATCTTTTGAAACAGAGTCTGGACGTCTGGAGGCCAGCTTCCCTGTCGCACGGACCTTTGCAGAACGATTACATTTCTTTTGGCGGCTTGCTCGCTAACAAGGGCCCATCCCCTGCTGAATTCCTGGCCTAAAATGCGCTGTCGGCGACTTTTCGGCGCTAGTCTGTATACCTGGATGTCTTCCCCCTGTCTGGCGCCAAGATAATGTGTTTTGCACAATGTGACCGCTGCACGCGGCCGTCTGGAAATGTCTTCTCATCGTTCCCCAGAAAAACGCGCTTTGTCGGCCCACCAACGCTGTGATTTTACTGCAGTCGTTTAAGTCAGCACCCTGTTCCTTTGAACGCAGGTAAAGCTTACCATATTTCTTTCCCTAGAGCACGCAAACAAGACCATAAACTGCTGCCCACCATTTCATCACAATGTATGAAGTCAAATCGCAGTAGATTGTATTCCCCTCACCAACAGTTCCACGACGTTTGTAGCAGCATGGACTATCAGCTCGGAGACCATGACTGCAGTTTCCCTTGACGCTGCATCACAGACAGGAGCGTCTGCGATGGCGTACTCGACGACGAAACTGGGTGCACGAATGGCAAAACGTCATTTTTCGGATGAATCCAGGTTCTGTTTACAGCATCATGATGGTCGCATCCGTGTTTGGCGACATCGCCGTCAACGTACATTGGAAGCGTGTATTCTTCATCGCCATACTGGCGTATCACCAGGCGTGATAGTATGGGGTGCCATTGGTTACACGTCTCGGCCACCTCTTGTTCGCATTGATGGCACTTTGAACAGTGGACGCTACATTTCAGCTGTGTTACGACCCGTGGCTCTACCCTTCATTAGATCCCGGCGGAACCCTACATTACAGCAGGATAATGTACGACCGCATGTTGCAGGTCCTGTACGGGCCTTTCTGGATACAGAAAATGTTCGACTGCTGCCATGGCCAGCACATTCTCCAGATCTCTCACCAATTGAAAACGTCTGGTCAACGGTGGCCGAGCAACTCGCTCGTCACAATACGCCAGTCACTACTTTTGATGAACTGTGGTATCGTGGTGAAGCCGCATGGGCAGCTGTACCTGTACATGCCATCCAAGCTCTGTTTGACTCAATGCCCAGGCGTATCAAGGCGTTTATTACGGCCAGAGGTGGTTGTTCTGGGTACCGATTTCTCAGGATCTATGCGTGGAAATGTAATCACATGTCAGTTCTAGTATAATATATTTGTCCAATGAATACCCGTTTGTCATCTGCATTTCTTCATGGTGTAGCAATTTTAATGGCCAGTAATGTATCTAGGAGTATGCGTAGGGAGCGATCCGAAGTAGAGCGACTGCATAAAATTAATAGCAACTAAGGCAGATGCCAGACTGAGATTCAATGGAAGAATCCTCAGTAAATGTAGAGCACCAAAATAAGAAATACTTTTGCTTACTAGACACACCAATGCCAGATTATTACTCGTGAGTATGGGATCCATACCGGTTAGGACTGACAGAGGAAATGGAGAAGAGCCAAAGCAGAGCGGCAAGTTTCGTCACAGGATCATCTGGTAAGCACGAAAGCGTCACGGAAGTGCTCAGCCAACTCAAACGGTAGACGCTGCAAGACAGGCCGCCTGAACCACGTTGTGGTCTAATGTTAAATTTCTGACTGTGGACACTCCTAGAGAGAGTCAACCAATATGTTGTTTTCTTCTACGTATATCTCGCGAAAAGACCGTGAAGGTAGACTTACAGAGCCCACACGGCCAGCAATTGCTCTTCGCGCGAACCATGCGCGACAAGGAAAGTGGGTCGCGACACTGGAACGCGAAGCACCCTCCGCTACACGCCGTAACGTGGCTTGCGACGCACGGATGCAGATGTAGGTGTAGAAGGCCTGCAGAACATAGACGCTTGTTGCAGGCACTGACAGTTGACTGTCAACATAAATATAACGCACTGCGGTAAAAAGGTGGAAAGACCCATTATCATTCGACTGCACCGTTGACAATCAGTTGCTGGAAAAAGCAGCAAAACATGACTTGCACACCTCTAAACTACGGTGACCTTGTGACAGTTGTTGTAGCAGGTACCAGCCTGAGATTCATTGCCTAAATGCTGAGGAAATGTACACTCCTGGAAATGGAAAAAAGAACACATTGACACCGGTGTGTCAGACCCACCATACTTGCTCCGGACACTGCGAGAGGGCTGTACAAGCAATGATCACACGCACGGCACAGCGGACACACCAGGAACCGCGGTGTTGGCCGTCGAATGGCGCTAGCTGCGCAGCATTTGTGCACCGCCGCCGTCAGTGTCAGCCAGTTTGCCGTGGCATACGGAGCTCCATCGCAGTCTTTAACACTGGTAGCATGCTGCGACAGCGTGGACGTGAACCGTATGTGCAGTTGACGGACTTTGAGCGAGGGCGTATAGTGGGCATGCGGGAGGCCGGGTGGACGTACCGCCGAATTGCTCAACACGTGGGGCGTGAGGTCTCCACAGTACATCGATGTTGTCGCCAGTGGTCGGCGGAAGGTGCACGTGCCCGTCGACCTGGGACCGGACCGCAACGACGCACGGATGCACGCCAAGACCGTAGGATCCTACGCAGTGCCGTAGGGGACCGCACCGCCACTTCCCAGCAAATTAGGGACACTGTTGCTCCTGGGGTATCGGCGAGGACCATTCGCAACCGTCTCCGTGAAGCTGGGCTACGGTCCCGCACACCGTTAGGCCGTCTTCTGCTCACGCCCCAACATCGTGCAGCCCGCCTCCAGTGGTGTCGCGACAGGCGTGAATGGAGGGACGAATGGAGACGTGTCGTCTTCAGCGATGAGAGTCGCTTCTGCCTTGGTGCCAATGATGGTCGTATGCGTGTTTGGCGCCGTGCAGGTGAGCGCCACAATCATGACTGCATACGACCGAGGCACACAGGGCCAACACCCGGCATCATGGTGTGGGGAGCGATCTCCTACACTGGCCGTACACCACTGGTGATCGTCGAGGGGACACTGAATAGTGCACGGTACATCCAAACCGTCATCGAACCCATCGTTCTACCATTCCTAGACCGGCAAGGGAACTTGCTGTTCCAACAGGACAATGCACGTCCGCATGTATCCCGTGCCACCCAACGTGCTCTAGAAGGTGTAAGTCAACTACCCTGGCCAGCAAGATCTCCGGATCTGTCCCCCATTGAGCATGTTTGGGACTGGATGAAGCGTCGTCTCACGCGGTCTGCACGTCCAGCACGAACGCTGGTCCAACTGAGGCGCCAGGTGGAAATGGCATGGCAAGCCGTTCCACAGGACTACATCCAGCATCTCTACGATCGTCTCCATGGGAGAATAGCAGCCTGCATTGCTGCGAAAGGTGGATATACACTGTACTAGTGCCGACATTGTGCATGCTCTGTTGCCTGTGTCTATGTGCCTGTGGTTCTGTCAGTGTGATCATGTGATGTATCTGGAGTGTATTTCACCCTCTGGAAAGATCCTTTACAGAATTCTAGTTCAGTCGGTTACTTGGTTTACCTAGTCAGTCTTGGATTATCACGACTAGGATTAAAAGAGCTCACAGAGAAAATACACAGAAGAGCTGTGCTTTTCGTCACAGGTTCGTTTACCAGGCACGAGAGCGTCAGGGGGACGGTAATTAATGTCCAGTGGCAGATGCTACAAGGAGAGGGGCCCTGTTTAATTCTCGATGGTTTCTATGGAAGAAAAGTCAGGTAGCACGTCATACTGACCTCGCGGTAGGCTCTCAACGGGACACTGGAGTTCAGGAGGCGGCTTCGGCGGCAGCCGTTGCTTTTGTGCGCCGTTCTAGGATGGAAATGGAAAGAAGGAAGCGATAGGCGTATACTCCGCCACACACCGAGAGACAGCTTGAGGAGTGTAGAGTTAGATGTAGTTCGTGGCGGAGGTACGTCAGCTATTCTGATGTAAGCATTACAGAGTAATAAGGTATTGATCATAAGTGCAAATGGTTTTGCCCATCAATTTAGTCGCGGCATGAAATACACTGAACCGTCAAAGAAACTGGTGTAGACATGCGTATTCAAATACAGAGATATGTAAACAGAAAGAACACGGTGCTGAGCTCGGCAACACGTATATAAGACAACAAATGTTTGGCGCAGTTCTTACATCGGTTACTACTGCTACAATGGCATCTTGTCAAGATTTAAGAGAGTTTGAACGTCGTGATATAGTCGGCCCTCGAACGATGGACACAGCATCTCTGAGGTAGCGATGAAGTGGGGATTTTCTCGTACGACCATTTCACGAGTGTACCATGAATATCAGGAATCCGGTAAAACATCAAATCTCCGACATCGCTGCGGCCAGAAAAAGATCCTGTAAGAACGGGACCAACGACGACTGAAGAGAATCGTTCAACGTGACTGAAGTGAATCCATCCGCAAATTGCTGCAGATTTCAGTGCTGGGCCATCAACAAGTGTCATTGTGCGAACCATTCAACGAAACGTCGTCAATATGGGCTTTTGTAGTGAAGGCCCACACGTGTAGCCTTGATGACTGCGTGACACAAAGCTTTATGCCTCGCCTGGGCCTGTCAACACCGACATTGGACTGTTGATGACTGGAAATGTGTTGTCTGGTCGAACGAGTCTCATTTCAAGTTGTATCGAGAGGATGGACGTGTTCGAGTATGGAGACCTCATGAATCCATGGACTCTGCATGTAAACAGGGGACTGTTCAAGCTAGTGGAGGCTCTGTAATGGTGTAGGGCGTGTGTAGTTGGAGTGACATGGGACCCCTGATACGTCTAGATACGAATCTGACAGGTGACATGTAAGTAAGCATTCTGTCTGATCACCTGCATCCATTTTCGTCAATTGAGCATTCCGACGGACTTTGGTAATTCGAGCAGGACAATGCGACACCCCACACGTCCAGAATTGCTACAGAGTGGCTCCAGGAACACTCTTCTGAGTTTAAACACTTCTGCTGGCCACCAAACTCCGCAGACATGAACATTATTGAGCATATTTGGGATGCCTTGCAACGTGCTGTTCAGAAAAGATCTCCACCCCTTCGTACTCTTACGGATTTATGGACAGCCCTGCATGATTCATGGCGTCAACTCCCTCAAGCCCTACTTCAGACATTAATCGAGTGCATGCCTCGTCGTGTTGCGTGCTCGCGGGGGCCCTACACAACATTTGGCCGATGTACCAATTTCTTTGGCTCTTGGGTGTAGATTATACACGTAGAAATAAAAGCTACTGCGGTGTACTTTAGTTATATTCCCGCTTCTGTTGATTGCAACTGATGCACTTCATTGCATTACTTTAATTAGCCTGTTCGATTGCAGGTTAAGTGCGTTACGTATAATTAACAAGTGTGCGAGTGCGTGCTGAAAACTAATGCCTCTGAATTTTAAATGGAAAACTCAGAAACATTTTTAAATAAAACGAATTTTATTAACATTCCACATCTTTGTCTTCAAGTCTACACATTCATTTCTCGACCTCTTCACCATGGCGATGATTACATTTCTTCCAACAAGAGACCAGTTTGTTGACACATTACCTCTTTGCATCTTTGCACCGCTTCATCACCATCTACAACTGTACCTATGTGTATACTCTGTGAACCATTGTGAAGTGCATGGCAGAAGGCACTTCCTACTGAACCGGTTATTGGCGTTTTTTCCCGTTACATTCACGTATGGAACACTGAAAAAATGATTGAACGCCTCTGTGCGTGCTGTAATTAATCTAATCGATCCTTATGTGGTGTCACTGCCAGACACCACACTTGCTAGGTGGTAGCTTTAAATCGGCCGCGGTCCATTAGTACATGTCGGACCCGCGTGTCGCCACTGTCAGTGATCGCAGACCGAGCGCCACCACACGGCAGGTCTCGAGAGACTTACTAGCACTCGCCCCAGTTGTACGGACGACTTAGCTAGCGATGCAACACTGACGAAGCCTCGTTTATTTGCAGAGAAGATAGTTAGAATAGCCTTCAGCTAAGTCAATGGCTACGACCTAGCAAGGCGCCATAGCAATTGATAGTTATCGTATGAAGCATGTCTCATCAAGACCGATGTATACAAATGATGGATTAAAGTTAAGTATTCCAGCAGCTACGTACTTTTCTTTATAGCATTCATTACGTATCCTGTTTCAGATCTCACGCCATCCTGCGTGAGCTTATAGCGCGCATTGCGGTCTCCTCAAACCACACTGTGTCGGCACTTCTGTCGACACATCACCTTATGTGAGCGATATGTAGGGGGGCTGTAGTATATTTCTAGAGTCATCATTTCAAGTCGATTCTTGAAACTTTGTTAGTGGACTCTCTCGGGATAGTTTCCATCATCTTCAAGCGTCTGTCAGTTCAGTTCTTTCAACATCTGTGAGATACCCTTCTCCTGTTAGTGTAACAAACTTGTGAACATGTGTACTGCCCTTTCCTGTACACGTTCAATATCCCCTGCTAGTCTTATTTGGTTTGGGTCCCAAAAACTTGAGCACCATCCTAGAATAGATCGCACAAATCGTTGAAAGCTACAGTATATCCAGTGTATACTGACTGAACTTCTCCGATATTCTGCTAATAAACCAAAGTCTGCTATCTGCTTTACCAACGACGGAGCTTACGATATCGTTCCACTTCTTGTCCCTACTATGTGTTGCACCCAGGTATTTGAACGAGTCTACAGAGTCCAACTGTGCCTCACTAATAACATTCATAAGTTACTGTGGTTTTCTTAAGTGCAAAATTTTACATTTTTGGACATTTAAAATAAGCTTATAAACTCTACGCCACTTTGAAATCTTATCAAGATCTGATTGAATCTACAGATTCGTTCGGAATGTATTTCGTTGTAGGTAACTGCATGACCTGCGAAAAGTCAGAGGTTATTATTAACAATGCCCGCTAGATCGTTAATATAGAATATGAAAAGCAAGGAGCCCAAGGCGCTTTCCTGGAGCACGCTTCTACATCTGTCGATGATTCTCCATCCAAGATAATATGCTGTGTCCTCCCTACAAAGAACTCCTCAGTTCACCTACGTATTTCGTGTGATACACCATATTATCGTAATTTTGATGATAATCGTAGGTGTAGAACTGAGGTAAATGCTTTTCAGAAATCGAGAGATACTGCATCTGCCTGACTGCCTCGATCCTTGGCCTTAATGTCATGTGGGAAGAGTGCGAGTTGGCCTTCACATAGATTTGTGGTTTCGAAATCCATGCTGGTTGGCATGGAGGAGGTCATTCTGGTCGAGATACATCATTATGCTTGAGCTGAGAATATGTTCTAAGATACCATGATAAATAGATGTCAAGGATATTAGACGGTAGTTTTTTGGATCACTTCTACTACCCTTCTTGTAGACAGGTGTAACCTGTGCTTTCTTCGAAGTACTGGGCACATTTTTTTGTTCGATGCATCTACGATAGCCGATAGTGAACAGAGGGGCTAACACAGCTAAATGTTTAAAGAATCTCATAGGTATCCTAGTGGGCTCTGGGGGTTTGTTCACTTTTAACGACTTTAGCTGTTTCTGAACGCCACTGCCACTAATACCTATTTCACTCATCTTTTTAGCAGTATGAAAATTAAGTTGGGTCAGTTCTCCCGTGCTTTCCCTTTCGTATCATTAGGGCACGTGTATATGACAGGACTCAGGTTTTCTCTAAAGCTTTTAGTTACATCAGGAGCAGAATCGGGTACAATTTTTTGTCGACCCTTGATACTGAGTCTTGTCGAAACAAGTGAAGTCCTTGAAGGTTTCTTTAACTTTTGGAAACAGACGAAAATCGGGTGAGGCTAAATCGGGACTGTATGGAGGAATGCGAGATGACAGCGAACGCAAGGTGTCGGATTGTTGCAAATGTAGCAGTGCTTGTGTGTAGTCTGGCACCGTCATACTGAAGGAGAGCGTGCTCTATGTGTTGACCAAATTTTCTTCAGTCAGAAACTCGATTACAGCACCGACATAGTTACGTTATACACTGCCATGTTACACACTAGAATTCAGAGCCCTCAACTGGTAGAGGGTTGCAACTAGCGTCAGCAAAGCGGGAAAGTAGATGAGTAATATTCATGACATGTAATACTTCAACTGGTACTGAGAACATAATAAAAAATTCAGAGGCATATCTTTTCAGCACGCCTTCGTAACTAATGTAAATGGAAAGCATTATACGAGGGCAGTTCAATAGGTAATGCAATACATTTTTTTTCCGAAACAGGGGTTGTTTTATTCAGCATTGAAATACACCAGGTTATTCCCCAATCTTTTAGCTACACAACACTATTTTTCAACGTAATCTGCATTCAATGCTACGGCCTTACGCCACCTTGAAATGAGGGCCTGTATTCCTGCACGGTACCATTCCACTGGTCGATGTCGGAGCCAACGTCGTACTGCATCAATAACTTCTTCATCATCCGCGTAGTGCCTCCCACGGATTGCGTCCTTCATTGGGCCAAACATATGGAAATCCGACGGTGCGAGATCGGGGCTGTAGGGTGCATGAGGAAGAACAGTCCACTGAAGTTTTGTGAGCTCCTCTCGGATGTGAAGACTTGTGTGAGGTCTTGCGTTGTCATGAAGAAGGAGAAGTTCGTTCAGATTTTTGTGCCTACGAACACGCTGAAGTCGTTTCTTCAATTTCTGAAGAGTAGCACAATACACTTCAGAGTTGATCGTTTGACCATGGGGAAGGACATCGAACAGAATAACCCCTTCAGCGTCCCAGAAGACTGTAACCATGACTTTACCGGCTGAGGGTATGGCTTTAAACTTTTTCTTGGTAGGGGAGCGGGTGTGGCGCCACTCCATTGATTGCCGTTTTGTTTCAGGTTCGAAGTGATGAACCCATGTTTCATCGCCTGTAACAATCTTTGACAAGAAATTGTCACCCTCAGCCACATGACGAGCAAGCAATTCCGCACAGATGGTTCTCCTTTGCTGTTTATGGTGTTCGGTTAGACAACGAGGGACCCAGCGGGAACAAACCTTTGAATATCCCAACTGGTGAACAATTGTGACAGCACTACCAACAGAGATGTCAAGTTGAGCACTGAGTTGTTTGATGGTGATCCGTCGATCATCTCGAACGAGTGTGTTCGCACGCTCCGCCATTGCAGGAGTCACAACTGTGCACGGCCGGCCCGCACGCGGGAGATCAGACAGTCTTGCTTGACCTTGCGGCGATGATGACACACGCTTTGCCCAACGACTCACCGTGCTTTTGTCCACTGCCAGATCACCGTAGACATTCTGCAAGCGCCTATGAATATCTGAGATGCCCTGGTTTTCCGCCAAAAGAAACTCGATCACTGCCCATTGTTTGCAACGCACATCCATTACAGACGCCATTTTAACAGCTCCGTACAGCGCTGCCACCTGTCGGAAGTCAATGAAACTATACGAGGCGAAGCGGGAATGTTTGAAAATATTCCACAAGAAATTTCCGGTTTTTTCAACCAAAATTGGCCGAGAAAAAAATTGTGTTGCATTACTTATTGAACTGCCCTTGTACATCCGTCACCACCTAAATGGATTGTCCAAAGTATTCTTAGCAAAGTTCCCCACATAAAGTTGGTACCCAAGGTATGGCTAATAGAAAAGGTATGAGATAATGTGCCATGAAATGAAAATATGTATGATTGTAACCTAGTCGGCGTTGAAAACTTGCAGGGTTTAGCACACGAGCAGCTGTTTTACTCTTGTATGTACATGAAGGGCTACTGTCAATAGAGTTGTCAATAGAGAATTTCCGCGATTCTTCACAACACACAAGTCACACTGGATGTTACTCTTTTACCTTGTTGATGACCCTCTGAAGGAAGTATGAAATAGAAAATTTGTTTATTTATTATGTATTTGATCTATATCCTTTCCGGGAAACCCATTTGAATGACTGGATGAGTTCATGTGCTTGCTTCGAAAGTTACACAGGGAACAAGAGGGTTAAACACTGCATGTCTGAACTTTGCCAACATAACAGTACTTTTATATAGTCGGATTCAGCTATGAAATTAGATAAGAATGGACGTGTGTCATTTTCACAAAAACACCTGCAAACACAGGCTGACACTAGCTAACAGGTCCGTTCTCTCTTTGCGGCTTACCGGTACCATTGCTTCCAGGGATGATAGCTAGTGTCCTGAGCTATCATCTTATACCTTGTCTGTCAAGATCTCATGAAGTGTTCAACAGGTATTAATTTTCAATCGGTTTTGCAGGAATATTCATTTATTGTAGCTATCTAAGGTCAGTAGTTTTTGTGATATTCATACTATGAATGTCCCAATACGTGCACCTCAGTTCTGTGAATATGTACGATTGGCTTTGTGCTACAAAGAAGTTGTGAATTACTACCGAATTTTGGAACATTTTAAAGTAGCTGCACTCTGCGAGCGACGGCAGCTCGGCAGCCACTTACACACGGAGACGCTGCTTGCCGATGGCTAGGCGCCTCCGCCAACTCCCGCCGCCTGGGGAAAACCGCCGATCCACGGCCGCTGGGTATCTGCCTGCCTGCGGAAACAAAACTGAACAATACCGATGCTTCATAACTTTTACTTTTGCTGATAGTCCACCAGCACACCTCCACTTAAAGTGGCACTTATGTTGCTGATTTGGCTCATTAAGTAGGGCGGAGATTTGACTCGCTTAAACATGTAATGTAATGTATGCCTGCATTTGTAACTGACACTGGATATAACACATTCATAAATTGTCATATATAAAACCATAATAAATGTTAAAAAGATAGAAAAAACTAACATGTTAATTAAATATCAGAATAATCACAAGCAATCAAATATTAAAGAAAGTTCTCTGTCAAACTGAATTTAAAATCAATCTTTTGCTGTTCCATTCATTCCAAACCAAGCTTTTGCTTTGGTAATGGCCACTGATTATGGGCAGTAACAATAATTTTGAATCATTTAAATTTTTCCTTAAAACATTTTGTTTGTCGTGTCATATAATATGTAAACACGTTGCTTCACTGCAAATTCATGTCCTTACACTGCAAAATAGTGGTGTTCCAGCGTCGATTTTTTGTATCGTTCGTCCTACAGATTTCTCTGCCAACTTTCACAACTCCAACAGCCACGCTGCACCTACGTGTGCATCGATTCGCAGCCATTGTCAGGATCGAACGGCTAAACATGTCGGAATATGACTGTTATAGTGTTCCCAGTAAATAAACGCCGCAGTAAGTATCATACATGAAGCCGTCTCCAGCAGAGACGATACTCAGTGGTCCTGTCTCGTGGATCAGACTGTACCATCGATGGTGTCGGCATCAACGTCTGCCTAAGGGAATCAGCGAGTCCCTCAAATAAAGTAACCTCCCCCCCTTGCATCCCCTCTGCTATAATCTCCACACCTTAGAAAAACGACTGGGGGAAAGACAGAGGAAAATCTCATCATTTACATGACAGGTTTCCGAACATGTGTGGAGGATGTACAACTATTAGCTCAGGGAGAACCAATGGGTATATCTCTTCAGGAGACGTATTTTAAATTGTCTGACACTCCTGTCACACACTGTGTCCCTCAAGGTGATGTTTTAAGTGTCACAGTCTTTGCCATCGCTATTAATAGTATCACATCGGTTGCTAAACGTCGTATCCAGTGGCTTCCTTTGTTGACGACTTCTCTGTCTTTTGTTCCTCCTCAGGCCTTGCAACAACTCGTCAGTTGCAACTGGCATTCGCTTTGGGTTCTATGGGTCTTGTGGTAGCAACCGAAGGCACCATGGCATCTGAGTACTTGTCTTTTTCTGTAGTGATCAACCCGGATCATTCTTTGGCAGCAGATCTCCATCTTTCACGTCTTTCCAATTTCCTTTTCATTTCTGCATAAGTCTTACATCTCCATCTACATGTATACTCTGCAAGCCACCTGACGTTGTGTGGCGGAGGGTACCTTGAGTATCTCGATCAGTTCTCCCTTCTATTCCAGTCTCGTATTGTTCGAGGAAAAAAAGATTGTTGGCATGCCTCTGTGTGGGCTCTAATCTCACTCATTTTATCCTCATAGTCTCTTCGCGAGATATACATAGGAGGGAGCAATATACTGCTTGACTCCTCTGTGAAGACATGTTCTCGAAACTTCAACAAAAGCCCGTACCGAGCTACTGAGCGTCTCTCTTGCAGAGTCTTCCACTGAAGTCTATCTACCATCTCCGCAACGCTTTCGCGATTAGTAAATGATCCTGTAACGAAGCGCGCTGCTCTCCGTTGGATCGTCTCTCTCTCTTCTATTAACCCTGGTACGGATCCCACATCGGTGAGCAGTATTCAAGCAGTGGGCGAACAACCGTACTGTAACCTACTTCCTTTGTTTTCGGATTGCATTTCCTTAGGATTCTTCCAATGAATCTCAGTCTGGCATCTGCTTTACCGACTATTAATTTTATATGGTCATTCCATTTTAAATCACTCCTAATGCCTACTCCCAGATAATTTATGGAATTAACTGCTTCCAGTCGCTGACCTGCTATATTGTAGCTAAATGATAAAGGATCTTTCTTTCTATGTATCCGCAGCACATTACACTTGTCTACATTGAGATTCAATTGCCATTCCCTGCACCATGCGTCAATTCGTTGCAGATCCTCCTGCATTTCAGTACAATTTTCCATTGTTACAACCTCTCGATATACTACAGCATCATCCGCAAAAAGCCTCAGTGAACTTTTGATGTTATCCAAGAGGCCATTTGTATGTATTGTGAATAGCAACAGTCCTACGACACTCCCCTGCGACACACCTGAAATCACTCTTACTTGCCGGCCGAAGTGGCCGTGCGGTTCTAGACGCTGCAGTCTGGAACCGCGAGACCGCTACGGTCGCAGGTTCGAATCCTGCCTCGGGCATGGATGTGTGTGCTGTCCTTATGTTAGTTAGGTTTAACTAGTTCTAAGTTCTAGGGGACTAATGACCTCAGAAGTTGAGTCCCATAGTGCTCAGAGCCATTTGAGCCACTCTTACTTCGGAAGACATCCTGCATCTGTATCTATTTCGTCCTTCTACATTCGCCATAGCGTTTCTTTACGTATCTTTCTATTAATTTACTCCTGTATTATTGTGTGCAGGAGCCAACATGTCTCATTACATGGGCAGTTAGAAGCACTCTTCTTTTTACAATTGACTTCCAACGGCTTCTCTTCTCAACCGCTATTTTTGAGGACCTCTTCGTTTCCAACAACGTCTATAACAGCACGTCTGGAAAGAATTTAGTTTCTTCGCTATCTCAGTACCTAGTGCACAGGTTTCACAGCCATTGGATACCACACTCCAAGCATAGTCTTTCAGAACCCTTTTCCTGAATTCAAAAGAGACGCATTTTGCAGTTAAGATTTTCTTCTTGTTGTTGAAGGCAGGTTTTGCAGATCACCTCTATTCCTTCATGCTTGGCGCTTCCCCAACGTCGATGGTATCTTGTAACAGGATAACTGTCCGCTTCACAAGGCCAGACTTGTGCTCCAGAAACCTGAGCAGCGTGTTAGTGAACAGACGTGATGTTTCGGCCATGAACTTCGGCTGATCTGAATCCGACTGAACACATCCGCGGCGCTATCGGGCGGCAGTTCCACGCCCACAAACCACTGCTCAGATAGGACCTTTGAATAGCAACGAACGTAAACGGCTGTCTGCTGTTGCAAAAATCTTTCAAATAGTGGTTTAAAGCAACTGTTTCGGTTCGTGAACTCGGCTGTGTCAGTCTAATTCACAAGAATCACTGCAGTCTAATTCGTCTACGCGCAGAGGATACGATTCTTGTGTGAGCGAGGTTAATACTCCAGCTACTTCGGCTTGGCGAGTTCCTCAAACCGTTACAGCGCGGCGCTACAGTCGGCTGTTGTCAACACCGATCTACGAACGTCCTCGGAAATGGGGGCGACGATGAAACTTCCACGACCGAAGCGTCGCAACAAACAGCGGCTGCTCCAGCAAAACAGCAACCTTCTGTTTCTACTGAAGATGTGTTCTCACCAGAAACAGCTGTCAACATGACAACGTTCCCAGTACCGTAGTAGATGACTACGTAAAAGCGGTAAGTGATATACACTACTGGCCATTAAAATTGCTACACCACGAAGATGACGTGCTACAGACGCGAAATTTAACCGACAGGAAGAAGATTCTGTGATATGCAAATGATTAGTTTTTCAGAGCGTTAACACAAGGTTGGCGCCGGTGGCGACACCTACAACGTGCTGACATGAGGAAAGTTTCCATCCGATTTCTCATACACAAACAGCAGAATATGGAATCGGTGGGTTCAGGAGGGTAATACGGAACGCCGTGCTGGATCCCAACGGCCTCGTATCACCAGCAGTCGAGATGGCAGGCATCTTATCCGCATGGCTGTAACGGGTCGTGCAGCCACGTCTCGATCCCTGAGTCAATAGATGGGGACGTTTGCAAAACAACAACCATCTGCACCAACAGTTCGACGACGTTTGCAGCAGCATGGACTATCAACTCGGAGACCATGGCTGCGGTTACCGTTGACGCAGCAACACAGACAGGAGCGCCTGCGATGGTGTACTCAACGACGAACCTGGGTGCACCAATGGCAAAAGGTCATTTTTTCGGATGAATCCAGGTTCTGTTTACAGCATCATGATGGTCGCATCCGTGTTTGGCGACATCGCTGTGAAGCGTGTATTCGTCATCGCCATACTGGTGTATCAACCGGCGTGATGGTATGGGGTGCTATTGGTTACACGTCTCAGTCACCTCTTGTTCGCATTGGCGGCACTTTGAACAGTGGACGTTACATTTCAGACTCTTACCAATTGAAAACGTCTGGTCAATGGTGGCCGAGCAACTGGCTCGCCACAATACGCTAGTCACTACTCTTGATGAACTGTGGTATCGTGTTGAAGCTGCATGGGCAGCGGTACCTGCACACGCCATCGAAGCTCTGTTTGACTCAATGCCCAGGCGTATCAAGGCCGTTATTACGGCCAGAGGTGGTTGTTCTGGGTACTGATTTCTCAGGATCTATGCACCCAAATTGCGTGAAAATGTAATCACATGTCAGTTCTAGTATAATATATTTGTCCAATGAATACCCGTTTATCATCTGCATATCTTCTTGGTGTAGCAATTTTAATGGTCAGTAGTGTATTTACCAAACACGGACCTACACAACTTAAAAGATATAGACCAGAAGTTGGCATTAAAAGTTCAAGTGGAAACAAATACTGAAACTCTTATCCCAGAACTTGAACGTGGTCTGTACACCTCATGCAATAAAACGTTCAGGATACAAACCCAGTTGAAAAACGGAACTGGGAGAAAATCCGGACAAAGAACAACGAACCGCTGAGCCAACTACGAAGGCAACGATATTGTAAAGGGGAGAATGAATACAGAAATCAAGGACACAGTCCTGGAAACAATACTGTCGCTTGAACCCCAATAGATAACCCTTGGAAAGCAGTCTATCGAATCGCGTCAGGGAAAATCAGTTGGAACACTCCAACGACGACGCTAAGGAAAAGTGACAACAACGATTTTAATCGAAACCGCCAATTATATACTCGAATATTTTGTGCGTGAGAACGATCAAACTCAAGATACGGAATACCATAAACTAATAAGATCTCAAAGTCTACGACTCAACGAAACGGTAGACGACGCAGCTTTTACATCGATAGAAATGGAGAAAATAATATAGAAGTTTCCTGCAAACAAGACTCCTGGTGTAAATAGTGTTACTAGAAACATCCTTCGTCGATTTAGCAGCGTTCTTCCCAACTATCTTTCTGGTTTACATAACAATTGCCTAAAGAACGTTTGCTTTCAGAGATTGTGGACCAGAGCCAAAAGAGTACCCATTCGCAAGCCTGGTAATGAAAGCAACTTGGAAGAGTCCAAGTTTCGTCCCGTCAGCCTTCTGTATACGGAGGGAGAAGTAATGGAAACGCTATTAATTAACAGAATTAAGCACCATGTTTTCACTAAGGATCTCCTCAGCAACATTCATTATGGATTTACTCGACAGAAAGGGACAGTGGATGTATTGTTGGTTATTAAGAACTCCGAAGATGAAAGCATATCACAAGGACAGTGTCTAATAATGGTCAATCTTGATGTTCAGGGGGCTTTTGACGTAGACTGGTGGCCCAGCAGCCTTAAAGCCCTACTAGAATTTGAATGTCCTAGAAACTTGCACGGCCTAACAAAAAACGATTACAGTGACAGGACAGCAGTGTTGGCGTTTAAGAGAATCAAACCAGAAAAGAAGACGACGAAAAGGTACCCACAGGGATCTTGTTGTGGCCCAAGTTTCTGGAATATGCACTATAATTCTCTGCTGAATTTGGACTACACAGCTAACATAAAAAAATAGCATCCGCAGATGATTTAACCGTGTTGACCAAAGCAAATACTGTCATTATTGCTGAGGAAGAAAGGTCATTAAAGACAGAACACAAGATCGGATTGCGTCAAGGATGGGGAAGGAAGTTGTCACTGTCCTTTCAAGGGAACCATCCCGGCATTTACCTGGAGCGATTTACGAAAGTCAAAACCTAAATGTGGATGGCCGGGCGCGGGTTTGAACCGTCGTCCTGCCGATTGCGTGTTCAATACCCTAACCACGCTCAGTATTATTTCTGAAGATCTCTGCAGTAAAGGAATGGAAAAAATCACAGCTAGGGTCCAAATAACAAAAATCCGTTTTAATTATAAAAAATCGAAAACAATACTAATAACAAGGAGAAGGAGTAAAGACAAAGCAACAATCGTTCTAAACAATCAATTTTTGCAACAAGTTGATCGCTTAAAATACTTGAGTATAATTATTGATTCTAAATTTATGTTAAATGGACATATACAGGACATGACTGAAAAATGCACCAAACTTATTCATTCTTTACCTAAATCAGTCAGGCTTAACTGCGAACTTGGTCCAGGAGCAGTGAAAATACTTTACAAAGGCGGTATGCTACCAGTATTGCCATATGTAGCTTCTGTTTGGGTACACCCTCTAAGAAAAAATAGAACTGTATGAAAATTCGAAGAATCCAGCGCTTGATCAAACAGATCATGGTCTACTGAACCGTTGTGCATTCTAACAGGCCTTACACCAATAATTGTTGAGCTGTAGGCAATAGCTAAAGAATATAAAATTACAAAAATTGAGCATGCTCCCGATTATACAAGCACTGCTTTAGATTACAAACAGTGTCCTCATCCAGCAAGTACAGTAACTTTAGAAGAAAAAAAGCAAACTCAAGGAATATCCTGTATAGGTTAATACCGATGGGAGTTATTCAGGGAACGGAACAGGTTAATGTTAATGGTACACCTGCCAAACAGTTGAAGTACACATTACAGAATAGCTGCACCACCGGCAAAGCAGAATAGTTAGTAGTCTGTTAATGTAGATTAATTCTTACAAAGAAGACAGCAACCAGCTACTGTGGCATTAATTATGCACAGCCACATTCTCACCAAGTCAGTTTTAGACAAAACAGCACGGTTAGCAGTCTTGTGAACCTTAGAGAAACTAGAGAATTTGCGAGAAACAAATGTCGAAATGGTAACTGTAATACCCACGGACAGTCGAGTTACGCTGGATTCATTGAAAAATTCCAGGAATCATAGCCATTTGATAGAAGAGATCAGAAACACAATTAGAGGACTGCGTCAGAGGAAATGGCATATTAACTTACAAGGGAACCTCCCCATCGCACCCCCCTCAGATTTAGTTATAAGTTGGCACAGTGGATAGGCCTTGAAAAACTGAACACAGATCAATTGAGAAAACAGGAAGAAGTTGTGTAGAACTGTGAAAAAATAAGCAAAATATACAAACTGAGTAGTTCAAGGGAACATAAGCAACAATAAGGACGATAAGAACGCAGCAGCGCCGTGGTCTCGTGGTAACGTGAGCAGTTGGGTCCTAGGTTCAAATCTTCCATCAAGTGTAAATTTTAATTTTTTATTTTCAGTTTATGTGACAAACTCTTATGTTTTCATCACTTTTTTGGGAGTGATTATCACATCCACAAGAAAACCTAAATCGGGCAAGGTAGAAGAATCTTTTTACCCATTCGCCAAGTGTACAAGTTAGGTGGGTCGACAACATATTCCTGTCATGTGACGCACATGCCGTCACCAGTGTCGTATAGAATATATCAGATGTGTTTTCCTGTGGAGGAATCGGTTGACCTATGACCTTACGATCAAATGTTTTCTGTTCCCATTGGAGAGGCACGTCCTTTCGTCTACTAATCGCACGGTTTTGCAGTGCGGTCGCAAAACACAGACATTGAACTTACTACAGTGAACAGAGATGTCAATGAACGAACGGACAGATAATAACTATGCAAAAATAAAGAAAGTAAAATTTTCAGTCGAGAGAAGACTTGAACTAAGGATCTGTCGTTCAGCAGCTGCTCACGCTACCACGGGACCACGGCGCTTCTAAGCACACTTTCTCCATGATGTTGCTTAAGTGGCCCATGGACTACTCAGTTTGTATATTTTGCTTTTTTTTTTCACAGTTCCACACAACTTCTTCCTGTTTTCTCAATTGATCTGTGTTCAGTTTATCAAGGCCTATACACTGTGCCAACTTATAACTAAATCTGAGGGGGGTGCGATGGGGAGGTTCCCTCGTTAGAAGAGACTAAAGCACTTGTAGGAACTTCTGGGTATGAACAAGCAGACATGCTTGCGAAGCGAGCAGCTACAGAAAACGCACAGAAAGCTACAACAGAATCCTTTTGTCTGTGATCGGGAGAAAGTTAAGATACGCTTCGAAAGAAAAATGGGAAAGAGAACGGGCTAAACTACAAAAGAGCACTAACAAAAGATTTTTTTCCTACGGTTCACAATCGTCTTTCCATAAAGTTACCGCACTCATCTAACCTTAGAATAATGTTAACCAGCATGGAAAGTTAGTGTCTTACTACCATCGGTTCAGGCTATCCCCAGGCGGTGCTTGTACAGATGCGGAGAAGGTTATCAAACAGAAGACCGCCTGTTGTGAGTGAGCCGACAACATAATACAGTGAGAGATGCTCCAAAGGGAGAGTATTCCAGAAAAGGGGAGGCAGCTGGCCCGTCGAAAAACCAGTTTTCGTAAAGCTATACATGATCGAATTGCACAGATTTTGCAATTTAATAACGTTTCCCAGAATATGGGTATTTATGTTACTGAAAGTTAAAAAAATTATGTTCTACCTGAAAGCCTTCTGTTTACCATTGTGAATACTTTTCATAGCTTTCTTCTTTATGTATCTCGGCATCCAAACATCTAGTATTACAAATGATGTAGTGGGGCATGGTGAATAAATAAAAAAACATAATCAAAAATACTGCTCAAGAATTTATGGGAACTGCGTGAGCTGTTCGTAGATGTATGGTGCTATGTACCTACAGTAAGCTACCAGTGACTGTCGAATGTCTGGCACGCAGAACCGGTGCTGTTTTGCGTTCCAAAGCTAGACCAACGCGAAAGTAGACAGGTAGTTGCAATGTTTCGGCTGATGAGTGTATACGTGTGTGTAGTGTTGTTTCACTACAAGCAATATGGGTGAGCGCTGCTAAAGACAGTAATGTGCGGAAAAGTCTGGAAGACTCACCAGATGTCTGATGATATTTTCGGCTCATTACGATAAAAGTTTGGATGCCATGTCATGAGAAACCACTCTTACGCTTTATGGCAGTTATAAGAAGCGGCTATTTGGTTAATAGGCTGGGTGCTTTTGTGATGGTGACCCGGAATTTCAGGATAGTTGTGGATGGACAAATGTATCGATCTGAGATGAGAAGTGCTCGTCCACAGACGACTTAGAAGCTATGAAGCCAAATATGTTGTCAGGTAACAGTCCTAGTGAAATACAATAACCTGCGAAGTGCTGTATTTATATAGTTAATTGTGTACTGACCTGCTAACATTACATTTTAGGGTATGCGAAACGGGTTAGCATGCAGGAGTACACTTTGACGGCCGAAAAAAGGGAACTTCACTGGCGCTCGGCAGTTGGTGTGACATCTACACTGACATGCTCAGTTATCGCTTAAACGTCCGTACTACTGCAGTCTGCTACAATAAGCTGAAGTGCACTGTTGATCACCAACAGTGAAACGGCGTTTTGGCCTACACAGAACCGGAAGAAATTATTTTCACCAGCCGACAAACAAATCGAAGCAGTACAGATGTAGAAAAGTTTATTAGGCCACATCCCAATGTAGGTTTAGTATCTCTGGAGATACACAAACACTCTTCACAGCGTATGGCGCACTTCAGCGCAGCAGAACTGCTGCTAAATTAAATCTTGTACTTCCGAAGAACGCGGGAAATCACAGTAGCCTGAATGTCTTGTTTCAACGAAATGTGGGTAGAGTTGAAGTTAACGTGAGCTAACGAGAACAGTCCCAACAGATCCAGTGCGAAAGTGCAAAACGACATGTAGTTAGTATGTGGCAGACAATGAATGTAGTGAAAAAACAGCGTAGTATATTTCAACGAGCTACCACGGTTCTGCTTCCTCCCCCTTAACTGATCACTTAATGCCCCCACATGCCCACATGGGGGGGGGGGGGGGGGGGGTGCGTGTGGGAGGAAACAGTTGGCAGCAGCCATATTGTTGTCCTTGGCAAGACAGTCAAACCACTATGAGGTGAAACCGAAAGGCACGCGTTAAGCTCACGCAGGCTGGCGTGACGTCTGGAACAGCACAAGGGATTGAGACTAGCAAATAAAGTACGTAGCTTCTGGAATACTTAACTTTAATCCATAATTGGTGAACATCTGTCTGACGGTACATGCATCACAAGATTAATATCGTCTCGGCAAATGAGAGCGTAATTTGTCAGTGAACCATCGCTAGCAAAGTCGGCTGTACAACTGGGACGAGTGCTAGGAAGTCTCTCTAGACCTGCCGTGTGGCGGCGCTCGGTCTGCAATCACTGACAGTGGCGACACGCGGGTCCGACGTATACTACCGGACCGCGGCCGATTTAAAGGCTACCACCTAGCAAGTGTGGTGTCTGGCCCCATGTTGATGTATGCGACGAGGTGGGGAGCCTAACAACAGGCGAGGCTGTGCCACCCGCACCCTGCCATTCGGTCTGAAGGGAGCTAGGAAACGCCTGAAAACCTAGTCCAGGGTGCACGCCAACATGCGGTGTATGCGCCCGTATAGAGACAGGAGGGGCCAAAGGGTCGACCTCCATCGGGTCGGGGCACCCGACGGGCGAAGACGCCATGTGGTCCGGAGCGGGCAAGAGTTCCATGGCGGAGGACAACTGGTCACAGGAAGCGATCGGCGGCGCGTAACCCAGGGAGGCGCCCGGCGGTTGCAGCGACGCGTCCACGGCGGGCGTCGCCGGCGGGAGAACAGGCGGCGGCGCGTCGCCATGGGGCAAAACGGAAGGTAACGTCGGTAACGCCTGGGGATGAGGCGAGCCAGTAGATGGGTCCCCAGGGCGCTGACCGGACGGCACCGTCGCTGAAAGCAGACGGGGAGCGGCAGAACCCGTGCGACGACAGATGCGCAGCTGATTGAGATGCCGACGCACCTCACCAGAGGCCCCCAAAACCAGATACATAGCGCGGCCGAGGCAGCGAAGAATGCGCCCTGCGAGCCAACGCCGTGAACCTCGATAGTTGCGATAGTATACAACGTCGCCTGGAGCAAAAGCAGGTGGCTGCCGCTGCACAGGAACCTGATGTGGCGGATGTAGCAAAGAGATCAAGGTTCGATGAGGACGACCGTGGAGCAACTCAGCCGGCGAGCGACTATCTCGGGGCTGAGAGCGATACGAGGACAAAAAGAGCAATAACGCGTCCTCCCGAGAATGCGACTCTTTCAACATCTGTGACTTGAAAGTCCGGACCAATCGTTCAGCGGCACCGTTTGACTGAGGCGAAAACGGCGCGGATGTCAGATGTTGAATACCATTGGCCTTGCAGAATGACTGAAATTCTGCGGACATGAATTGTGGGCCATTGTCGGAAACAATAGTCTGTGGAAGACCTTCAATGCAAAAGATAGCAGATAACGCTTGGATGGTGGCAGATGACGTCGTGGAAGACATCCGGACAACAAAAGGAAAATTACAGAAAGAATCTACCACAACCAACCATCGAGCATTCCAGAATGGACCAGCAAAATCGATGTGTAAGCGTTGCCAAGGGGAAGTGGCTTTTGGCCATCCAAAGAATTTCCGGGGTGGTGCAGATTGTTGTTCGGCACACGCCATGCAGGAAGAGCACATATTCGTAATCGCAGCATCGATTCCGAACCAAGTACAGTGCTGACGAGCAAGTTGTTTCGTTCTCACTATACCCCAATGTCCTTGGTGGAGAAGCCGTAAGACAGAGGACTGTAACGAACGTGGAACCACGACCCTGGACTGATCATTATCAGAACGCAACAGCAAAACACCACGTCGAACAAAAAGTCTCTCCTTGTGAGCAAAAATACGGCGAACCAACGGATCCTCGATCCGTGACTTTGACAAGGGCCATTGCGTAGCAACAAAATGCAGAACGGTAGCAAGGACAGGGTCAGCAGCTGTGGCTGTATCTACACGACGAAAATCAATCGGAAACGATTCGACCACGTCATCGGTTTCCGCGTCAATGAACATGCAAGCAAGTTCGGAGGAATCGAATGTTCTATCCTCAGCAACAGGCAAACGGGACAATGCATAGGCGTTTCCGTGCTTAGCAGTGGACCGATACAAGATATCGTAGCGGTACTGCGACAGGAAAATAGACCAGCGGATGAATTTCTGCGCTGTACGCGGAGGTACAGGCTTGTTCGGATGAAAAAGCGACGTCCAAGGTTTGTGGTCTGTGATGATGGTAAAGTGACGACCATACAAGAAATCATGAAACTTAGTAACACCAAAGACGAGAGGCAAAGCTTCTTTCTCGATCTGTGAATAATTGCTTTGCGCAGACGAGAGCAATTTGGACGCAAAGGCAATAGGGCGATCGTGCGATCCATCTTTGTGCGCAAGCACAGCACCGATCCCGAAATCCGATGCATCCACCATCAACAAAAGGGGTTTCTGGGGATCGAATGGCGTAAGGCAAGTATTGGAAAGCAACGCCGATTTTAACTGGCGAAAGGCGCGTTCGCATTCCGTCGTCCAGACGAACGGAACACCTTTACGGCGTAAGCGATGAAGCAGAGCTGAAATGGAAGAGGCGTGCGGCACATATTTGTTATAATAATTAATTTTTCCCAGCACACTCTGTAGCTGCTTCAAATTCTGCGACGAAGGCAAGTCTTGTATGGCACGGAGGTGCTCGGGACTGCGATGTATGCCTTGGGCATTGATTACATGTCCCAGATAGGGTAAGTCACGAGCAAAAAACACACATTTGTCCTTCCACAAGCGAAGACCATGTTATCGCAAGACCTGAAATAATGTTCTGAGATTGGCTAAATGTTCTTCTTCCGTCTTTCCGGTGATCACAATATCGTCCAAATAGTTTGCTGCAGTAGGGACCGACGCACAAACAGTTTGCAGACATTGCTGAAACAATGCAGGTGCAGATGCACACCCGAATGGCAGTCTTTAGAATCGATACAAACCAAGATGCATGTTAACCACCAAAACGCGCTGGGATTCTTTGTCCACCGGTATTTGAAAGTACGCATCTGCTAGGTCCAACTTCGAAAAATATTTACCCAGGCACAGTTTGTCAAAAAAATCTTCCGGGCGGGGTAAAGGAAAAGTTGCAGGCACTAGTTGTGGATTCACAGTTGCCTTAAAGTCCACGCAAAGTCTCAATTTTCCGGAAGGTTTTTGCAAAACTACTAAGGGTGATGCCCAGAGAGAAGCCTGCATACGTTCAATTACACCTTGTGATTCCAAATCGTGTAATGTTTTTGCGACCTCATCACGCAATGCTTGGGGAACATTGCGTGCTCTGAAAAATTTTGGTTGCGCGTTTACTTTCAGTTCCAAATGTGCTTCATAGTTCTTAGCGCAACCGAGGCCCGGTGCAAAAACGTCTGCAAATTCTTCACATAGACGAGAAATACTGGCTGAAGGCACAGTCTGATTCACTGAGAGGACCTGATTTACTATAGACAAGTTAAACAACTAAAATGAATCTAAGCCAAACAAGTTCACAGCAGAAGAAGAACGAAGGACGTAAAATGACACAAGTTGTGTTTGTCCCTTGTATGTTGCAAGAAGGCTGCACTGTCCTAACACAGGGAGCCCGTGACTTGAATATGTAGTTAGCTTAACATTTGCGGCACGCAACGGAGGTGTGCCCAGCTGTTTGTATGTGTCGTGATTGATCAATGAAACTGCAGCTCCGGTATCGAGCTGGAACGGTATCACTTTGCTGTTAATGTCCAAGTCTACAAAACGTTTATTGTCCTGCTGACGACAAGAGCGACTGTCTCATGCAACTTGAACTGACACTGGTACAGAATCACTTGCGACATGACGCGATTTCCGGCAATGTCGACGCACACTTTTTGTGGGACGAACACAGTCACTGTTAGAGAGAGTAGCACTGGGCGGAGTGGAATGAACTACATGAATTTCCATGGGCGAAGTTTTACGAGCCTGAGTATTCTTGGTTCGATGCCAATTCCGGTGCAAAGCAAAGGGCCTGGAATGGTTGTGCGTGTCCGATCAGAGCTTTTTCTGGCAAACACTTTGAACATGGCCTTTTTTATTACAGAAAAAGCAAATAGCTTGGCGTGATGGGCAATTCTCACGCGAATGTCTAGTAGCACACCGCGGGCATGATTTTACCACTGCATTTGCTTGCTTGCGCGGCACACGTGGCGGAGAGCCTGGTGGCAGCTGCTGGACGGGTGCAAGGGCTGTTTACTGTTCTGTGCAGCTCGCCCGGCGGGCCGGGTAACGTGACACATGGCTGGCGAAGTTTCAAATGATTCCTGAACAAAGTCAAGTGTGTCTTGCCTATCCAATATGTCCATCACTTGTTGAAGGGAGGGATTGACTAGTTTCAAAATGTGTTCCCGTGTACGAACATCAGAAACGTTCTGTGCAATAGCATCATGTACCATAGTATCTGAATAAGGGAGTCCACATTCACACTCAAAAACACAATCCCTAGTAAGGCCTTGCAAGGTTGCAACCCACTCTCTATTAGTCTGATCTGCCGTACGTTTTGTACGAAAGAAGGTATACCTTATTGCAACTTCATTGACTGATTCTTGGAAATATGCGTCTAATGCAGACAAAATTTCGTCGTAGGACCGAGTTGTTACGTCGCGTCGGGGAAATAATTTCACTATCACACGGTACGTCTGGTCGCCGACGGATGCTAACAAAAAAGGCTGCCGCTCGTTACCTTGAATTCTGTAGGCGGCGAGATGGAATCCAGATTGGCGTGACCACTCCGTCCAGTTTTCCAGTGATGCATCAAAATGACGAAAAGGTGGTGCAACTGCGTGTTGTGGCTGCGTGAGCGGTGGAGCGGCTGCCGCCGCATCGGTTTGCATTGCACGTTGACCCTGGACGAGCTGTCCAAGGGCATCCAGCAAGGCCTGCGTCTGCTGGTTCTGTAAGCGATAAAATTCAGACAGTACATCTGGAGATTGTGGCGAAGCCATTACACAAGTAAATCAGAAAGTATAGTTACGAACGCGAATTGGCCTCGTCGCCAACTGTTGTGACTTGGCAAGACAGCCAAGCCACTATGAGATGAAACCGAAAGGCACGCGTTAAGCTCACGCAGGCTGGCGTGACGTCTGGAACAGTACAAGGGATTGAGACTAGCAAATAAAGTACGCAGCTTCTGGAATACTTAACTTTAATCCATAATTGGTGAACATCTGTCTGACGGTACATGCATCACAAGATTAATAGCAAATGATAATGACGCCTTGCTAGGTCGTAGCAAATGACGTAGCTGAACGCTATGCTAACTATCGTCTCGGCAAATGAGAGCGTAATTTGTCAGTGAACCATCGCTAGCAAAGTCGGCTGTACAACTGGGACAAGTGCTAGGAAGTCTCTCTAGACCTGCCGTGTGGCGGCGCTCGGTCTGCAATCACTGACAGTGGCGACACGCGGGTCCGACGTATACTACCGGACCGTGGCCGATTTAAAGGCTACCACCTAGCAAGTGTGGTGTCTGGCGGTGACACCACAGTTTGTTTTACAGTTAAGGGATTAAAATGACTAAAAACCACAAAGACGATTCCTTTTGACGGTTTACTGTAAAAAAGAGATGGTGACTGTAAAGGAATTATATAAAAAAAATTTTATGAACATATAGACACTAGTTCAACTACCAGAGATTAACGCGTAAAGCATTTGCTGAACAAGAGAGGCTTTACGCTCTTCGTTTATTAGTTTTAGAATAAGTTACCTTTCACTGTTATCCTGCCTTAGTGTTAAGACGTGTTGTGCCATTTCTTACTGATAAAATTGAGTTAAATAATGAAAGTGATTTTGAAGCAGAGTGATTTTGTCTTTTGTGATAACATGGGTCCCAGCTCCTGAAATTCTGAAAAATTATTGCTATTATTTTAGTTTTATGCAGAGAATTTAGATGGAGGCGACGATCTCACGGCGACGCTGCTCAACAATAGAGGAATGTGAATGTCTTCATCTTTTTCCTTTCGTGGCCGCTACCGTCAATTTCAATATATTTGCCGCGACATTCAGAACCTGCAGTCTTTCTTTTCATTTAATTTCGAAGTCCACGCATGTACGTTCTAAGATGAATAAATGCATTTAACTGCAATTCTTTTTATCCAGGCCACGGGGGATGATTGCACTCAAAATGTACGTGCCTCTATCCCGTTCGTACGTTCGCATACATTTGAGTGTGTACATGCGTATCTGTATTTAAGACTCATTTCCTACACAGTATTAACGATTTTTTTTTGACCACTCATTCGCGAATGTACCTGCCCTCTTATCTGATGTAGTCAGTGGGCCATATTCTTTAATAAAATTATTTGTAATATTCAGTGACTCAGTTTCCACAGTTGATCTTTGCCTGTGTTGCAACAGCGCTTCACGCGAAATATTTATTACGTGACATCCGCAATAACTTTTATTTCAAAATTTCGACGACCGACTCAATAAAGATTTTTCTAACAAAACATAATAATATAAGAGGACACGTTACACGATGGTGTGGCTGGCGCTGAGACGATGACAATGACCACGTGTACAGCGAATCCCTAACCGTAAACTCTGTGTGGGTGCGAAGAAAGGGGGTATCGAGAAATTTGGGGTAATATGACAATACAGGTAAACAGCTCGCTGTGAACGAATATTTCGTCCGTAAAGAACAGCATTATGAGGGCTGCAACTGCCGGCAAATGCAAATAAAACGATTTTTTGCGTCAGTCAGTTGTTTGTTTTGGCACAGCGCGTTTCGATGGTTCATACCATTATATTCAAATGGAGAACTGTTTATTTACAAAGCTGGTTTTGTTGAAGAGTACAGACGCTTTTTCACAGTAGCGGACCAAGGGCAGTGTGGGTTATGTCGCGTCTTTTGCTAATGATAAAACTGTGTATTTATGAAAGGCGCTTTTGATTTAAAAACATGAATTTCTGGCAGTGAATTGCACTTACAGGGGCGACAGAGACATAAAAAGTCTGCGTACTGCTGCCTGTTGCATGTCATTTCCACCTCAGTGGTATAAGATGTACACCACCTTTGAAGTGACAATGTAAACATAAGTGGAGAGGACATGCAACACGCAGCAGTATGCAGACTTTTCATGACTCTACTACCCCTGTAAGTGCAATTCACTGCCAAGAATTCATGTTTTTAAATCAAAAGCGTCTTTTATAAATAATCAAATTTTATCATTAGCAAAAGACGCGGCATAACCTACACTGCCCTTGATCCGCTACTATGAAAAAGTGTCTGTACTCTTCACCAAAACCAGTTATGTAAATAAACAATTCTCCATTTGAAGATGATGGTATCAACCATCGAATCGCGCAATGGCAAAACAAAGAACTGACTGACGCAGAAAATCGTTTTATTTGTGTAGGTCGCTGTGTCTGGGAGTGTGCAGGGTGGTGTATGGTTTAGGACGATGACGTTAGCGTGGGAGGTCGGATGTACTAGTATAACGTAAGACTGGAACAGGGACGACAGTTAACCACAAGTCTGGGAGAGTTATCTGAGTAGTTATCTGAGCCTTGATCGAGGGACAGGATTTGGGGACTAGGTATAGACCTGGTAGGGTGTATGGATGTCAGGTCGGTTTTCTGGGTTTGGAAGTGACAGATACGCAGTGGATACACCGGTTCCCGTGAGATCACCGAAGTTAAGCGCTGTCGGGCCTGGTCGGCACTTGGATGGGTGACCATCCAGGCCGCCATGCGCTGTTGCCATTTTTCGGGGTGCACTCAGCCTCGTGATGCCAATTGCGGAGCTACTCTACCGAATAGTAGCGGCTTCGGTCAAGAATACCATCTTACGACTCAGAGAACGGTGTGCTGACCCCCTGCACCTCCTATCCGCATCCTCCACAGAGGATGACACGGCCGTCGGATGGTCCCGGTAGGCCACTCGTGGCCTGAAGATGGAGTGGAAGTGGCAGATTGTTGAAGGTGCGCAGGTGGTGGGAGGGTGACACGTGTTGGTGTTGCCTGGGCTGACTCGCCCAGTTTGGTGATGATCCATTCTTTCAACTGAGGGGCTGAGTGGGCACACGGAGAGCATAGTCCTCTTTGGTGCCGTAACGTAGTTACAAAATTTTTGAGGCTTTCACAGCCTCTTGTCGACATATTGCTGTTAGTTTCTGTCTCGGCTTCTTCGGGCGTCATTTGTTCGCCTCTTTTTTTCTACGTTTCACCAGCTAGAGTATCCGGTATTTTCAAAGCTTCACTCTCCATCGCTAGTGGCGGCCCGGAAAGTAGGAAAAAGTTGACAAACAAATGCTGACCTAAGAATCCGAAGCAGAAGCCAGCAGGCTACAAGTCAACAAACTTAGTCTGTTCCGTTTAGACTCCGTTTCATCGGGAAATTTGGGGGTCTTCTTTGGGGGTAACTTATTTTCCTACCTAGAAACTTAAGCGGTGGGGAGCTCACCGTGACGTCTCTCTTAAGAAGCCAGGGGCTCCGCCCACTCCGTGGCTACAGCGAACGTCGCAGCCGCGACCGTGATCTGCGCAAGTCGGTGCAGGCACTGTGCTGGCCAGCGAGATATTTCCCAGTCAATGCTGTTGGCCAGGTACAGCACTGTACTAGCGTACGCACGGTGAAAACAGTGTTTTCGAGACTGAGTCACGGAAAGGGAAACAGGCCAGGACTTACTCCTGAGAGAGGTACTGTCCGGTCGGCATTAGTCTGTTGCAGACGCAGTGGTTGTCGGTGACAGTACCGTACTGAGCCGAGGGCAACGGCGGCCGAGTGCCTGCCGCTCGCGGAAAGTGGAGGCCTAGAAACCCACTGAGTCCAGACCCGCGCGTCGCGTTGAACTGATGTGTGCTCCAGTGCTGTATGGACGATCCTAACTACCCTCAGTATCTATTTTCTTCGGGTTAAACGTGTTACACCACAAAAGGGTCGCACGGTCGTCGTGGGCAGACAGTTGAAAATTCCTGCACTAGAGTTGTCAAGAGCCACCAGCACAGAACTTGTAACTGAGAACAGCCAGTGAGAGGATAACAGGATTGTACAAAATTGCACTACTGGCCATTAAAATTACTACACCAAGAAGAAGTGCAGATGATAAACGGGTATTCATTGGACAAATATACTAGAACTGACATGTGATTACGTTTTCACGCAAATGGAGTGCATAGATCCTGAGAAATCAGTACCCAGAACAACCACCTCTGACCGTAATAATGGCCTTGATACGCCTGGGCATTGAGTCAAACAGAGCTTGGATGGCGTGTACAGGTACAGCTGCCCATGCAGCTTCAACACGATACCACAGTTCATCAAGAGTAGTGACTGGCGTATTGTGACGAGCCAGTTGCTCGGAGACCATTGACCAGACGTTTTCAGTTGGTGAGAGATCTGGAGATTGTGCTGGCCAGGGCAGCAGTCGAACATTTTCTGTATCCAGAAAGGCCCGTTCAGGACCTGCAACATGCGGTAGTGCATTATCCTGCTGAAATGTAGGGTTTTGCAGGGATCGAATTAAGGGTAGATCCACGGGTCATAACACATCTGAAATGTAACGTCCACTGTTCAAAGTGCCGTCATTGCTACAAGAGGTGACCGAGACGTGTAACCAATGGCACCCCATACCATCACGCCGGTTGATACACCAGTATGGCGATGACGAATACGCGCTTCCAATGTTTTGCCATTCGTGCACCCAGGTTCGTCGTTGATTACACCATCGCAAGCACTCCTGCCTGTGATGCAGCATCAAGGGTAACCGCAGCCATGGTCTCCAAGCTGATAGGCCATGCTGCTGCAAACGCCGAACTGTTCGTGCAGATGGTTGTTGTCTTGCAAACGTCCCTATCTGTTGACTCAGGGATCGAGACGTGGCTGCACAATCCGTTACAGCCATGCAGATAAGATCCCTGTCATCTCGACTGCTAGTGATACGAAGCCGTTGTGATCTATCACTGCGTTCGCTATTACCCTGTAACCATCCCCCAAAAAAACTGTATATATTATAATATGAATATGATTCTAATTTTTGTGTAACCTCAGAACAAAATTGCTTCCCATTTATAATCTCCGTACAGAAATGCATTCACATTTAATGTACCCACAAAATTCTTTTCTCATTTAATGTAAGCTCGAAACAGAAAAATTCCTAAACCTCGTAGTAAAAAATAAATTCAGTAACCTGCTAAATTTTGGACGTCAGCAGTGCTGCGTCATGGCCCTGTAAGATCATTCTGAATAAAAAAGCAAAAATTCTTACCTCAATAAAGTCGCCAACTATATGCTCTTACAATAACTTTTTCCGGCACACCTTTGTGCAATGCTGGCCGATAGATTTATCATTTATGAAAGGAAGCAACTGATTTTTCTTTTGCAACAATAGGAATGATCATGGATTGAAGAAATTAGTAAATTCTTTAAATTGAAATGAATGCTTGTTAAAAATTACTTTATACCACAAAGATTATTATTAGGACTTTATTTTTTTAAATTTACATGGGAGTTCAGATAACATTACTAGATATGCGCGAGGCTGCTTTTTACCTTATACAATAATACTCAGACTCCGGCATCGCTGCACCCCGACCGGTCCAGCCAACACGATACACTATACCAGACCAGGGCAGACTCCAGACCAGACTAGCGCAGACTAGCAACAACTTACTGCTACAGCAACACAGTACGTACTGCAGTCAACACTGCTCTCTGGTCAGCGATTCTCTTATACCTTGCATATCGCAGGCAGCGCATGAGCAATACATCGAAATTACATCTGCGCGGACCTCTTACATAAAATTACATCTGAATTATATCTGGTCGGACCTCTTACATAAAATTACATCTGCTCGGACCTCTTACATAACTCTCCACTGGGGGAGCAAAAATTTGGCTGCGATGGTGAGCCAATTGGGCTTGCCATAAGCAACAAATTTTTCTTAATTAACTAAGTTTACAGTCACAGAGTATATAGATATATATATAACTGCAGAACATGAAATGAAATAGAGTGCACATGCACTGAGTACAGAACATATCAAGCAATGACAAAATGTACACGCAATGAGTACAAAACATATTAACAAATGACATAAAGTGCACACGCACTGTATATATTTCTACCATTTTACAAGAACTAGGAGAGGAAAGGGAAGGATTGCATCATGGTTGTAGCACAGTAGGTAGCACGTAGCTGCACTGAAAGTCCATATCTCTCTACACAAGCACAACACCAAGTGACACAATCTGAAGTTCTCTTCCCTGAAGTATTAATCAGTGTAGCCAAGACACTGAAATGTCGTATTAACATTCAATGTTATCATTTTGGTAGTACATTAGGTACACCAAACAGTGGGACCATAATAACATCTCCATCGTTCAAGGTGGTGGACAGCATGTCGTGTCAACACCACATACTTTTTTACCATCGTAGAATTAGTGCAAAACCAAGTATAGAGCTCCATGATGATGGACAGGACAAACGGATATTGCAGTAACTTCTGGTAATTAGGTCAGAAGGTGAAGGACATTAAGTCTTATGCTAGTCATCATTGAGAATTACACTAGTCTATCAACCGATTTGAGTAATTGGTGGCACTAATTGCCTAGTTACTAAACATTTCTGTACTATGTATGAAGTATTACAGAATATTTTTCATAAGTCATCTGATTACAGTGAACATTGGCACTCATTGGCCAGTTACTAAACATTTTTATGCATTTTTCAAAAGTGATCATTCAAAGCAAGAGTTAATTAATGGCATACCATTTACATAACTCATCTAGTTATAGTAATCATTGGCACTCATTGGCCAGTTACAAACTATCAAAAGTTATCATTCAAAACAAGAGTTAATTAATGGCATAGCATTAACATAATTCATCTTGTTATAGTAATCATTGGCATTCATTGGCCAGTTACAAACCATCAGAAGTCATCATTCAAAACAGGAGCTAATGAGTGTAGCATCAAGCTACTGGTATTCATATATAATAGCATGTAAGTGACATAATACAAATTTAAAAAATAAGAAACAGTGGCATTCATTGGCCAGTTACAAAGTATTCATACAGATTTATAAAACATTATTCAGCATTATTCAGAAGTCATCATTCAAATTGAGAGTTAATTACTGGCACAGCATTTATAGAGTATAACAAAAATATTATTTACAGAAATTATTGGCATAGCATTTATGCATTATTACAAAACATCATTCAGCATTACTCAGAACTCATCATTCAAGTGACATAGGACATATTTAAAATGTAACAGACTGTAGGGGAGAGTGGTGAGACTTGATCAGTGGGGAGACTTGTTCCTCCCATTATTTTGGCCATTTTGGGGAATTAAATTTTTTTGTTGGCATCAGTGTTTCTTGCCATCCACTTTCCATTGTTGTAATTTGCATCTGTGAGTTTAACTGTTGTTGCTGTCCAGTAAGAGGGAAAGAAAGATTTTTCATCGAATTTTTACATATTAATTCAGTAAGAAATAATGCTGGTAACTGTTTCCTATAAAAGTTCATACTTTAAGGCATAAAGTATAACTGAAAATAAATGCTAATTGTAGGTTAGGGAGCATTCAGAAGCAATTTTGTTTACTTGTGTCTTATGGGGAGACTTGATCCTCAAGAACTTGGTGAGACTTGATCCAGGGATCAATTGTCCCTGTTCAAATGTTTCCCAAATATTTAATTGTTTTCCTGGTATCACATTATTGTAAGACATACAACACCCAACAAATGATAATATATAGGCATTTTATTGTAATATAATGCATTGAATTATGTAATATGGGTGAAAATGAAACTTAGGTCTAATAAATTAAAACAAAAAGTATCGTAATTTTGCTTTATATTGCAGAACCATGGGTCTTACATATAAAAGGAAAGAGGGAGTCAAAGCTAAGAAAAAAATTGACTCTAGAAGTATGGAACTTGCAGTAATGGCGTGTGTTGGGGGAAAAAGTTTCCGAGGAGCATCAAAGGAATTTCAAGTCCCACTAATGACCTTAAAACGCTATGTTAGGAAGCAGTTAAGTCAAGATACTGAAATTTCTTATTCTTCTACATACAACAAGTCTCAGATGTTTTCAACTGAGGAAGAAAATTCTTTATGTGAATACTTGAAAACGGCAAGCAAATTACACCATGGCCTGAGTGCAAAAAGTGTGCGTGCATTTGCATATCAATTGTCTTCTGAAAATAAAAAGAAAATTCCTGAAAATTGGAAGAAAGAGGGCAAAGCTGGAAATGACTGGTTCAGAGGTTTCATGAGAAGGCATCCTGAACTATCTCTTCGTACACCAGAAGGAACCAGTATAAGCAGAGGAAGCAGCTTTAATAAACACAATGTTAGACAGTTTTTTGACAATCTTCGCCAGATTATCACTAGGGAAGTTCTTGGTCCAGAATCTATTTGGAACATAGACGAAACGAGTCTTACTACAGTCCACAAACCAGGAAAAATAGTGGCTGTAAGAGGAGAGAAACAGGTAGGAAAAGTGACTTCTGCCGAGAGAGGTGAACTTGTGACAGCATGTTGTGCAATAAATGCTATAGGAGGCCACATCCCACCTTTCATGATCTTTCCACGTGTGAACTGGCAGGATAGGATGCTGCATGGAGCTCCTCCTGGAACCAGTGGTTCCACTCATTCCAGCGGTTGGATGACAGCTGATAATTTTGTTTTGTTTTTAAAACATTTTCGTAAGTATGTAAAATGCAGTGCTCAACACAAAGCACTTATCATCATGGACAATCATGATAGTCATATTAGTTTGGAATTACTCTTTTGACAATTCCTCCCCATACATCCCACAAAATGCAGCCCCTTGATAGGTCAGTGTATGGTCCACTGAAGGCATATCACAATTCTGCTGCAGGAGACTGGATGACAGAGCATCCAGGGAAAACTATCTCTATCTATGATATCTCCGAGATTTTTGGTAGAGCTTTCCCTAAAGCTTTTACACCCAGCAATGTGATTAGTGGTTTTCGGGTTTCAGGCATATGGCCATTTAACTCTGATATATTTACAGATGATGAATTTTTGTCTGTATATACAACAGACCACTTACAATCTGTGGAAGTCTGCCATTCTCCAAAAGAGTTTGTTTCATTATCAACACTTTCATCTTCTGGAATTAGACCTAGCGCTATTGGATACAGATCCTTTGAAGATATCAGACCACATCCTAAGGCAGCAGCTCACACTACACTAGACGAGGAAGGAAATGAGCATGTACCGCAATCCTAACAAACACACCGGTAAAAGATAAACTTGAGGCAGAATTCACAGCAAGAAAAGCACGAACATTGAAACCTGTGGGAAGACCTAAGAGGCTGAACTTTGAAAACAAGAAACAAACGTATAAGCCAAAAGTAGAAACTTCTGAAAGTGAAGAACTGTCTCCATGTGAGTTTGATAATGACTTGGAGAGTTTGAGTAACAGTGATTCTGATGAAATTTTGAATGATGAACCAGGCACTGGAAAATGGATCATTGCTACCTTCCAAACAAAGAAATCTGAAAAACATTATGTGGGAGAGATTGTCAATGTTCCTGACGAAGAGAATTTCACCATAAAATGTGTGAGGAAGATAGAGGGTCAACGGTTCAAGTGGCCAGAAACTGAAGACATATGTGACATTGAAAGGAACCAAATTGTACGAGTCATTCCATCTTCAGCATTTTCTTCAAAGAATGACAGAGTCACCAGTTTCATTTTTAACAGTGTCAAATTTGAGGGCTTTAATATTCAATAATTTGTATGTTTGTCTATAATTTCATCATGTTAAATACTTCAAACACAGGCAGCCGTTATTGACTTTCTCAAGAAGTATATTTGTTTTTTCTTTGTATGAATGTGCTTTATCTCATATATGATCTTGGATACACTAAACATGCTAATTCTAATTTTTTGACTGTAATTTCAACTATTTAAAATACATATTTGAAAACTAAGTGACTTTTTTATGATCTCGTAACATGTTTTGTAGGCTACAGATCGCACTTCAAGCAATGCCTTTAGAGATCATCAATGAATTTGTTTTCTAAAGTTATTATGTGAATTTCTTCTGTTAGTAAACCTCAGTTCATCTTATAAATCTTATAAACAAAATAAAATTTAGTTTGAATAATGAATAAATTGTTTCATTTACCACAACGAAGTGGCGGATCAAGTCTCCCCGTAAATGGGATCAAGTGTCCCACATATGGTGAGACTTGATCCATTCTGCATGGCTTTAGTTTTTAATTTTTTATGATGGTAGTAAATGGCAAAGGATTGAATTAAAAATAGGGGCAGAAAGAGTTAAAAGCTGACTATTTATTACACATTTTAGTTCTTTTCTGATGTTTATACCTACCGCTTTAAAAAATAAAATGTAAAAAAGGGATCAAGTCTCACCACTGTCCCCTAACTATTACTCAAGGTCTGTGGTTAGAAAACATCATTCAGTATTACTCAGAACTCTCTTAAACTGGTAGCATTATTTGGGACTGGTAACACATTTTTTTTTTTTTTTGTGCTAGCAATGCATTGTGTTGGGATCGATAATTAATTGCTGGGGGTAACAATATTTGGTTTTGACTTATTGCTGCAAATGAGGATAGGTAACGTCATTCGTCATGAGTCTGCTGTAGCAAGGTTATGAAACAAGTAGAGTATATGTGATCACATTCATGAATGACACACACAAATGGGTAAAATAATGCAAGTACTAGAACAGGTTTAATGACTAACTGCCTATAACACATTAATTTCATGAATAGCTTCTCCTGGAAAAAAATACAAAATGAATTATTGAGCTGAAAGAAGAAACGCATATTATGCTGAAAAGTAGTGAACTTCGAATTAACAGGTAATGAAACGTGTACTCAATATGCATGTACTCTAGCTGTCCTTTCCAAAACATTCAGTCATTATACCAAGCGACATAAGACATACTGTCAAAACGAACTGCAACAAATACTTAAATAACTACATAGCATTTCTTAACTAACACTAAATATATAAACTTCATCATTATCCTCATCTGCAAAGAAAAACTTCATTATTCATATTACTGTAACTTCATTACTATCATCACCTGCAAAGAAAAACTTCATTATTAATATTAGCATTTTCTTCATGTAAGTATTCATCACCATTCATTATCATCTGCAAAAAAGACACTTCATTATTCATATCACTATTTACTTCATACAACTATTCATAGTATAGAGTTTCTTATTTCTAGCATATTGCACCACTAAAACTAAGACGTGTAGTTCTGTCTGACAGCCTGCATCAATCGCCTCGTCTTCTGAAAGAAAAATAATTAGTTAAGACTGCTATCATACGATGTGTATAGTATATTCTTGTTAATGCTTGTTAATTCTGATCCATTTACTCTTCATGACGAGATATTGCATCTTCTTTCGTTCATTCCGAAGGTGAAATTCCCATTTCATAGTAATCCACTGTGGTTTGTTTAATTTATTTCTTTTACACGTTATTGCTTTCTGAAAATGATGAATAAGGATTAATATCTTGCATTTAAATCATATATCCATTAAATAAAAATTGGTTTCTAGTGATATAATTAAGCATACAGCATAGCATGACAGAAAACGTATTATGTCAAAAACATAGAGTGTTCAGGTGCAAAAAATGTACACACAGTCTCATAATGCAGTAGCCAAGAGTGTAGAATAGTCAAGATATTGAGATATCATAAGGAAAAATGTTAAAGTCAACTGGTGTTTGTTACATCTTAGACATTTCATAGTGCATACAGACAAAACAGGAAAACAATCATAGATACACGAAAAATGGAAAATGTGCACGGTCTGATATATAACGACAAGAAAAGCGACCTGCTAACCTTACCTTGCTGGGCACTTGCCAAGAAAAAATATAATAATCATCAGTAAGTAGTCACATAAATATAATTGCATCATTGGTCATATAAAAATCAGAAAATGGCATTACAGAGTGATAAATCATAAAGTATGTTCATTCAATAAAGGGTTTAATATTGGAGACATGGTGATTGCCTTTACTTTTTCTGGTTCTCAGAGTTTCGACGTGTGCTACATTGGGGTGAGGAATGCTGCGAATTCGATATGGACCTGCGTATAGAAGCTCAAATTTACTACATGTACTCTATCCCCTATTGGATAGATAATCTGTACGTACTAATATCTTCTGTCCAATGTGAAAGGCACGGCGTGTACAAACCTGTTTTTGCTGTCTTCTCCGGCGCTCTGCGGCACGTTTGATGTTGTTCAGCGCAATGTCAATTATTTCATGGTGTCGTAGTCGACGAGATGTAGGAAAGGATACTAATTCTTTAATTTTGTTAGGTGGTTCAACATTTTTCAATATAACAGTCGGAGATAGCATAGTAGATTCATTTGGTATAGAATTAATTACATCCTGGAATGTGAGTATGTGTGTGTCCCAATCAATATGTCTTTTATGGCAGTATATTCTACACAGTTTACCAATTTCTTTCATTAGTCGTTCACAAGGGTTCGAAGAAGTGTGGTACCTGGATATATAGATCGGAGAAATGTTTCTAGCTCGTAACATACGTATCCATATAGCAGATCGAAACTGTGGTCCATTGTCGGAAATTACTTTCAATACATGTCCTACATGGGATGGAAAATGTTTTACAAATGCTTTCGAAACAGATTTAGCAGTAGCTTTGCGTAACGGAGTGAAGGTAACAAATTTCGAAGTGAGTTCAACAGCGACAACGTCTATTAGTTCTGGGAATCGGACCAAAAATATCTACAGCGGCCATGTGTCTCAATTTAACAGGTACAATGGGATGTAATGGGGGAATATGTGAAGTCGTATCTGACTTAGCTTTCTGGCAGATTTTACATGACGCTAAAACTCGTCGAATACGTTTCTCCATGTTGGCAAAATAACAGTTCTGTCTCAGTATAAGGAAACATTTTCTGGCTCCATAATGTGAGTAACTTAAATGAGTGTACCAAATTAATTTGTTAACAAGCTCGTCAGGAATACATAATAACCAATTGTTGCTGTCAGGGTGAGAGCGGCGAAACAGAATATTATTGCGTACAGTGTCATGGTTTCTAATGGTAACATTATTCCTATCTTGCCAAAGGTGTTTAATTTCTTTCCATACGTTGTCTTTACTCTGCTCTTGTGCTATGTCTCGTAATGATGCCGAAATGAAATTTTCAAATGCAACTTGCTGAATGTACATGACGCTGAAATTTGCTTTGCAGAAGTTGGTTGCGATGTCTTGCTGATTGTTGCTGAGAGAACGGGATAGTGCGTCTGCTACAATATTTTGTGTACCAGGAATGCGAACAATTGTAAAATTAAATTCCTGTAAATAAAGTTTCCATCTGCTTAATCTGTCTTGTATAAATTTAGCGGAAAGTAAAAACTGTATAGTCTATGATCTGTGTAAACGGTAGTGTGTCTTCCATAAAGAAAATGCCGAAATCTCGTAAATGCCCATACAAATCGTAATGTTTCAAGTTCTGTAACAGAATAATTGCGTTCAGCAGATGACAGAATGCGACTCGCAAAGGCGATGTTTTTAATTACTGTACAACCATCTTCTTCAATTTCCTGAAAAATGTGTACGCCTAAAGCGGTGTTAGAATTGTCGGTGGCAATGGAAAAATTTCTAGTAAGATCTGGATGTGATAAAAGTGGTGCATTCAACAAAGCTTGTTTCAGATTGACAAATTCAGAATGTGCTTGGCTATCCCAGGACCAAATAGTGTTTTTACCCGTCAATTGATATAATCTAGGGGTAGCTAAAGCCGAGTAATGAATAAATTTACGAAAAAAGTTAATTAATCCCAAAAAAGCTGCGTAGTTGTTTCTTCGTCGTAGGACCAGTGATGTCACGTAAAGCTTGAAGTTTTTCTGGGTCAGGCGCAATGCCTTCTGCTGAAATTACATGTCCAAGAAATTTTATAGAAGTTTTGCCAAAGTGCGATTTACTGAGATTAACTGTGAGTCCTTGTGCACGAAAAGTTCGTAACAGTTGTTCAAGAATCAGATTGTGTTCAGACCAGTTAGCTTCTGCAATAAGAATGTCGTCTACATACGTTGTGATTCTGTCTTTTAATTCTGTCGGAAGTATAGTATTCAATCCGCGAATAAATGCTGCTGAAGAAATAGTTAAACCGAACGGTAATTTACAAAATTGATAACAGTCACCGAAACAGAGAAAAGCTGTGTACTTTCTGCAGCTCGGATGGAGCTGAATTTGCCAAAATCCCGATTTCAAATCTAATGTGGAATAAATAGCAGTACCATGAAATTTCTGTAGAAGTTCTTCTAGTGTCTGTGGGCGATCTGTTTCATTAATAATAATGTCATTGATGTGGCGCGAATCAAGTACGAGGCGAAGTGGACCATCCTTTTTCTTAACAATATGGAGTGGGTTTATGTACGGACTAACTGCCGGTTCAATAATTCCTTGGTCAAGCATAGCTTGCAATTCTTTCTTAACTTCCTCTCTGTGAATATACGGAATGGATAATGTTTGGCTTTAAATGTATCGTGTTGTTTAACTTGAAATTCATACATAAAATTGGACATAGTACCAGGGACGTTGTCAAAAACTGGAGCTTGCTGTAAAAGAAATTTGCGTAGTTGTGTGCGTTCGTCGTCTGTATTTGCACTGCTCTGTTGAACTTTATCAGAAATCGTCTGTATAACGTCATAGTCGGCTTCGTCTGGAGTATTATAGTTGTGTACGTACGTCTCTGTGAACAATGTGGAATGACAGTCTATGTTACGTGAAGCACAAATGACCTCTGTACGATTAATTGTTTGTTCTTCTACAGATAAAGAGTGCTGAAATTCTAATGCCAGTTGTACGTTTTCATCCTTTAACATTAAATAGGAATTTTGAAAGTCAATAATTGCGTCGTGTTGTACCAGAAAATTCGTACCTAAAATAACGTCTGTTGTCAATAAGGGAACAATCAAAAAATTTGAGTGAAATGTATGACCTGCAATACAAAATGATAAATGTGTCTGTAATTTTACATCTACTCCTTTACCAGATACTGCTCCTTTTACTTTAGTTTTGCCTAATGGTAACGTAGGATAGGTATTCTTTTTGTTACATTCGTTGAAAGTTTCCTTATTTATAACTGACATAGGTGATCCAGAATCGATTACTGCTTAAAATTTGGATGATCCAATCTTTACTTCAATGACAGGGTGGGAAATGGTTCTTTGAATAACTGGTCTTTCCTGCAAAAGAGTGTCTCGGATGTCGTCAAAAGTAATAACATTTTCGTGAACAAGATTCTGCGTGTCAAAAGTATTGCTTTCGTTGCTGGAAGATGCAACCTGTACTGTATCTAGTCAAATTCTATCTGACGTGCTATTATTTGCAGGAGGATGCTGTGGCATTTCGATTATTTGTACTGTTCTGTTACTTCGTCCTGACGTATTACGTTCGGGATGATATCTACTGTCTGGTTCATTCATGATAATTTGTTGTTGCGGATGATTTTGTTGCTGGTAAGACTGACTGTTATTAAACATACGCTGAAAATTGTGCTCATTACTTTTACGTCTGTCATGATAGTCATTTCTATACAGAGCGTTGCGGTACGAGTTAAAATGATGTGGTTTCTGTACGTAGTTATTTCCTTGTTGCGGTGCGTTGCTATTTGGTGGAGCCGACGCTATACGTGTAGGCGGCGAAACATTAAAGCTTGGTTGACCTTGCAGACTACATTGTTGGTTAGGTATGCTAACCGGCTGGTTTTGTTGCTGTTGTTGGGAAAAACCTCTATTGTTATCAAAATGTGATTCCTGTTGCTGATAATTTTACACATACTGATGATTAAAATTTTGCCTGCTATTAAAATTACGCTGGTAGTTCTTGTCATTTCGGGAGTGTCTAATAAAAAACTGTCACTTTCTGTAAAACTTGTAATATCGGGTTTTCTTCACTCATTCTTAATTCTAGATAGATCGATAGTTGAAGAGCTGTTTTGATAGATATAAAGGATAGTAAAAGAGAAGGCAGCAGTGCAGAAAACTAAAGATGAAACAGCACTACTACGGCTCGGGGCCCTGTGCATGCTACGTCACACATTCATCGAAGTGTAATGAATCCCCTGAGGTCAATTACGCGCTGCAAATAAATTTTGGTTTCTGTGTTACAGGCAATGCCGGTGAAAATTCAAAAGCAAATTGTTGTATCCAGTCCAATTCTATTTTCTGCATTACAGGCAATGCTGATGAAAATAGAAAGGCAAATTGACGTATCCTGTCCAAAGCGTGTATCTGTGTTCTGTCATTATTAAGCACTTTAAATTTCCTAACAGATAGAAAGTGTTTGTAATAAAAATTATCGTCTCTGTATGTCCTAGCAGGTTCAGGATTGCATGAGAATCTGTTTGTCTGTGTCTCTTCGGATTCTAAGTCGCATGGTCTCTGTAAATTACCTGAGTTACACTGGCTATGTGAGTGTGACCAATGTTCGGAACCTGGCATATGCTGTGACGTGTTAGAGACTGAAAAATTTTTCATTTCTGTCACTTTAATACGTTCGTCAATTTGGCTGATCTGTTGTTCTAATTTCTTATCGACTTCCGTATCCAGAGTGCGTGAAACTTCTGCTGACATTAATTTAAACTCGTCGCGTATCTGTGTTGCGTTTTCTGAACATTGTTCAGTGACTGCATTAATTTCATCTCTAAGTGATTCTGTTGTGGCTGCATGTGTATTACTTAATTCTTGTGCAACAGATCTAATTTCCTCACTACTGTTCCTAGCATAAGCCTTACTTTCCTCACATAATTGTTCTTTAGTGTCATAACGTTGCACGAAAACGGCTGTAATCTGTTCACTAAGTTGTTTGTTCCGTTCATTAAGGTTGTCGTGTTTTTCATTCGACAGTTTGAAACTTTCATTAAGTTGTTTGCGCGATTCAGTAAGTTGTTTGAAATGGTTGTCGAAATTTTCATAAGTTGTTTGAAATGGTTATCTAGTATTTCATTCCGCTGTTTGAAATATTCATTAATTTGTTGTTTGAGATTTTCATTAAGTTGTTTGTGCGATTCACTAATTTGTAGCAATACTGCCATAACTTGATCCCAGCCAATATTACCAAATCTATTCTCTGTGTTGTGTGTTGGTGTATCTGCATCTGTCGCGTTTTGCGTAACCATTAGGTCATTGTCTGATTCACGAAAAGGTTCGCCAATTGGATGTGCACTGTTGGTCATTACATCGGAATCAAATAAATCTGACGTACTTTGAGTACGTAGTTCACCTTCATTAGAAACAATTATCTGTTCGTTACGTAAATTTTGCAAATCGGGTGTGTCAAGCTGAGCAGCGTTCATTGTAACGGAACGTGCCGCGTCATCAGTTGTCGTTAAATTACCAGAGAACACAATTGAATTTGTTTGCTCATCATTAGCATTAAAATCATTACTAGTGATCGGTACGCACTGATTTTCTGTAAATGGAGGACTATCATTAAGACACTGAGTGTCGCAAGTATTATCGGTCAAATTATTCGACCCGGCTGTTTCACTCATTGCACATCGCGTACTGTTAACAGTTTTTCGCGGCATTTTTCACAAATCAAAAAAAATAAGCACAAAAATGAAACAAAGACAAAGCAGAAATGGAACAAACACAATTACAACAAATAGCAATAAATTGCCGATGATCTGTGAAAGAAAAAGCGACAAATTAGTAAATGCGTTGCGCCAGATGCAAACTACATTTAAGTAAATAAGAGCAGATATATGACTACTTCTCAGAGACCCACAAAGAAATACGATCCTGGCCGGTTGTTGCCAAGTGTAACCTCCACACAAAAAAATTGTATATATAATAATATGAATATGATTCTAATTTTTGTGTAACCTCAGAACAAAATTGCTTCCCATTTATAATCTCCGTACAGAAAAGCATTCACATTTAATGTAGCCACAAAATTCTTTTCTCATTTAATGTAAGCTCGAAACAGAAAAATTCCTAAACCTTGTAATAAAAAATAAATTCAGTAACGTGGTAAATTTTGGACGCCAGCAGTGCTGCGTCATGGCCCTGTAAGATCATTCTGAATAAAAAGCAAAAATTCTTACCTCAATAAAGTCGCCAACTATATGCTCTTACAATAACTTTTTCCGGCACAGCTCTGTGGAATGCTGGCCGATAGATTTATCATTCATGAAAGGAAGCAACTGATTTTTCTTTTGCAACAATAGGAATGATGATGGATTGAAGAAATTAGTAAATTCTTTAAATTGAAATGAATGCTTGTTAAAAATTACTTTATAACACAAAGATTATTATTAGGACTCAATTTCTTTTAATTTACATGGGAGTTCAGATAACATTACTAGGTATGCGCGAGGCTGCTTTTTACCTTATATAATAATACTCAGACTCCGGCATCGCTGCACCCCGACCGGTCCAGCCAACACGATACACTATACCAGACCAGAGCAGACTCCAGACCAGACTAGCGCAGACTAGCAACAACTTACTGCTACAGCTACACAGTACGTACTGCAGTCAACACTGCTCTCTGGTCAGCGATTCTCTTATACCTTGCATATCGCAGGCAGCGCATGAGCAATACATCGAAATTACATCTGCGCGAACCTCTTACATAAAATTACATCTGAATTATATCTGGTCGGACCTCTTACATAAAATTACATCTGCTCGGACCTCTTACATAACCCTCCACTGGGGGAGCAAAAAAGGGGGGGGAGGCAAAATTTGGCAGTGATGGTGAGTCAATTGGACTTGCCATGAGCAACACGATACACCAGACCAGACCAGAGCAGACTGCAGACTAGCCACAACATATTGCTACAGCTACACAGTTCCCACTGCAGTCAACACTGCTCTCTGGTCAGAGATTCTCTTATACCTTGCATACCGCAGGCAGTGCATGAGCAATACATCTGCATTACATCTGCTCGGACCTCTTACATAAAATTACATCTGCTGGGACCTCTTACGTAACCCACCACTTGGGGGGGGGGGGGGGGCAAAAATTTGGCGGCGATGGTGAGTCAATTGGACTTGCCATGAGCAACATGATACACCAGACCAGACCAGAGCAGACTGCAGACTAGCCACAACATACTGCTACAGCTACACAGTTCCCACTGCAGTCAACACTGCTCTCTGGTCAGAGAATCTACATCTACATCTACATCTACATCTATACTCCACGAGCCACCCTACGGTGTGTGGCGGAGGGTACTTATTGTACCACTATCTGATCCCCCCTTCCCTGTTCCATTCACGAATTGTGCGTGGGAAGAACGACTGCTTGTAAGTCTCCGTATTTGCTCTAATTTCTCGGATCTTTTCGTTGTGATCATTACGCGAGATATATGTGGGCGGTAGTAATATGTTGCCCATCTCTTCCCGGAATGTGCTCTCTCGTAATTTCGATAATAAACCTCTCCGTATTGCGTAACGCCTCTCTTGAAGTGTCCGCCACTGGAGCTTGTTCAGCATCTCCGTAACGCTCTCGCGCTGACTAAATGTCCCCATGACGAATCGCGCTGCTTTTCGCTGGATCATGTCTATCTCTTCTATTAATCCAACCTGGTAAGGGTCCCATACTGATGAGCAATACTCAAGAATCGGACGAACAAGCGTTTTGTAAGCTACTTCTTTCGTCGATGAGTCACATTTTCTTAGAATTCTTCCTATAAATCTCAACCTGGTGCCTGCTTTTCCCACTATTTGTTTTATGTGATCATTCCACTTCAGATCGCTCCGGATAGTAACTCCTAAGTATTTTACGGTCGTTACCGCTTCCAATGATTTACCACCTATGGCATAATCGTACTGGAATGGATTTCTGCCCCTATGTATGCGCATTATATTACATTTGTCTACGTTTAGGGAAAGCTGCCAGCTGTCGCACCATGCATTAATCCTCTGCACGTCCTCCTGGAGTACGTACGAGTCTTCTGATGTTGCTACTTTCTTGTAGACAACCGTGTCATCTGCAAATAGCCTCACGGAGCTACCGATGTTGTCAACTATGTCATTTATGTATATTGTAAACAATAAAGGTCCTATCACGCTTCCCTGCGGTACTCCCGAAATTACCTCTACATCTGCAGATTTTGAACCGTTAAGAATGACATGTTGTGTTCTTTCTTCTAGGAAATCCTGAATCCAATCACAAACCTGGTCCGATATTCCGTAAGCTCGTATTTTTTTCACTAAACGTAAGTGCGGAACCGTATCAAATGCCTTCCTGAAGTCCAGAGCAGACTGCAGACTAGCCACAACATACTGCTACAGCTACACAGTTCCCACTGCAGTCAACACTGCTCTCTGGTCAGAGATTCTCTTATACCTTTATACCTTGCATATCGCAGGCAGCGCATGAGCAATACATTTGCATTAGATCTGCTCAGACCTCTTGCATAAAATTACATCTGCTGGGACCTCTTACGTAACCCTTCACCATTATACCTTGCATATCGCAGGCAACGCATGAGCAATACACCCGCATTACATCTGCTCGGACCTCTTACATAAAATTACATCTGCTGGGACCTCTTACATAACCCTCCACTGGGGGGGGGGGGGGGGGGAGGGGGCGAAAACTTGTCAGCGATGGTGAGTCAATTGGACTTGCCATGAGCAACACGATACACCAGACCAGACCAGAGCAGACTGCAGACTAGCCACAACATACTGCTACAGCTACACAGTTCCCACTGCAGTCAACACTGGTCAGAGATTCTCTTATACCTCTATACCTTGCATATCGCAGGCAGCGCATGAGCAATACATCTGCATTACATCTGCTCGGACCTCTTACATAAAATTACATCTGCTGGGACCTCTTACGTAACCCTCCACTTGGAGGGGGGGGGGGGGGGGGCAAAAATTTGGCGGCGATGGTGAGTCAATTGGACTTGCCATGAGCAACACGATACACCAGACCAGACCAGAGCAGACTGCAGACTAGCCACAACATACTGCTACAGCTACACAGTTCCCACTGCAGTCAACACTGGTCAGAGATTCTCTTATACCTCTATACCTTGCATATCGCAGGCAGCGCATGAGCAATACATCTGCATTACATCTGCTCGGACCTCTTACATAAAATTACATCTGCTGGGACCTCTTACGTAACCCTCCACTTGGAGGGGGGGGGGGGGGGGCAAAAATTTGGCGGCGATGGTGAGTCAATTGGACTTGCCATGAGCAACACGATACACCAGACCAGACCAGAGCAGACTGCAGACTAGCCACAACATACTGCTACAGCTACACAGTTCCCACTGCATTCAACACTGCTCTCTGGTCAGAGATTCTCTTATACCTTTATACCTTGCATATCGCAGGCAGCGCACGAGCAATAAATCTGCATTACATCTGCTCGGACCTCTTACATACATTTACATCTGCTGGGACCTCTTACATAACCCTCCACTCGGGGGGGAGGGGGCGAAAATTTGTCAGCGATGGTGAGTCAATTGGACTTGCCATGAGCAACACAATACACCAAACCAGACCAGAGCAGACTGCAGACTAGCCACAACATACTGCTACAGCTACACAGTTCCCACTGCAGTCAACACTGCTCTCTGGTCAGAGATTCTCTTATACCTTGCATATCGCAGGCAGCGCATGAGCAATACATCTCATTACATCTGCTCGGACCTCTTACATAAAATTACATCTGCTGGGACCTCTTACGTAACCCTCCACTGGGGGGGGGGGGGGGGGGGGGCAAAATTTGGCGGCGATGGTGAGTCAATTGGACTTGCCATGAGCAACACGATACACCAGACCAGACCAGAGCAGACTGCAGACTAGCCACAACATACTGCTACAGCTACACAGTTCCCACTGCAGTCAACACTGCTCTCTGGTCAGAGATTCTCTTATACCTTGCATATCGCAGGCAGCGCATGAGCAATACATCTCATTACATCTGCTCGGACCTCTTACATAAAATTACATCTGCTGGGACCTCTTACATAACCCTTCACTGGGGGGGGGGGGGAGGGGGCGAAAATTTGTCAGCGATGGTGAGTCAATTGGACTTGCCATGAGCAACACGATAATCCAGACCAGACCAGAGCAGACTGCAGACTAGCCACAACATACTGCTACAGCTACACAGTTCCCACTGCAGTCAACACTGCTCCGTGGTCAGAGCTTCTCTTATACCTTGCATATCGCAGGCAGCGCATGAGCAATACATCTGCATTACATCTGCACGGACCTCTTACATAAAATTACATCTGCTGGGACCTCTTACGTAACCCTCCACTGGGGGGGGGGGCGAAAATTTGGCAGCGATGGTGAGTCAATTGGACTTGCTATGAGCAACACGATACACCAAACCAGACCAGAGCAGACTGCAGACTAGCCACAACATTTTGCTACAGCTACACAGTTCCCACTGCAGTCAACACTGCTGTCCGGTCAGAGATTCCCTTATACCTTGCATATCGCAGGCAGCGCATGAGCAATACATCTGCATTACATCTGCACGGACCTCTTACATAAAATTACATCTGCTGGGACCTCTTACGTAAACCTCCACTGGGGGGGGGGGGGGGGGGGGCCAAAATTTGGCAACGATGGTGAGTCAATTGGACTTGCCATGAGCAACACGATACACCAAACCAGACCAGAGCAGACTGCAGACTAGCCACAACATACTGCTACAGCTACACAGTTCCCACTGCAGTCAACACTGCTCTCTGGTCAGAGACTCTCTTATACCTTGCATATCACAGGCAGCGCATGAGCAATACATCTGCATTACATCTGCTCGGACCTCTTACATAAATTTACATCTGCTGCGACCTCTTACATAACCCTCCACTGGGGGGGGAGGGGGCGAAAATTTGTCAGCGATGGTGAGTCAATTGGACTTGCCATGAGCAACACGATACACCAAACCAGACCAGAGCAGACTGCAGACTAGCCACAACATACTGCTACAGCTACACAGTTCCCACTGCAGTCAACACTGCTCTCTGGTCAGAGATTCTCTTATACCTTTATACCTTGCATATCGCAGGCAGCGCACGAGCAATACATCTGCATTACATCTGCTCGGACCTCTTACATAAAATTACATCTGCTGGGACCTCTTACATAACCGTCCACTTGGAGGGGGGGGGGGGGGCCAAAAATTTGGCGGCGATGGTGAGTCAATTGGACTTGCCATGAGCAACACGATACACCAGACCAGACCAGAGCAGACTGCAGACTAGCCACAACATACTGCTACAGCTACACAGTTCCCGCTGCAGTCAACACTGCTCTCTGGTCAGAGATTCTCTTATACCTTGCATATCGCAGGCAGCGCATGAGCAATACATCTGCATTACATCTGCTCGGACCTCTTACATAAAATTACATCTGCTGGGACCTCTTACATAACCCTCCACTTGGGGGGGGGGGGGGCAAAAATTTGGCGGCGATGGTGAGTCAATTGCACTTGCCATGAGCAACACGATACACCAAACCAGACGAGAGCAGACTGCAGACTAGCCACAACATTTTGCTACAGCTACACAGTTCCCACTGCTGTCAACACTGCTCTCCGGTCAGAGATTCTCTTATGCCTTGCATATCGCAGGCAGCGCATGAGCAATACATCTGCATGGACCTCTTACATAAAATTACATCTGCTGGGACCTCTTACATAACCCTCCACTGGGGGGGGGAGGGGGGCGAAAATTTGGCAGCGATGGTGAGTCAATTGGACTTGCCATGAGCAACACGATACACCAAACCAGACCAGAGCAGACTGCAGACTAGCCACAACATACTGCTACAGCTACACAGTTCCCACTGCAGTCAACACTGCTCTCTGGTCAGAGATTCTCTTATACCTTGCATATCGCAGGCAGCGCATGAGAAATACATCTGCACCGACCCCTTACATAAAATTACATCTGCTGGGACCTCTTACATAACCCTCCACTTGGAGGGGGGGGGGCCAAAAATTTGGCGGCGATGGTGAGTCAATTGGACTTGCCATGAGCAACACGATACACCAAACCAGACCAGAGCAGACTGCAGACTAGCCACAACATACTGCTACAGCTACACAGTTCCCACTGCAGTCAACACTGGTCAGAGATTCTCTTATACCTCTATACCTTGCATATCGCAGGCAGCGCATGAGCAATACATCTGCATTACATCTGCTCGGACCTCTTACATAAAATTACATCTGCTGGGACCTCTTACAAAACCCTCCACTGGAGGGGGGGGGGGGGCGAAAATTTGTCAGCGATGGTGAGTCAATTGGACTTGCCATGAGCAACATGATAATCCAGACCAGACCAGAGCAGACTGCAGACTAGCCACAACATACTGCTACAGCTACACAGTTCCCACTGCAGTCAACACTGCTCTCTGGTCTGAGATTCTCTTATACCTTTATACCTTGCATATCGCAGGCAGCGCATGAGCAATACATCTGCAGTACATCTGCTCGCACCTCTTACATAAAATTACATCTGCTGGGACCTCTTACATAACCCTCCACTGGGGGGGGGGGGGGGGGGCAAAATTTGGCAGCGATGGCGAGTCAATTGGACTTGCCATGAGCAACACGATACACCAGACCAAACCAGAGCAGACTGCAGACTAGCCACAACATACTGCTACAGCTACACAGTTCCCACTGCTGTCAACACTGATCTCTGGTCAGAGATTCTCTTATACCTTGCATATCGCAGGCAGTGCATGAGCAATACATCTGCATTACATCTGCTCTGACCTCTTACATAAAATTACATCTGCTGGTACCTCTTACATAATCCTCCACTTGGAGGGGGGGGGCAAAAATTTGGCGGCGATGGTGAGTCAATTGCACTTGCCATGAGCAACACGATACACCAAACCAGACCAGACCAGACTGCAGACTAGCCACAACATTTTGCTACAGCTACACAGTTTCCACTGCAGTCAACACTGCTCTCTGGTCTGAGATTCTCTTATCCCTTGCATATCGCAGGCAGCGCATGAGCAATACATCTGCACGGACCTCTTACATAAAATTACATCTGCTGGGACCTCTTACATAACCCTCCACTGGGGGGGGGGAGGGGGGCGAAAATTTGGCAGCGATGGTGAGTCAATTGGACTTGCCATGAGAACACGATACACCAAACCAGACCAGAGCAGACTTCAGACTAGCCACAACATACTGCTACAGCTACACAGTTCCCACTGCAGTCAACACTGCTCTCCGGTCAGAGATTCTCTTATACCTTTATACCTTGCATATCGCAGGCAGCGCATGAGCAATACATCTGCATTACATCTGCTCGGACCTCTTACATAAAATTACATCTGCTGGGACCTCTTACATAACCGTCGACTTGAAGGGGGGGGGGGCCAAAAATTTGGCGGCGATGGTGAGTCAATTGGACTTGCCATGAGCAACACGATACACCAGACCAGACCAGAGCAGACTGCAGACTAGCCACAACATACTGCTACAGCTACACAGTTCCCGCTGCAGTCAACACTGATCTCTGGTCAGAGATTCTCTTATACCTTGCATATCGCAGGCAGCCCATTAGCAATACATCTGCATTACATCTGCACGGACCTCTTACATAAAATTACATCTGCTGGGACCTCTTACGTAACCCTCCACTGGGGGGGGGGGGGGGGCGAAAATTTGGCAGCGATGGTGAGTCAATTGGACTTGCCATGAGCAACACGATACAGCAAACCAGACCAGAGCAGACTGCAGACTAGCCACAACATACTGCAACAGCTACACAGTTCCCTCTGCAGTCAACACTGCTCTCTGGTCAGAGATTCTCTTATACCTTGCATATCGCAGGCAGCGCATGAGCAATACATCTGCATTACATCTGCTCGGACCTCTTACATAAAATTACATCTGCTGGGACCTCTTACATAACCCTCCACTTGGACGGGGGGGGGGGGGGGGGCAAAAATTTGGCGGCGATGGTGAGTCAATTGCACTTGCCATGAGCAACACGATACACCAAACCAGACCAGAGCAGACTGCAGACTAGCCACAACATTTTGCTACAGCTACACAGTTCCCACTGCAGTCAACACTGCTCTCCGGTCAGAGATTCTCTTATGCCTTGCATATCGCAGGCAGCGCATGAGCAATACATCTGCACGGACCTCTTACATAAAATTACATCTGCTGGGACCTCTTACATAACCCTCCACTTGGAGGGGGGGGGGCCAAAAATTTGGCGGCGATGGTGAGCCAATTGGACTTGCCATGAGCAACACGATACACCAAACCAGACCAGAGCAGACTGCAGACTAGCCACAACATACTGCTACAGCTACACAGTTCCCACTGCAGTCAACACTGGTCAGAGATTCTCTTATACCTCTATACCTTGCATATCGCAGGCAGCGCATGAGCAATACATCTGCATTACATCTGCTTGGACCTCTTACATAAAATTACAACTGCTGGGACCTCTTACATAACCCTCCACTGGAGGGGGGGGGGGGCGAAAATTTGTCAGCGATGGTGAGTCAATTGGACTTGGCATGAGCAACATGATAATCCAGACCAGACCAGAGCAGACTGCAGACTAGCCACAACATACTGCTACAGCTACACAGTTCCCACTGCAGTCAACACTGCTCTCTGGTCAGAGATTCTCTTATACCTTGCATATCGCAGGCAGCGCATGAGGAATACATCTGCATTATATCTGCTCGGACCTCTTATATAAAATTACATCTGCTGGCACCTCTTACATAACCCTACACTTGGGGGGGGGGGCAAAAATTTGGCGGCGATGGTGAGTCAATTGGACTTGCCATGAGCAACACGATACACCAGACCAGACCAGAGCAGACTGCAGACTAGATACAACATATTGCTACAGCTACACAGTTCCCACTGCAGTCAACACTGCTCTCTGGTCAGAGATTCTCTTATACCTTGCATATCGCAGGCAGCGCATGAGCAATGCATCTGCATTACATCTGCATGGACCTCTTACATAAAATTACATCTGCTGGGACCTCTTACGTAACCCTCCCCTGGGGGGGGGGGGGCGAAAATTTGGCAGCGATGGTGAGTCAATTGGACTTGCCATGAGCAACATGATACACCAAACCAGACCAGAGCAGACTGCAGACTAGCCACAACATACTGCTACAGCTACACAGTTCCCACTGCAGTCAACACTGCTCTCTGGTCAGAGATTCCCTTATACCTTTATACCTTGCATATCGCAGGCAGCGCATGAGCAATACATCTGCATTACATCTGCTCGGACCTCTTACATAAAAATTACATCTGCTGGGACCTCTTACATAACTCTCCACTTGGAGGGGGGGGGGGCCAAAAATTTGGCGGCGATGGTGAGTCAGTTGGACTTGCCATGAACAACACGATACACCGGACCAGACCAGAGCAGAATGCAGACTAGCCACAACATACTGCTACAGCTACACAGTTCCCACTGCAGTCAACACTGCTCTCTGGTCAGAGATTCTCTTATATTTTGCATATCGCAGGCAGCCCATGAGCAATACATCTGCATTACATCTGCACGGACCTCTTACATAAAATTACATCTGCTGGTACCTCTTACGTAACCCTCCACAAGGGGGGGGGGGGGGGGCCACAATTTGGCAGCGATGGTGAGTCAATTGGACTTGCCATGAGCAACACGATACACCAAACCAGACCAGAGCAGACTGCAGGCTAGCCACAACATACTGCTACAGCTACACAGTTCCCACTGCAGTCAACACTGCTCTCTGGTCAGAGATTCTCTTATACCTTGCATATCGCAGGCAGCGCATGAGCAATACATCTGCATTACATATGCTCGGACCTCTTACATAAAATTACATCTGCTGGGACCTCTTACATAACCCTCCACTTGGAAGGGGGGGGGGGGCAAAAATTTGGCGGCGATGGTGAGTCAATTGGACTTGCCATGAGCAACACGATACACCAGACCAGACCAGAGCAGACTGCAGACTAGCCACAACATACTGCTACAGCTTCACAGTTCCCACTGCAGTCAACACTGCTCTCTGGTCAGAGATTCTCTTATACCTTGCATATCGCAGGCAGCCCATGAGCAATACATCTGCATTACATCTGCACGGACCTCTTACATAAAATTACATCTGCTGGTACCTCTTACGTAACCCTCCACTGGGGGGGGGGGGGGGGGGCGAAAATTTGGCAGCGATGGTGAGTCAATTGGACTTGCCATGAGCAACACGATACACCAAACCAGACCAGAGCAGACTGCAGACTAGCCACAACATACTGCTACAGCTACACAGTTCCCACTGCAGTCAACACTGCTCTCTGGTCAGAGATTCTCTTATACCTTGCATATCGCAGGCAGCGCATGAGAAATACATCTGCACGGACCCCTTACATAAAATTACATCTGCTGGGACCTCTTACATAACCCTCCACTTGGAGGGGGGGGGGCCAAAAATTTGGCGGCGATGGTGAGTCAATTGGACTTGCCATGAGCAACACGATACACCAAACCAGACCAGAGCAGACTGCAGACTAGCCACAACATACTGCTACAGCTACACAGTTCCCACTGCAGTCAACACTGGTCAGAGATTCTCTTATACCTCTATACCTTGCATATCGCAGGCAGCGCATGAGCAATACATCTGCATTACATCTGCTCGGACCTCTTACATAAAATTACATCTGCTGGGACCTCTTACATAACCCTCCACTGGAGGGGGGGGGGGGCGAAAATTTGTCAGTGATGGTGAGTCAATTGGACTTGCCATGAGCAACATGATAATCCAGACCAGACCAGAGCAGACTGCAGACTAGCCACAACATACTGCTACAGCTACACAGTTCCCACTGCAGTCAACACTGCTCTCTGGTCTGAGATTCTCTTATACCTTTATACCTTGCATATCGCAGGCAGCGCATGAGCAATACATCTGCAGTACATCTGCTCGCACCTCTTACATAAAATTACATCTGCTGGGACCTCTTACATAACCCTCCACTGGGGGGGGGGGGGGGGGGGCAAAATTTGGCAGCGATGGTGAGTCAATTGGACTTGCCATGAGCAACACGATACACCAGACCAGACCAGAGCAGACTGCAGACTAGCCACAACATACTGCTACAGCTACACAGTTCCCACTGCTGTCAACACTGATCTCTGGTCAGAGATTCTCTTATACCTTGCATATCGCAGGCAGTGCATGAGCAATACATCTGCATTACATCTGCTCTGACCTCTTACATAAAATTACATCTGCTGGGACCTCTTACATAATCCTCCACTTGGAGGGGGGGGGCAAAAATTTGGCGGCGATGGTGAGTCAATTGCACTTGCCATGAGCAACACGATACACCAAACCAGACCAGAGCAGACTGCAGACTAGCCACAACATTTTGCTACAGCTACACAGTTTCCACTGCAGTCAACACTGCTCTCTGGTCAGAGATTCTCTTATCCCTTGCATATCGCAGGCAGCGCATGAGCAATACATCTGCACGGACCTCTTACATAAAATTACATCTGCTGGGACCTCTTACATAACCCTCCACTGGGGGGGGGGGGGGGGGGGGGAGGGCGGCGAAAATTTGGCAGCGATGGTGAGTCAATTGGACTTGCCATGAGCAACACGATACACCAAACCAGACCAGAGCAGACTGCAGACTAGCCACAACATACTGCAACAGCTACACAGTTCCCTCTGCAGTCAACACTGCTCTCTGGTCAGAGATTCTCTTATACCTTGCATATCGCAGGCAGCGCATGAGCAATACATCTGCATTACATCTGCTCGGACGTCTTACATAAAATTACATCTGCTGGGACCTCTTACATAACCCTCCACTTGGACGGGGGGGGGGGGGGGGGGCAAAAATTTGGCGGCGATGGTGAGTCAATTGCACTTGCCATGAGCAACACGATACACCAAACCAGACCAGAGCAGACTGCAGACTAGCCACAACATTTTGCTACAGCTACACAGTTCCCACTGCAGTCAACACTGCTCTCCGGTCAGAGATTCTCTTATGCCTTGCATATCGCAGGCAGCGCATGAGCAATACATCTGCACGGACCTCTTACATAAAATTACATCTGCTGGGACCTCTTACATAACCCTCCACTTGGAGGGGGGGGGGGCCAAAAATTTGGCGGCGATGGTGAGCCAATTGGACTTGCCATGAGCAACACGATACACCAAACCAGACCAGAGCAGACTGCAGACTAGCCACAACATACTGCTACAGCTACACAGTTCCCACTGCAGTCAACACTGGTCAGAGATTCTCTTATACCTCTATACGTTGCATATCGCAGGCAGCGCATGAGCAATACATCTGCAGTACATCTGCTCGCACCTCTTACATAAAATTACATCTGCTGGGACCTCTTACATAACTTTCCACTGGGGGGGGGGGCAAAATTTGGCGGTGATGGTGAGTCAATTGGACTTGCCATGAGCAACACGATACACCAGACCAGACCAGAGCAGACTGCAGACTAGCCACAACATACTGCTACAGCTACACAGTTCCCACTGCTGTCAACACTGATCTCTGGTCAGAGATTCTCTTATACCTTGCATATCGCAATCAGCGCATGAGCAATACATTGCATTACATCTGCTCGGACCTCTTACATAAAATTACATCTGCTGGGACCTCTTACATAACCGTCCACTTGGAGGGGGGGGGCCCAAAAATTTGGCGGCGATGGTGAGTCAATTGGACTTGCCATGAGCAACACGATACACCAGACCAGACCAGAGCAGACTGCAGACTAGCCACAACATACTGCTACAGCTACACAGTTCCCACTGCAGTCAACACTGCTCTCTGGTCAGAGATTCTCTTATACCTTTATACCTTGCATATCGCAGGCAGCGCATGAGCAATACATCTGCATTACATCTGCTCGGACCTCTTACATAAAATTACATCTGCTGGGACCTCTTACATAACCGTCCACTTGGAGGGGGGGGGGGGCCAAAAATTTGGCAGCGATGGTGATCAATTGGACTTGCCATGAGCAACACGATACACCAGACCAGACCAGAGCAGACTGCAGACTAGCCACAACATACTGCTACAGCTACACAGTTCCCGCTGCAGTCAACACTGCTCTCTGGTCAGAGATTCTCTTATACCTTGCATATCGCAGGCAGCCCATGAGCAATACATCTGCATTACATCTGCACGGACCTCTTACATAAATTTACATCTGCTCGGACCTCTTACGTAACCCTCCACTGGGGGGGGGGGGGGGCGAAAATTTGGCAGCGATGGTGAGTCAATTGGACTTGCCATGAGCAACACGATACACCAAACCAGACCAGAGCAGACTGCAGACTAGCCACAACATACTGCTACAGCTACACAGTTCCCACTGCAGTCAACACTGCTCTCTGGTCAGAGATTCTCTTATACCTTGCATATCGCAGGCGGCGCATGAGCAATACATCTGCATTACATCTGCTCGGACCTCTTACATAAAATTACATCTGCTGGGACCTCTTACATAACCCTCCACTTGGAGGGGGGGGGGGCAAAAATTTGGCGGCGATGGTGAGTCAATTGCACTTGCCATGAGCAACACGATACACCAAACCAGACCAGAGCAGACTGCAGACTAGCCACAACATTTTGCTACAGCTACACAGTTCCCACTCCAGTCAACACTGCTCTCTGGTCAGAGATTCTCTTATCCCTTGCATATCGCAGGCAGCGCATGAGCAATACATCTGCACGGACCTCTTACATAAAATTACATCTGCTGGGACCTCTTACATAACCCTCCACTGGGGGGGGGGGGAGGGGGGCGAAAATTTGGCAGCGATGGTGAGTCAATTGGACTTGCCATGAGCAACACGATACACCAAACCAGACCAGAGCGGACTGCAGACTAGCCACAACATACTGCTACAGCTACACAGTTCCCACTGCAGTCAACACTGCTCTCTGGTCAGAGATTCTCTTATACCTTTATACCTTTCATATCGCAGGCAGCGCATGAGCAATACATCTGCATTACATCTGCTCGGACCTCTTACATAAAATTACATCTGCTGGGACCTCTTACATAACCGTCCACTTGGAGGGGGGGGGGGGGGCCAAAAATTTGGCGGCGATGGTGAGTCAATTGGACTTGCCATGAGCAACACGATACACCAGACCAGACCAGAGCAGACTGCAGACTAGCCACAACATACTGCTACAGCTACACAGTTCCCGCTGCAGTCAACACTGCTCTCTGGTCAGAGATTCTCTTATACCTTGCATATCGCAGGCAGCGCATGAGCAATACATCTGCACGGACCTCTTACATGAAATTACATCTGCTGGGACCTCTTACATAACCCTCCACTGGGGGGGGGGGGGGGGGGGAGGAGGGCGAAAATTTGGCAGCGATGGTGAGTCAATTGGACTTGCCATGAGCAACACGATACACCAAACCAGACCAGAGCAGACTGCAGACTAGCCACAACATACTGCTACAGCTACACAGTTCCCACTGCAGTCAACACTGCTCTCTGGTCAGAGATTCTCTTATACTTTTATACCTTTCATATCGCAGGCAGCACATGAGCAATACATCTGCATTACATCTGCTCGGACCTCCTACATAAAATTACATCTGCTTGGACCTATTACATAACCCTCCACTGGGGGGGGAAGGGGCGAAAATTTGGCAGCGATGGTGAGTCAATTGGACTTGCCATGAGCAACACGATACACCAGACCAGACCAGAGCAGACTGCAGACTAGCCACAACATACTGCTACAGCTACACAGTTCCCGCTGCAGTCAACACTGCTCTCTGGTCAGAGATTCTCTTATACCTTGCATATCGCAGGCAGCCCATGAGCAATACATCTGCATTACATCTGCACGGACCTCTTACATAAAATTACATCTGCTGGGACCTCTTACGTAACCCTCCACTGGGGGGGGGGGGGCGAAAATTTGGCGGCGATGGTGAGTCAATTGGACTTGCCATGAGCAACACGATACACCAAACCAGACCAGAGCAGACTGCAGACTAGCCACAACGTACTGCTACAGCTACACAGTTCCCACTGCAGTCAACACTGCTCTCTGGTCAGAGATTCTCTTATACCTTGCATATCGCAGGCAGCGCATGAGCAATACATCTGCATTAGATCTGCTCGGACCTCTTACATAAAATTACATCTGCTGGGACCTCTTACATAACCCTCCACTTGGAGAGGGGGGGGCAACAATTTGGCGGCGATGGTGAGTCAATTGCACTTGCCATGAGCAACACGATACACCAAACCAGACCAGAGCAGACTGCAGACTAGCCACAACATTTTGCTACAGCTACACAGTTCCCACTCCAGTCAACACTGCTCTCTGGTCAGAGATTCTCTTATCCCTTGCATATCGCAGGCAGCGCATGAGCAATACATCTGCACGGACCTCTTACATAAAATTACATCTGCTGGGACCTCTTACATAACCCTCCACTGGGGGGGGGGGGGGAGGGGGGCGAAAATTTGGCAGCGATGGTGAGTCAATTGGACTTGCCATGAGCAACACGATACACCAAACCAGACCAGAGCGGACTGCAGACTAGCCACAACATACTGCTACAGCTACACAGTTCCCACTGCAGTCAACACTGCTCTCTGGTCAGAGATTCTCTTATACCTTTATACCTTTCATATCGCAGGCAGCGCATGAGCAATACATCTGCATTACATCTGCTCGGACCTCTTACATAAAATTACATCTGCTGGGACCTCTTACATAACCGTCCACTTGGAGAGGGGGGGGGGGCAAAAATTTGGCGGCGATGGTGAGTCAATTGGACTTGCCATGAGCAACACGATACACCAGACCAGACCAGAGCAGACTGCAGACTAGCCACAACATACAGCTACACAGTTCCCGCTGCAGTCAACACTGCTCTCTGGTCAGAGATTCTCTTATACCTTGCATATCGCAGGCAGCCCATGAGCAATACATCTGCATTACATCTGCACGGACCTCTTACATAAAATTACATCTGCTGGTACCTCTTACGTAACCCTCCACTGGGGGGGGGGGGGGGGGGGGGCGAAAATTTGGCAGCGATGGTGCGTCAATTGGACTTGCCATGAGCAACACGATACACCAAACCAGACCAGAGCAGACTGCAGACTAGCCACAACATACTGCTACAGCTACACAGTTCCCACTGCAGTCAACACTGCTCTCTGGTCAGAGATTCTCTTATACCTTGCATATCGCAGGCAGCGCATGAGCAATACATCTGCACGGACCTCTTACATAAAATTACATCTGCTGGGACCTCTTACATAACCCTCCACTGGGGGGGGGGAGGGGGGCGAAAATTTGGCAGCGATGGTGAGTCAATTGGACTTGCCATGAGCAACACGATACACCAAACCAGACCAGAGCAGACTGCAGACTAGCCACAACATACTGCTACAGCTACACAGTTCCCACTGCAGTCAACACTGCTCTCTGGTCAGAGATTCTCTTATACTTTTATACCTTTCATATCGCAGGCAGCACATGAGCAATACATCTGCATTACATCTGCTCGGACCTCTTACATAAAATTACATCTGCTGGGACCTCTTACATAACCCTCCACTGGGGGGGGAGGGGGCGAAAATTTGGCAGCGATGGTGAGTCAATTGGACTTGCCATGAGCAACACGATACACCAGACCAGACCAGAGCAGACTGCAGACTAGCCACAACATACTGCTACAGCTACACAGTTCCCGCTGCAGTCAACACTGCTCTCTGGTCAGAGATTCTCTTATACCTTGCATATCGCAGGCAGCCCATGAGCAATACATCTGCATTACATCTGCACGGACCTCTTACATAAAATTACATCTGCTGGGACCTCTTACGTAACCCTCCACTGGGGGGGGGGGGGGGGGGGCGAAAATTTGGCGGCGATGGTGAGTCAATTGGACTTGCCATGAGCAACACGATACACCAAACCAGACCAGAGCAGACTGCAGACTAGCCACAACATACTGCTACAGCTACACAGTTCCCACTGCAGTCAACACTGCTCTCTGGTCAGAGATTCTCTTATACCTTGCATATCGCAGGCAGCGCATGAGCAATACATCTGCATTACATCTGCTCGGACCTCTTACATAAAATTACATCTGCTGGGACCTCTTACATAACCCTCCACTTGGAGGGGGGGGGGCAAAAATTTGGCGGCGATGGTGAGTCAATTGCACTTGCCATGAGCAACACGATACACCAAACCAGACCAGAGCAGACTGCAGACTAGCCACAACATTTTGCTACAGCTACACAGTTCCCACTGCAGTCAACACTGCTCTCTGGTCTGAGATTCTCTTATACCTTTATACCTTGCATATCGCAGGCAGCGCATGAGCAATACATCTGCATTACATCTGCTCGGACCTCTTACATAAAATTACACCTGCTGGGACCTCTTACATAACCCTCCACTTGGGGGGGGGGGGGGGGGCAAAAATTTGGCGGCGATGGTGAGTCAATTGGACTTGCCATGAGCAACACGATACACCAGACCAGAGCAGACTGCAGACTAGCCACAACATACTGCTACAGCTACACAGTTCCCACTGCAGTCAACACTGCTCTCTGGTCAGAGATTCTCTTATACCTTTATACCTTGCATATCGCAGGCAGCGCATGAGCAATACATCTGCATTACATCTGCTCGGACCTCTTACATAAAATTACATCTGCTGGGACCTCTTACATAACTCTCCACTTGGAGGGGGGGGGGCAAAAATTTGGCGGCGATGGTGAGTCAATTGGACTTGCCATGAGCAACACGATACACCAGACCAGACCAGAGCAAACTGCAGACTAGCCACAACATACTGCTACAGCTACACAGTTCCCACTGCAGTCAACACTGCTCTCTGGTCAGAGATTCTCTTATACCTTGCATATCGCAGGCAGCGCATGAGCAATACATCTGCATTACATCTGCTCGGACCTCTTACATAAAATTACATCTGCTGGGACCTCTTACATAACCCTCCACTTGGAGGGGGGGGGGGCAAAAATTTGGCGGCGATGGTGAGTCAATTGGACTTGCCATGAGCAACACGATACACCAGACCAGACCAGAGCAGACTGCAGACTAGCCACAACATACTGCTACAGCTACACAGTTCCCACTGCAGTCAACACTGCTCTCTGGTCAGAGATTCTCTTATACCTTGCATATCGCAGGAAGCGCATGAGCAATACATCTGCATTACATCTGCTCGGACCTCTTACATAAAATTACATCTGCTTGGACCTATTACATAACCCTCCACTGGGGGGGGAAGGGGCGAAAATTTGGCAGCGATGGTGAGTCAATTGGACTTGCCATGAGCAACACGATACACCAGACCAGACCAGAGCAGACTGCAGACTAGCCACAACATACTGCTACAGCTACACAGTTCCCGCTGCAGTCAACACTGCTCTCTGGTCAGAGATTCTCTTATACCTTGCATATCGCAGGCAGCCCATGAGCAATACATCTGCATTACATCTGCACGGACCTCTTACATAAAATTACATCTGCTGGGACCTCTTACGTAACCCTCCACTGGGGGGGGGGGGGGGGGGCGAAAATTTGGCGGCGATGGTGAGTCAATTGGACTTGCCATGAGCAACACGATACACCAAACCAGACCAGAGCAGACTGCAGACTAGCCACAACGTACTGCTACAGCTACACAGTTCCCACTGCAGTCAACACTGCTCTCTGGTCAGAGATTCTCTTATACCTTGCATATCGCAGGCAGCGCATGAGCAATACATCTGCATTACATCTGCTCGGACCTCTTACATAAAATTACATCTGCTGGGACCTCTTACATAACCCTCCACTTGGAGGGGGGGGGGGGCAAAAATTTGGCGGCGATGGTGAGTCAATTGCACTTGCCATGAGCAACACGATACACCAAACCAGACCAGAGCAGATTGCAGACTAGCCACAACATTTTGCTACAGCTACACAGTTCCCACTCCAGTCAACACTGCTCTCTGGTCAGAGATTCTCTTATCCCTTGCATATCGCAGGCAGCGCATGAGCAATACATCTGCACGGACCTCTTACATAAAATTACATCTGCTGGGACCTCTTACATAACCCTCCACTGGGGGGGGGGGGAGGGGGGCGAAAATTTGGCAGCGATGGTGAGTCAATTGGACTTGCCATGAGCAACACGATACACCAAACCAGACCAGAGCAGACTGCAGACTAGCCACAACATACTGCTACAGCTACACAGTTCCCACTGCAGTCAACACTGCTCTCTGGTCAGAGATTCTCTTATACCTTTATACCTTTCATATCGCAGGCAGCGCATGAGCAATACATCTGCATTACATCTGCTCGGACCTCTTACATAAAATTACATCTGCTGGGACCTCTTACATAACCGTCCACTTGGAGGGGGGGGGGGGGGGCAAAAATTTGGCGGCGATGGTGAGTCAATTGGACTTGCCATGAGCAACACGATACACCAGACCAGACCAGAGCAGACTGCAGACTAGCCACAACATACTGCTACAGCTTCACAGTTCCCACTGCAGTCAACACTGCTCTCTGGTCAGAGATTCTCTTATACCTTGCATATCGCAGGCAGCCCATGAGCAATACATCTGCATTACATCTGCACGGACCTCTTACATAAAATTACATCTGCTGGTACCTCTTACGTAACCCTCCACTGGGGGGGGGGGGGGGGGCGAAAATTTGGCAGCGATGGTGAGTCAATTGGACTTGCCATGAGCAACACGATACACCAAACCAGACCAGAGCAGACTGCAGACTAGCCACAACATACTGCTACAGCTACACAGTTCCCACTGCAGTCAACACTGCTCTCTGGTCAGAGATTCTCTTATACCTTGCATATCGCAGGCAGCGCATGAGCAATACATCTGCACGGACCTCTTACATAAAATTACATCTGCTGGGACCTCTTACATAACCCTCCACTGGGGGGGGGGGAGGGGGGCGAAAATTTGGCAGCGATGGTGAGTCAATTGGACTTGCCATGAGCAACACGATACACCAAACCAGACCAGAGCAGACTGCAGACTAGCCACAACATACTGCTACAGCTACACAGTTCCCACTGCAGTCAACACTGCTCTCTGGTCAGAGATTCTCTTATACTTTTATACCTTTCATATCGCAGGCAGCGCATGAGCAATACATCTGCATTACATCTGCTCGGACCTCTTACATAAAATTACATCTGCTGGGACCTCTTACATAACCCTCCACTGGGGGGGGAGGGGGCGAAAATTTGGCAGCGATGGTGAGTCAATTGGACTTGCCATGAGCAACACGATACACCAGACCAGACCAGAGCAGACTGCAGACTAGCCACAACATACTGCTACAGCTACACAGTTCCCGCTGCAGTCAACACTGCTCTCTGGTCAGAGATTCTCTTATACCTTGCATATCGCAGGCAGCCCATGAGCAATACATCTGCATTACATCTGCACGGACCTCTTACATAAAATTACATCTGCTGGGACCTCTTACGTAACCCTCCAACGGGGGGGGGGGGGGGCGGGGCGAAAATTTGGCGGCGATGGTGAGTCAATTGGACTTGCCATGAGCAACACGATACACCAAACCAGACCAGAGCAGACTGCAGACTAGCCACAACATACTGCTACAGCTACACAGTTCCCACTGCAGTCAACACTGCTCTCTGGTCAGAGATTCTCTTATACCTTGCATATCGCAGGCAGCGCATGAGCAATACATCTGCATTACATCTGCTCGGACCTCTTACATAAAATTACATCTGCTGGGACCTCTTACATAACCCTCCACTTGGAGGGGGGGGGGGGGGCAAAAATTTGGCGGCGATGGTGAGTCAATTGCACTTGCCATGAGCAACACGATACACCAAACCAGACCAGAGCAGACTGCAGACTAGCCACAACATTTTGCTACAGCTACACAGTTCCCACTGCAGTCAACACTGCTCTCTGGTCTGAGATTCTCTTATACCTTTATACCTTGCATATCGCAGGCAGCGCATGAGCAATACATCTGCATTACATCTGCTCGGACCTCTTACATAAAATTACACCTGCTGGGACCTCTTACATAACCCTCCACTTGGGGGGGGGGGGGGGGCAAAAATTTGGCGGCGATGGTGAGTCAATTGGACTTGCCATGAGCAACACGATACACCAGACCAGACCAGAGCAGACTGCAGACTAGCCACAACATACTGCTACAGCTACACAGTTCCCACTGCAGTCAACACTGCTCTCTGGTCAGAGATTCTCTTATACCTTTATACCTTGCATATCGCAGGCAGCGCATGAGCAATACATCTGCATTACATCTGCTCGGACCTCTTACATAAAATTACATCTGCTGGGACCTCTTACATAACTCTCCACTTGGAGGGGGGGGGGGCAAAAATTTGGCGGCGATGGTGAGTCAATTGGACTTGCCATGAGCAACACGATACACCAGACCAGACCAGAGCAAACTGCAGACTAGCCACAACATACTGCTACAGCTACACAGTTCCCACTGCAGTCAACACTGCTCTCTGGTCAGAGATTCTCTTATACCTTGCATATCGCAGGCAGCGCATGAGCAATACATCTGCATTACATCTGCTCGGACCTCTTACATAAAATTACATCTGCTGGGACCTCTTACATAACCCTCCACTTGGAGGGGGGGGGGGGGGCAAAAATTTGGCGGCGATGGTGAGTCAATTGGACTTGCCATGAGCAACACGATACACCAGACCAGACCAGAGCAGACTGCAGACTAGCCACAACATACTGCTACAGCTACACAGTTCCCACTGCAGTCAACACTGCTCTCTGGTCAGAGATTCTCTTATACCTTGCATATCGCAGGAAGCGCATGAGCAATACATCTGCATTACATCTGCTCGGACCTCTTACATAAAATTACATCTGCTGGGACCTCTTACATAACCCTCCACTTGGAGGGGGGGGGGGGGGGGGCAAAAATTTGGCGGCGATGGTGAGTCAATTGGACTTGCCATGAGCAACACGATACACCAGACCAGACCAGAGCAGATTGCAAACAAGCCACAACATACTGCTACAGCTACACAGTTCCCACTGCAGTCAACACTGCTCTCTGGTCAGAGATTCTCTTATACCTTTATACCTTGCATATCGCAGGCAGCGCATGAGGAATACATCGAAATTATATCTGCTCGGACCTTTTACATAAAATTACATCTGCATTACATCTGCTCGGACCTCTTACAACCCTCCTGAAGCCACCGATTCCATATCCTGCTAATAGTCATTGGATCTCGCCCAACGCGAGCAGCAATGTCGTGATACGATGAACCGCTGTCGCGATAGGCTACAATCCGATCTTTAACAAAGTCGAAAACGTGATGGTACGCATTTCTCCTCCTTACACGAGGCACCACAACAACGTTTCACCAGGCAACGCCGGTCAAGTGCTGTTTGTGTATGAGAAATCGGTTGGAAACTTTCCTCATGTCACCGCGTTGTAAGTGTCGCCACCTACGCCAAGCGTGCGTGAATGCTCTGAAAAGTTAATCATTTGCATATCACAGCATCTTCTTCCTGTCGGTTAAATTTCGCGTCTGTAGCACATCATCTTCGTGGTGTAGCAATTTTAATGACCAGTAGTGTATTAGGGCTTTCGTGGCCAGTCTGTGTCGAGCTCTTCAGCCGTCGTCTGTTAGATAACTTTGCTGACGTGTCACCGTCACGACTGGCTGGTAGTGGGCTGGCGCCGAGCTCGCGGCCGCAGATTATACGTGCCTGGCGCGCCAATGTCAGAGGGCTTTTCCGTGGGCATTTGCGCGACGGTCTCCCCTTTATGCCTGGAACGGTCGTTCTCTGCAGCATGTAAATCCAGGATCCATTCACTTTGAGGCTTTCTTCTTTCTTTCCGAAGCTAGTGTCATGTTTGTGTATTTCTACAGCTTCCCTGAACTGTCAGGTGTGATAACTCTTCTCTACAGCAAGAACTTGCGCGTCGGCGAATTTTACAATGTGGTCGTTCTCACACAGCGCGTGTTCCGCCACGGCCGATTTCTCCACCTGTCCCAATCCGCAATGCCGCATTGTTCGGTGATTCTGGTGTTGAAAGTCGTCGCGTCATTCCAACATAGACTTTTCCGCATGCACATGGTAAGCGCTATATACCCGACATTTCAAGTGCGTCCCTCTTATCGTTTGCCGACGACACCCACACGCACGGACGGATACCTGCACAAACTGTCAAATCATCACCCTAGCCAGGAAAGAGGACGACCAACTCGAGCAACACGAATTTGTTAGCTGCAGCTCCTCAGATGTGAGATACAGCGCGTAGAAAGAGTTCTGAGGAGCAATGGATACTCCACCAGTTACACAAGAAGTGTGACAGATTAAAATAATCGGCGAAATGGCACATCGGAAAAAGAGCTATCGGGTGCGGACTTTCTGCCATACAAAAACGAAAAATGTTCAAATGTCTGCGAAATCTTATGGGACTTAACTGCTAAGGTCATCAGACCGTAAGTTTACACACTATTTAACCTAAATTATCCTAAGGACAAACACACACACCCGTGCCCGAGGGAGGACTCGAACCTCTGCCGGGATCAGCTGCACAGTCCATGACTGCAGCGCCTTAGACCGCTCGGCTAGTCCCACTCGGCTTCCTGCCATACATTCTGACGAACACAATCGGCCGTATATTGCTCAAACACAGAGCAAAGACTATTTATTATTAGACAAAGAAGACCAAAGAGAGTCTCAGATCGGGAAAGGAGAAAAGGGACGCACTTGCAATGTCGGGAATATACCGCATACCATGTACATGCGATAAAGTCTCTGTTGCAATGACTCGACGATCTGTCGAAACCAGGTGCGTCGAACATCAGCGCCATCACAGGTTGGGACAGGTACAGAAATCGCGGCGTGCGCGCTGTGTGACACCAGCCATATACTAAAGTTAGCTCACACGAAGTTCTTGCTGTAGAGAAGAGCTATCGCATCCGCTTGTTCAGGGAAGCTATAGAAATACACATCAAATGGCTCTGAGCACTATGGGACTTAACATCTGTGGTCATCAGTCCCCTAGAACTTTGAACTACTTAAACCTAACTAACCTAAGGACATCACACACATCCATGCCCGAGGCAGGATTCGAACCTGCGACCGTAGCAGTCGCGCGGTTCCGGACTGCGCGCCTAGAACCGCTAGACCACCGCGGCCGGATACACAAACATCACAAAAGAAGAAAGCCTCAAGGCGAACGTGTCCTGGATTCTGGTGCTGCAGAGAACGACCGTTGGCTGCAAATCTGCGGCCGCGACTCCTGTCCACCACCTGCAATGGACAGTGAAGTTTTGACCATGCTAAGCCGGCCGAGGTGGCCGAGCGGTTCTAGGCGTTACAGTCTGGAACCGCGCGACCACTACGGTCGCAGGTTGGAATCCTGCCTCGGGCATGGATGTGTGTGATGTCTTTAGGTTAGTTAGGTTTAAGCAGTTCTAATTTCTAGGGGACTGATGACCTCAGAAGTTAAGTCCCGCAGTGCTCAGAGCCATTTGAACCATTTTTGACCATGCTAAGCACTCGTGCAGGCGAAACGCCAGAAAAGTCATGGAACAAACGTCGACCGAAGAACCCGAGGCAGAACCTATCAGGCAGTTTGTAACAGTGCTGTGTGCGCCGCCTAGCCGTTGGACAGAACCAGCGTGCGACGTCTTCCTGAGAGTTATATTCCCCCCATCGTTCGAGGGTAGAGAGGGAGACCGGGCGTAAATGGTGCGTCGACGGTGAGATCCGCAGGGACGGAGCACGAGCCTGTATCGCTCGATGGGACGATAATCCTAGCCTGCTCCGTTCCTTTTCCACCAGGACCGTAGTCTCCGCCATGGACACGACAAGCTTTTGGGCAGAGAGTGAGCTAACGCCCACTGCTTGGTTGGCAGCGGACGAGGCTTTGTGAGCACGGAGACGGTGTGTGGCAGTGACCGGTGGCCGGTGGGCCGCGGAGGGGGTCGTCTGCGGGCTGCATGGAAACCGTCAGGGGGAGGGGGGGGGGGGGTTGGCAGCTGGACCAGTAACGCAACTGCCGGCCGCGTCCAGCACAATGGTGGCGGTGGGGCGGTGGGGGGGGGGGGGGGGGGGGGGCAGCTGCTAAGCCAGACTTCACACTCCTACGTAAGACTCCTGTAACCCGAGCAGAACTGTCCGCCTTGTCTTCCCCAAAACTACAGCATATTCGTACCGGTTTACAAATGAATCACGATGCGAATGGAATTTTGTAATGGAATGTACTGAAGAATTCGTGGGCTGCTGACGTGGCCGAGCGGTTCTAGGCGCTACAGTCGGGAACCGCGCGACCGCTACGGTCGCAGGTTCGAATCCCGCCTCGGGCATGGATGTGTGTGATGTCCTTAGGTTAGTTAGGTTTAAGTAGTTCTAAGTTGTAGGGGACTGATGACCTCAGCAGTTAAGACCCATAGTGCTCAGAGCCATTTGAACCATTTTTGAAGAATTCGTCGTAAATACGGGTGGCCGCTCAGCTGTGAACTGCACTAAGTATTGCGAAATGGTTTTCACGACGTTAGATTTCCAAGTGATCTCGAACATAGAGAAAGATGGGCCATAAATTGCCAGATAGACAACCGGCACCCAGGACCTGGTGTTCAATTGAATATTGCAAATATACGTTAGTAAAAGTAGTTACAAACTTGAAACCAATTGAAACTTCCTGACGGATTAAAATTGTGTGCCGGACCGAGACTCGAACTCGGGACCTTTGCCTTTCGCGGGCAAGTGCTCTACCAATTTTTATTTATTTTTATTATTTTATTTTTTATAATCGATGTGTTTGGTCGTTGCGGACGTCACCTGACGTCCGTTCAAGTTCGTCTGTTGATCATTCCACTCAGTTTTTTTTATTACAGAGGCCAACCAGCTCTCTGACCGAACACGCTGAGCTACCGTTCCGGCAATCTCATTTTGTTCGCTTATGTTCGTTGCATCTGCTCGGGGCGGACGTCGTAAGACATCCGTTTTAGTTCGTTGTTGATCGATTAACTCAGTTTTTTTTATTACAGAGGGCAGCAACCCTCTGGCCGAACACGCTGAGCTGCCGTGACGGCTTGTTCGTTGTTGATCGTTGTGTTGGTCGTTGCGGACGTCACATGACACCTGTTGAAGTTCGAACGTTGATCCTTCCAATCAGCTTTTCATTACAGAGGCCAACCAGCTCTCTGACCGAACACGCTGAGCTACCGTGCAACACAACACCCAGTCCTCGAGCGGAGTAAATTTCCAACCCGGCCGGGAATCGAACCCAGGCCAGCTTGCATGGGAGGCGCGCACGTCACCACCCAGCCAGGCAGGCGGACAAAAAGTTAACAGGACCGTTTTTGTAGGAAAAAATGGATATGAGCGTGTGGCATCGTTGGCCGGGGAGGCCCCTATCCGGGGAAGTTCGGCCACCCAGTGCAAGTCTTATTACAGTACACATATACACAAACTGAATAACACTTTACTCCTTAGAAACATGCAGGGACTAGTGAACACAGGGTTGTCGTACCGAGATTGACTATTGTAATCCCCAAATCCTCCAAAAATAAACGAAAAATATGTTTATTCAAAAAAGCAGACAAAAATTCACTTGACGCCTTTCTAAGAGACAATCTAAAATGGTTCAAATGGCTCTGAGCACTATGGGACTCAACTGCTGAGGTCATTAGTCCCCTAGAACTTAGAACTAGTTCAACCGAACTAACCTAAGGACATCACAAACATCCATGCCCGAGGCAGGATTCGAACCTGCGACCGTAGCGGTCTTGCGGTTCCAGACTGCAGCGCCTTTAACCGCACGGCCACTTCGGCCGGCTAAGAGACAATCTCCACTCATTCCAAATTAATAATATAAATGTAGACCAGATGTAGCTTGAATTCAAAGAAATAGTACCGGCAGCAATTGAGAGTTTTATACCAAATAAATTAACAAACGACGGAGCTGATCCTCCTTGGTACACAAAACGGGTCAGAACACTGTTTCAGAAACAACGAAACAAACATGCCAAATTTAAACAGATGTAAAATCCCCAAGACTGGCAACCTTTTACAGAAGCTCGGAATTTGACCCGGACTTCTATGCGAGATGCAAAGAACTTTGTCTCGAAACCTGGCAGAAAATCCAAAGAGATTCTGGTCATATGTGAAGTATGTGAGCGGCAAGAAACAATCTATGCCTTCTCTGCGCGATAGCAATAGAGATATCATCGAAGACTGTGCTGCCAAAGCATAATTACTAAACACAGCCTTCCGAAATGCCTTCACAAAAGAAGACGAAGTAAATATTCCAGAATTCGAATCGAGAACAGCCACCAACATGAGTAACGTAGAAGTAAATATCCTCAGAGTAGTGAAGCAACTCAAATCACTTAATAATAGCAAGTCTTCTGGTCCAGACTGTATACCAATTAGGTTCCTTTCAGAGTATGCTGATACATTACCTCCATACTTAACAATCATACATAACTTTTCACTCGACGAAAGGTCCGTACCCAAAGACAGGAAAGTCGCACAGGTCACACCAATATTCAAGAAAGGTAGTAGGAGTAATCCACTTAATTACAGGCCCATATCATTAACGTCGATATGCAACAGGATTCTGGAACATATATTGTGTTCGAATATCATGAATTGCCTCGAAGAAAACGGCCTATTGACACGCAGTCATCATGGGTTTAGAAAACATCTTTCTAGTGAAAAACAACTAGCATTATTATTCGCATGAAGTGTTGAGTGCTATTCACATGGGATTTCAAGTCGATACCGTATTTCTGGATTTCTGGAAGGCTTTTGACACTGTACCACACAAGCGGCTTGTAGTGAAATTGCGTGCTTATGGAATACCGTCTATTATGTGACTGTGTTGGTGACTTCCTTTCAGAGAGGTCACAGTTCGTAGTAATTGACGGAAACTCATCGAGAAAAACAGAAGTGATTTCTGGCGTTCCCCGAGGTAGTGTTACAGGCCCTTTCTTGTTCCTTATCAATATCAACGATTTGGGAGACAATGTGAGCAGCCCTCTTAGCTTGTTTGCAGATGACGCTGTCGCGTATCGACTAATAAAGTCATCAGAAGATCAAAACAAATTGCAAAACGATTTAGAAAAGGTATCTGAATGGTGCGAAAATTGGCAGTTGACCCTAAATAACGAAAAGTGTGAGTTCATCCACATTAGTGTTTAAAGGAATTCGTTGAACATCGGTTACACGATAAATCAGTCAAATCTGAAGGCCGTAAATTCAACTAAATACCTAGGACCTACAATTACGATCAACTTAATTTGGAAGGGACACATACAGGGCTACTACAAATGATTGAAGCGATTTCGTAAATTCACTGTAGCTCAATTCATTGACATATGCTCACGACACACTACAGATACGTACAAAAACTCATAAAGTTTTGTTCGGCTGAAGCCGCACTTCAGGTTTCTGCCGCCAGAGCGCTCGAGAGCGCAGTGAGACAAAATGGCGACAGGAGCCGAGAAAGCGATGTCGTGCTTGAAATGCACTCACATCAGTCAGTCATAACAGTGCAACGACACTTCAGGACGAAGTTCAACAAAGATTCACCAACTGCTAACTCCATTCGGCGATGGTATGGGCAGTTTAAAGCTTCTGGATGCCTCTGTAAGGGGAAATCAACGGGTCGGCCTGCAGTGAGCGAAGAAACGGTTGAACGCGTGCGGGCAAGTTTCACGCGTAGCCCCCGGAAATCGACGAATAAAGCAAGCAGGGAGCGAAACGTACCACAGCCGACGGTTTGGAAAATCTTACGGAAAAGGCTAAAGCCGAAGCCTTACCGTTTACAATTGCTACAAGCCCTGACACCCGATGACATAGTCAAACGCTTTGAATTTTCGGCGCGGTTGCAACAGCTCATGAAAGAGGATGTGTTCAGTGCGAAACTTGTTTTCAGTGATGAAGCAACATTTTTTTCTTAATGGTGAAGTGAACAGACACAATGTGCGAATCTGGACAGTAGAGAATCCTCACGCATTCGTGCAGCAAATTCGCAATTCACCAAAAGTTAATGTGTTTTGTGCAATCTCACGGTTTAAAGATTACAGTCCCTTTTTCTTCTGCGAAAAAAACTTTACAGGACACGTGTATCTGGACATGCTGGAAAATTGGCTCATGCCACAACTGGAGACCGACAGCGCCGACATCATCTTTCAACAGGATGGTGCTCCACCACACTTCCATCATGATGTTCGGCATTTCTTAAACAGGAGATTGGAAAACCGATGGATCGGTCGTGGTGGAGATCATGATCAGCAATTCATGTCATGGCCTCCACGCTCTCCCAACTTAACCCCATGCGATTTCTTTCTGTGGGGTTATGTGAAAGATTCAGTGTTTAAACCTCCTCTACCAAGAAACGTGCCAGAACTGCGAGCTCGCATCAACGATGCTTGATGGGGACATGCTGCGTCAAGTGTGGGAGGAACTTGATTATCGGCTTGATGTCTGCCGAATCACTAAAGTGGCACATATAGAACATTTGTGAATGCCTAAAAAAACTTTTTGAGTTTTTGTATGTGTGTGCAAAGCATTGTGAAAATATCTCAAATAATAAAGTTATTGTAGAGCTGTGAAATCGCTTCAATCATTTGTAATAACCCTGTAGAAAATGTGTGGAAGGCTAACCCAAAACTGCGCATTGGATTGACGCTTAGAAAATGTAACAAATCTATTACCGAGACTGGTTACATTACGCTTGTCTGTCCTCGTTTAGAATACTGCTGCACGGTGTGGGATCCTTACCAGGTAGGACTGACGGAGTACATCGAAAAAGTTCAAAGAGGGACAGTACGTTTTGTATTATCGCGAAATATGGGAGAGAGTGTCACTGAAATGATATAGCATTTGGGCTGGACATCATTAAAAGAAAGGCGTTTTTCGTCGCGAAGGAATCTTCTTACGAAATTCCAATCACCAACTTCCTCCTCTGAATGCGAAATTATTTCGTTGACACCAACCTACATAGGGAGAAACGATCACCACAATAAAATAAGGGAAATCAGATCTCGTACAGAAAGATTTAGGTGTTCGTTGTTTCCGCGCGCTATACGAGATTGGAATAATAGAGAATTTTGAGGGTGGTTCGATGAACCCCTCGCCAGGCACTTGAATGTGATTTGCAGAGTATCCGTGTAGATGTAGATGTAGGTGCGGCAGGACGAGTTGTAATTAAGATATTTTTATACCGGATTGCTCAGTGTGAGCGAAACAGCACAAGTAACATAAACTTTAGGGAATAAAGTTTTTACCAGAACTCAGCAAGCGACAAACCTATCATGAAGTACACAAAGTGAATACGTTAAGTGATAGATGAAACTATTAATAAAGATTCGTTTCACTCTAACATGAAACTATACAATAACTTTATCTTGAAACTCTTCCATTTGGTTCTTGTTTGCATAGAAGAACAACAATATGAGAATTGAGTCCGCCTTGATGCGAAACACTTTGTTATTTGTTTACTTATTTATTCCTCAAACTAGTATCAACGACCAATGTCGTTATCATCAGTGGGTTCTTTAAATCTAATTTATTGAATTTATTGAAATTCCACCCACCTCTCCCTCTGAAATTAGGAAAATAATAAACTCTCTCAAGAATAAAAGCTCGCATGGGATTGATGGCATTTCCAGCAGGATAATAAAAGCTTGTTCCCGAGAGATAAGTGGGATTCTTAGCCACATATGTTGTAGCTCTCTGAAGCAGGGTATTTTCCCAGATAGACTGAAGTATGTCATTGTTAAACCACTGCATAAAAAAAGGGGATACTTCTGATGTCAACAACTACCGCCCAATTTCTCTTCTGACTGCCTTATCCAAAATTCTTGAAAAAGTAATGTATTGTACAGTAGCTTCACGCCTTTGTAAAAATAAAGTTTTAACAAAGAGTCAGTTTGGTTTCCAGAACAGTTTTGCAACGGAAAATGCTATATATACTTTCACTAATGAAATATTAAATGCTCTGAATAACCGGGAGTCACCTGTTGGGCTTTTTGTGATCTCTCAAAGGCTTTTGATTGTGTAAATCATGGAATACTTCTAGATAAGCTCAAGTACAGTGGTATGAATGGGACAGTACTCAAATGGCTTAAATCATACCTAACTGGAAGAGTGCAGAAAGTTGAAATAAGCAGTTCACATAAATGCAAAAAACTGATGATTTCTGAAACTGGGGAACAATCAAGAATGGGGTGCCGCAAGATTCGGTCTTGGGTCCTCTGCTGTTCTTAATATATATTAATGATTCGCCATTCTATATTCACGAAGATGTAAGGCTGGTGCTTTTTGCCGATGATACAAGTACAGCTATCACACCCAACAGACAAGAATTAAGTGATGAAATTGTAAACGATGTTTTTCAGAAAATCATTAAGTGGTTCTCTGCAAATGGGCTCTCATTAAACTTTGACAAAACACAGTATATACAGTTCCACACAGTAAATGGAATGACACCATTAATAAATATAGACTTCGATCAGAAATCGGTAGCTAAGGCAGAATATTCAAAATTTCTAGGTGTAAGCATTGATGAGAGGTTGAACTGGAAAAAACACACTGGAGATCTGCTGAAACGTTTGAGTTCAGCTACTTATCCTATTAGGGCCATTGCAAATTTTGGCGATATACGTTTCAGTAAATTAGCTTATCACGCCTATTTTCATTCTCTGCTTTCGTATGGCATCATATTCTGAGGTAACTCATCTTTGAGTGAAAGAGTCTTCATAGCACAAAAGCGTGTAATCAGAATAATTGCTGGAGCTCATCTAAGATCACCCTGCAGACACTTATTTAAAGAGCTAGCGGTCTTCACTGTAGAATCACAATATATATATATTCACTGATGAAATCTGTTATTAACAATCCGAACGAATTCAAAAGTAATAGCAGTGTACATGGCTACAACACTAGGAGAAAGGATGATCTTCACTATTCAGGGTTAAATCTAACTTTGGCTCAGAAGGGGGTAAATTATGCTGCCACAAAAGTCTTGGGTCACTTACCTAATAGCATCAGAAGTCTGACAGATAGCCATATAGCATTTAAAAAGAAAGTAAAAGAATTTCTTAATGTCAACTCCTTCACTCATTAGATGAATTTTTGGATATAGTAAGTGGGTAATTTCCTCACCCCCCTCCCACCCAAAAGAATAAATAAAAAATTAAAAATATTAAGTGCCATATAATATTCTGTGCAATGTATAGACACCTTTTATTAACCTGACACGTTCCACATCATTACAAAGTGTCGTATTCATGATGTATGTAACAAGTGCTAATCTAATCTAATCTAATCTGGCATGCTTTTAAGAATTGTTTTCGCTGTTTGAGGCATTGCTTCTGCGCTTTTTCTGTTGCCGTTTTTCTCACCATACATGATGTCATCTGCAAATTCTTTGGACGACATGCATCTAATTGTATACACAGAAGCAAAACTTTCGCACTTTGTTTATGATCCAAAACATTACGCCATCTTGAAGATGTTTATGACCCAAAACATTACGCCGTCTTGAAGATGAAGAAAGTTTTGCTTTTTTAGAAAACAAGAAAGAAAGTGTGTTTGCTCAAGATGGACCCTATCCAAACACAAATTTATTTGTAAATAAAAACGGTCACAGAGAGTGAGTTTCAGTCTCAAGACGAGACCTTCAGACTCGCTTTGGACTTACCTCGGGATTTGTCGGCTGCAGAACTCCGGTGAGACAGCCGGATGTCCTAATCTCCAGGAGAGGTTTTTGCGACCGGCCGGTGGCCTCTGCGAGAAATGTGGGATGTCGCGGAACCGACGCGTCCTCAGCCCGGTAACCACGGAGCAGCGTCTCAATGCGGCCAGGTGTAGAGAGCCTGTATAGGGAGAGAGTGGCCAACCGGACGATACGGCGGCCATTTTTCTGCCAAACTGCGGGCGGGACTTTTGAATGGCCAGTAGTGGAGTAGTGGAGTACACACTCACCGGATCAAAAGCACAAGACAATATGGCGAAATCATTCGTTAAATGCCTTTCTTTACAGCTATAATATACTCATAGTAGCCTAATACGTACATCACAGGAAAATTTGATGCAGTGACTGTAAAACTTATTCGTTACTCGCATTTATCTTCTTTAAAGTTCGTTTACTAGTCATATTGCAATGAAAGTAACGTAAATTAAAAAATATAGTGTATAGCATTTGTTTTGTATCGGAAGTGCATAACGCTAAAGATTTAACGTAGCTGTATTACGTCAGATGAATGAAAGCCGTAAGGAGTTGTTTACTTGTGACATGCGAAAAGTGTGAGACGTATTAGTACCTCTTGTCACGCCTTCAAACTTTTTTCATGTCACAAGTAAACAACTGCTTACGACTTTCTTTTATATACTGAATACCTCTGGTAGATAACAAACGAAAAAGATTAAAAAAATCAGGTAATGTTAAATGTAGGCTACTGTAATAACGACCAAATATAACAACGAAACTACCGTACCCCTTCAACCCCACAGTAAGTAGGCCTATTAAAAACTGTCTTCAAGACTACCTACAATTATTTACTACGAACAATGTTTCAGCAAGTACAACTGCGGGAAACGTGCTTACAACTTGCCTGCGTCAACAGTCAGGCAATAATACTGAAACCAAAATAACGCCTAGTGTTCTGATTCGGAACGAAATAAATTTTGACGCTATAAAGTAGAATGAGTATGGCAGAACAATTACAGGAACTTTCCGTTTCCAGCAAGGACTGTCAGATATTGGCCTCAGAAAGGCTTGTGATGCTACCAGTATGCACGAACTGTTAAAGAAATACGAGCTTAAAAATGCAGTAAATTGTAATAGGCCTACCTGTTTTGCGCGACTATTTCAGATCGCCAACGCTAATTACGTACTAAAAACGATATACAACTAAATCGAACATGCATGCACAACGCATAACAAGTCTCTCAATAATTCAAATACCTCTTAATCGTTTCCAAAAGTCCTCTGAACTTCAATTCAACTCAAAAGCACGGCGATCATAGGAAGCGCGAGAGACGTTTGGCAGAAAAATGGCGCCTAAGCTAATCAACCAATGACGGGCAACTTCACCTATGGCCACTCTCTCCCTATACAGGCTCTCTAGCCAGGTGGGGCTCACTTGCTGGTGCGGTGGGATGACGTGTTCGCTCTCACATTCTGGCGTAACTTTCTTGCATGTTTCAGATCAGCATTTAAGTAAGGACAGCCAAAGAAGAAAAGAAAATAGAAACAGGGGAGCGGACAGCTGAAGTAACAGGCACAGGGCTAAGCCTTCACCGAAAATCAGGGGGAGTTCCTGTACACGAGTTCAATGAATCCAGCGATGACGCGAGTCTATAATGTCAGACTTTGCATGTTATATAAGTTATGGATATGTGTATGGTCCGTGCTGATATTGCAGCAGTTTAGTTTCACAAATTAGATTAACCCTACAGAAGTTCCAGCTACACCAAAATGGACATGATATTGAGAGAAAGTCATTGCCACTTAGCTAACAATTGTACTACGGAAATTATTAAGCTTACGGGTTTTCACATGAATCAAGACTCACACAAAATACATGTAAAAATTAGCAGCATAGAGACACATATAGCCACCGCCGGCTGAATGGTTAGTTGTCAATCCTGATCGCGTCGTATCGAGATCGCACGTGCGAACATCATGTTGTACAGGGTGCCACACGGTTTTGAACTGCGTAGTACTGAGGGCTCGGTGGTTGGAGGTGGTCGTGGTGGGGATACTTCTGATCCACACAAGACACCATTTCATTTACTCAGTCAGTATGAAGCAGCGGGACTTGCAACGTCCAGTGTTTGTCTATGACAGTTTCGTGAAAAGTGGTGAGTGCTACGCAGCGATTGTTTCGTGCGCGGTTTAATGTCGGTCGACATGGAGCTGTTCCGAGCCGTAACACGGTCCTCAGATAGGTGGAAAACTTCAGATCAACTGGAAACATACTGGATAAGAAGCATCCTGCCCCGAGACGCAGAGTAACGACACCAGAAAATGTTGAAAGGGTAAGGCAAGCGGCAGTCAGAAGCCCAGGACGGTCGGCTAGACGTCATGCTAGTGAGTTACGAATCAATCGCGAATCGGTTAGACGAATTTTGCATAAAGAATTAAAATTCCATCCCTACAAAATGCTCATTGTCCAACAACATAAGGAAACTGATTTTGCTGTACGAGATGACTTCACTTACAGAATGCAAGTGATTCTGGGATCGAATGAAAATGAAATTTTTTTTGATGAGCGATGAAGCTCATTTTCATTTAAACGGGACCACGAATAAGAAAAACCTACGTTACTGGGCTCCAGAGCATTCATACCTTATCCACCAGCGTCCTCTACACTCAGAAAAAGTAACAGTCTGGTGTTCTCTTGGCTCTGTTGACATTATTGGACCTTATTTTTTTGAAGAGAATGGGGCCACAGTTACTGTTAATTCGGTCCGTTACATTCGTATGCTAGAAACATTCTTGAAACTGGAGCTAAGAAGACAACGAATCCCTTTAAAACGCGTTTGGTTCCAGCAGGATGGGGCAACATCGCACACCGCAAACACTTCAATGATAGTTGTTAGACGCATGTTTTCTGGCCGGATTGTCTCACGTTTTGCCAATGTTCCTTGGCCTCCCAGGTCTCCTGACTTGTCAGTATGTGACTTTTTTCTGTGGGGGTACCTTAAGAACTGTGTCTATAACCACAAACCACGAAATTTGGATGAGTTGAAGAATGCAATCATTCAAGAAATTGCTGCCATCCCTGCAGAGATTTTACTCCGTGTGATGGAGGATTTTGAGAAGAGACTTGAGTCCTGCATTCGAAATGATGGACATCACCTTGACAATATTATTTTTCGCAAATAACTTCGTTAACTCAAATGGCAAATAATGAGCTTTGATTTTGTGTAAATAAACATGCATTAATTTTAAAGTTGGCTGAGTATTATTTCATTAAAAACCGTCCGTCTCCCGGGTGTCACCCTATATCACGATCGTATGTATGAATAGCATTGCCCCTAATGAAGTCACCTGTACTGGACTGACACGGCTGCATCATCTCGCTTATCAGCGGGCTGCAGAACTTCATTTGGACACTACAGTAGCCTAGTACTGTACTGTGACTTGGTCAGTTTGGTACGTACCAGGACTGCAGACAAAAATCTGGAAACAAACAAAAAATTCCTTACAAAGCTTAATTATTTCGAGTACCTCACAAACCGCGAACCTTGCCAAAGGTGGGGTGGCTTGCTCACCTCAAAGATACAGACAGCCGTACTGTGGATACGTCAGCGTAGTAGGGGAAGGAATACAAGGCAGAGTTAACAGAAGATATGGCCTCGCTGTTAGGTATGAATCAAGATAAAGAGTAATTGTCTTCTGCAATAGTTTTCAGCAACTGGTAACGAGTTCACAGTTCAAAAGTCACAAAAGGAGGAGGCATACTTGGGAAACGCCCACAGACATGGGAAGATACCAGGTGGAATACGTCATGCAATTAATTGACGATGAAAAGCAGACTGAAGTTTAGAAGAATCAAGTGGAAGAATTATTGTGTAAAGTAGTGGGGTACTGAAATACGAAGGAATCGTGAGATGCGTTTGAAGTTTTTTAAGCGTATAGATACTGTGATGACGAGAACCACAGTGTGAAATTGACCTGAACTGCAATGGACACCTATAAAAATGGCAGTCACGGAAGCTGGCTGGAGAAATATAGGAACGAAGAAAGCAACTGCGAAGAAACGGCGGATAAGAGAAAAAGTTCTTCATTTGATCTACAAAAAAAGAAAGTACAAAAGTGTTCACGAAACGACAGGAATACGGCAATACAGCCATTTGGTAATGAAACAAATGGAAAGTGTAGGGAAGCCAAGGCGAAACTGGTGCGGGAAAAATAAGAAGCAATGGCGTCGGAAGGATTGATTCAAAAAGTCAAAATGGGTGGAAAAAGCACTCTGAAGGCCACTACGAGGGGAAGTAATTGACAGACGTGATACAAGGAGAAATGGGAGTCGATGTGAAGGATATTGCTGATCCAGTATTAGAGTTTAACAGAGTTTTGGAAGGCTTGCTATTAAATAGGACGGAAGTCATAAATAAAATTCCTTCGCAAATTCTAAAATCATTGGGGAAACAACCAAACGACTACTGAAGTTCGTCTGTAGAATCTATAAGCACGGAGACGTAGATCTATGAGGGACGACCTGATAGTTTCTGTTTGAGAGCGTTTGGGACGCATATACACTACTGGCCATTAAAATTGCTACACCAAGAAAAAATGCAGATGATAAACGGATATTCATTGGACAAATATATTATCCTAGAACTGACATGTGATTACATTTTCACGCAATTTGGGTGCATAGATCCTGAGAAATCAGTACCCAGAACAACCACTTCTGGCCGCAATAACGGCCTTGATACGCCTGGGCATTGAGTAAAAAAAAATGTCAAATGTGTGTGAAATCTTATGGGACTTAACTGCTAAGGTCATCAGTCCCCAAGCTTACACACTACTTAACCTAAATTATCCGAAGGACAAACACGCACACCCATGCCCGAGGGAGGACTCGAACCTCCGCCGGGACCAGCCGTACAGTCCGTGACTGCAGGTCACAGACCGCCTCGTTAATCCCGCGCGCATTCTGTCAAACAGAGCTTGGATGGCTTGTACAGGTACAGCTGCCCATGCAGCTTCAACACGATACCACAGTTCATCAAGAGTAGTGACTGGCGTATTGTGACGATCCAGTTCCTCGGCCGCCATTGACCAGACGTTTTCAATTGATGAGAGATCTGGAGAATGTCCTGGACAGGGCAGCAGTCGAGCATTTTCTGTATCCATAAAGGCCGGTACAGGACCTGCAACATGCGGTCGTGCATTATCCTGCTGAAATGTAGGGTTTCGCAGGGATCGAATGAAGGGTAGAACCACGGGTCGTGGCACATCTGAAATGTAACGTCCAATGTTCAAAGTGCCGTCAATGCGAACAAGTGGTGACCGAGACGTGTAACCAATGGCACCCCATACCATCACGCCGGGTGATACGCCAGTACGGCGATGACGAAAACACTCTTCCAATGTGCGTTCACCGCGATGTCGCCAAACATGGATGCGACCATCACGATGCAATAAACAGAACCTGGATTCATCCGAAAAAATGACGTTTCGCCATTCGTGCACCCAGGTTCGTCGTTGAGTACACCATCGCAGGCGCTCCTCTCTGTGATGCAGCGTCAAGGGTAACCACAGCGACGGTCTCCGAGCTGATAGTCCATGCTGCTGCAAACGTCGTCGAACTGTTCGTACAGATGGTTGTTGTCTTGCAAACGTCCCCGTCTGTTGACTCAGGGATCGAGACGTGGTTGCACGATCCGTTACAGCCATGCGGATAAGATGCCTGTCATCTCGACTGCTAGTGATACGAGGCCGTTGGGACCAGCGCGGCGTTCCGTATTACCCTTCTAAATCCACCGTTTCCATATCCTGCTAACACTCATTTGATCTCGACCAACGCGAGCAGCAATGTCGCGATACGATAAACCGCCATCGCGATAGGCTTCAATCCGACCTTTATCAAAGTCGGAAACATGATGGTACGCATTTCTTCTCCTTACGCGAGGCATCACAACAACGTTACACCAGGCAACGCCGGTTAACTGCTGTTTGTGTATGAGAAATCGGTTGGAAACTTTCCTCATGTCACCACTTTGGAGGTGTCACCACCGGCGCCAACCTTGTGTGAATGCTCTGAAAAGCTAATCATTTGCATATGACAGCATCTTCTTCCTGTCGGTTAAATTTCGAGTCTGTAGCACGTCATCTTCGTGGTGTAGCAATTTTAATGGCCAGTAGTGTACAAAGCTCCGCAATCCTCATGCGCTTGGCATTCGCGTCTTTCCGATGTGCGTGCAGTAAGTGCGGAAATGTGTACTATGGCGACATTATTACCAAAAACTGTCCGAAGGACAAACACCGGCGGACATCCATAGGAGAATGAAGAACGTGTGTGGGGCAGCACGTCCGTTGGGAACCAACGGGATGCTGGTGCTTCATGATCACGCACGTCCCCACATCGCAACTGTCGTAACGCAGAAGTTACGCCAGCTCCAGTGGGAACCATTCGAGCACCCGCCCTATAGCCTTGATCTCTCCCCTGCGATCATCACGCCTTCGGTCCCTTACAAAAGGCCTTGGAAACTCGAAGATTCCTGTCGGACGAGGATGCGCAGCAGGACACAGTGTTTAACCAAACAGGTATCTTCAACTTGGTACGTCGATGGGATGATTGCGTCAATGCTCACGGTGATTTTGTCTCATTGCCAAACCGATTCAGGACTGAACGGCCTTCGAACAGAAACTTATTTAGGCCAGAATTACGAATGGTTCAAATGACTCTGAGCACTATGGGACTTAACTTCTGAGGTCATCAGTCCCCTAGAGCTAGAACTACTTAAACCTAACTAACCTAAGGACATCACACACATCCATGCCCGAGGCAGGATTCGAACCTGCGCCCGTAGCGGTCACGCGGTTCCCGACTGAAGCGCCTAGAACTGCACGCCACACCGGACGGCTATCAGTTTGGGTTGAGGAAAGATAAGGGCACCAGTGGGACAGTCATGACACTGCATTTGATAATGGACTCAAGACTTAAGAAGGATCCAGACACGTTCATAGGATTTTTTTGATCCTGGAAAAGCGTTCGACACTGTTAAATGGTACATGGTATTCAGAAGTCTCAGCAGAATAGGTAGAAGCTGTAGGGAAACACGGGTAGCATACAGTATATCTAAGAATCAAGAAGGAACAATAAGAGTGGAAACCAAAGATCGAAGTGTTCTCATCAAATAGCGTGTCAGCCAGTGTTGCAGTCTTGCTGCAACTTGCTCTTCAATCATAATATCTAAGAAGTAGGGATAAAAATAAAAGTTTGGGGCTGAGATTAAAATTCAGGGTGAAAGGATATCTATGTTAAGATTCGCTCATGGCGTTACTATCGCCAGCGAAAGAGAAGAAGAATTATAGGACATATTTAATGGAATGGTCTAATGAGTACAGAATATGGATTGAGAGTAAACCGAAGACAGATGAAAGTAAGGAGATTAGCGAGAAACTTACCATCCAAACTGTGAACCACGAAATAGACGAAGTTAAGAAATTCTACTACATTTGAATTGAAATAACACATGAGAGACGAAGCAAGGAGAACATGAGAACCAGGTTAGCACAAGCAAAGAGGGTGTTCCTGGCGAAGAGAAGCCTGCTAGTGTCAAATACACGCCGTAATTTGAGAAGAAATTTCTGAGAATGTACGTTTGGAGAACAGCATTCTTTATTAGTAAAACATGGAGTGTGGCAAAACCGGAACATAAGAGACTCGCAGTGTTTGGGATATGGGGATATAAAAGGATTTTAAAAATTAGGTGGAATGGCAAGATAAGAAAGGAGGAGATTCACTCCAGAATCGGCGAGGGCAGAAACCTGTCGAAAACGTTGACAAGAAGGAGAGATCGGATGATGGGAGATGTGCTAAGGCAGCAGGGAATAATGTCCGTGGCAGCTGAGAGAGCTGCAGCGTGTAAGAACTGTAGATGAAGACCTATATTGGACTATATCCAACAAATAATTGGGGAAGTTGGATGTAATTTGTACTCTGCGATAAAGAGATTGGAACATGAGAAGAATTTGTGGCGGGCTGCATCAACCCCCCCCCCCCCCCCCCCCCTCACCACTTCCGCCACCAGACAAACCTGTGGTTCCTACAGACGGGCAGCAGCCTTTTCAGTAGTTGCTGGGGCAACGGTCTTTATGACTAACCGACCTGCCCTTGTAACATCAGCCAATGTGGCCTACGTTGGTACTGCGAACAGCCGAAAGCAGGGCGAAACTAACGCCGTTTTTCTCCCCGAAGGCATGCATATGTACTGAATGGCATAATGATGACGGCATGCCTTGTGTAAAATATTCCAGAGGCAAAATAATCCCTCATTCGGATCTCTGAGCAGGGAACACTAGGAGGATTTTGTCAGCAGCAAAAACAAAACTTGTTTTCTACGGGTGGGAGCGTGGAATATTAGACCATTTTACCAGATAGATAGGTTAGAGAACTTAAAAGAGAGAGAGATAGGTAGACTGAAGTTATGTACAGTCGATAGAGCATTTGCTTCTGAGTTAACCACATTAATTATCAGACCCAGCGGTTTCCATAACTTTTTTTGTGCGCATGCGTCACCTCTGTGCAAGATCGGCCGATTGGGATTGAAGTGTAAGAAACACTGATGTAAAATGCTTTCACTGGAAATTCTCTTTATGATCCGGTTCGACGACCTATGCACATGACGTGCATTACATGAGCGTAAAGCGCTATTCTCGTACAAGATGCTTCTGATAAATTTTCTGATTAATCTTTTGGCGAGAATGATTTCAGGAGGCAGCAAGATGTGACGAGGGGTGGAAATGTTAATGTTGCGGATCTTGAGAGTTGGCAATACTCTCTTAGGATGTAAAGGTTGGCTACAGCGCGCATACACAAGCTCTGGAATCTAAGATATTGTTGTCACACTTCGCAGCGCACGGATTAACTAGTGGCAGTTTTGAAGCCAGTGTAGGAGCCCGCCTGCTGTGGCGCGCACGTGTGTTGGGCGAGGGGTCGTCGCCGAGCTGCTGTACTGCTGTGTCCGCCAGCAGCGACACAGGATTTGGTAGTGAGTTGATAATTTTTTTATAATTTGCAGAGCGCTTATTAATTTAAAGAAAAGGGTTTGTGTTTGTGCATAGCAGCAGACGGTAATTTTGATAATGATAGGAGTTGAATTCTTAAGGGAAACCATTGTTAGGCGAGTAGATTAAGTATTGATTTTTGTCATTGATTTCTTTTGTAATTGTCAGGGAATTGTTTCACTATGTATGTAATTGAGAAGTGTTTCAGTCTCTCTCAAGAGTTTGATTAATTTGTAATATTGTTTTAATGCCACTGGAGGCAGATTTACATACGAAGCGATTGTTCAAAGAGCTTCTAGCGTTTTGTTAATTGAATGAGAAAAAATCGCTTTCAGAATATAGTTTTTGAAAAAAGGAATTACTTGATGGGTTACCATTTATCGAGTTTAGATTTGACCAAACCCTTTCTCTTGAATTATATGTAGTTGTAGTCAGCAGCCGCAGCCGCAGCAACAGCAGGAGCCGCCATACAGAACATGCATTGCACTCAGCATGAATAATAGGTTTTCTTATGTTTTTGTTAAATAATGGAATGCAGCAGATCAAGCAGTGGCAGCAGAAAGACCAAGTACAGTAAGTTATTTGTTGCGCACAGGACCAATTAAAAAAAAATAAGTTTAGGTGATCTCTGTAATAGCAAAGTTAACAAGAGTACAAGCACGAGATTTTCAGTAGAAAACACGAGATAAGAAGATAGAGCTCCCGACTTTCAATCTCTGTGACAGTGAAAATTGGAAATGTAACCTACACTGAACAAAAAGCAATTCGGAATATGAATGAAATTATAGTCCCTTACTTATAGTAGCTGTGCGTGGCAGAATCAAATTACTAGAGAGAAGCCAGCATCTGATGATAGGAGGAAAACGGAATCTTAACGGAAAACAGGAAATAATCCTGCATCAGATTAGTTACTTAACCCATGCAAGTCAGCATACGCACGAAAGAACACAGTCCACCGCCAATGAAGCTGCTTTGATGAGGGGGAGAAAACACCAGGCTAGAATCTGAGCTTTTGTACAAAAGTTGTTCAATTCAAAATCTGTTTAACTAAAGAAGGCAACAGGTCAGGTGTTGGCAGTTAGGTGGGGCAGTGGTTAGCACACTGGACTCTCATTCGGCAGGACGACGGCTCAAACCAGCGTCCAGCCATCCCGATTGAGGTTTCCGTGATTTCCTAAGTCGCTTCAGGAAAATGCTGGAATGGTTCTTTTGAAAGAGCACGACCGACTTCCTTCCCTAACCCGATGGGACCGATGGCCTAGCTGCTTCGTCCCCTCTCCCCAAATCGACCTACCAACTAACCAAGTTCTGAAGCACATGTGGCAAGAGGAAGCCATCAATGCTTATTTTCCTGTATGTAACAGGTCAGGTGTTGAACTGTGGACGTGAGAACGCAAAACAGCCAGTGTATACTAACATGCGTAGTCCACCTACTGATGCAGTTAGGACTGTACAGAAAAGATCAGGCAGTAAATTATGTGACGTGTTTGTGGGAAGACTATTAGATGTAGAGGAAAAAAAAGCAACTACAACACTGAATGAGATACGTATTAAAGGAGAAATGATCAAAATACACTACTGGCCATTAAAATTGCTACACCGCGAAGATGACGTACTACAGACTCGAAATTTAACCGACAGGAAGAAGATGCTGTCATATGCAAATGATTAGCTTTTCAGACCATTCACACAAGGTTGGCGCCGGTGGTGACACCTACAAAGTGCTGACATGAGGAAACTTAACAACCGATTTCTCATACACAAACAGCAGTTGACCGCCGGTGCCTGGTGAAACGTTTGATGCCTCGTGTAAGGAGAAGAAATGCGTACCATCACGTTTCTGACTTTGATAACGGTCGGATTGTAGCCTATCGCGATTGCGGTTTATCGTATCGCGACATTGCTGCTGGCGTTGGTCGAGATCCAATGACTGTTAGCAGAATATGGAATCGGTGGGTTCAGGAGGGAAATACGGAACGCCGTGCTGGGTCCCAACGGCCTCGTATCGCTAGCAGTCGAGGGCGTTTGCAAGACAACAACCAACTGCACGAACAGTTCGACGACGTTTGCAGCAGCATGGACTATCAGCTCGGAGACCATGGCTGCAGTTATCCTTGACGCTGCATCACAGACAGGAGCACCTGAGATGGTGTACTCAACGACGAACCTGGGTGCACGAATGGCACGTCATTTTTTCGGATGAATCCAGGTTCTGTTTACAGCATCATGATGGTCGCACCCTTGTTTGGCGACATCGCGGTGAACGCACATTGGAAGAGTGTTTTCGTCATCGCCATACTGGCGTATCACCCGGCGTGATGGTATGGGGTGCCATTGGTTACACGTCTCGGTCACCACTTGTTCGCATTGACGGCACTTTGAACATTGGACGTTACATTTCAGATGTGCCACGACCCGTGGCTCTACCCTTCATTCGATCCCTGCGAAACCCTACATTTCAGCAGGATAATGCACGACCGCATGTTGCAGGTCCTGTACGGGCCTTTATGGATACAGAAAATGCTCGACTTCTGCCCTGTCCAGCACATTCTCCAGATCTCTCATCAATTGAAAACGTCTGGTCAATGGTGGCCGAGCAACTGGCCCGTCACAATACGCCAGTCACTACTCTTGATGAACTGTGGTATCGTGTTGAAGCTGCATGGACAGCTGTACCTGTACAAGCCATCCTAGCCCTGTTTGACTCAACGCCCAGGGGTATCAAGGCCGTGCATGGGGGCTTTATTAAATGTGATTGAAAATATTTTTTCTGTCTTTAGTAGCTGTCTGTCCGATTACGCTGTTTCGTAATCGGTTGGCCCTGACTAGTATTATTACGCTATCTGACTGCAAAGAACAACAACAAGAATGAAATGAAATTTTTCGCTAACACAATTAATTAATTAAGTCCCCAGCAACTATAAAACCTACTAAACCAAAGCATAAGTATAACTGTTCTGTATGTGGAAGTATGACTCAACGCACATCTGGCACGGTTCTTCTTCAACAAGACAAGAATTTTTTATACCAACTTTACTGACGTGATAAACAAATACTATAATTGCTCAAGGAAAGTAGAATTACACTCTAATACAATAACACACGCCAGATGCTTTGTTGACTGAACCTGTAATGACGCATTATTTAGGACACTAAAATAAAAACAAACTGAGTTAATTACCTCATTTATATTGATGAATATCATTCTAATCCTTACCTTATATCTCAACCAGAACTCTCCAATATCACATCTCAGCAAGCACTGCCTAATAGCACATCTCAACAAACACTCTCTGCTACAACATCTCAGCACAGACTACCACGAGCTCTCTCCAAGCACTGACTTCTACGAGTTCTTAACAGGCACTGACTTCTACGAGCTCTCGACAAGCACCGTGGAGGCGGCTTAATAATACTCTTTGGCGCAATCTCTGGCGCAGTGGCTCAGTGTAGCCACCTTTCATATGCCCCTCCTCCACAGGCCAGAATTTGATGGTATTTTTTGCCAGCATTGGTGGTGAAAATACCACCAAATTCGTCCACAAAAATACAGACAAAAATAAAAGATAATATTAATACCTAAATATCACATAATTAGTTAAAATTTTGGCTTTGCACTGGCCTTTCAATAACCTAATATATAAAATACAGTAGGCAATACAAATTCTTTTCATACATGTGGCTTTACATAATAGTTTGCACAATACACAAAAAATCAGTTTATACAAATGTTCACATAAAATACTTTTAATTATTCAAAAAAAAAAAACAAATAGTTGATAATTCCAGCCCAGCAATGGTCAACAGGTGCAGACACCAACAAGTGACATCGTTTCAGCAGAAGCAGTACATCAGTTGCACCCAGCAATGTTGAGCAGGTACAGACACCAACAAGTGACATCATTTCAGTAGAAGCAGTCCATCAGTCGCACCCAGCAATGTTGAGCAGGTGCAGACACCAACAAGTGACATCATAACATTAGAAGCAGTCCATCAGTTGTACCCAGCAATGTTGAGCAGGTGCAGACACCGACAAGTGACTTCATTTCAGTAGAAGCAGTCCATCAATTGCACCCAGCAATGTTGAGCAGCTGCAGACAGCAACAAGTGACTTCATTTCAGTAGAAGCAGTCCATCAGTTGCACCCAGCAATGTTGAGCAGCTGCAGACAGCAACAAGTGACTTCATTTCCATACAAGTAGTCCATCAGTTGCACCTAGCAATGATGAGCAGGTCCAGAGAGCAGTCCATGATATTCACTATCACCGATCACACTGTTCATCAGAGTATATAAGCACAAATTAAACATGTCCTAGTGGCACCAATCATGTAGAAAAAGTACAAGTAACAGTCCATAATATTCACTATCCCTGATCACACTGTTCATCAGCAGAAATTAAACATGTCCTAGTGGCACCAATCATGTAGAAAAAGTACAAGTAACAGTCCATAATATTCACTATCACTGATCACACAGTTCATCAGCAGAAATTAATCATTCCTAAGTGTCACACATTATATTGAAAAAGTGCAGGTAACAGTTCACAATATTTACCTTCACTAATCAGACAGTTCAGGCATGAACAATAGTTTGAATGCACATACAAATGCTTTTACACTAAACATACAAATCATAACAAACACACAAATGATGTCAGATAATTTTCATATTAACTATTACAAATACTCAAATATCAGTAAACCTATAATATTTATGGGTGTCAGTGCAAGCCACTACAAACAAATAAAATAATATTCAGGAGGTAGGTGGGTAGGATTAGGAAAGGAAAACACACAAAACACACTCATTCATCTTTCATCCACATTAAGTACTACTGTGTAATTGAATAGTGTTAACTGTGTAAATGCAATTCTGTCAAATTCTGATGTTCATCATGTGTATCAAGTAATAGTGGCAGCAATGTATAACAGTCAATAATAGTTAGGTCAACGTCATAGTCATCATGTCAAGACCAATGTTTGCGAAGCCAGATCAAATGTACTGTTGTTGACCAACTGTCAGTGAGCCAAGATATGCAAATACTTCCTCTCTTCAAAAAAAAGTATATACTGCTTAGTGATTTAACAAAGTGTGTGTATAGACTATCTTCCTTCTACTTTAGTGTTCTAGTCTGCTATCTTCATCCTCCTTGTTCCATTAAGACCAACAAAAAAAATATGCTCCTCACTTACTTTACCTCTTATACACCAAAACTCCAATAATCATCAACTTCACACAATCTCAATAATACCTCAATAATACCTCTTCAATACGTCGATACATATAAACCTTATTGCCAATATATGCTCCTCACTTACTTTACCTCTTATCCACCAAAACTCCAATAATCATCAACTTCACACAATCTCAATAATACCTCTTCAATGCGTCGATACATATAAACCTTATTACCAATATCATTTCACTTCCATAACAACTCTTTCCTCTAGTCAGTCTCCTCGAACAAGTACAGATAAAATCCTAATGCATACCTCATCATCCCATACAATCCGAAGACACATTGTCAACACACAACCTCTGTGTAATCCATCTGAGCCAAATCTTCTACTCATTATGAATTATAAACAAAAGAAATGCATACATGACCTCTAACAGACTTAGTTCGAATAACTCTCAGTAATTAAGTACGATTACGGAGTGTGAATGATCATAATATTTCACAGTGTGTACACCACTTCAAGAATTATGGCAAACAGAAGCAAACATGTGGAGTATTTCTTGTGTCAAGTGTCACTTCCTATTTCAATTGCTCACGAAAAATGCAGTGTAATAACTGTCAATGGTCTAAACCTAGTTTTGGTATGTCATGTCGTTAGCTTCCTTCCAATTAGCATAAATTTATACAGCTTCCATAAAACCTCAGCTCATGTGACTTCTATGAAGTTTCTTGTACTAATGTCGTTCGTCGAATTATAGTAGTTCATTTTCTTATCTTAAAAATATAAGGCACTGAGCGTAAGCAAAACATGCAATAGCGAGTAAATATATCAGTAGAGAACAGAATGTCAACAAGTGGATGCAGCACAATTCTTACAACGAGGCTCTGCCAAGCGAACAATCTATAATTAATCCAATAGTGTGACCTAAACTCTATGTTTGTACACAGTATATCAGCATTTCTATACACCAAATTAAAGAGTAGATATGACAACAACAGATATGTATAAATATGCAATCCATACGCAAAGCAGTAAACATGTCATTAGCATCATATCAGCATAAGCAAATAAATGTTCATTTGTCATCCTAATAAGTAAACATGAAGGCGCAAGCAGATACATCACAAAGTATAACTTACATACCTAACCACATCAGCACAATTAATCAGGTTACAATTGTAATTTAAATAAATAAGCACAGCAGGCACATAATTAAAAAAATATGACATCAGTGAAAAAGCAGTGCAGCCAAGCGATGCATAATATACACAAGTTACAACCCAGTTCATTAATAATCATTGTCAAAATCAGTTAACGTACGCAAGCACGTCGCTTCACAAGTAAATTCATAGAACATGAAATTAGCACAAAGTATGAATCACGTAATCGCGAGCAGCAAATAACGTCTAAAGTACGTACCTAAGTGGAAATATGTTACCTGAAAAATGAACTCAATTAATAGTTACCTTTTTAGTTTATTAGTTTCTTCTTGGAAATTACATTCTTTCTGAAAATTTCTCGATAGCAAGTCCTCTTAACGTCAGAGACACACAGAATTTACCTGACGTTCTTAAATATTTTATAGAACCGTATCCTGAAAAATACTGAATGTTAATAACGTAATTCATCAAGTCACTATAGCTTTATACTGAATTTAATCGGAGAAATTAAACTGTGTATTTGTTTACGGCTGTTAGTGCATTCGCACTGAGCGCTCGATCAGCTGTAGGCGCGTGACGTAGGAAGCAATTGTTTTCGGTCAACGACTGCCTGGTGTGGCGCGCAGACTTGACTGTTGCTTTGAGTATATGCCGCCGCCAAAACACAGCGCGGTATCCTTGTACTCTCCGCATGTTTACATGTAGCTGTTAGTTTCTCAAAAGTATGTCATTCCACAAAAATTTTAACGTTCGATATATGATGTATACCCTTAGAGCGTCGTGATTTAAGAGTTTCTACTTCAACAGTGTTATCATGAATAATTTTGCGAATTCTATATGGACCGTTATAAAGCAGAAAAAATTTGCGACACAAGCCTTTTCCTTTGTGAGACAAACGGTGGGACTTAATTAACACCTTCTGACCAACTGACAAGATTTTTAAACGACCAGGACGCTTAGCTGATCTCTCTCTTCTGGCAGCCGCAGATGCAATATTTCGTAGAGCCAGGTTGACAACTTCAAAATGCCGCAGTTTCCGTGAAGGCGGAAAAGGAACTATTTCAGAAATGCGATTTGTCGGTGCTTTGTTTTTTAATATCAATATACGCGGTAAAGAAGTTGAATCATTAGAGAGTTCATTCAGAATGTTTTGAAAAATATGAAGATACTGATCCCAAGTTCTGTGATTCTGATGACAATAAAGACGACACAATTTATTGATTTCCTTCATCCATCTCTCTGAAGCGTTAGATTGAGGGTGAAAAAGTGAAATGAAAATTGGTAAGATTTTACGACGCCGTAGAGTACGAAGCCAAATTTTAGAACGAAACTGTGATCCATTATCTGATATAACCTTATCAACATGACCAACTTCTTTAAGAAAATGTTTGATGAAAGCGTTAGATACTGAACGAGCTGTTGCTTTGCGTAAAGGTGTAAAACACACATATTTTGATGTCAACTCCACTGCTACGAAAATGTACGCAAAACCATTAGTAGATCGAACCACTGGACCGAACAAATCAACTGCAGCCATCTCCTTTAATTTCGCTGGAATGATAGGAAACAACGGTGCTCTGTGAGAAACTGTTGGCGGCTTAGCCTTTTGACATAATTTGCATTTGGCCAGAACAGATCGAATACGTTTTTCCATATTACTGAAGTAGCAATTTTCTCGTAATTTATGAAAGCATTTTCTGGGACCAAAGTGTGCATAACTGAAATGCGTATACCAAATCAGCTTATTAACCCACTCATCAGGAATACAAACTAACCAAACAGAGTTGTCGAGCGATTTTCGTTTAAAAAGAACTTTCCAGATAGATCGCAAAAACGAGGTGTGGCCAAATCGTCCAATCTAACAAAGCGTCTAAGAAAATTACAGACACCAAGAAAACTACGAACATCACGTTTTGTAGTAGGAACAGCATAATTACGAATAGCGTCTAATTTCTCTGGATCAGGAAGAATACCTTCTATAGAAATAATATGACCGAGAAATTTCACCTGTGAACGACCAAATTCAGATTTTTCCAAGTTTACTGTAATGCCAACTCTTGCAAAGATACGTAACAATGAATCCAAAATTTTGTTATGCTCACTCCAAGAATGTTTAGCAATAAGAATATCGTCGACATATGAAGTAATATAGTCACGAAGATAAACAGGTAAAATTTCATTTAAGCTACGAATGAATGCTGCTGAAGATACAGCAAGTCCAAACGGTAATTTCCGAAACTGGTAACAGTTACCAAAGGCTAAAAAGGCGGTATATTTTCTACAATCAGGGTGGAGTTCTATTTGCCAAAAACTTGCGCGCATATCAATCGTGGATAAGACTTTAATTCCATGGAAATGTTGAAGAAGTTCATCTAAATTTTGTGGGCGGTCAGTTTCAGGAGTGATGATATTATTTATCTCTCTGGAATCCAGAACCAAACGAATTGACCCATCCTTTTTAAGAACAACGTGTAATGGGCTGGTATAAGGACTGACTGCAGGCTCAATAATGCCTTGATCTAACATGTATTGAAGTTCATTCTTAACCTTGTCTCTGTAAGCCAAAGGAATAGCGTACGTTTTCCCGCGAAATGGTGTGTGTTCTTTTACTTTAAATAAATATTGTAAGCCTTGTATAGTTCCTGTGTGATGACTAAATACTGTAGCGTGTGAAGTCAAAATGTGGTGCAGCTCTTCTCTTGCAACGTCATCTGGCACTTCAGCTTTCTTAACCTTTTCATTAATTAATTCTTCACTATTAATTATATCATCCATCGCGTCCCTGTATCTATTGTCATTGTCATGAATGAACACATTGTCGTCATAATGCTCAACGAAAACATCAGAAGTAAGAAACCTTAAACATTTTGTATCTGACTCAGATCTTGTTAAACACTCGAAAAATTTCAAACATTTCGGCAATCCGGCAACAGTCAAATTCACACTTCCTTCTTTAAAGTTCAAAATTGCCTTATGTGCGTTAAGAAACTCCATACCTAATATAATTTGGGTACTGAGTAATGGAACAATAATAAAATTAGCAGAAAATTCGTATCCTTGACAAATGAAATTTAAGTTGGTCTGTTGTTTGACTTCCACACTTTTTCCAGAAATCGCTCCTCGAATTGTAGTTTTAGAAATAGGTAACACAGGACAGGCAATAGTTCTTTCACATATACGAAAAACTGATTCACTAATGACATTCAATGGGCTCCCAGAATCTAAAACTGCAGTGAACTTATTCTTACCCACACATACTTCAATAGCAGGGTGTAAAAATGCGTCTACATTATTTTCCTTTTCGTCTAACAAAATGTCTCTCATGTCTTCCAGGCGTACGTAGTGTAAAGTCGTAGTGTCATTACTTTCTGAACCGTCTATATTGCTGCCAGAAGCCGAAGCTGCAAGTCATTGTCGATTGTTTGCGTCACGTCTTTGATTATTCGCGTCATTTCGCGGATCAATTTCAACGATTTGCACTTGTCTCTCTGAAGTTCTGTCACGTGGAGGATGCCAATTAGGTCCCTCCTGTCTGTTAGATGCATATTCTTGGCTATGTCTGTTATTAAAATTTCTGTTTTCCGGTCTGTCTGCATAACTACTTCTTGTGTAATTTCGACTGTCACTTCTGAAATTATTGTTGTATCTACTACCCTGATTATTTCTGTAGTAAGAATTTCTATTACTGTTTGAATAATTTCTGTCTTGATAATACCGATTACTGTTTCCGTATGATTGATCATTCCGGTACGAATTACCGTTGTTATAGTTGTCTGTGTAATTTCTGTTAGAACGTCTGTTATTGTCATAAGGCTGGTATCTATTGTCCTGTCTGTTACGTCTGTCATTCTCAAAATTACCCATATAACGCCCGTTCCGATCACTATCTCTTTTCTCTGAAAGTCTATTGTAAATACTGTTACTGAAAAAGTTACAAGAAGTCCCGTCGTCGTTGTCATACTCAAGTTCTTGCAACAAAGTCTTAAAAGTCTCGATGTCGTCTTTACATCTTCCAGCTAAAGCAATTTGTCTTATGGATTGTGGCAGCTTAGTTAAACAAATGCGAATTAATTCAGTCGGGCTATAAGGGTTGGAAAGGAACTGATTCTTTCGAATCATGTCTTCAAAATATTCTGCTGGCGTGCGGAACAGACTGTTTGAAATTACGCTGCATAATAAGACTGTGTTTGACTCTGTCTTGCGTGTTTTCGGACCAATATGCCGATAGAAATGCATGATAGAAATCATTCAGATTATTACAATCTCTAATGAGTGCGCGCATCCGCGTCGCCGGTTCGTTTTCTAAATATCCACACATAAATTCCAGTTTGTGACTTAGTGGCCAATTTGGTGGAAGTGCGTACATAAATTGATCTAACCATGCACATGGATGTATGTCATTCTTAGAATTGCGGAAGATCTTAAATTTCCGGACAGTCAAAAAGTGTTTATAGTCAAAGTTTTCGCCTCGTGGCGACAAAGACGTACCGCGTCTGTCCCAGTCCGAATGTCGATTATTGTAAAGTTCGCGCGCCTGGCGCTCTCTTGTTGCATCCCGTAAATGAAACAAATTATTTTCTTCAAACCCCTCTGCTACCTGTGATTCTAAATTTCTTCTGCTATCTTTTCCTACAATTTCGCCTTCGATCTGTTTGACTTGCTTTCGTAATGCCTCAACTTCCCTTTTAACGCGTTCATTAAATTTTCCCTGATTTTCAACATGTTTATTTATGTTCTGGTACTCTTCAGTTTCTGCGAATGGTAATGGAGCTGTATCATCCGAATCTCTGTCCCCATGTAAACTAAGATTTGTCAATTTATCTGAAATTTCCTCAACTCTTTCCGATAAGTCACCTAATTGTTCTTTCTGTTTATTTACGTCTTCCGTAAGTGTCGTGACTCGGGTTTCAGTATTGACACATTTGGTAGTTAACTGCTCATATTGTTGCGTTAGATTATTTAATCTGTCATTTGGTACGGATTCTTCGATTCTCTCAAATATTTCTTCCTTATCCTTTGCACGTTGTAAATTTAACTCTGAAAATATCTGTACTATCACGCGATCTCTTTCCTCCTGTTCTCTATCCTGTTCCCTTTGTCTAATCTCTACTGCAATTAATCTATTATTGTGAGAATTCAGAATCGGTTGTACTTCTTCTCTGATTTCTTTCTTTAATTCATCTTTCATATTTTTGAAACATGTCCCTATTCGTGAATCTAACCGTGTTTCCAAAGTTCCCATCTCTGTTTTAATTGTTCCAATCTCTGTTTTAAATTCAGATCCTAACCGAGTTTCCATTGTTCCCATCTCTGTTTTAATTGTTCCTATTTGTGAGTCTAACCGTGTTTTTAATTCAGATCGTAACTGTGATCCCAAATTTAATATTGCACTCATCAACTGCTCCGTACTAACTTGTTCGAAATTCTTTTCGCCCCTAACATTTCCCGCAAAATCAGTCTCCTTCGTCATAGCTGTAAAGCTATCTGTGTTCGATACTATTCCAAAATCTTCTATCGTTAATCTCGTATTCTGTGAATTTTCTGATTGAGAAAAATTTTGAAATGGTTCCTGACTATTTTCCCGACTTATTAAATTGTTTTCAACTCCATTATTCATCATACTGTTGTCCTGTGTTGGCGAGTTCGCCATGTCAACAATTTCGTCATTCTCACTATTCATCATTTTCGCCTTTTTCATCAACCGCGTAATCATTTACAAAACACAAAAAATTCGTCACTGTACGAAAATTACACACAATGCCTCCTTATCTCCAACAAAACCATTTACATGCAACGTCTCCCTCAAACACGATCAATCGAACAATTGAAATAATTGCACTAGATTGTCAAACGCGTATACAAGACAACAAATCAAATTTTGAAAAATACCATTAGAAGAATGACAATTACCAAATCTACACGTGCAATATAGACTACAATTACTAGACTACAAATTACTACAACAATACTACTGTCTACTAGTTTTACAATCAGAATAATCCAAGGGACGATCCGAAGCAGCGGTCGCCACGTGCATGGGGGCTTTATTAAATGTGATTGAAAATATTTTTTCTGTCTTTAGTAGCTGTCTGTCCGATTACGCTGTTTCGTAATCGGTTGGCCCTGACTAGTATTATTACGCTATCTGACTGCAAAGAACAACAACAAGAATGAAATGAAATTTTTCGTTAACAGAATTAATTAATTAAGGCCCCAGCAACTATAAAACCTACTAAACCAAAGCATAAGTATAACTGTTCTGTATGTGGAAGTATGACTCAACGGACATCTGGCACGGTTCTTCTTCAACAAGACAAGAATTTTTTTATACCAACTTTACTGACGTGATAAAAGAAAATTACAAATACTATAATTGCTCAAGGAAAGTACAATTACACTCTAATACAAGAACACACGCCAGATGCTTTGTTGACTGAACCTGTAATGACGCATTATTTAGGACACTAAAATAAAAACAAACTGAGTTAATTACCTCATTTATATTGATGAATATCATTCTAATCCTTACATTATATCTCAACCAGAACTCTCCAATATCACATCTCAGCAAGCACTGCCTAATAGCACATCTCAACAAACACTCTCTGCTACAACATCTCAGCACAGACTACCACGAGCTCTCTCCAAGCACTGACTCCTACGAGTTCTTAACAGGCACTAGAGTTGTGGCGATTCGTGAATGAGTCGTTCATTTGAACGACTCTAAATAAAGAATCGTAAGAATCGAATCGTGATACGGACGAATCGTCGTTCAAAAGAATCGTAAGAACGATTGCGTGTTTCCGAGTCGTGACGATTCCAAGTTCCAACGATTCATCGATTCTTAGTACGCTATGCTTCGAAGGCAACTTCCGAATCATGCCGAGTCGTGCCGAATGATTACGACAGCCAGATGGCAGTCAAGTGGAGGATGCGTGTGAACAAAGGAAACTCGGAACGAACAGACGAAGTTCGTGGGCCGTAATATTACTCATGGAAACCAAGCTGACAATTGGCGGTGGCCGACGGGAACCAGCGTAAAGGCATTTCCCATTTACTATCGCTACCATCTGCCACCGCGCCGACGTCAGCTTAGTTTACGCGAGTAATACACGAACTAGTGATGACAGAAACGATATACAGCGAGTACACAGCTCCCAATACATACGATTAAAATCAAGAAATCCAAGTATGATGAATAAATACGTGCAGATGCAATGCAAAACACACACACCTTCTTTACTCACGAGCAATAGTACTTGGATTATGTATTATATTTAGCGTATCTCGAAAGCAGCCCTAACGATTTGGATGAAATTTTGTATTTAGACTGGTTTTTGCTTTTTGAGTTCACCTACATAGTTCCATTCTTTCGTAAAAAGTCAATTTTACAAAATATATATATCCTACATAGTTCCATTCGTAAAAACGCAATTTTATATTATAAAAACGCTATTTCACATGTTTTTATAACGCCATCTCGTAGGACACAACCGTATAGAGCGACATTACTTCACCGCTAATTTGCTAATTCTGTTAGTTCCACCAGTGCTGCCACCAAATGGCTGTCGCACTAGACCAATATTACAGAGCCTATATAGAGAGAATAATACCTTTCTTGGCGGATCGCCGTGTAATACCGTCTTTAAACAAAAGCTTTTTAATTAATAATTTCAAGTTCGAGTTTTCGAATGTTATGGTGTTCAGATTCATATTAATTTTAGTGAAGTAATGTCGCTGTATACGATTGAATCCTACTGTTTAGAAGTATGTCGTCTTCTCACGTAAATATTAGTGACAGCGGGAAGTTCTCAGATAAATTAAAAGCAAAATACCTATGTTTTGGATTTAGAAGAAATGAAAGTTAAGCTAAATTTGCTGTGTGGGAGGGCTGTCAGCTGTGTTATGAATTACAAGGGTGATGTGGACTTGGAAAGACATCTTAGCACAGAAACACATAGGATGATATGAGCCAAACCACGTCTGCCTCACTGCTACATTTTGTTACTATAAAACAGACGTCTGTAGTTAAATGCGTTCAAGCCACACAACCAAACTGGCTTACCACGTAATTTTGCACCACCTTTCGCACAAATCGACTCCTCTTTCCTGGCATACTGAAATAAAACAATAGATGCAATCAAATCAAACGTGACCTTTCATCAATTAAGGCATTACACGTATAAATCGAGAATCACACTTGTAACGTCATATGCATGTTTACTCATAAATAAACTATTTCTGGCATATCTTATCATTACACAGTTCGACTCTAACCCCATTGACAATATCAGACATGTCCTACCAACTTTTTGCATTCCGTAAGAATCGTGCCATCGTAGACTAAATAGAATGAATCGTGAAAGAATTGTGAACGAGTCGTAGGAATCGATTCGCAATGTGAGATTGAATCGTAGGAATCGAATCGGGAAACAGAATCGCGTTGCCCAACTCTAACAGGCACTGACTTCTACGAGCTCTCGACAAGCACCGTGGAGGCGGCTTAATAATACTCTTTGGCGCAATCTCTGGCGCAGTGGCTCAGTGTAGCCACCTTTCAGCCGTTATTACGGCCAGAGGTGGTTGTTCTGGGTACTGATTTATCAGGATCTATGCACCCAAATTGCGTGAAAATGTAATCACATGTCAGTTCTAGTACAATATATTTGTCCAATGAATACCCATTTATCATCTGCATTACTTCTTGGTGTAGCAATTTTAATGGCCAGTAGTGTATATGCATTTACAGCCCTAACGCTCTGTGTATTAAAAGAAGTGAACAGATCACTGTAAAACTGTAACTGAACTAGGAACAGCTCATTTCTTTTTGCTGTTCTATAATTAGCAATATTAAACAAAGCAACTTGCAAAGTCTGACCACTTCCTTAGGATATTACAATTTATTATTAGTCAAAGCATAAAATTCTCCCAAAGAAATGAGGAAGCCATTAGGCCTGGGGACGACTAAGCTTCGCCGTTCCGTTTTGTGAACACATTTTCTACGAAGGGATACACGCAGTACGCAGACTCGGTTTCTGGGCAGCGTCGAGACGCCTCGCCTCGTCGATCTTCGTTTTTGTAAACGCCGGTCGAACGGCAGACAGGCTGACCTGTGGAGAGGAGATTGCCAGCAGTCTTAGAGTGACGTCATATTTCGCTGCACTCTTCAAGACATTAAATATTCTTCCCGAGGTTATCACAAATTATGGAGGAATCAATAATTAGTACTTCTTCCATACACGGCTACCCAGGGTAGAATATGGTGCTACAGGAATTACGTCACCTTACTTCAAGGATCACATTATGGATTCTGGTCTGTCCAAGACTTAAAGAATTGGCAGAGGTATTTTTGCACTACATTCTCAGCTTGACTGATTGTGACATGGCAAACTGCAGACAACTTAGTTCATTATTCAAAATACAGGGACGTCAGACTACGTTATCATAGATGTGTTGAAATGAGCTTTTAATTCAGTTTATCGGTCACTAATTTAAACAATTTTACCGTTTTATTTACGTGTCTCTCATTACTTTACTTAAATCCTATGTTAAGATTACTGTTCATTATGTGGAAAACCAACAACACTAAATGACATGTTTGAGCCGGCCGGTGTGGCCGTGCGGTTCTAGGCGCTTCAGTCTGGGACCGCGTGGCCCCTACGGTCGCAGGTTTGAATCCTGCCTGGGGCATGAATGTGTGTGATGTCCTTTGGTTAGTTAGGTTTTAATAGTTCTAAGTTCTAGGGGACTGATGACGACACATGTTAAGTCCCATAGTGTTCAGAGCCATTTGAACCATTTGACATGTTTGAGTGGTTTATGAAAGTAAGAAAATGGGGACGCGTAACTTCGATGGATCACATTGCTACCGTACTTTATTAAATTTCTTTTAAGTCATTCACTAAAATTTCAGTGGTAAAGTAAATATTGTCTAATGATAGTTACTAGCTTCATATTGTTTTTCAAAGTTTGTAAATTAATGTGTGGAAAGGAAGACATTTAACATCTCATTGGTTTCATTGTCATATTGAACGCTATAACTACGTTTCTGGAACTATAAAGTCATCATTTGTTCTAAGCTGAGTGAACACTAGTTTCAAAATTCGTCTCTTCAGGACACGGAGACTGATATTAGCAGGGAGAATGATTTTCAGGAGGGAAACTCGCAAAGTGAGTTAGTATTGGTTCTTGGTCCAGTGCTGAATGCTTTAGTGGGAAACATGAATTATCAGAACGATAACATCACGTAACAATGAAGTGTAGACTTTGTCTCTTGATAAAAACAATCCGGAGGAAGTACGATAGACTAATTAATATTCACACAAGTACTTACTTATGTGCTTAGCATTATTAAGAGAGTTCATTTGAATCTAAAATAGTGTTCAGATTGTTAACGTTATTGCTTTTACTAGTACTGCTGAAGTTATACATTACGATAGACAGTCAAGGTGCTAGCAAGGTCATGCAGCTCAGCTGCCACGATCTCACATTCGTAATAAAAACGCAATAATAGAACACTATTAATTAGAATGTCCGCCGGTGGCGCTCACTCTGACACCACTCTGAAGCGGGTGATGGGCCGCACACGGCAGGATGCGTGCTGGGGGGAGGGGGGGGGGGAGCATTGAGGCCCAGTGACACACTGATGTCCCAAGGTGTATTTGATTAACTGCAGGCTCGCATCACGTCGCTAGCAATGCGAGGCAGACACGTCCCACTCCGGCAAAGGCTCGCAGGCGGCTGCTTCCGCCTCTGCTTACAAAGACGGCCTGCGCATGGCTGACTAAAGATGCTAGCCTAGGCGCGCTATGATGACGTCAGCTTTGCAGTGCTATGGCCGAAACACAGCTCTCTGGAAACCCATCTCAGCATGCACCGACTCTCGCGTATTTGCCGTTTCTGCGTCGCAAATTTATAAATGATGCTTCTATCCGCTGATTATTATTTACTCTTGATCCGAAAAGTATACTACTCTCAGTAATTCTATTATCTCTAAATTACTTCAAACCTTTGGCCTCAAAAGTATTTGATTAATACAGTTGAACAACACACTCTACTGTTTAGACCTTTTATAAAAAGAAAAGACGTAACTCTTACTCACAATGATACAATTATTTATGAGTATCATCACTACATTTTGTTTATCAAATAGTGTCGTTTAGTCTCGCCATTAAATTTCTTGACACATGCAGATATTCGCAAATAATGTTTAGTACTTTACTACAGCATGTTTTAAGTCAATAGTTGTACTTAAAATTCAGTCTCTCTCTCTCTCTTAGGCATACACACACGCACACACACACGAACACACACACACACACACACATTCAGTAGAGAATATACTTTCCTGCTTCATCACTAAATCACAAACACAGAGAGATTGAAGAGCTCATCTCAAAATATTAAATGCAAAACACCCAAAAACTCTGCAGATCAAACACACATACACACAAGAACCTTAAACTGAAACCTCTTTTCTTTCCTTAGCAGATTCTTCAAAATCTACAGTTAAATGGTTGTAGCAAGTGGGAGGGGGGGGGGGGGCGTGAAAGATGAGAAAAAAAATGTATGTAGTATTTAGATACCGTAGGCCCTATTCGTTATCAGTGAGTCTCCTCCCTGTTCACTCTCTTTCTCTCTCTCTCTCTCTCTCTCTCTCTCTCTCTCTTACACACACACACACACACACACACACACACACACACAGGCAAACTTACAGAGGAAAGACAGAGAGAGACAGAGTTAGGTAACAGGACAACAATGCAAAAAGATTGTGTCATATACATGTTCATAAATGTTTTTTATTTTATATCTCGCTGTAGCATATTTACATAAAATTCCTTTCCTCAATAGACAGTGCTGGAGCACGTTTACCTCTCGCTTATATTTGTGTTTTGTTTGAGGGCTGACATTTTAGGATCGTCTTCCTGTAGACGGCGGATGTCATTCATGTTCGCTGTCACCTTTTCCTCATACACTACGTTTTTCATGTAGTACAGGCTAATGTCGTCCTCCTCAAGGTCATTTTCGGTGGCTCCTTGGAAACCTATCGGAGACCGAGACAGTGCGTCTGCTATTATATTGTCGCTGCCTTTTATATGTACAGGGTGTTTCAAAAATGACCGGTATATTTGAAACGGCAATAAAAACTAAACGTAGGAAGTTCATTCCTATGACCATTTGCAGTAGGAGATTAGGCCTCACTAGGAAATTTGCCTTCAGTTGATGCCCCTGGCTGAGGAACTGCAGACGAGTTTGCAGGCCTACTTCAGTAGTCTTCCCGGCAGTCGATCCTTTGACGCGAGCCTTTTTCACGACCAGTGTGGGCCAAGCTTTGTCCGTGTTGTCTGAGACTGCAGCAACACGGCTGCCTCTGTGGACGATAGCGCCTAACTGAACAGAGCCACCTGTCACTGAGGTGACGGGTGGGCGGCAGGATTACGATCGTCCTCCCCCCTCATCCACGAGCACATGCCGCGTATCCTCGTCGGCAATGAGATTTATGCTGTACTGTTGTTGATTTTTGTTTTGGGAATTGCTTGATGGTTTCGCTCGTCTTTGGCGTCAAGTGCGGTTGTTGGCGTGGTTATGAGCATGCGAGGTCAGGGTAGGACCCCGCAATTCGACGAGCTCTCCGTTTCGTTCAGTGTTGTTGTTCGGTTGTGAACTATGTCCCTGGTAGCGCCAACTGGTGCTCGTCCTGTCGTCTTGCTGACGACTGTGGTAACTACCGTTGTTACTGTGGTTATTGTCATTGTTGTTATAATACTTGTTATTGTTTTTTGAATAGTGCTGCAACGCGACGTGGCATGGACTCGACTGATGTCTGAGGTAGTGCTGGGGAGAAATGACACCATGAATCCTGCAGGGCTGGAGATCTCTTCCCAACAGCACGTTGCAACGCATGCCAGATATGCTCAATAATGTTCATGTCTGGGGAGTTTGGTGACCAGCGGAAGTGTTTGAACTCAGAAGAGGCACAAAATTGTTAAGGCTTTCGTGGCCACTTGTTGACAAACTGCCTATTGGCTTCTGTCTCGGGTTCTTCGGCCGACGTTCATCTAATGATTTTTCTGACGTTTCGCCAGCACGAGTGGCTGGCATTGTCAAAGCTTCACCCTCCATCGCCGGTGATGAACCCGAGACAGAAGCCAATAGTCAGAAGAGGCACTCTGTAGCAATTATGGACGTGTGGGGTGTCGCATTGTCCTGCTGGAATTGCCCAATTGCCCATGCACAAAGGTCATGAATGGATGCAGGTGATCAGACAGGATGCTTATGCACGTGTCACCTGCCAGAGAGGTATACTGATACTGGATACTGATTTCTCCGGATCTATGCACCCAAATTGCGTGAAAATGTAATCACATGTCAGTTCTAGTATAATATATTTGTCTAATGAATACCCGTTTATTATCTACAGTTCTTCTTGGTGTAGCAATTTTAATGTCCAGTAGTGTATTTCGTCCGGCAGCTAGGACCTTAGTTTTGCTCATACGCGAACGTAGGGCAGTCACAGCTGCAACAAGACGCTAGTCCACATCTCGACATCAAGAGGGGGCCACCTACTGTGGTTTCGACGTTGCAGAGAACCTCTCAGGGTAAATATCCGAAGCTCTGGCCCTATTTAAATCGCTCTTGCCGAGATAGGTGCAGAAGGGGCCCCATATCACCCCAACTGCACACGCCCAACACCATTACAGAGCCTCCACCAGCTTGAACAATCCCCTGATGACAAGCAGGATTCACGGATTCGTGAGGTTCTGTCCATACCCGCACACGTCCATCCGATCGATACAATTTGAGACGAGACTCGTCCGACTAGGAAACTTGTTTCCAGTCATCAACAGTCCCATGTCGGTGTTGACGGGCTCAGGCGAGGCGTAAAGCATTGTGTCGTGCAGTAATCAATGGTACACGAGTGGGGCTTCGGCTTCGAAAGCCCATATCGATGATGTTTCGTTGAATAGCTCGCACGCTGACACTTGTTGACGGCTCAGCACTGAAATCTGCAGCAATGTGGGGAAGGGTTGCGCTTCCGTCACGTTGATCGATTATCTCCAGTCGTCGTTGGTCCCGTTCTCGCAGGATCTTTTTGCGGCCTCAGCGATGTCGGAGATTTGATGTTTTACCGGATTCCTGATATTCATGGTACACTCGTGAAATGGTCGTATGGAAAAAATTCCCTCTTCATTGCTACTTCGGAGATGCTATGTCGCATCGCTCGTGCCCCGGCTATAACACCACGTTCAAACTCACTTAAATCTTGATAACCTGCCAGTGTGGCAGCAGTAACCGATCTAACAACTGCGCCAGACGCTTGTTGTTTTACACAGGCGTTGCCAACCGCAGCGCCGTCTTCTGCCTGTTTACGCATCTCTGTATTTCAATACGCATGAGCATACCACTTTCTTTGCTGCTTCAGTGTATGTATAAAACAGAACATCTTGATATCTTTTCCTGAAGATAGCAGAGAACTTGTCTAAAAGCAGGGTCGCCAGTTATGGCTGGCCTCCTCCGAGTATCTCACCATGAGGCGGTACTCAGATCGTGCATTATGCAAACTCGGAATTCTACAAAGAATCCCCTAACATGACTCCTATACGCATTATCTGACTTTTAATCCCTTGCCCCTGTTGAAGAATCATGCCAGATGAGGAGGCACGACACACATATAATAAGAATCAATTTAATAAAAACACTGCCCGCATCTCGTGGTCGTGCGGTAGCGTTCTCGCCTCCCACGCCCGGGTTCCCGGGTTCGATTCCCGGCGGGGTCAGGAATTTTTTCTGCCTCGTGATGGCTGGGTGTTGTGTGCTGTCCTTAGGTTAGTTAGGTTTAAGTAGTTCTAAGTTCTAGGGGACTGATGACCAATGACCATAGATGTTAAGTCCCATAGTGCTCAGAGCCATTTTTTGAATAAAAACACTAAAATAATCCCCCAAAACAATGACTGGATTGAGAGGACTGGTGGGTAATTTTTAGCTGAAAGCCAGAAATACTGTGCAGAATGAAACAAATTTATGTTACCAATAGGTTTTTACATTAACATCTCAATATGCATGATGAGCTGATGCCTCCTGATTAATTATGGCACAGTGAGTGTAGAGAAAAATGACAACTGACACAAAAGTACTATTTTTTTCAGTTTCCAATACTAATTGACATCTGTCCCATCACTGACAGATTGCATGACATTCTAGTTGATTTACCTACCAGCATGGAGGTTGTTGACATACGGAAGAAAACTACACTTTGAGCACGCACTGCTCCGCGTACATAGTCTTCAACTAGCGCTTGTGTACCTATCTTGGCAAGAGCGATTTAAATAGGGCCAGAGCTGCGGATATTTACCCTGTGATGTTCTCTGCAACGTCGAAACCACAGCAGGTGGCCCCCTCTTGATGTCGAGATGTGGACTAGCATCTTGTTGCAGTTGTGACTGCCCCACGTTGACGTATGGGACAGACTAATGTCCTAGCTGCCGGACGAAAAACACTATTGGCCATTAAAATTGCTACACCAAGAAGAATTGCAGATGATAAACGGGTATTCATTGGACAAATATACACTCCTGGAAATGGAAAAAAGAACACATTGACACCGGTGTGTCAGACCCACCATACTTGCTCCGGACACTGCGAGAGGGCTGTACAAGCAATGATCACACGCACGGCACAGCGGACACACCAGGAACCGCGGTGTTGGCCGTCGAATGGCGCTAGCTGCGCAGCATTTGTGCACCGCCGCCGTCAGTGTCAGCCAGTTTGCCGTGGAATACGGAGCTCCATCGCAGTCTTTAACACTGGTAGCATGCCGCGACAGCGTGGACGTGAACCGTATGTGCAGTTGACGGACTTTGAGCGAGGGCGTATAGTGGGCATGCGGGAGGCCGGGTGGACGTACCGCCGAATTGCTCAACACGTGGGGCGTGAGGTCTCCACAGTACATCGATGTTGTCGCCAGTGGTCGGCGGAAGGTGCACGTGCCCGTCGACCTGGGACCGGACCGCAGCGACGCACGGATGCACGCCAAGACCGTAGGATCCTAAGCAGTGCCGTAGGGGACCGTACCGCCACTTCCCAGCAAATTAGGGACACTGTTGCTCCTGGGGTATCGGCGAGGACCATTCGCAACCGTCTCCATGAAGCTGGGCTACGGTCCCGCACACCGTTAGGCCGTCTTCCACTCACGCCCCAACATCGTGCAGCCCGCCTCCAGTGGTGTCGCGACAGGCGTGAATGGAGGGACGAATGGAGACGTGTCGTCTTCAGCGATGAGAGTCGCTTCTGCCTTGGTGCCAATGATGGTCGTATGCGTGTTTGGCGCCGTGCAGGTGAGCGCCACAATCAGGACTGCATACGACCGAGGCACACAGGGCAAACACCCGGCATCATGGTGTGGGGAGCGATCTCCTACACTGGCCGTACACCACTGGTGATCGTCGAGGGGACACTGAATAGTGCACGGTAAATCCAAACCGTCATCGAACCCATCGTTCTACCATTCCTAGACCGGCAAGGGAACTTGCTGTTCCAACAGGACAATGCACTTCCGCATGTATCCCGTGCCACCCAACGTGCTGTAGAAGGTGTAAGTCAACTACCCTGGCCAGCAAGATCTCCGGATCTGTCCCCCATTGAGCATGTTTGGGACTGGATGAAGCGTCGTCTCACGCGGTCTGCACGTCCAGCACGAACGCTGGTCCAACTGAGGCGCCAGGTGGAAATGGCATGGCAAACTGTTCCACAGGACTACATCCAGCATCTCTACGATCGTCTCCATGGGAGAATAGCAGCCTGCATTGCTGCGAAAGGTGGATATACACTGTACTAGTGCCGACATTGTGCATGCTCTGTTGCCTGTGTCTATGTGCCTGTGGTTCTCTCAGTGTGATCATGTGATGTATCTGACCCCAGGAATGTGTCAATAAAGTTTCCCCTTCCTGGGACAATGAATTCACGGTGTTCTTATTTCAATTTCCAGGAGTGTATTATACTAGAACTGACATGTCTTTACATTTGCACGCAATTCGGGTGCACAGGTCGTGAGAAATCAGTAGCCAGAACAACCACCTCTGGCCGTAATAACGGCCTTGATACGCCTGGGCATTGAGTCAAACAGAGCTTGGATGGCGTGTACAGGTAGAGCTGCCCATGCAGCTTCAACACGATACTACAGTTCATCAAGAGTAATGACTGGCGTATTGTGACGAGCCAGTTGCTCGGCCACCATTGACCATCTAACATTCTGCGTGGTGTCTGTGTTGTTCTACGTCGTGTCTCCCTACCACTTTCGCGCAACGACGCTCTGAGCGTGTTTATTTAGGGAATTGACTAGTTTGAACCTGGGGCCTGTTGCTGGTAAGGAGACGCCAGACCACACATGACATGTACAGTTCAGAAGAGTTCAGTGAGACTAGCGATGGTATAACCAAATACTTAATGATTTCAGCGTCAGCTCCACTACACTCCCTGTAAAAGAAACTTAATACTAACTAAATTTAGTGGAAGGGGTTCAAGGCTTTCCTATTTTTAGTTAGCTGGTAAAATAACGTCGAAAAAGCAGTTAAGTTTACCATTGGAAATTTTATTATACTCACAAAACATTGTTAATAAATTGCACGATTGTGTTATCGTAAGATCTATACTGTTCTTCTGGAGGGCTCTAGCTTTTAACATGGGCTGGGGGGTGGTCCTGGTGGTTAGCTGGAAAGTGGGTGTCCGTCCCTTATCGTAGGGGCTTCTAGCTTAACACGGTTCTGTTCTCGGCTTCTGTTCTCGTTTCTCCCCTCGGAACTGCGTCTGTCTCACGGTGGGAAGGTATGACATGCATTTAGGCATTCTTGTGTTAGTCTGTGGTATTCCATTTGCTCACTCGTTACTCGAATTACTTTGGTTAATTTAATGTCACGATTTATTCGAGGCTATGTGACATATTGCCGGATTTGCTATCATGTCAGGGTTTTCATGGAAGGTGTTGGATTTGCCTGACGCCTTACAACCAGACGTTTTCAGTTGGTGAGAGATCTGGAGAATGTGCTGGCCAGGACAGCAGTGGAACATTTTTTGTATCCAGAAAGGCCCGTGCAAGACCTGGAACATGCGGTCGTGCATTATCCTGCTGAAATGTAGGGTTTCGCAGGGATCGAATGAAGGGTAGAGCCACGGGTCGTAACGCGTCTGAAATGTAACGTCCACTGTTCAAAGTGCCGTCAATGCTAACAAGAGGTGACCGAGACGTGTAACCAATGGCACCCCATACCATCATGCCGAGTGATACGCCAGTATGGCGATGACGAATACACGCTTCCAATGTGCGTTCACCGCGATGTCGCCAAACACGGATGCCACCATCATGATGCTGTAAACAGAACCTGGATTCATCCGAAAAAATGATGTTTTGCCATTCGTGCACCCAGGTTCGTCGTTGAGTACACTATCGCAGGCGCTCCTGTGTGTGATGGAGCGTCAAGGGTAACCGCAGCCATGGTCTCCGAGCTGATAGTCCATGCTGCTGCAAACGTCGTCGAATTGTTCGTGCAGCTGGTTGTTGTCTTGCAAACGTCCCCATCTGTTGACTCAGGGATGGAGACGTGGCTGCACGACCCGTTACAGCCATGCGGATAAGATGCCTGTCATCTCGACTGCTAGTGAAACGAGGCCGTCGGGATCCAGCACGGCGTCCCGTATTACCCTCCTGAACCCACTGATTCCATATTCTGCTAACAGTCATTGGATCTCGACCAACGCGAGCAGCAATGTCGCGATACGATCAACCGCAATCGCGATCGGCTACAATCCGACCTTTATCAAAGTCGGAAACGTGATGGTACGCATTACTCCTCCTTGCACGAGGCATAACAACAACGATTCACCAGGCAACGCCGGTCAACTGCTGTTTGTGTATGAGAAATCGGTTGGAAACTTTCCTCATGTCAGCACGTTGTAGGTGTCGCCACCGACGCCAACCTTGTGTGAATGCTCTGAAAAGCTAATCATTTGCATATCACAGCATCTTCTTCCTATTGGTTAAATTTCGCGTCTGTAGCACGTCATCTTTGTGGTGTAGCAATTTTAATGGCCAGTAGTGTATAAAACTTCGCTATCACTCCACCACACTTAACGCAACAAAAGCGACCAATTCCCTTCGAAGCCAAAACGCGATTCCTAGTTTTTGTAGGAATCAGACGGACTCTTTTTTGTTGATAAATAAATAAATCTTCTGCTACGAGTCACGATTTTTCTTTGTTTTACTTTACTAACTAACGTAAAATGAAGAAAAATCGTGACTGGTAGCAGAAGATTTATTTATTTATATACAAGCCTATTGTTTTTACAGTCGCAGGCTTTCAAAAGCCATTTATAATGGATCAACTCAGTATTTTTTTTTTTAGCGTCGCTCCCGACCAGGGCCCGTCCAGTAGTAACAATTTTCTTATGAACTACCCAATCGCCGTCACTCCGACTCGCCGTCTGGATACCAAGCGGCTGTCCAGTCAGCTTTGCTTTTGGAGGCGCCCGTTGTCTGAGGCCGCTGGCCCGAGCGCCACTCCGCCGCCGTTTCCAGAATTCGCGGTACGTCCCTCTGCTGCCCGGCGACGGCTCCACCTTCGTCTGGTACGGGCGTCCGATCTAGGGTAAGATCAAAGGGACGCTTCTGCACAGGATGCCGACTTGGTCGGCCCTCTCTGTGGGTGCTACGAAAACTCCCCCCGACTGCTCAGCACCAACTCCACTTGCAGTGGCAGAGAACGCTACCACAGAAAAGGTCTTATAATACGCGATTTTTACTGTAATGCAATTTGTGCTCATTGTGGGTTTTAATAGTCCTGTGATAGTTGTAATTGTGCGTGCGGAACCTTTAACTTGATCTCCACTCTTTGTTACTTGCCATGCCAACCTTCAATTCAGAAATAAAACTGCTAATTGGCAGATAATGTGGGATTTGCACTTTCGGTGCATGGCCCAGATAGGGCGCCACCTTGCAACATTCAACAGAGTTAACTCCCGTAGTTGTAGTTGGTAAACAAAATGTCGGTCACGTAATATCACACAGAGTTCCATTAATAAACAAACCACTGCTTCTTAACTCCTAGAATTTAGCTCCTATGAGCTTCCCTAGCTCGTAGCAACTAGCAATCACTACTACGTCCTAATACACCAAATACACCCATTGTGACCCCACTTACTAAATTGACGATCCAGATGGAATTCCATTCCACAGTTGCCCTATTCATCTCATTTACACCGCTTGTATCCGTTGTCCCAATTAATGTCTCCTACTACCTCCTGCATTTGTTACTTCCGTCATGCATATACTGTGTGCACCTTCTTGTGTTCTTCCGATACCTTCTTAAGCATTCAAATGCCACTTGCTAATTGCTGTATCCCTGTAAAACTTCTTCTAACCTGCTCATCTAATTCCTTAGCTCCCTTACATTCAATACCAAACTTCACGTCCATTTTTAGCTAGATAATACGAAACCAAAACGTGGATAATGGAATGTAGTCGAGTTAACTCGGGTGATGCTGAGGGAATTAGATTAGGAAATGAGACCCTTAAAGTAGTATAGGTGCTTTGCTATTTGGGGGGCAAAATAACTGATGATGGTCTAAGTAGAGAGGATATGAAATGTAGACTGGCAATGGCAAGGAAAGCGTTTCTGAAGAAGAAAAATTTGTTAATATCGAGTATAGATTTAAATGTCAGGAAGTCGTTTCTGAAAGTATTTGTATGGAGTGTAGCCATGTATGGAAGTGAATCTTGGACGATAAATAGTTTAGACAAGAAGAGAATAGAAGCTTTCGAAACGTGGTGCTACAGAAAAATGCTGAAGAGTATATGGGTAGATCACATAACTAATGAGGAGGTATTGAATAGAATTGGGGAGAAGAGGAGTTTGTAGAACAACTTGACTAGAAGAAGGGTTCAGTTGGTAGGACATGTTCTGAGACATCGAGGGATCACCAATTTAGTATTGGGTGCAGCGTGGAGGGTAAAAATCGTAGAGGGAGACCAAGAGATGAATACACTAAGCAGATTCAGAAGGATGCAGGCTGCAGTAGGTACTGGGAGATGAGGAAGCTTGCACAGGATAGAGTAGCATGGAGAGCTGCATCAAACCAGACTCAGGACTGAAGACCACAACAACAACAACAATATCACATCCTGCTGCCTGAAAAAAAATGCCTCTGTACAGGTGATACTTCTGCAGCGCTCCCACTCTGCCCCAGGCGAAGCGGTACAGCAATGCCCAGAGAAGCTCCTTCCTTGTTCATTTTCACTGAATGGCGATCTGAGAAAAGGGACCCTCATCAGCTTCCCTCCCTTCAGAAGTTTGCTTTCTCTGATTAGCATCTGTCATACCATCATTACAAATAATTCGCACCGTGAGAAGGACACATGATCTTATCTACAATTATTCTAACAATCTTTACCACGCAGAAAATAAAATAGTCAAAATCAGAAGAATCACGAGAAAACACAAAACCTATTGGCTACTTCCTGGGCCTTAACGCGTATGGTGTACGAGATACATGGACCTCCTCCTCCTCTTGTTTATCCCGTTGTTTCTCACTTTTCACTTTTCCCCTTGGTTCCACTGAACACAATTCGCCTACTGGCAACTCAGGCTCCACATTCGCTCACAGCGGCTTCCTGCTGCCTCTCAACACACAGTTGTGCGAATTAAGCCGTAATGTCATCCTTCGCAGATTACCTGGATTGCCTTGTACAGGAGGGATTCCACACAACAGATTAACATTGATGACCTTGTAGCTGGAATGTACTGAAATTAACGTCCTCCACGTGTCATCGAAGGCCGGTTATTGCATGATGCTGACACAGAAACCCTAGCCCTCACTCACGCGAGAAACTGCTTCCACACATTGCCTAAATTTGATTTCCTTCAAATGAAATTCCGTCATTTGTGACAATGACAGAGCACTCACGAGCTACTAACACTACAATAATTATTTCTCCTGTCTAATTATGAGTCACCTTGGTCCTCTACACTGCCTAGCCACAAGGCCAACCGAATGAGGTGGCGCAGTGGTTAGCACATCGGCCTCGCATTCAGGAGTATGAAGGTTCTAGCCTGCTTCTGGACATACTGATTTAGGTTTTCTGTGATTTCCCTAAATCACTTCATCCAAATGCCGGTATAATTCCTTTGAAAGAGCAACCCGACTTCCTTCCCCATCCTGCCCTAATCTGATGGGATCAATGTCCTTGCTGTCTGGTACCCCCCCCCCCCCCCCAGATCAATGAACCAACCAACCATATGGGCAATACAATGACCTGTGAAACAAATAAGTGCCACATACTCAGCTCTTGTAAGTTATGCTGCATGTAAAGTGAGAGATATCTATCGGTTCTCCATCAGGTTACCTTCCACTAGGAAAGTGGGTGCACTCAGCGACTGTTATGTGACTTACACTGCAGGAAATTGAAATAAGAACACCGTGAATTCATTGTCCCAGGAAGGGGAAACTTTATTGACACATTCCTGGGGTCAGATACATCACATGATCACACTGACAGAACCACAGGCACATAGACACAGGCAACAGAGCATGCACAATGTCGGCACTAGTACAGTGTATATCCACCTTTCGCAGCAATGCAGGCTGCTATTCTCCCATGGAGACGATCGTAGAGATGCTGGATGTAGTCCTGTGGAACGGCTTACCATGCCATTTCCACCTGGCGCCTCAGTTGGACCAGCGTTCGTGCTGGACGTGCAGACCGCGTGAGACGACGCATCATCCAGTCCCAAACATGCTCAATGGGGGACAGATCCGGAGATCTTGCTGGCCAGGGTAGTTGACTTACACCTTCTAGAGCACGTTGGGTGGCACGGGATACATGCGGACGTGCATTGTCCTGTTGGAACAGCAAGTTCCCTTGCCGGTCTAGGAATGGTGGAACGATGGGTTCGATGACGGTTTGGATGTACCGTGCACTATTCAGTGTCCCCTCGACGATCACCAGTGGTGTACGGCCAGTGTAGGAGATCGCTCCCCACACCATGATGCCGGGTGTTGGCCCTGTGTGCCTCGGTCGTATGCAGTCCTGATTGTGGCGCTCACCTGCACGGCGCCAAACACGCATACGACCATCATTGGCACCAAGGCAGAAGCGACTCTCATCGCTGAAGACGACACGTCTCCATTCGTCCCTCCATTCACGCCTGTCGCGACACCACTGGAGGCGGGCTGCACGATGTTGGGGCGTGAGCGGAAGACGGCCTAACGGTGTGCGGAACCGTAGCCCAGCTTCATGGAGACGGTTGCGAATGGTCCTCGCCGATACCCCAGGAGCAACAGCGTTCCTAATTTGCTGGGAAGTGGCGGTGCGGTCCCCTACGGCACTGCGTAGGATCCTACGGTCTTGGCGTGCATCCGTGCGTCGCTGCGGTCCGGTCCCAGGTCGACGGGCACGTGCACCTTCCGCCGACCACTGGCGACAACATCGATGTACTGTGGAGACCTCACGCCCCACGTGTTGAGCAATTCGGCGGTACGTCCACCCGGCCTCCCGCATGCCCACTATACGCCCTCGCTCAAAGTCCGTCAACTGCACATACGGTTCACGTCCACGCTGTCGCGGCATGCTACCAGTGTTAAAGACTGCGATGGAGCTCCGTATGCCACGGCAAACTGGCTGACACTGACGGCGGCGGTGCACAAATGCTGCGCAGCTAGCGCCATTCGACGGCCAACACCGCGGTTCCTGGTGTGTCCGCTGTGCCGTGCGTGTGATCATTGCTTGTACAGCCCTCTCGCAGTGTCCGGAGCAAGTATGGTGGGTCTGACACACCGGTGTCAATGTGTTCTTTTTTCCATTTCCAGGAGTGTATAAATTATAGAGTGCAGGAATAAGTCGTTATTTTTTAGATTTTATTATGCAAATCCAGATTTCGGCAAGTAGCTAGCCGAAATGTAGATCTGCATAATAAAATGTAAAAAAGAACGACTTATTGCTGCACTCTATAATTTATAAGTCTATCGGTTCTTCCAGACTCGCAAATGTAACTACAGTTGTCGCGACCCTTAACTCTTGACTCCACAATTGTCACCAGAACATAATGAACAGTCACACTCAGACCACAATGAAGATATTGTGGACTGTGGTTCTTTGGTTCAGACGCCGTTCTGTGTGTGTGGGGGGGGGGGGGAGGGTGGTCATGCACCCTCAGCTGTGCAATGGCAGCGACACCTACTTTGCTGACACCACTCTGTAGCGTGTCTGCCGATGACAACCACTCTAAAACCACTCCGAAGGGTGGTCGCTGGCGCTAGGTTGAGGGGTGAGTGGTGGCGGTGACAGACTGGTGAGGCCTAGTGACACACAGATGAACGAGGAGAAGGTTGTATCAACAGCGATAGATACAGTGTGAGGCAGACACGCCCCAGCCAGTGGAACGCTCACAGGCGGCTGCCCGGGCCTGGTGAGGAGCTGTTTGCATAGCCGCCCTATGATGCTGCCTCGTGGCTGAGCCCCGGCCGAACCGGCAGCCAGCGGCGCACTCCGTGCCGTGTTGTGGCTGCGCCCTGCAGGGGCGGACATCTGTACTGGAGCGACTCGGGTCTGTCTTGCGCCCACTGCGGAGTCGAGGGTAGATGCCGTACACGGGACTCGAGCAGCTGGCCCCTACCAGGACGCAGGTCAGCAGCAGTGTGGGACACTCAGGGCACGGGATGGCTAACCACACCTGGTATCGAATCCGTAGCTTCAGCTGGCGGTGCCCTGTCGTCGTCGTCTGGCGTCACGGTGGTGCTGCTGGAGCCCCAATGCATCTGCCTCAAAATCCACAGCTGTTTGTGTGGCTTTGGGACAGAAAACCGACTCGTGGAGATAACATCTTGCACCTACTGATAACAAACAGACCCGAACTTTTCGACTCTGTATGTACAGAACAGGGAATCAGTGATCATAAGGCCGTTGCAGCATCCCTGAATATGGAGGAAGGTTTGTCTGTTTAGCAAGAGTAATAGAAGGCAGATTTCAGACTACCTAACAGATCAAAACGAAAATTTCTGTTCCGACACTGACAATGTTGAGTGTTTATGGAAAAAGTTCAAGGCAATCGTAAAATGCGTTTTAGACAGGTACGTGCCGAGTAAAACTGTGAGGGACGGGAAAAACCCACCGTGGTACAACAACAAAGTTAGGAAACTACTGCGAAAGCAAAGAGAGCTTCACTCCAAGTTTAAACGCAGCCAAAACCTCTCAGACAAACAGAAGCTAAACGATATCAAAGTTAGCGTAAGGAGGGCTATGCGTGAAGCGTTCAGTGAATTCGAAAGTAAAATTCTATGTACCGACTTGACAGAAAATCCTAGGAAGTTCTGGTCTTACGTTAAATCAGTAAGTGGCTCGAAACAGCATATCCAGACACTCCGGGATGATGATGGCATTGAAACAGAGGATGACACGCGTAAAGCTGAAATACTAAACACCTTTTTCCAAAGCTGTTTCACAGAGGAAGACCGCACTGCAGTTCCTTCTCTAAATCCTCGCACAAACGAAAAAATGGCTGACATCCAAATAAGTGTCCAAGGAATAGAAAAGCAATTGGAATCACTCAACAGAGGAAAGTCCACTGGACCTGACGGGATACCAATTCGATTCTACACAAAGTACGCGAAAGAACTTGCCCCCCTTCTAACAGCCGTGTACCGCAAGTCTCTAGAGGAACGGAAGGTTTCCAAATGATTGGAAAATAGCACAGGTAGTCCCAGTCTTCAAGAAGGGTCGTCGAGCAGATGCGCAAAACTATAGACATATATCTCTGACATCGATCTGTTGTAGAATTTTAGAACATGTTTTTTTTGCTCGAGTATCATGTCGTTTTTGGAAACCCAGAATCTACTATGTAGGAATCAACATGGATTCCGGAAACAGCGATCGTGTGAGACCCAACTCGCTTTATTTGTTCATGAGACCCAGAAAATATTAGATACAGGCTCCCAGGTAGATGCTATTTTTCTTGACTTCCCGAAGGCGTTCGATACAGTTCCGCACTGTCGCCTGATAAACAAAGTAAGAGCCTACGGAATATCAGACCAGCTGTGTGTCTGGATTGAAGAGTTTTTAGCAAACAGAACACAGCATGTTGTTATCAACGGAGAGACGTCTACAGACGTTAAAGTAACCTCTGGCGTGCCACAGGGGAGTGTTATGGGACCATTGCTTTTCACAATATATATAAATGACCTAGTAGATAGTGTCGGAAGTCCCATGCGGCTTTTCGCGGATGATGCTGTAGTATACAGAGAAGTTGCAGTATTAGAAAATTGTAGCGAAATGCAGGAAGATCTGCAGCGGATAGGCACTTGGTGCAGCGAGTGGCAACTGACCCTTAACATAGACAAATGTAATGTATTGCGAATACATAGAAAGAAGGATCCTTTATTGTATGATTATATGATAGCGGAACAAACACTGGTAGCAGTTACTTCTGTAAAATATCTGGGAGTATGCGTGCGGAACGATTTGAAGTGGAATGATCATATAAAATTAATTGTTGGTAAGGCGGGTACCAGGTTGAGATTCATTGGGAGAGTCCTTAGAAAATGTAGTCCATCAACAAGGGAGGTGGCTTACAAAACACTCGTTCGACCTGTACTTGAGTATTGCTCATCAGTGTGGGATCCGTACCAGATCGGGCTGACGGAGGAGATAGAGAAGATCCAAAGAAGAGCGGCGCGTTTCGTCACAGGGTTATTTGGTAACCGTGATAGCGTTACGGAGATGTTTAACGAACTCAAGTGGCAGACTCTGCAAGAGAGGCGCTCTGCATCGCGGTGTAGCTTGCTCGCCAGGTTTCGAGAGGGTGCGTTTCTGGATGAGGTATCGAATATATTGCTTCCCCCTACTTATACCTCCCGAGGAGATCACGAATGTAAAATTAGGGAGATTAGAGCGCGCACGGAGGCTTTCAGACAGTCGTTCTTCCCGCGAACCATACGCGACTGGAACAGGAAAGGGAGGTAATGACAGTGGCACGTAAAGTGCCCTCCGCCAAACACCGTTGGGTGGCTTGCGGAGTATAAATGTAGATGTAGATGTATATCAGCACAGGCTCTGAAAAACAAAAGAGCATCGAAGGGCGGAGTGGGCGTCGGGAGTAGAAAACACAATCACCACACATCGGCGCGGGATCGACAGCAGCTCACACTGCGTCTTGAGTCCATGCAGCGAGCACACACAGCAGCACGACGTGCGCCACCCGACGAAGGCGGCTCGGTCGGTCGCCGGTATACCACGCGCACCCTGCGTATTGTCGTAGTCAAAGTTGTTGTGTTCTAGGCACAAAGTACGAAATGCAAAGTCGGAATTAATTACAACTTAGAAGATTTATTTTGAAAACATGGTGAAACGTAACTCAGCGTAATCACTCGTGTGCAGGTCCGTAGCCAAAGTTCATCTCCCGTAAACACTAGCAGTTCAGTAACAGCGTCGCGACTGAGAGGAGACCCGCTCCGCACTCCAGGAACCCCCCCCCCCCCCCCCCCCCCCAGACGGTCACCTTCCGGGCTGCGACGACACGACTTCATCACGTGGGGCTGCATCCTGACTGGCTGCGTCGACTCCAGCGGTGTGACCGCCGCATCCCTTGTGGCGCACCCCCTGTGAGCATCCTGGAGTATGCAGCCCTGCTGCCACCGGAGCGAGGACACACGGTGCTCGAGAAGGCGGCGGCCGCGCTGTATGAACGCTCGGCACAGCAAAAGTATTGCGCATCAAATGGAAAAGGCAACTCAGGTGTGTGCCTCCGAGAACAGGACTTCTTTTCAGGAGAGTATAGTGTTACCCTGACCCTACCACTTATCTTAGAAAATAGATTAAGGAAAGGCAAACCTACGTTTCTAGCATTTGTAGACTTAGAGAAAGCTTTTGACAATGTTGACTGCAATACTCTCTATCAAATTCTGAAGGTGACAGGGGTAAAAAAACAGGGGGCGAAAGGCTATTTACAATTTGTACAGAAACCAGATGGCAGTTATAAGAGTTGAGGGGCATGAAAAGGAAGCAGTGGTTGGGAAGGGAGTGAGACACGGTTGTAGCCTATCCCCGATGTTATTCAATCTGTATATTGAGCAAGCAGTAAAGGAAACAAAAGAAATATTTCGAGAAGGAATTAAAATCCATGGAAAAGAAATAAAAACTTTGAGGTTCGCCGATGACATTCGGATTCTGTTAGAGACAGCAAAGGACCTGAAAAAGCAGTTGAACAGAATGGAGAGTTTCTTGAAAGAAGGATATCAGATGAACATCAACAAAAGCAAAACGAGGATTATGGAATGTAGTCGAATTAAATCGGGTGATGCTGAGGGTATTAGATTAGGAAATGAGACGCTTAAAGTAGTAAATGTGTTTTGCTATTTGGGGAGCAAAATAAATGATGATGGTCGAAGTAGAGGGGATATAAAATGTGGACTGGCAATGGCAAGGAAAGCGTTTCTGAAGAAGAGAAATTTGTTAACATCGAGTATAGATTTAAATGTCAGCAATTCTTTTCTGAAAGTATTTGTATAGTGTGTAGCCATGTACGGAAGTGAAACGTGGACGATAAATAGTTTACACAAGAAGGGAATAGAAACTTTAGAAATGTGCTGTTACAGAAGAATGCTGAAGATTAGATAGGTAGATCACATAACTAGTGAGGAGGTATTGAATAGAATTGGGGAGAAGAGAAATTTGTGCCACAACTTGACTAGAAGAAGGGATCGGTTGGTAGGATATATTGTGAGGCATCAAGGGATCACCAATTTAGTACTGGAGGGCAGCGTGGAGGGTAAAAATCGTAGAGGGAGACCAAGGGATGAATACACAAACAGATTCAGAAGGATGTAGGTTGTAGTAGGTACTGGGAGATGAAGCAGCTTGCAAAGGATAGGGTAGCATGGAGAGCTGCATCAAACCAGTCTCAGGACTGAAGACCACAACAACAACAATAGTGTTATCAACAATAGGGGTACTGTTGAAGTAGGTCCAAGGGGAAGCCACCGGGTAGATTGTCTCACAGAACATACTGTTTAATGTAATCTTGGCCAACGCTTGGATGAAGAATCACGGAAGACTATATACGTGAAAGAGACCAGGACGTACTGACAGATTTCAGGTAGATTATGAAATGATAAGCAGACATTTCGGAACCAAACTTTAACTACGGAACATTTCCAGGGGAAGCCCATGTGGGCTCTGATCTAATTCTGTTCGTTGTGAACTGCAGACCAAAACAGAAGAAAATGCGGGAAGGCGGTAAATCTAAGAGACAGAACCAGCATGAATTGAAGGGAGCATTATGTAACGATTTATTGAAACTTTGGAAAGCAATACAACAGAAGAGGAATGGGTAACTTTGAGGAATGAAATAATGAGGACAGGAGAAGATCAAATAGCCATAACCACGAGCCTCGGGAGAAATCCTAGGATATCACGCGAGAGCTTGAAGTTAACTGATGATGTAAAACCATAAAAATGCATGAAATAAAGCAACAGAAGGGAATATAAATGTCGCAAAAATAAGACTGACACGAATGGCCTTTGGAGAAAAAACGAGCACCTGTAAAGGTGTCAGTACAAAACAAAGAAAGACGCGTGGACTGAAAGGTGGAAGCAACATATAGAGAGACCAAACAAAAGAAACAAGCTCGAAGACAATGTTACAGAAAGAGAAGGGGAAGTAAATGTAGATGAGATAAAAATTTGATACTGCGAGAAGAATTTGACAAAGCACTAAAAAACCTAAATAGAAAAAAAGCCCATGAGATAGACATTACTTCCTTAGAATTACTGACATCCTTGGGGGAGCTAGCCATGACAAAACTATTCTACCTGATTGTGCAAGATATATGAGACAGGCGAAACACCATCACACTTCAGGAATAGTGTAATAACTTCAATTCCAAAAAAGACATGTGCTGACGAGTGCGAATACTACCGAATCATCAATTTAATAAATAATTATTGTAAAATACTGATACCAATTATTTACGGAAGAATGGAGAAACTGCTAGAAGCCGACCTCGGGGAAGATCATTTCGATTCTGCGAAAATATAGGGAGACGTGCGGCATTACTAACGCTACGACTTGTCTTAGAAGACAGGTTGAAGAAAGGCAAGCTTTACAGCGTTTATAGATAAATAGAAACCTTTTGCAATATTGACTGGAGATGTTTTGGCATTCAGAAGGTAGCTGAGAAAAAATATAGGTACTGGAAGGTTATCAACAACTTGTACAGAAACCAAACTGCAATTACGAGGGTCGATGAACGTTAAAGGGAGGCAGGAGTTGAGGACGGAGGAAGACACGGTTGTAACCTATCCCCAGTGTCATTCAACGTGTGCATTGAACAAGCAGTGAAGGAAAGCAGGGGAGATTCGGAAAGGGAATTAAAGGTCAGGGAGAAGAAATAGCAGTTGACATTGTAATTCTGTGAGAGACAGCAAAGTACCTGGAAGAGCAGTTTAACGGAATGAATAGTGACTTAAAAAGACATTATAAGACAAACATCAACGAAAGTAAAATAAGGATAGTGGGATATTGTAGGATTATAGCATGTGACGTTGAAGGAAGTAGATTAAGGGATTGGACACTAGAAGCAGTAGCAAAATAACATGATGGACGAAGCAGGAATGATATAAAATTCCGACTGGCAATAGCAAGTTAAGCATTTCAAAAAATAAAAAAAATGTTAACGTCTAATATAAATTTAGATGTTAGAAAGTTTTTTCTGGCGGTGCTTGTATGGAGCGTATCGTTGTACGGAAGCGGAACGTGAACTGTTAAGCAAGAAGAGAACAGAGGTTTTTGAAATGTGGTACTACAGAAGAATCCAGAAGTGAAATGTATACATCGAATAATTAGTGAGAATATACTAAATCGAATAAGGGACAGAAATATGACGTAACGTGACTAAAACACTGGTTCAGTTCATAGGACAGAACGTGAAGCTAAAAGAATCGTCAGTTTGCTAACACGAGGAAGTGTGTGTGTGTGTGGGGGGGGGGGGGGGGAGGGGGGGGGGGTTAAAATTGTAGAGGGAGACCTTGGCATGAACACAGTAGGCAGGTTCAGATGGATGCAGGTTGCAAGAGTTGCTCGGAGGTGAAGAGGTTCGCACAGGATAGACCAGCTTGGAGATCTGCTTCTGACTGTCTTCAGACTGAAGACCACAACAACAGCGACCACAACGCTGCTGCTTCTTTGCACAGCTTGGCGATAATGCTTGTATCATCTATAAAAAAGAGGACGAATTTTATCTCCTGTTTCAAATAAAATGGTGGATCATTAACACAGAGGGAGAACAATAATGGGTCCACGACCACTATCGAAGACTGCGGAACGTCCATTACGATTTCTTATCATGAAGATGGTGTGGAGCCCCTAATTGTACTACCCGAACGACCAAGCGTAACTTTCTGCAACCTATTTCTTAAATGGGAAATAATTCAAGGATATGTTTATCCATGTACCCCGAAAAAATCATTTGTTCCAATAGAATAATCTACTGACACAATGGAATGCCTTTGAAAAGCTTAGAAGATCACAACTCACGGTATTTTATCATTTACTAATTTTATTATATGTTGAGCGAAAGTATAAATAGCTGTCTAAGTCGAGCAGCCCTTTTGAAATCCAGACTGTGACTGACTACGTATTGCGTTACTACTCCAGTGGATCAGAGTCTTCGACTACATAACCTTTCCACGAATTTTATGAAAGGGACTGTGTTTCTGCCGTGTACTTAACACCCATAACCTTTTTATCTATCAAGGTGGAGAAGTAACGTTAACTTTATCAATGGAACAAGGACAGCATTCAACAGAGAAGTACAGTGGTACAGCACGTGTCAGTGCTGACAATGGAACTTCTGGCACAGGAGAGCCGGAAATAGCGCGAGACGTGAGGCCGAAGGCTGCTGGCACGTGCGGTTTCTGCCCGGTTCGGCACTTCACACACGACAAGGGAAGCGAAAATGCGTCATGCACGCGGATATCTGTTGCCATTTAGCTCATTCTGTGGAAAAGGTCTCTCGAACCACGAACAGGCACTGAAGTGTGCTACACTATGTGATCAAAAGTATCCTGACACCTGGCTGAAAATGACTCACAAGTTTGTGGCGCCCTCCATCGGTAACGCTGGAATTCAGTATGGTGTTGGCTCAGCCTTAGCCTTGATGAGAGCTTCTACTCTCACAGGCATACGTTAAATCAGGTACTGGAAGGTTTCTTGGGGAATAGCAGCCCATTCTTCACGGAGTCCTGCACTGAGGAGAGGTACCGATGTCGTTCGGTGAAGCCTGGCACGAAGTCGGCGTTCCAAAACATCCCAAAGGTTTTATAGGATTCAGGTCAGGACTCTGTGCAGGCGAGTCCATTACAGGGATGTTATTGTCGTGTAACAACTCCGCCACAGGCCGTGCGTTATGAATAGGTGCTCGATCGTGTTGAAAGATGCAATCGCCCGCACGACTGCTACGGTCGCAGGTTCGAATCCTGCCTCGGGCATGGATGTGTGTGATGTCCTTAGGTTAGTTAGGTTTAAGTAGTTCTAAGTTCTAGGGGACTGATGACCTCAGTTGTTAAGTCCCATAGTGCTCAGAGCCATTTGAACCATTTTGCAATCGCCATCCCCGGATTGCTCTTCAACAGTGAGAAGCAAGGAGGTGCTTAAAACATCAACGTAGGGCTGTGCTGTGATAGTGCCACGCAAAACAACAAGCGGTGCAAGCCCCCTCCATGAAAAAACTGGACCACATCATAACACCATCGCCTCCGAATTTTACTGTTGGGAGTACACACGCTGGCAGATAACGTTCACCGGGCATCCGCCATACCCACACCCTGCCATCGGATCGCCACATTGTGTACCCTGATTCGTCACTCCACACAATGTTTTTCCACTGTTCAGTCGTCCAATGTTTGAGCTCCTTACACCAAGTGAGGTGTCGTTTTGCATTTACCAGCATGATGTGTGGCTTATGAGCAGCCTCTCGATCATGAAATCCAAGTTTTCTCACCTCCCGCCTAACTCTCATAGTACTTGCATTGGATTCTGATGCAGTTCGGAATTCCTGTGTGATGGGCAGGATAGATGGCTACCTATTACACATTACGACCCTCTTCAACTGTCGGCGGTCTCTGTCAGTGAACAGACGAGGTCGGCCTGTACGCTTTTGTGCGGTACATGTCCCTTCACGTTTCCACTTCACTGTCACTTCGGAAGCAGTGGACCTAGGGCTGTTTAGGAGTGTGCAAATCTCGCGTACGGACGTATGACACAAGTGACACCCAGTCACCTGACCACGTTCGAAGTCCGTGAGTTCCGCGAACCGACCTATTCCGCTCTCTCACAATTTCTAATGACTATTGAGGTCGCAGATATGGAGTACCTGGCACTAGGTGGCAGTAAAATGCACCTAAAATGAAAAATATATGTTTTTGGGGGTGTCCGGATACTTTTGATCACATAGTGTATGTCGTCATGGAGTGCTCCAGCTTTCACGAAGTATCGAATGCTGCTGAAAAACGTACGTCGTTACGTTAAAAGTCTGCTGACGTTTTCACGGGCTCTTGCTGACCTATTGCGTGTTCGCACTCTTCTCCGGTTCTTCAATTGCGACACGTCAGAGAAATCATTAAACAAACGCCGGCCGAAGAAGCCGAGACGAAAGTCACGTAACTTCCGGCATCAATCCCATTGAAAGTCGTTTGACTAACACTGTTACCTAACCTCGAGCTTGACAGTACGATTATCATCGCAACTACGAGAGTAATACCTGAAGCACCACAGCCCGATTTGTCAGCAAATTGATGAGTTAGACGGTGGAGGGTGTAACAAGTTGAAGAGATGGTGGAAGGAGAGAATCACAGAACAGCACTGCAAACGGGCACCTAAATCAGGTAAGTTGGTGGTGTGGGATGTAACAGTTAAGTTGAAATGAGGATAGGTGCAACTGAGAAGAACAGATGAATGCATCAAAACAACGGTAAGTTTGATGACCGAAACAGCGACACTGCTTGAGGGATCAGCTAAAGCGTGTTTCGTAGTTTACAGCAACGAAAGCAACAGCGTGGACAAAATACGTGCAATATCAAGCAGAGCGTGTATGCACTGCTTTCGGGGCGGGAAGGCGTGCCGGTCCCCGGCACGAATCCGCCCGGCGGATTAGTGTCGAGGTCCGGTGTGCCGGCCAGTCTGTGGATGGTTTTTAAGGCGGTTTTCCATCTGCCTCGGCGAAAGTTGTTAAAACAGAAGTATGAGGCTGGTTCCGCTTATTCCGCCTCAAATACACTATGTTGGCGATTGCTGCGCAAACACTTTCTCCACGTACGGGCACACCATAGTTACTCTACCACGCAAACATTGGGGTTACACTCGTCTGGTGTGAGACGTTCCCGGGAGAGTCCACTGGGGGCCGAACCGCAGAAAAACATTGGGTTATGGCACCCTGTGGCAGGTGTGGCAGGGGGTGGCGGTGGGGTGAGTGGACTGCTGTAGCTTGTTGTGGGGTTGTGTACCAGTGAGGGCTACGGCGGGGACGAAGCATTTCCATCGTCTCTAGGTCCCCAGGTCAATACAACACAATATAATACAGTACGCAGAAGGTTATAAAGTGATAATTAGGCATACATGTAGTTATTTTATGGTCAAGAGGAAATAAAAAATACACTCCTGGAAATTGAAATAAGAACACCGTAAATTCATTGTCCCAGGAAGGGGAAACTTTATTGACACATTCCTGGGGTCAGATACATCACATGATCACACTGACAGAACCACAGGCACATAGACACAGGCAACAGAGCATGCACAATGTCGGCACTAGTACAGTCTATATCCACCTTTCGCAGCAATGCAGGCTGCTATTCTCCCATGGAGACGATCGTAGAGATGCTGGATGTAGTCCTGTGGAACGGCTTGCCATGCCATTTCCACCTGGCGCCTCAGTTGGACCAGCGTTCGTGCTGGACGTGCAGACCGCGTGAGACGACGCTTCATCCAGTCCCAAACATGCTCAATGGGGGACAGATCCGGAGATCTTGCTGGCCAGGGTAGTTGACTTACACCTTCTAGAGCACGTTGGGTGGCACGGGATACATGCGGACGTGCATTGTCCTGTTGGAACAGCAAGTTCCCTTGCCGGTCTAGGAATGGTAGAACGATGGTTTCGATGACGGTTTGGATGTACCGTGCACTATTCAGTGTCCCCTCGACGATCACCAGTGGTGTACGGCCAGTGTAGGAGATCGCTCCCCACACCATGATGCCGGGTGTTGGCCCTGTGTGCCTCGGTCGTATGCAGTCCTGATTGTGGCGCTCACCTGCACGGCGCCAAACACGCATACGACCATCATTGGCACCAAGGCAGAAGCGACTCTCATCGCTGAAGACGACACGTCTCCATTCGTCCCTCCATTCACGCCTGTCGCGACACCACTGGAGGCGGGCTGCACGATGTTGGGGCGTGAGCGGAAGACGGCCTAACGGTGTGCGGGACCGTAGCCCAGCTTCATGGAGACGGTTGCGAATGGTCCTCGCCGGTACCCCAGGAGCAACAGTGTCCCTAATTTGCTGGGAAGTGGCGGTGCGGTCCCCTACGGCACTGCGTAGGATCCTACGGTCTTGGTGTGCATCCGTGCGTCGCTGCGGTCCGGTCCCAGGTCGACGGGCACGTGCACCTTCCGCCGACCACTGGCGACAACATCGATGTACTGTGGAGACCTCACGCCCCACGTGTTGAGCAATTCGGCGGTACGTCCACCCGGCCTCCCGCATGCCCACTATACGCCCTCGCTCAAAGTCCGTCAACTGCACATACGGTTCACGTCCACGCTGTCGCGGCATGCTACCAGTGTTAAAGACTGCGATGGAGCTCCGTATGCCACGGCAAACTGGCTGACAATGACGGCGGCGGTGCACAAATGCTGCGCAGCTAGCGCCATTCGACGGCCAACACCGCGGTTCCTGGTGTGTCCGCTGTGCCGTGCGTGTGATCATTGCTTGTACAACCCTCTCGCAGTGTCCGGAGCAAGTATGGTGGGTCTGACACACCGGTGTCAATGTGTTCTTTTTTCCATTTCCAGGAGTGTATGTACCTGTTTACCGACGTGAAAAATTTGTATTCTCTCACGAGTCACAAATGTGGGTGATTAAAGTTGTTAAAACAGAAGTATGAGGCTGGATAAAATACAGGGTGCTGCAACAAGACGCACTGGATTTCACAATACTCTGCACTATCTGGTGAAAAGTGTCTGGACACCTGTTAGTGGGCACTAATGTGTGGCGTGAGTCCAGCCTTCAGTTGCACTCTGCTGAGGGCGCTTTCAGTTAGCTATCTGAACGTCTGTCGAGGAACACCAGCCTGTTATTCCTCAAGAGCTGAAACTAAGGAAGGCAGTGACGTCAAGACACGACGATCTGGAGCGAATCGTATTCTAGCATCCCAAAGGTGTTCCATTCGGTTCAGGTCGGGATCTCGGACAGCCCAGTCCATTTCAGGAACGGTGTTGTCCACAAACCACTGTAAGGCAGAGGCTGCTTTGCGAAAAGAGCGTTGTCATGCTGATACGGGCAACTTTTGCCTCCCAGGATCCTCTGACATGGCATCCAGACAGAATGCATTACAAATACTGGAGAAATATCTAGCGGCGGTGGCGTGAAGAAGTTGCAAATGCCAGTTTCATACCACATTCCGAAGGCAAATCGCTTTCTAAATTAGGTAATTTTATTACGAGGTTGCACTGTCGGCGACGTGTAACTGCACTGTTGGTCTGATACTATACACTCCAGCGATCACCGTCTATATTCAGTGTTACAGTATTTGTCTGGACAAAAAACCACCTCATTCAGAGGTACTGCTGTACCTCGATTTGTAAAGTGGGTATAACTTTTAATATGGATACTTGCATGCACCTGTAGAACCAAGACCGCTTGTGATGGTAAGATGGTTGTGTTTTTTAACATCTTGCTGTTTGTAAGACGATTACGCTTCTCTTCCTAGGACACTCGCAAGAAAACTTATTACACATGTCCACCCACCGTTGATTTTAGGTCAGTATTATTTCGTATTGCCGGCAATCAGTTATTGACGAAGTATTATACTTAAAAGTAGGGGATGTGTAATAGGTTCGCCTTGAGCATCAGGCTTATAAAGTATGTGTTCGTGTTCAGACATGTGCAAAGGAAATGACTATGTCCAGTCATAGGAAGGTATGGATTTGACGAGGAATACTGTGATAGCAAAGGGAAGAGTATGTCAAGTCATAAGATGGGTATAGATATTTCCATTTCCAGAGCTGTCAGGTAGGTGTATTTCCGATACTTCACTCATTCTCGAATGTCATTCAACTGAAACCGCAATCGTAACAATTAATTCTTAGTATAGCGATCAAATATATATGTGTTCGATTTCATAGGGTGACTCTGTCCATGCGTGGCCAGTGGCGGAAGCAATTCACGTTTCCCACCAAGAGTAGGAGCCGACCAAATGGAAAGGGTTGTTGCAATGCGGGAATGTAGTTGACTTAACCGTGTAGTCCTGTAGGTGGCTGAATAGCGAACTAATACTTAGTATGTGTTGGACAGCTTTCATGATTAAGTGGAAATTTGACAAGATTCAAAATGTTTGTACTGGGCCATTATTCACTCACATGTAAATTGTTTCATTGACTACTTCTTCACATTTCACGTCTTTATTTATTTGAGAGAAGATTGATCGTGGTGTGTCCATCTAGCAGGTGGAAGACACGTTTGCTGGTACTCTAGATATGATAAACACCTTATTTGACTTCGTAAATTACAGGGGATGATTTGGAATCTGCTACATCACCGACATTGGTATTTGAGAGTGGAGATATTAGTTTCCTCTATTTGCTTTTTCGAGCTTCCACGTAACTGTCTTCGCAGACATGATAAGTTTCTCAGTCGAATGTAAAAAAAAAAAAAAAAAAAAAAAAAAAAAAAAAAAAAAAAAAAACTATACCGATTTTGCTCATAAAACTAAATGAAAGTGGACTTTGTCTATTTTCGTGGAAAGAGGATATTTATTATGGTCGCAAATGTTTTTTTTAATAGTTGCTTTATTATATGAGTCGAGTTAATGTTAAATAATCCCTCGCAGTACAGAAGGTGAGTTCTCTACAGTACTGTGGCTCTCTTCCGGTCCCTGCTGGAGCGTTCTGCGTGACATAAAAGTGTTTTCCTCTCCAGAACGAGAGACGTTGGGCACCTGTCTAGTCTGTGACCTTGGCGCCTCCTAGCCATTAGGTGCGGCTGCGCCACTATACTTTAGACGACCAAGATGCATTTGGGGAAAGCAGTCCTTTTATCTCCCAGTTAACTATACCTGCTTTCATGTTGGCAAAGCGCGATCGTATCGATGCGGGAGGAGGCCGGCACAGGCCGCGGGGTTTTCGGATGGGCGCGGCGAGGCTCTCAGCTGAGTAGCTCCATCACGTAGGTTTATTTTCGGTAGTTTGTGAGTGTAAATGGAGTGTAAATGTGAGTGTAAATGCGGTCTCTTAGGACGACGATTTCCCCCTTACATGTGATGCATTATGACCAGTTCAATATAAGTGCTGGGTTTTTTTTCGTGACAATTTCGAAGTGTAATTATAATTGTGATGCATTTTTTTCCATCAGCTGTGATAGCGTCTATTGGCTTCGGCTAGCTGCGCTGTAAGCTGATTTTTAGTAGGTGTGCGTAATGAACTCTGATGTCAAACATGACTGGGTGTTGTGTGATGTCCTTAGGTTAGTTAGGTTTAAGTAGTTCTAAGTTCTAGGGGACTGATGACCAAAGATGTTAAGTCCCATAGTGCTCAGAGCCATTTTTGATGTCAAACAGTGAAAGATGGTATATGCTTGCAGGTAATACACTTTTATAAACTCCTCTCTGTCCAACACCAGCATCTAGTCAGTTGAACATATTTCCCACCAAAACGAATAAAGATTGTACCTTACACCCCAGCCTTTTTTTCCCCCTAGCTTGTAGGTGTAGGGTAGAGTTTGAGTGTTTCTGTCGCTGGTTTCGAGTAGTACTGCGACATTTTTTTCCCTGCACGATAACACTAGTTGTATGGTATCGTCAGTTTCTGCAGAGTATTGCCGTCCTTTAGAAGTGCTGTGCATATAATTGTGTAATTAGGTCATTAATTACGTACTTAGGATCGGTATTTACGTAAGTTTGGAGTGGTATTGGGAAACTTGTTTCCCAGCAGGATAACACCAAATGTATGGTATAGTCAGTTTTTGCGATATTTTGCGATTTTAGACGGTCTGTGTGCAGTGCTATGCATATAGTTGCGTAATTAAGACTGATCTTTATGATTAAATATGTAATTAGGATCGATATTTGCGTCAGTTTCGAGCAGTACTGCCAATTTGTTTTCCAAGCAGGGTAAGACCAGTTGTATGATATAGTTACTTTTTGTGATTTTAAGCCGTTCTTGTGCAGCGCTATGCATATAGTTGTGTAATTAGGACCGATCTTTATGATTAATTGCGTAATTAGGATGGATATTTGCGACAGTTTCAAGAGCAAAATAAATAAAGTATGCTAACCTAACCTTCTTCTCATGCATCTGGACAGTTTCCATGTGTTATGGGGGTGCACCTAGGCTTTCCGTCCAGTAGAATCAGGGTTCGAGTCGCTGATAAGTTGCATTTTATGCGTGCACTGAGCGTTTGTGCACTGAATTATTTTCGGGTGTTTAAGTGTTGTGAGCGTGTTTGCATGCATTATTTCGGTGATCTACGAGAAGTTTGGACGTCTGTATAGTGTGTACTGATTATTTTGGTAATTTACGAGCTGGTTGCGTCTCTACACATTAGCGTAATGCATAATTTACGAGTAGTTTCCATGTCTGTAAACTGTATATTGTGACCCCCATGCAAGCCAGGGTGAGTGTTTTGCATCACCATAATAAATAAACTAGGTGAAATCCGTAACTAAATAAACCGTTCCAAAAATAAATAAAGTACACTCCTTCCTCTCTCCAGCAGCGCAGAATACGAGTAGGCTGATTACTTTTCACACCAATTTTCCCCTCCACACCGCCGGCACGATGAGTGTTTTGTATCAGCATAATAAATAAACTGGTTGAAATCCGCCCCTAAATAAATTGTTCAAGATGTAACTAAAGTACACTCATTCCTCTCTCCAGCAGCTCAGAACAGGATGATTCCATTTCCCACCAGTTTTCCCCTCCAGACTTCCAGGAGCATGAGGAGGCTGGGGCAGACGTGCAGCTGAGAAAAACACGTGACGTCATTATGATGCTATGCTCCTATGGACTGACCTGGACGATCACGTGACCTATTGTGGCGACTTCTAGTGGTGAATTCGCCAACTACCTCAGTTCTTTGGACTGGTGGATCGGAAGCAGTTGTCTCTTGTGTGCCGGCCGAAGTGGCCGTGCGGTTAAAGGCGCTGCAGTCTGGAACCGCAAGACCGCTAAGGTCGCAGGTTCGAATCCTGCCTCGGGCATGGATGTTTGTGATGTCCTTAGGTTAGTTAGGTTTAACTAGTTCTAAGTTCTAGGGGACTAATGACCTCAGCAGTTGAGTCCCATAGTGCTCAGAGCCATTTGAACCATTTTTGTCTCTTGTGTGGCGGGGGCTGATATGCAGGTTTTAGAAGTGACAGACAATTCCAGCAGAGACAGATGTTTCCATGTGTTGTGTAATGCATCTTTAAAGCAGAGCATTTATTTGCAGGACCATATTCTTCCTCTTCATATGTTCAAGAATTAATGGTCGCTTCCATCCCTCAGCTGAATTATTGCATGTAATATAGCTATTAAAACACCCCCTGGCCAGCATCAAGCTCGTTCCACACTGACAGCTAGTATATCAGCCTCTCGTTGTGGCAACACAACACTAATGCTGTAGATAGGTAATAAATTTTAACAAATTTATACAAATTTAAACAAATTGTATTCGAATTGAACAGCATCATGAGCAACCTCTAGTGGGGGCAACACCATACTAACTTCCCTCAGCTACAGGAGTAAGCTCTCAGGGCAAAATTGCCTCCCAAATTCGAAATTCCTGCCATACTAACTTCCCTCAGCTGTAGGAGTAAGCTCTGAGAGCACAGTTCCCTCCAAAATTCGGAATTTCCTCCCCTTTTCCAAGAGGAGTGGTTCAAATGGCTCTGAGCACTATGGGACGCAACTGCTGAGGTCATTAGTCCCCTAGAACTTAGAACTAGTTAAACCTAACTAACCTAAGGACATCACAAACATCCATGCGCGAGGCAGGATTCGAACCTGCGACCGTAGCGGTCTTGCGGTTCCAGACTGCAGCGCCTTTAACCGCACGGCCACTTCGGCCGGCTCCAAGAGGATGACGCGCCAAAAGCCCATGGTGAACACACTTGATGGTGGTACTACCTCTACTTGTTTAAATAAAGACTGAAAATAAATACATATGTCCAGCACAGACCGAGTCCTTTTCCTGCCAGTTCCTAGGAAGAGGTGACTGGCGGGTGAATTAGGTTAGTGGAGGCAGAAGTGCCCTTTTTCTCCTGCCATTTTCTTAGGATAGTAGAGGTAGCCCAATTAACCTCCAAAAATGCAAACTTCGCACCAGGGGGAGCTTGGCACTTTCCCGCCATCTTAGGTGACGGTACTCGCGTCATCAGCTGACGTCACGGCAGCCATCTTGGATTTGGAGCTCTCCTAGCCCTCCTCCCTACAAATGCGTTTGGGCAAATAGAACAGCTCCTCTTAATTTAGGGAATGACCGGACTCGTGTCTTCAGAACAGTTTAGTAAACCTCAATGCCTTCAGGCCTCCAAAGCAGGCAGGTCGTGTCCACACACTCGTATAGATGGCAGGGTTTTAAGCAAAAAAAAGAAAACGTTGATTTTGTCTGAAAGTAGGGAAACAAGAGTGCTGGTGGTTGGAGGTCTGCGATCTTGTCTGGCAAGCCGCATTTCTCGCCTCGTAGGATTGGCGGTCTTACACGTGTCCCTTACGTAGGTCATCGCTGGTTCTAATGTTTCCTTACTGCAGCTCTTCCCTGTCATGTGTGCAGTGCGTTTTTCTTCCTCAGCGAAATGAATCGAATTGTTTGTCACGCATGTGGACCGTCAGATGACGTCACTGCCTACGCCTTGTTGACTGTTCTGGTCTGAGCAGCCCAACTATTTTTTGCCGACTTTTCGAAAAAGATGTACGTGCTTTACACGATAAAATTTCGGTAGGAAGATCCTAAGATTTGTTTAAATTTCAGGGTTTTATCTCTAAAGTTTTCTCGTCGCTACTGATTAATGGCGTACCTACGGGTGTTGAGGCGAGTTGTCGTTCCCATTTCATGCACGGTATTTCCAGTTCCGAACGAGTCATCTTCTTCAGGTTGAACCGTTATCCTTCCGTGCCGGTGATGCAAGCCGAGTGTATGCAATGCTTGTGCTTTCACAGAACAACTATGCAGAGTACGGTGTACTGATCCAACGCTCGTTGCTTCGACACAGAATCGCACGAGAAATTCGGTCGAACTGATATAAGACGAACCAGTGCAATGCGCGTAGCTTTGACAAAAGAACATCTGGAAAAACTAGCAAGGAACCCGTAGATGCAAGGTTTCACGTTTAACCTTTAGTAAGGCTCATTTGAAAGTGTTGTGCTGAGAGCTACGACAGGAAAAATGTTAGCTGCTAATGACCCACAGCGTGCATCGGGAGGGCGACAGAAAATGAGCGTCCGGGAGTTGGAGGGTTCAAGCTGCTATAAGATGTATGTATTACAGTTCATAAAATAAACATCGTCGACATTCAAGGAATGTTCAAAACAAACCATTAACATGCACCGTCAACACCGAATGAAAACTGAGGCGCCACAGTGATCACAAAGGTTCCCGCAGTCAAGATAGACGGCGAGCTCTTTGGGAGTTACAAACCGTGCTGCACGTTCAGCTACGTGTCCATTCTTAAAGAATGCATATACACTGATGCGCCTAAGAAACTGGTATAGACATGCAGAGATATGTAAATAGGCAGAATACGGTACTGCGGTCGGCAACGCCTATATAAGACAACTGTCTAGCGCAGTTGTCAGATCAGTTACTGCTGCTACAATGGCAAGTTATCAAGATTTAAGTGAGTATGTACGTGGTATTATAGTCGGCTCACGAGAGATGGGACACAGCATCTCCGAGGTAGTAATGAAGTGGGGATTTTCCCGTACGACCATTTCACGAGTGTACCGTGAATATCAGGAATCGGGTTAAACATCAAATCCCCGACATCGCTGCGGCCGGAAAAAGATCCTGCAAGAATGGTACCAACGACTACTGAAGAGCATCTCTCAACGTGACAGAAGTGCAACACTTCCACAAATTGCTGCAGATTTCAATGCTGGGCCATCAACCCGTGTCAGCGTGCGAATCATTCAACGATACATCATCGATATGAGCTTTTGGAGCCTTGATGATTGCATGATACAAAGATTTACGCCTCGCCTGGGGTCGTCAACACCGATATTGGACTGTTGGTGACTGGAAACATGTTGCCTCGTTGGACAAGCCTCGTTTCAAATTGTATTGAGCAGATGGACGTGTACAGTTATGGAGACAGCCTCATGAATCCATGGACCCTGCATGTCAGCAGGGGACTGTTCGAGCTGGTGGATGGTCTGTGATTGTGTGGGGCGTGTGTAGCTGGAGTGGTATGGGACCACTGATACGTCTTGATATGACTCTGACAGGTGACACCTACGTAAGCATCCTGCCTGATGACCTGCATCCGTTCATATCCGTTGTTCATTCCGACGGACATGGGCAATTCCAGCAGGACAATGCGACAACCCACACGTCCAGAATTGCTACAGAGTGGCTCCAGGAACACTCCTCTGAGCTTAAACACTTCCGTTGGCCACCAAACTCTCCAGACACGAACATTATTGAGCATATCACGGATGTCTTGCAACGTGCTGTTCAGAAGAGATCTCTCCCCCCCCCCCCCCTACCCTCCGTACTCTTACGGATTTACGGAAAGCTCTGCAGGATTCATGGGGTCAGTTCCCTCCAGCATTACATCAGACATTAGTCGAGTCCATGTCTCGTCATGTTGCGGCTCTTCTGCGTGCTCTCGGGGGTCCTATTCTATATTAGGCAGGTGTAGCAATTTCTTTGGGTCTTCAATGTATTTCATACAGGTGTAAAGGGGTGATAAGAACTGACACAATTTGGTGGCATGCAACCAAATGCGAAATAGTCCGTCGTGGAGCTTATTGTGAAACTGGCTATCCTGTAAGGCGTAGTTTCAGATAGTTCAATCATGTTATGTAGGCATGGAAAAAACAAACATCTTGAGACTGAATTTGACGAGTGGTTCCAGGTCTTATGAACTTCAATGTCACACACTTTTCAGGAGGGATACTTGGCTCTAACTGTTTGATTTTTATACGCAGACTAGGAACCAAACAAAAGCAATTTATTTCGACCAGCTATTGGGCAAAAACAGTGTTCATACCAAAGCTGTAGTTCTCTTACGCTCATTTTTCCACTCTTGCTTCTTGTGACCTAAATATTCCCCACTGCCCTGGCAAGATCACGCGCATGAGACAGAATCGTAGCGGACAGAACATCTCCAACTTCTCGCTGTACAATAAATAATAACTTTCCAGCCAATTTACCATCGACATGAAACTACTAATAAAAATTTGTTTCACTGGAACATGGAACTCCACCTTTTCCCCTTCTGTACAATGAATATACCGCATTTCTTTGGGTAATTACTTATAATCAAAAAATAAACACCACTTTTGCAAGCGCCTCGTTGTTGTTGTGGTCTTCAGTCCAGAGACTGGTTTGATGCAGTTCTCCTCGCTACTCTATCCTGTGCAAGCTTCTTCATCTCCCAGTACCTACTGCAGCCTACATCCTTCTGAATCTGTTTAGTGTGGTCTTCGTATACGATTTTTACCCTCCACGCTGCCTTCCAATACTAGACTGATGATCCCTTGATGCCTCAGAATATGTCCTACCAAGTGATCCCTTCTTCTAGTCAACTTGTGCCACAAATTTATCTTCTCCCCAATTCTGTTCAACACCTCCTCATTAGTTATGTGATCTACCCATCTAATCTTCAGCACTCTTCTGTAGCACCACATTTCAAAAGCTTCTATTCTCTTCTCTTCTAAACTATTTATTGTCGACGTTTCACTTCCATGCATGGCTATACTTCATATAAATACTTTCAGAAAAGTCTTCCTGACATTTAAACCTATACTCGATGTTAACAAATGTCTCTTCTTCAGAAACGCTTTCCTTGCTATTGCCATTCTACGTTTTATATCCTCTCTACTTCGACCATCATCAGTTATTTTGCTCCCCAAATAGCAAAACTCATTTACCACATTAAGCGTCTCATTTCCTAATCTAATACCATCAGCATCACCCGATTTAATTCGACTACATTCTATTATCCTCGTTTTGCTTTTGTTGATGTGCATCTTAATCCTCCTTTCAAGACACTGTCCATTCCAGCCAACTGCTCTTCCAACTCCTTTGCTGTCTCTGACAGAATTACAATGTCATCGGCGAACCTCAAAGTTTTCATTTCTTCTCCATGGAATTTAATTCCTACTCCGAATTTTTCTTTTGTTTCCTTCTGCTTGCTCAATATACAGATTGAATAACATCGGGGATAGGTTACAACCCTGTCTCACTCCCTTCCCAACCACTGTTTCCCTTTCATGCCCATCGACTCTTATAACTGCCATCTGGTTTCTGTACAAATTGTAAATAGCCTTTCGCTCCATGTATTTTACTCCTGCCACCTTCAGAATTTGAAAGAGAGTATTCCAGTCAACATTGTCAAAAGTTTTCCCTAAGTGTACAAATGCTAGAAACGTAGGTTTGCCTTTCCTAAATCTGTTTTCTAAGGTAAGTCGTAAGGTCAGTATTGCCTCACGTGTTCCATCATTTCTATGGAATCCAAACTAATATTTCCCGAGGTCGGCGTCTAGCAGTTTTTCCATTCCTCTGTAAAGAATTCAAGTTCGCATTTTGCACCCATGACTTATTAAACTGATAGGTCGGTAATTTTAACATCTGTCAACACCTGCTTTCTTTGGGATTAGAATTATTATATTCTTCTTGAAGTCTGAGGGTATTTCGCCTGTCTCATAAATCTTGCTCACCAGATAGTACAGTTTTGTCAGAACTGTCTCTCCCAAGGCCATCAGTAGTTCTAATGGAATGTTGTCTACTGCTGGGACCTTGTTTTGACTTTGGTCTTTCAGTGCTCTGTCAAACTTTTCACGCAGTAACTTATCTCCCATTTCATCTTCAATCACATCCTCTTCCATTTCCATAATATTGTTCTCAAGTACATCGCCCTTCTATAGATCCCCTATATATTCCTTCCACCTTTCTGCTTTCCCTTCTTTGCTTAGAACTTGGTTTCCATCTGAGCTCTTGATATTCATGCAAGTGGTTCTCTTTTCTCGAAAGATCTCTTTAATTTTCCTGTATGCAGTATCTATCTTACCCCTAGTGATATGCGCCTCTACATCCTTACATTTGTCCTCTAGCCATCCCTGTTTAGCCATTTTGCATTTCCTGTCGATCTCATTTTTGAGACGTTTGTATTCCTTTTTGCCTGCTTCATTTTCTGCATTTTTATATTTTCTCCTTTCATCAACTAAATTCAATATCTCTTCTGTTACCCAAGGATTTCTACTAGCCCTCGTCTTTTTACCTACTTGAACCTCTGCTGCCTTCACCATTTGATCCCTCGAAGCTACCCACTCTTCCTCTACTGTATTTCTTTCCCCCATTCTTGTCAATCGTTCCCTAACGCTCTCCCTGAAGGTCTCTACAGCCTCTGGTTCTTTCAGTTTATTCAGGTCCCATCTCCTCAAATTCCCACGTTTTTGCAGTTTCTTCAGTTTTAATCTACAGTTCATAACCAACAGATTGTGGTCAGAGTCCACATCTGCCCCTGAAATATCTTACATTTTAAGACCTGGTTCCGAAATCTCTGTCTTACCGTTATATAATCTATCTGAAACCTTTGAGTATTTCCAGGCCTCCTCCATGTACACAGCCTTCTTTTATGATTCTTGAACCAAGTGTTAGCTATGATTAAGTTATGCTCTGTGCAAAATTCTACCAGGCAGCTTCCTCTTTCATTTCTTCCCCCCAATCCATATTCACCTACTACGTTTCCTTCTCTTCCTTTTCCTACTATCGAATTCCAGTCACCCACGATTATTAAATTTTCGTCTCCCTTCACTATCTGAATAATTTCTTTTATCTCATCATAATTTCATCAATCTCTTCCTCATCTGCGGAGCTAGTTGGTATACAAACTTGTACTACTGTGGTGGGCGTGGGCTTCGTATCTGTCTTCGCCACAATAATGCGTTCACTATGCTGTTTGTAGTAGCTTACCCACACTCCTATTTTTTTATTCATTATTAAGCCATCTCCTGCATTACCCGTATTTGATTTTGTATTTATAACCCTGTATTCACCTGACCAGAAGTCTTGTCCCCCTTGCCACCGAACTTCACTAATTCCCACTATATCTACTTTAACCTAGCCATTCCCCATTTTAAATTTTCTAACCTACCTGCCAGATTAAGGGCAAGTGCCTCAATGGAAGCAAAAACTAACTGTCACAGGTTGTTACTATATAACACTCCAGCCTGAAGACATTGGTACCGTTTTCTTGACTCATTACATTTAATATTTTTAAATTACCATGCAAGTCCCAAGCCATGTAACAGTACGTTTCAGTTTTTTCTCTTGTATGAAAAGGCCATTCTAAATATCTCAGTACATGTTAATTACTGTCCACTACGCTTCGTACTTGCAATATAAGGTATTTTATAAGGCATATTATAGAAATTTCCGTGAATAGGTTAACTACCCATAACGAAAACTTTGCCGAATCCTCAGAGTTGGGGAAAACATGACGGGCGCTTCAGCCTATAATGTAGGAGCTCTGCCAACAGTACTGCTTTGCTCTGGAAAGAGTTCTTGGCATATAAGCTTGACTAATCGCGAAGACACTGTTTCTGCCGAGTGCCGGCTTCGTTTTCAAAAAAATGTGCATCTTGCATACAAAAGCAGGGAAGTTACATGCTCTTTCCGCTGCTTTTCATGAACTTAGCAATAATTCTGGCCCGTTACGTTGACAATAGCATCCCATGGATGCAGAGTGGACAACAAGGGGATGCTGTTGCCAATGTGTGTTGATGACTGGTCAATCTTACGTGGCAAGAACTCTGTCCGGAGTTTAGAGAGTGGAGAGTTGAGGTGATTGAACTTGGTTTCTCAGCGCTCTATTCTGGGCCGTCTTGGGAAGAGAATTCTGCTCCGGACCGATAGAGAGGGCATCATCTACAGCTGCCATCATAGCGCCGAGCGCATGCTCGCTATTTAAGGGAATGTAAGTGGTGCGGTAGCCGAGCGCTAATTGCCTACTTTCCCACGCGACTAATGTTGCCTATTTGGGTAATATTTGTGGGTTCTTGTTGTAAGGTTGACCTCAATTACGCGAGTTGCCCAGATAAGCAGATCTTGTTGCGCTAACTCCGAAAGTCTTCCACAGTTCCTTTGTACCTCCTGCTGTGTCAGCGTCATTTCGTAATTTAATGTGAATCACACAGAACTTTGCTCCCTCTTAACTCATTGTGTTTTATCTCAATCCTTGGAGCAAATAAATATCCGTTATCGTAGGCCTTGTCTTAGATTTTAAAATCTTTTAACTTCATGTAAAATTTGTGCCCGTTGGGCCACCCATTATAAAAAATTTATCTAGTTTTATTCCCAGTTGGTTAACTTCACAGTGTTAGCGTTTTCCTTGTGCGTCTTGAGCTCGGTGGCCCACTACAAGGAAACTTACTTATTACTTTGTCAAAGCAGCGAGCATTGCACTTGCTCGTCTTATACCACCACGACTTACAAACAACTTACAAGGAACCCCTTCAGTGCCAGGTCGCAAAAGGCCGATTATGTTTAGGGCATGTTGTTTACCACGCAACCACAATATTGGCTTAAAATGGCAACACATGGCGGGACTGGGGTATCCAATGGTGAGCACAGCATGAGCCTACGCAGCGTAGTTGAAATGCTTAGTCGACAGGTAACAGTGCCACAGTGCTAGTTATGTTGATACAAGTCAGAGTTACCGGAGTTGTCATTTCGTCAGAAAGGAACCCAAGGAATTTCGCAGAGTGAGAAAGAACTGGCAGACAAAATATTACCGTTTCTGCAAGATAAGCAGTGGAATGTATGGTGTCGTATAAGCTCGAGTATTCGGACAATGTTCCGGAGGAGTGCAATGATGACGATACGTGTTTAAGAGCTGAAAATCATACTGAAACAGGAGTCGGTTCATGTAGTTCATTATTCTTGTCTGATAGGAAGCCATAGATCCTATCTCAAGCGAAACTTAGTAAAGGACAATTGTTGTCCAAGGAGCGCGTGCTAAATATAATTACGTACCTGGAAGAATATCGACAGCGTAACAATAGAACAATTATTAACAGATTTCGAAAAGTCCGCAGCGATATGACAGTGCAGTGCATAAGAAAAGCTAAGGATATTCAACGCAGGACAGCACGCACATGTTACAAAAACTGGTGATTGTGCGTTTCAAGGACTTCAGTACAATTTACAGGATGTGCATAATAGTGACCTACTAGGTAACGCACATCAAACTGCGTCCGACATAGGTTGCAGTGATTACAAGCGAAGCAGTGGATGGTTGTATAACTTCCATGGCTCTGAGTACTGTGGGACTTAACATCTGAGGTCATCAGTCCCCTAGAGCTAGAATTACTTAAACCTGACTAACCTAAAGACAACACAAACATCCATGCCCGAGGCAGGATTCGAACCTGCCACCGTAGCAGCAGCGCGGTTCCGGACTGAAGCGCCTAGAACCGCTAGGCCACAGCGGTCGGCTAACTTCAAACAGTGCTACAGAACTGGAAGACGTAAGATAACGAAATTTCTAACAACGTGTCGACTTGACGATGGACAGTGAATTGCGGAATCGGTCCGAAAATTTGTAGATGAAATAAACAAACGTATCCCACCGTTCAGGAGGGCATTTGTTTTAAACTCCGACCAGTCGGGATTTGAAGAGGAAATGCATGTGAAAGGAACCGTGGAAATCAGAGGTAGCAAGATCAACCGATATAAATACCTTAATGCATCCGTATACAATTTGGCTGACTGGTCAGTGAAACGAATTTTTATTACTAGTTTCACTTGTTTCTTATTGAGTTATGACCAAAACTTTATTCTTTGAAAGTTATGTTGCTTGTACAGGTTTCCTCACAATGATAAATGACCACAGCTCGTGGTCTAGTGGCTAGCGTTGATCATGGGGTCCCGGGTTCGGTTCTCGTCAGGGTTGGGGATTTTCTCTGCTCGGGGACTGGGTGTTTGTGTTGTCCTCATCATTTCATCATCATCGTCATTTGTGGTAGTGACTAGAGTGGACTGGGAAAAAAATTGACCGTGTAACAATTGGGACTTTGTACGGGTGCTGTTGACCGCGCAGTTGAGCGCCCCATAAACCAAACATCATCATCACAATGATCAATCCACTATAAAAAATATCTTAATCATTACCCATCCTACCGTAGCTACATAGGAAAAAAGATTAAGTATTATACAATTTGTGTTTGCATGTTTACGATGACGAGATACTCTACTGGCCATTAAAATTGCTACACCAAGAAGAAATGCAGATGATAAACGGGTATTCATTGGACTAGCACTGACATGTGATTACATTTTCACGCAATTTGGGTGCATAGATCCTGAGAAATCAGTACCCAGAACAACCACCTCTGGCCGTAATAACGGCCTTGATACGCCTGGTCATTGAGTCAAACAGAGCTTGGATGGCGTGTACAGGTACAGCTGCCCATGCAGCTTCAACACGATACCATAGTTCATCAAGAGTAGTGACTGGCGTATTGTGAGGAGCCAGTTGCTCGGCCACCATTGACCAGACGGTTTCAATTGGTGAGAGGTCTGGAGAATGTGCTGGCCAGGGCAGCAGTCGAACATCTTCTGTATCCAGAAAGGCCCGTACAGGACTTGCAACATGCGGTCGTGCATTATCCTGCTGAAATGTAGGGTTTCGCAGGGATCGAATGAAGCGTGGGGCCACGGGTCGTAACACATCTGAAATGTAACGGCCACTGTTCAAAGTGCAGTCAATGCTAACAAGAGGTGACCAAGACGTGTAACCAATGGCACCCCATACCGTCACGCCGGGTGATACGCCAGTATGGCAGTGACGAATGCACGCTTCCAATGTGCGTTCACCGCGATATCGCCAGACACGGATGCGACCATCATGATGCTGTAAACAGAACCTGGATTCATCCGAAAAAATGATTTTTTGCCATTCGTGCACCCAGGTTCGTCGTTGAGTACACCATCTCAGGCGCTCCTGTCTGTGACGCAGCGTCAAGGGTAACCGCAGCCATGGTCTCCGAGCTGATAGTCCATGCTGCTGCAAACATCGTCGAACTGTTCGTGCAGATGGTTGTTGTCTCGCAAACATACCCGTCTGTTGACTCAGGGATCGAGACGTGGCTGCACGATCCGTTACAACCACGCGGATAAAATGCCTGTCATCTCGACTGCTAGTGATACGAAGCCGTTGGGATCCAGCACGTCGTTCCGTATTACCCTCCTGAACCCACCGATGCCATATTCTGCTAACGTCACTGGATCTCGACCACGCGAGGAGCAATGTCGCGATACGATAAACCGCAATCGCGATAGGCTACAATCCGACCTTTAATCAAAGTCGGAAACGTGATGGCACGCATTTCTCCTCCTTACACCAGACATCGCAACAACGTTTCACCAGGCAACGCCGGTTAACTGGTGTTTGTGTATGAGAAATTGGTTGGAAACTTTCCTCATGTCAGCACGTTGTAGGTGTCGCCACCGGCGCCTGCTTTGTGTGAATGTTCTGAAAAGTAATCATTTGCATATCACAGCATCTTCTTCCTGTCGGTTAAATTTCGCGTCTGCTGCACGTGGTGTAGCAATTTTAATGGCCAGTAGAGTATAAATACGTCACACTAAATATTCCCTCTCACGTAACCAACTGTGAAAATATCTCTGAAATGGAAAAGTTTTAGACAAACTGCTTGAGGATAGTTATCGACTGGGGGAAGACAAGCAATTGAATATAATTGGTTTCGCGTATACCACTACTTTTATTGACATATACTTACAGTAAACAATTGAACGCCAGCTCCTGGCCCCCAGTTCTGTCTGCGGCAATTTATGGTCCATCGTTTTCTTCGTTTGGGGTCACTTAGGAAATCTAAACATTCGAAAACCATTTTTGCAATGGTCAGTGTAGTTCACAGCTGAGCAATCACCCGTATTTACGACGAATTCTTCTATACACTTAATTAGAAATTTGTGCTCGCATCGTGACTGATATGTAAATAAGGATGAATATCCTATACTTTGGGGAAAGCATGGCAGAAAGCTCAGCTCAGGTTATAGGGGCTTTACTATTGGCTCCCCAGATTTTTGGAGCAAATGCAACAGAGTCTCCCACACTGGTGAGATGGTCTTGCCGCATCAATACCTTTGGAGTTGAGCAGAGAAGAAAGAATGTCGCGCTTAGTTTTCCTCTGGGGATTGTGGAGGGTGGAGCGGCCGTAAAGTACTCTTCACCAGCACGGCTTGCAACTGCTGTGGACCGGGTTGTTGTTGCCTGAGGTGCGTGAACCGACAATTCCCCCCCCCCCCCCCCTCCCCAAAGTAACCCCACCGCTCTGGATCTAACGAGATTGAGCGGCTGCCTTCCTGCCGACAAAGGAGGCTGCAGACGCACTTCCGGCGGCGCACCACCCGCAGTTGCGAGTGCAGGGCTACCTTCCCAGAGGCACTGCTCCAGTGTACTCACTAGATAACTGCGAAATAGCGGCAGAAAAATGAAATGATCCAGCAGAGCGATATGTGACAGTAACGCCACATTGTAAAAGAAGCGTCACAGGGTACTGCGTCTTGTGCTGTTACGTGTACTCGCTGCCTCCTCTTCAGTAACTCTACTTAAGAGCTACCTAGGGAAGGAATCCGAGAAAACCGTTGCGCCATTTATCACTGCACTCAGCTGAGCCGGCAGCATCTGTTAGTAGGTCTGAGTGCAAACTTTAACTGAAGCCTGAAACATCTCCTTAGAAAAATTTATAAATGACAGTGCTGGAAGACCCCTACGTTATTTGATTTTCAAACAGCTGACCAAAGCTGAACGTACTAAGACATTTCCCTCTTTACTTATTCTGATCAACAGTAAACTGACACACAATATTTTTTTTTTTAGCGCAACGCAATCTGACTTTCAATAATCCCTACAAAAGAATGGCCCTGACTAACAATAACCTATACCTTTCATGAATCACTTACCTCACAAAAATCTTTGTTACTCGAACTACTGCAACGCACTGTGCGCCAAAACTGCCAGCTAGATAAAAGATTCTAACTACTAAAGGCACTAACTACTGATAGGCATATAGTTAGCAAATGAAAGATTTTGATAGAGAACAAACAATGTATTTACCTTAACAGTGTTCAAAAGTCATATATATACATATAATTTGAGACATCCAGTTTGGCAAATCCTTTTTCTGACGGACACACATCCAGATCGTCCGCTCATGTTAACATCTCAAAACTCTGACTTCTCTCTCCCCACATCCACCACTGCTGGCGGCTCACCTCCAACTGCGCAACACTATGTGCTGTTCACATCCAACTGCCCAACACTACAGTAGCTAATATTCCAACAATGCAAACGAGCCACAGACTGCACACAGCTCAGTCAGTGATTTTCATACTGAGCGCTACGTGGCGTTACCAACATAAAAACCTAAACAGCCTACTTACATAGCCCCCATGCTCCCCACAAAAAATTTTACAAATTGTTTTGGGCAGTGCCCAATACAAATTTGAAAAAAAATTTCATAAATACAATAACAAAGATATCAAATGCACACACTTATTGATACACTGTTGGTCAAAAGCAAGAATTGTTCTCATAAAGACAGTCCTGATCATTCATCACAGTAGTAATTACAGTTTTTTTCTCAAAGTCTGAGCAGTAAAAGAAAATGCGCAAGGAAGAAGTGGATTTCCATGCAGTCTTGAAGAAGTAGTGTTGTCCTTCCAATGGAAAGACAGTGCTGACTCTTGACATGCAGACAGGTAATGGGCCACAACACAGCAAACCCACAGTAGAGTTAGTCGAAGTTTTGAAGAATGTTGGTAGGTAGGTCATCAGAGAGCACCCACTGTAGTCCTGGTAGAGATTATGGTATTGGTGGGCCACCAGAGGTGCAGACCCACTGCAGTCCTTGTAGAAATTGGTGGGCCACCAGAGGGCCAGACCCACTGTGGACCTTGTAGAGATGTTCAGCAGCCATCTGGTGCGACTGTGCAGGTGCACAATCACCATCAAAGAGTCTTGCGGACAATATAGCAAGTCCATAAACCACCACTTGTGCACTCACGAACTTTTAACTTTTTGGAATGTCCTTAGAACCAGCAGTGCTGTTCACCAGTCCCTTGCTATATTATCAACACACATGCAAACGCTGACAGTCTATTTCTTTTCTTTTCTTTTTTTTTTTTTTTTTTTTTTTGTACAGAACAAACAATGTATTTACCTTAACAGTATTCAAAAGTCATAATATATATATAATTTGTGACATCCAGTTTGGCAAAATTCCTTTTTCTGACAGACACACGTCCAGATCGTCCGCTCATATTAACATCTCAAAACTCTGGCTTCTGTCTCCCCAGATCCACCACTGCTGGCGGCTCACCTCCAACTGTGCAATGCTACGCGCTGTTCACATCCAACTGCCCAGCACTACAATAGCAAATATTCCAACAATGCAAACCAGCCACAGACTGCTCACAGCACAGTCAGTGATTTTAATACAGCACAGTCAGTGATTTTAATACCGAGCGCTATCTGACGTTACCAACATAAAAACCTAAAAAGCCTACTTACAAGCCTTACAGAGTAACGCCAGTGCGTCGACTGATCAACTCTTGCAGTGGCCACTGTAGTCTGTGCGTGATAGACGAGTTCGTCCTGAAATGAAGTATGACTACATTTGTCGAGCTAATGAATCCGCAGAACAACCTAAGTTGGAATTCTGTAGATGCAGTATGTGAAACCAGGAGTGCAGTGTATAATCAGTGAAAACTCGAATTATAGCACTGATCATTTTGCAGCAAACTATAACTTCTGACAGCTATGTAAACAGTATAATACAATTGTTTTTCCGAGAAACAACAGCTAACGAAAAGAGGATGACTGTTGTCATCAAAAACACGTCTCATAGTAGCATTGCCATTGTACGACCTTGCCCTCTCCTACATGAAAATGCCATTATTATCTTTGAATAAAAGTGTCAATTCTGTTCGTCTCATTCCGTATCTCATGCAGTTACCTTCTGTACTGTACTGTAGCACTTCTTTCTACGTGTGATCCAAAGATCATAGAGCTATGTTATCTGGTAGTGACGCATCACGGGAAACTTACTTTTATCCTGGAGTTTTTCTCATCAGTGTATAACCTTTTCCGCAAAAGCGATCCCCTAGCTACAAAGTATTGGTGTTTATCAAATATTAGTCATGATTGGCTGGCAGTCAAAAACATCACATGTGCATACCAGAAATGCAATCTGTGATGTAAAACTGATCAAGATCCATCCTGTAAGGAAAGGGTGAGCAAGACAGCGAGATGTGTTTCGCGCAGAGAATTGTTATTTGAGTTATTATTCGTCTTGTGTTGTTTACCATGGGCATTCAGCAGCGACTTTATATGCGTGGTTGTACTTCAAAACATAAAGTGTCCTTCTGGAATATTTTATTGGCTCATATTCCAATAGATCATTGTAGACACGTTCTCGTACCAAGAAACGTTTGTTAAGATGACATTCCATGTCCTATCCCGCCAATGTTAAATTATCGAATTTTGAGACCCATTATCTTGGAAACTTTTTAAGACACCAACTTACAATTTTGCATAATTATTGAATGCACCTTTCTAGAAACACTGAACTAGAATTATTACTAAAATTGTATTGTGGGGCATGTTATCTTTTTTTTTCAAACACTCAATTTTTTGACAGAATTTTGTAAATAAATGAATATAAAAACAAAACAACTCAAGATATTTTAATTATTCTAGTTCCATATGTGTTGAAACTCACGCTTGGCATGCTGTAAAAATTACATGGCTCTAACATCACTACTTTTTTTTAGAAAACGGGTCATTCATTGCAAAAAATGTAGTTCAGAGATATTGAGGTTTAAAACTTTTTTATTACAAATTCTTATACAGACTTACATTTCTGCGTCTTTTATGCACTAAAATTGCCCTGACCCATAGTCTTTGTCTTCTTCAGCGTCACAACAGCCCGATGCTTGCCTCCTCCTTTTCTTTCTTGCTTCTTTTGGCATTTGCTGAGCAGCCAACTCTGCTTCATGTACACGAAGCTCACCAAATTCCCACAGTCCTTTAGCTGTGTTCTGTCCAAACTTCTCCAGAACCTTAAGTCTTTCATAGTTCCCACCATTGAGAGTTATTAGAGCATCTCGACACTGCTAACTTTAGTCATAAGGCCAACAAATTCAATTTTAGGCACACGGCACCACACAACATTATTGAAGGACTCTTTCACGTTTTGGATCTTCCCATATAAACACTTCTTTAGTAGCTCAGGATTTGCCAAATCTCTTTATATAGGTTTGATTGCCATAATATCATCACTTTTACCACTGTCACCCGTTTCTAAAGTTACTTTCCTTTTCGACGCACTAGGGGGCGTGGTCACTTCAGAATCATTATCGTGTGTGTTTGTCCTTAGGATAATTTAGGTTAAGTATTGTGTAAGCTTAGAGACTGATGACCTTAGCAATTAAGTCCCATAAGATTTTCACACAGAATTGAACACTACCTTCAACGAAAACAAGTATCAGAAACAAAGAACTGATTTATTTATTCGTAATGCCAACTTATGAGACGTAGCAGTAAACAGAGAAAAAAGCAATTCACAGCCTTCTAGATTGTGTAGTTCACCAGGTTTGACTGCTCAACTGTGGCAGTATATGGGTAGCTGCGAAATCTGTCAGTCACACGTCAACATTCAAAACGTTATTTGAAGGTCTCGCAATTGTCTGATTTTAATGTATTATAAACCAAAATGTTCAGGAAAGTCCAAAGTACATTATGGAGTAGAAAACAGACAACGTCAAATTTCAACTAATTTCATGTACAATGTTCCCGGAAATATTTGAAATAAATTTATAGAGAGGTGAATATTTTGTGGAAGTTTTAAATTCTAGTGCGATGAATACTGATTTTCTCCTAGCTGTTTTACTGGCTGGTTATGCGAATTGTTCACCTTTCTTCCTCTCTTTCTTATCTCTGTTCCCGCTAAGCACACAGCGCACACAAAAGTGGGAATGAACGCCTCTGTTAAATTGTCTTGCCCCTTACTTCTTATTATCGTCATTTAACCACGCATCGTACTCCCATTGTTTGGATAATTGAATTCCACAGTCGCAGACTCTTTTCGTAATCTGCAGTCGCACCACTTTCAGCACTATTATTTCTCTTCACAAAAGAGCGGGAGCGGTGCCATTTATCCTTCGTTTTTAAAATATAAATTTCCTTCTGCGCGCCGCGCTATATGACTCCCGATAATGTTTACTGAAGCTTGGTTCTCTGTACCACCAGTTCACTCTGTACCACGAGTTAATTGTCACAGTATTACTAATCTTCAAACCATCAACACTACAGTATGACTTCGTATTATGAAATGCAGCATACTTGAGGAAAACTAAGTGAATAGTTTTACTTTATTACGATTCCTTGCCTTTAAAGCCTCATCTCTGGGCTGACAAAACAGTATTTGCAAGTATAGGAAGTTCGTGGCGGTATTTTTTACCCTCAAAACTTCCCTCAATACCAAACTGACGACTCCTCTATGTCTCAGAATATTTGCTGTCAACTGATCCTTTCTTTTACTCAAGCCGTGCCATAAATTTTTTTTCCTCCCCAATTTCAATCAGTACTTCATTAGTTACGCGATCTACCCAGCTGATCTCGAACATTATTCTGGAGCATCACGTATCAAAAACTACCGTCCTGTTCTTGTCTTGAACTGCGTATCGTAACGTTTCACTCAAGTAAAAGGCAACACTATATACACATATCTTCAAAAAAGACTTCCTAAAACTTATACAAGTTTCTCTTCTTTTCAGAAATGATTTTGTTTCTATAGCCAGTCTCTACCTCGGTCGTCATCGGTTTTTTTCCTGCCCACGTAACAAAACTCACCAGCTACTTTCAGCGTGTCATTTGCTAATCTGATTCCCTCCGCATCTCCTGATTTATAATGAGTTGATTTACTTTTCATGATGACCATTCTACAAACTCTTTTCAAAACACTACCCATTCCGCAAAACTTTTCTCCTAGCCCTTTGCTGTCCTTGACAGAATTACAAGGCCACTGGCAAACGTTAAAGTTGTTATTTCTTCCCCCTGAACTTTTATTCCCTTTTCAAATTCCTCCTTGCGTTCCTTCATTGCTTACGCAACGTGCAGACTAAATAATATCGGAGAGAGACTGTAATTCAGTTTCAGTTCCTCCTCAAATATGACCCACTTTCATGTCATTTGGCTCTTAGAACTGTCGTCTGGTTTCTGTACAAGTTGTAAACAGCCTTTCGCTCCATTAATTTTATGCTTACTATCTTCACAATTTCAAAGAATGTGTTTCCATTAAAATTGTCAAAAGCTTTCTCTAAATCAAGAAATGCTATTTTCTAAGAGTAGTCATAGCTTCAATACCGACTCGCGTGTTCCTACATTTCTGCAGAATGCAGAGTGATCTCACCCGAGGTCGACTTCTACCAGTCATTCCATCCTTTTGTGATAACGGGTGCCAGTAATTTGGAACCATAACCTATTCACATCTGTGTGCCGCTGACTTCTTTGAAAACTTTAATTGTAAAACCTGAATAGAGAATCAAACAAATAATATATTCTTGACTGTTCTAAGACTGCTATTAGGGTAGATGTTAACTGAAAAACGATTTCAGTTTTTTACATTTTTGCCACAGTTCAAACAAAAGAAGATGAGACGAACCCAAAGTATAGTTTCACCATACGAGAGTGACATGGTATTTTACAATAAACCGAGGAAGCTGCTTAAGTTATTCAGGGACCCAACTTCCAGTGACTGGCTTCACTTCACCTCCTAAGCAAAAATTAAAAAGCTTCATCACCTACTTCTCCAAGACTATTTTGATTTTTCTGTGTCTGTGGTTCAGGATGAAAAAATGGCTCTGAGCACTATGGGACTTAACATCTTAGGTCATCAGTCCCCTAGAACTTAGAACTACTTAAACCTAACTAACCTAAGGACATCACACAACACCCAGCCATCACGAGGCAGAGAAAATCCCTGACCCCGCCGGGAATCGAACCCGGGAACCCGGGCGTGGGAAGCGAGAACGCTACCGCAAGACCACGAGATGCGGGCTCAGGACGAAAATTAGCTTAGTGTGTCAAGTGGGACGGAAAATGTGTCGCACTAAGTTGTAAGATCTTAGTATGAGTTCGCGCGGGAAAGTAGTGCCTCCGAATTTATTATGTGAAAGCTCTTAAAGCTTTCTAAACAAAACAAACTTTGTTGATATTCTGCACCTTCAATCTCCATGTCTACATGTTTATCTCTTATCATGGTCACCCTGGCGACGAACCCATTTCCCCCGACGAGAGACCAGTTTGTCGATCTACATCTACATCCATACTCCGCAAGCCACCTGACGCTATGTAGCGAGGATACCTGAAGTACCTCTATCGGTTCTCCCTTCTATTCCAGTCTCGTATTGTTCGTGGAAAGAAAGATTGTCGGTATGCCTCTACGTGGGTTCTAATCTCTCTGATTTTATCCTCATGGTCTCTTCGCGAGATATAAGTAGGGGGAGCAATATAATGCTAACCTCCTCGGTGAAGGTATGTTCTCGAAACTTCAACAAAAGCCCGTACCGTGCTGCAGAGCGTCTCACTTGCAGAGTCTTCCACTGGAGTTTATCTGTCATCTCCGCAACGCTTTCGCGATTACTAAATGATCCTGTAACGAAGCGCGCTGCTCTCCGATGGATCTTCTCTATCTCCTCTATCAACCCCATCTGGTACGGATCCCACACTGGTGAGCAGTATTCAAGCAGTGAGCGAACAAGTGTACGGTAACCTACTTCCTCTGTTCTCGGACTGCATTTCCTTAGGATTCTTCCAATGAAGCTCATTCTGCCATCTGCTTTACCGACGATTAATTTTATATGGTCATTACATTTTAAATCACTCCTAATGCCTACTCCCAGATAATTTGTGGAATTAACTGCTTCCAGTTGCTGACCTGCTATATTGTAGCTAAATGATAAAGGATCTTTCTTTCTACGTATTCGCAGCACATTACACTTGTCAACATTGAGATTGCCGGCCGGAGTCGCCGTGCGGTTCTAGGCGCTACAGTCTGGAACCGAGCGACCACTACGGTCGCAGGTTCGAATCCTGCCTTGGGCATGGATGTGTGTGATGTCCTTAGGTTAGTTAGGTTTAATTAGTTCTAAGTTCTAGGCGACTGATGACCTCAGAAATTAAGTCGTATAGTGCTCAGAGCCATTTGAACCATTTTGAACCAACATTGAGATTCAATTGCCATTCCCTGTACAATGCGTCAATTCGCTGCAGATCCTCCTGCATTTCAGTAAAATTTTCCATTGTTACAACTTCTCGATATACTACAGCATCACCCGCAAAAAGCCTCAGTGAACTTGCAATGTTATCCACAAGGTCATTTATAGTGTGAATAGCAACGGTCCTACGACACTCCCCTGCGGCACACCTGAAATCACTCTCAGTTCGGGAGACTTCTCTCCACTGAAAATGACATGCTGCGTTCTGCTATCTAGGAACTCTTCAATCCAATCACACAATTGGTCTGATAGTCCATACGCTCTTACTTTGTTCATTAAACGACTGTGGGGAACTGTATCAAACTCCTTGCAGAAGTCAAGAAACACGGCATCTACCTGCGAACCCGTGTCTATGGCCCTCTGGGTCTCGTGGACGAATAGCGCGAGCTGGGTTTCACACGATCGTCCTTTTAGAAACACATGCCGATTTCTACAGAGTAGATTTCTAGTCTCCAGAAAAGTCATTATACTCGAACATAATACGTGTTCCAATATTCTACAACTGATCGAGGTTAGAGATATAGGTCTATAGTTCTGCACATCTGTTCGACGTCCCTTCTTGAAAACGGGGATGACCTGTGCCCTTTTCCAGTCTTTCCATACTTTTGGTCTGGCGTTGTCGTGCTGAAGGAGACGGCACGTTTTGTGCGGTTATAAACTCGATTACAGCACGCTATTTCTTATGCTCCGACATAGTTACGTTATGCCCCGCGACGTTACACGCTACGATTCGAAGCCCACTGACGCCAAAGCGTTACAACTTGCGTCAGCGGAGCGTGGAAGGCGACCGAGTAACACGGATAACGGGTGACACTTCAACCAGTATTGCGAACGGAAGAAAAGAATTACTTTTCAGCGCGCCGCCGTATATTCCGAAGTTGTAAGATTAGGTGTACAGTGTCGTGTGACGGGCAGCCGACAGCGCAGGCCTTGGAGACGTCACGTCGAGTCTGGGCAGTGTGGCCAGACAGTAAGCAAACACTCTGGTGCTAAGAGCTGAGCGCCTGCGGGCCCAAGCGTTTGGATTTTCGAGTGACTGATTCTGGGCAGGCAGTTCGGACATAGCGCAATTTCGGCGAGTTTGGTTATAGAATCTGGCTAACAGTTAACACACTTTTAACTTTTACTGGGCGAGCTTTCTGGCAGTTTCGAGCGACTGGCTGTAGAGAACGGTAGAGGCTTGAGCTGTAATGAGGGCCGCTTGGCGTTTGTGCCTGTCTACTCGTCTGCCTTCAATGTATTTATGACTGTTACTAAGGTACAAATACTTACAACTGTATGCTTATTTTAATGCGTGAAAGTGGTTTTGTTACGTATGAAGCGGAACTATGGGCCTAATGGAAAAAGAGTAACTCGGCTGAGTCACGCAATTTGACTCTTAGTCTGATCACAAGAGGTGGCCATTAAAGCACGCGTTGATGACGTAGGCTGACGTGAGGATCAATGAACTAAAATGGTTCAAATGGCTCTGAGCACTATGGGACTTATCTGAGGTCATCAGTCCCCTAGAATTTAGGACTACTTAAACCTCACTAACCTAAGGACATCACACACATCCACGCCCCAAGCAGGATTCGAACCTGCGACCTGGGCGGGATCAATGATCTGTACTTGACGGGATGTATCTGGACCATCTTAGGTGATTAGAAGTTAATAGACAGGAATACAATTATATACTTAGCTTTAATTCAGCATCAGCGATGAACGTCGATCTTGACATTGTACAATAATATTTACAAGTGCAGTTATAGAGTGAACTGCGAATACTGCTTTACAATTCTGATTGCATCATACATATAGATCAATTGGCAATGCATAAAGTGTATGTGGCGCCTTGCTAGGTCGCAGCTACTGACTTATTTGAAGGCTATGCTAACTAGCGTCTCTGCAAATGAGTTCTCTGAAGCTATAACGAGTGAACCATTCCTATTAAAGTCGTCTGTAGAACTGTCCAGTCCGCTAGCTTGTCTCGGAAGACTAGCCGAGTGGCGGCGCTCGGTCTGCTAGCGTCGACAGTAGCAACTCGCGGGTCCGATGTGTACTGACGGACCGCGGCCGATTTGAAGCCTACAACCTGGCAAGTGTGGTGCCTTGCGGTGACACCACAGATTTAATGAGTGAAAGTGTTTTAATGGGTGTAAGTAATTTAATTACTGTCACGTTTATCTATTTCCATATTTCTGCACACATGTTTATAACTGCTAAGCTTTTCGTTACCTCCCTTGTTAGTGACGCCTTTGACACGAAAAAAAAAAAAATCGGTGTGTGGAGGCTGTTTGTACAGTTTTCACGTTTTGTAAATCATAGCTGCAGCTTAGGTCTTCATTTACCGCACTTCGGTGTGTTAAGCCACCGTTTACAGAATGTAATCGAACTGGCTGAAAAAAACCTATTTTCTTTTTAAAACTTATTTGTTTGGTTTGGTCTAGTTCATTAATTCTCTGAGAGTTACGCCGTTCTTTTCCTATAATAATTTTATTTATATAATTTCGCAATTTGCAGTACTTCGATATTTATCCATAAGATCGCTGGAATATTTGTGAATTTCAAATGGTGGTGCTGCAGGGCGTTAATGGTGGCACTTTCAGATCACCCCTAAGATCGACAGTGAGCCAATGTTATTACTTAGGATCGCACATTTCTTCACCCTCTCGGAATAATATTTATTTATTCGACTAAAATAAGTGGGACGAAGCTTTCAGAATACTTCCCACTCTATCTATCTGCTTTGAATGATGTAACCGAATGGTTTTCCAATAAAAATCTCGAAAAGTTGTTCTTCTATATACAGGTATGACGTCTTGCAAAGTAAAGAATATTATGTAGCGTTAATTATAAGAAAATGTATTGTACGTATATTTGAGTTGTCTAGTGGTGCTGTTGTGGTCTTCATTGGGAAGACTGGTTTAATGCAGCTCTCCACGTTACTCTATCCTGTGCAAGCCTCTTTGTCTTCACAACCCACGGCAGCCTAGAGCCATCTGAACCACCTTATTGACGTCTAGCCGTGGTCTTCTTCTACAACTTTTAACATTACCCCCCCCCCCCCCCCACTTCCTTCCCTAACCAAAATGATAATTTCTCCAGACCTGAGCATGTGTCTTATCAACCGACCCCTTCTGTTAGTCAAGTTGCACCATAACTTTAATTTCTCCCCACTTAGATCAAGTACCTTTTCATAAGTTAAACAAGCCGCACATCTAATCTTCAGCATTTTTCTAAAACATCTGTTTCATAATGTTTAGTTCTTTTCTTGTCTGAACCGTATGCCGTCCACGATTAATTTTCACATAAGACTACACTCCAGGCAAATAATTTCTTAAAGGACCTCCTAAGACTTAAATTTATATTAGATGTTTAAATATTTCTTTCGTTAGAAACGATTTTCCTGTTATCTCAAATCTTCTCTACTTCGGCCATCGTCAATTATTTTGCGTCCTAAATACCCACATTTACCTATTACTTTTAGTCTCTCTTTTCCTAATATAGTTCCACGTTGCACTAATACTACATTGGTGAAACATGGACGTCTGAAGCAAAATTTTAATTACTTATTATACTGAGGTGACAAATGTCTAGTGATGGCTATATGCACATATACAGATGGCGATAATATCGCGTAACAAGGTATAAAAGGACAGTGCGTTGACGGAACTGTCATTTATAGTCAGATGATTCATGTGGGAAGGTTTCCAACGTGAGTATGACCGGATCCATAGTGTCAAGAGCGTGCCGAGGATATCAGATTTCAGGCAGTACCTCTTACCACGGACAATGCAACGGCCGGCAGCCTTCACTTAACGACTGAGAGCAGCGGTATTTGCGTAGAGTTGTCAGTGCAAACATGCAAGCGACTCTACGTGGAATAATCGCAGATAGCAATGTGGGACACACGACGAACATATCCGTCAGGAAAGTGCGGCAAAATTTGGCGTTAAATCGGTTATGGCAGCAGACGACTGACGCCAGTGCCTTTGCTAACAACACGACACCGTCTGCAGCGGCTCCCGTGGTCTCGTGACCATATCGGTTGGTTTCTAGACGACTGGAAAACCGTGGTCTGGTCAGGTGAGTTCCGATTTCAGTTGGCAGGAAGTGATGGTAGGGTTCGATCGTGGCGCAGAACCCACGAAGCCATAAACCCAAGTTGTCAACAAGGCACTGTGCAACCTGGTGGTGGTTCCATAAAGGTGTGGTGTGTGTTTACATGGAAAAGACTGGATCCTCTGGTCCAACATAACCGATCATTCACTTGAAATGGTTGTGTTCGGCTCCTTGCAGACCATTTGCAACCACTCATGGATATCACGTTCCCAAAAAACGATGGAATTGTTATCGGGTCACGATTGTTCGGGATTGGTTTGAAGAGCATTCTCGACAGTTTGAGAGAATGATTTGACCACCAACGTCGCCCGACACGAATCCCATGGAACATTTACGTCAGGTCAGTTCGTGCACAAAATGCTGTACTGGCAACACTTTCGGAATTAATGGACGGCTATAGAGAGAGAATGGGTCAATGTTTCTACAGGGGAAACAGGGAGAACATTTGATGTCAGATACAAGGAACACATGAGAGCATGGAAATATGGGACAAACCACTTCTCATTTGCAGAACACCTAAGAGAAAATAGCCACAAACCACCCACTAGAGAAGATGACATGAAAATAATTAGAATCAACAATAAAAAACACCTTCTGACCATGCAAGAAAATTACCACATACATAAAACCAAAGCTGAGAGGAAAATCCTGTTGAATGACCAAGTACACATGCCAAGCAATTCATTATTTACATTAATAGATAAAATAATAGAATAATGTTCGCAAAAAGGATAAATATAATAATAAGAGAACCCAACATCTTTACACTCACTCATCCATGACCCCTCCCCAGAATATTGAAACGAAAAGTCAAAACAGCTGTCACCAAAGTTTTCAGCCACTCGCTAACAGCTAGTACACCCCCCCCCCCCCGCCCCCCACCCCCAAAGAAATCGGATCTATCCCCTTCCCTCTCTCTCTCATACACACACACACACACACACACACGGTATAAACATCATAAATAGAAGTTAGTAACGAACATATACTTCGTTAGGTTAGCAACAAATAGGTAAACATACCAAAGAAGATGAAACACGTAATGGAGTATCAATATTTACGCTGTGAAAAGAAGTGTACGACGAAATAGTTGTATCGAGTGACAAAAGAACAGAGTGAGAAAGATGGTGAACAGTGTGTGGATGGCGAGAACACAAAGATGTGAACATATGGCAGTGATAAAACTGGTAGTGCGACCTCCAGACCAGATGTGAGGAAACGCAGATCAGCAAATCCTAAGTAATTACTTTTTTACAAAAAATCGCGAAGTGAACTGATTAATAATCTATAACTAACAAAACTGTATCGTTGTAGATACCACTGATGATGCCTTACAACAGGAGAAGACGAAACGCGTCTGGGATAAATAAAATAACTTGTTGTGTTGTGGTCTTCAGTCCTGAGACTGGGCCGGCCGCGGTGGTCTAGCGGTTCTGGCGCTGCAGTCCGGAACCGCGGGACTGCTACGGTCGCAGGTTCGAATCCTGCCTCGGGCATGGGTGTGTGTGATGTCCTTAGGTTAGTTAGGTTTAAGTAGTTCTAAGTTCTAGGGGACTTATGACCTAAGATGTTGAGTCCCATAGTGCTCAGAGCCATTTGAACCATTTGAATCCTGAGACTGGTTTGATGCAGCTCTCCATGCTACTCTATCCTGTGCAAGCTTCTTCATCTCCAACTACCTACTGCAACCTACATCCTTCTGAATCTGCTTAGTGTATTCATCTCTTGGTCTCCCTCTACGATTTTTACCCACCATGCTGCCCTCCAATGCTAGATTTGTGATCCCTTGATGCCTCAAAACATGTCCTACCAACCGATCCCTTCTTCTAGTCAAGTTGTGCCACAAACTTCTCTTCTCCCCAATCCTATTCAATACCTCCTCATTAGGTATGTGATCTACCCACCTTATCTTCAGCATTCTTCTGTAGCACCACATTTCGAAAGCTTCTATTCTCTTCTTGTCCAAACTGGTTATCGTCCATGTTTCAGTTCCATACATGGCTACACTCCATACAAATACTTTCAGAAACGACTTCCTGACACTTAAATCTATACTCGATGTTAACAAATTTCTCTTCTTCAGAAACGCTTTCCTTGCCATTGCCAGTCTACATTTTATATCCTCTCTACTTCGACCATCATCAGTTATTTTACTCCCTAAATAGCAAAACTCCTTTACTACTTTAAGTGTCTCATTTCCTAATCTAATTCCCTAAGCATCACCCGATTTAATTTGACTACATTCCATTATCCTCGTTTTGCTTTTGTTGATGTTCATCTTATATCCTCCTCTCAAGACACTGTCCATTCCGTTCAACTGCTCTTCCAAGTCCTTTGCTGTCTCTGACAGAATTACAATGTCATCGGCGAACCTCAAAGTTTTTACTTCTTCTCCATGGATTTTAATACCTACTCCGAATTTTTCTTTTGTTTCCTTTACTGCTTGCTCAATATACAGATTGAATAACATCGGGGAGAGGCTACAACCCTGTCTCACTCCCTTCCCAACCACTGCTTCCCTTTCATGCCCCTCGACTCTTATAACTGCCATCTGATTTCTGTACAAACTGTAAATAGCCTTTCGCTCCCTGTATTTTATACCTGCCACCTTCAGAATTTGAAAGAGAGTATTCCAGTTAACATTGTCAAAAGCTTTATCTAAGTCTAGAAATGCTAGAAACGTAGGTTTGCCTTTTCTTAATCTTTCTTCTAAGATAAGTCGTAAGGTTAGTATTGCCTCACGTGTTCCAACATTTCTACGGAATCCAAACTGATCTTCCCCGAGGTCCGCTTCTACCAGTTTTTCCATTCGTCTGTAAATTATATATAAAATAACTAGCAGCAGGAAAAGGCAGTTTGATTTGCAAAACAAGTACTTCTACAGGGGACTTGCAACGACTTGTTGAGTCCACGCCACGTCGAGCTTCAGCAGTACGCCTTTAGGACGTCTCTCATGGCATTAGGACGTCTCTCATGGCATTTGTCACCTCAGCGTATACAGACTGTGTGTTACAAACTGTAGTCTGACATCCAAAGGGCTTGAGTTATCAACATAATTACATTGTCAAAATATAGACAGACGTAATGAAAGCGAAGTGGGTTGTTTTAACGAATAAGTTATTAATTAAGAAGTGTTAAAGCGTTTTCAGAGAGTTAACAAGACACGAAAAGATACTTGTCTTGCGTGCATAATGTGTTCCCATCTCTCCCCATATGAAGGTACATCCAGCGTTGTCGAACACGATCGTTTTGTTCAAAAATGTTCAGATGTGTGTCAAATCTTATGAGACTTAACTGCTAAGGAAACCAGTTCCTAAGCTTACACACTACTTAACCTAAATTATCCTAAGAACAAACACACACACCCATGCCCGAGGGAGGACTCGAACCTCCGCCGGGACCAGCCGCACAGTCCATGACTGCAGCGCCCCAGACCGCTCGGCTAATCCCGCGCGGCATCGTTTTGTCATCGTGGTGTTATGGTGCAGCGAAGCGTAATGTCGAATTGGCGTACTGATCTCCAAACCTTTGAAGAAGGTACAGTCACCGGTCAACGCTACTGTGGCACGGTACTCCTTCCCCATGTGCGACTATTCAGGGATGAATTCGGTCGTGACTTCATTTTTATGGGTGACTGTGCGCGATCGGACCGGAATGGGAGGATATTCCGCGAATGGACTGGCCTGCCCATAACCCCCGACTTCAGTCCCATCGAGGAGGTATGGGATGCTTTAGAGAGAGGTGTTGCAGTACCTCCACACGCCCTAAAACGCCGTCCAGCAGCTGTGAGCAGCGCTGGTGGAGAAATGGACTGCCTTACCACGAGAACTCCTTCCCTACCTTGTGGCCAGCATGGGAGCTCGTTGTAGAGCATGAACTGCCATCCGTGGTGGTCACGCACAGTATTAACAACCACATCCCTCCTTTTCTTTTTTATGTCCAGCGGACCATCATAAGTCGCGGTGACTTCTGAGTAGTTACTGTGTTTAAATAAAATTACTTATTGGCTCAAAAAAAAAAAAAAAATGGTTCAAATGGCTCTGAGCACTATGGGACTCAACTGCTGAGGTCATTAGTCCCCTAGAACTTAGAACTAGTTAAACCTAACTAACCTAATGACATCACAAACATCCATGCCCGAGGCAGGATTTGAACCTGCGACCGTAGCGGTCTTGCGGTTCCAGACTGCAGCGCCTTTAACCGCACGGCCACTTCGGCCGGCAAAATTACTTATTACTGCAATAACTAAACAATGCCGACGCCTTGTTGCAAGGACGGTGAGCTTGCTGAAACAGCGAACTTGTCGGTACTGCGTAGATTAGTGCAGTAAACAGCAACGCAGATGTCCCCACTGAGAGCGGCACTGGTGTTATACGATACATGACTGGTAGTGGCGAATGTGCACAAGAGTGCCGCTGCTGATTATACACTACTGGCCATTAAAATTGCTACACCAACAAGAAATGCAGATGATAAACGGGTATACATTGGACAAACATATTATACTAGAACTGACATGTGATTACAAGTAATATGGCTCTGAGCACTATGGGACTTAACATCGGAGGTCATCAGTCCCCTAGAACTTAGAACTACTTAAACCTAACTAACCTAAGGACATCACACACATCCATGCCCGAGGCAGGATTCGAACCTACGACCGTAGCGGTCGCGCGGTTCCAGACTGTAGCGCCTAGAACCGCTTGGCCACTCAGGCCGGCATGTGATTACATTTTCACTCAATTTGGGTGCATAGATACTGAGAAATCAGTACCCAGAACAACCACCTCTGGCCGTAATAACGGCCTTGATACGCCTGGGCATTGAGCCGAACAGAGCTTGGATGGCGTGTACAGGTACAGCTGCCCATGCAGCTTAAACACGATACCACAGTTCATCAAGAGTAGTGACTGGCGTATTGTGACGAGCCAATTGCTCGGCCACCATTGACCAGAAGTTTTCAATTGGTGAGAGATTTCGAGAATGTGCTGGCCAGGGCAGCAGTCGAACATTTTCTGTATCCAGAAAGGCCCGTACAGGACCTGCAACATGCGGTCGTGCATTATCCTACTGAAATGTAGGGTTCGCAGGGATCGAAAGAAGGGTAGAGCCACAGGTCGTAACACATCTGAAATGTAACGTCCACTGTTCAAAGTGCCGTCAATGCGAACAACAGGTGACTGAGACGTGTAACCAATTTCACGCCGCACTATCACGCTGGGTGATACGCCAGTATGTCGATGACGAATACACGCTTCCAATGTGCGTTCACCGCGATGTCGCCAAACACGGATGCGACCATCATGATGCTGTAAATAGAACCTGGATTCATCCGAAAAAATGAAGCTTTGTCATTCGGGCACCCAGGTTCGTAGTTGAGCACACCATCACAGGCGCTCCTGTCTGTGATGCAGCGTCAAGAGTAACCGCTGCCATGGTGTCCGAGCTGATAGTCCATGCTGCTGCAAACGTCGTCGAACTGTTCGTGCAGATGGTTGTTGTCTTGCAAACGTCCCCATCTGTTGACTCAGGGATCGAGACGTGGCTGCACGATCCGTTACAGCCATGCGGATAAGATGCCTGTCATCTCGACTGCTAGTGATACGAGGTCGTTGGGATCCAGCACGGCGTTCCGTATTACCCTCCTGAACCCACCGATTCCATATTCTGCTAACAGTCATTGTATCTCGACCAACGCGAGCAGCAATGTCGCGATACGATAAACGGCAATCGCGATAGGCTACAATCCGACCTTTATCATAGTCGGAATCCTGATGATACGCATTTCTCCCCTTTACACGAGACATCGCAACAACGTTTCACCAGACAACGCCGGTCAACTGCTGTTTGTGTATGAGAAATCGGTTGGAAACTTTCCTCATGTCAGCACGTTGTAGGTGTCGCCACCGGCGCCAACCTTGTGTGAATGCTCTCAAAAAGCCATTTGCATATCACAGCATCTTCTTCCTGTCGGTTAAATTTCGCGTCTGTAGCACGTCATCTTCGTGGTGTAGCAATTGTAATGGCCAGTAGCGTAAGTACCGGACAATTTCGTGACGAAATTAGTCCTGCAGGCCTACCATGACGATGGGGCTGTGCCAGACGAGATGGCCACGTAGACTTGCCAGCAGAAGTCACCCTTGCGAGCTCACTGCAGGGCAACAGCTCTATGCACTGAGTCGCCACCCCCCCCCCCTCCCCCCTCACATAGTGCCTTTGGCCAACTCCTGCCCAGTGGTAGCAGGTCGCTCCCTGTGTACACCAACCATTATCCACTTATGCACCATTGTGGGATGGGCGTCTCATTGTGGTGGTTATCCACCATCGTGACGCAGATGGGCGTCACTCTAGGCCACTGCACGTAAAGCCCCATCGATTGTACATGCCGCTGGCACAATGACCGGGTCTTTGGCTCGCATAACAAAGCCACCAGCACTCAGTTGGAGACTCACCGTCAGCATTGTGGAGCGTGCTAGCAGCCAGCCAGGCGGAATTTGGTGCCCAGCCAGCCGCTGACCTGGTATAACAAGCAGCGCAGATACATAAAACAAAAAACTGTTACATTTGCAGCTGCCTTTCTCTGGAGCCTCCTGCGCTCCCAGGTAGCCTCTACCACCTGCTCGCACCTTCGTGGCACATAGCTGCCTCTCCCTGCACTGGGGGGGGGGGGGGGGGGGGCTATTCGTTGGTTCTGGACTTGCAGTGTCGCCTTCATTCAGGATGGCGTCTGTACCGCGACCCACAGTGACAATACAGTGCTGTGAGTGACGAACCGTTTTGTTATCCTTTGGAGGGTGTAACAGACACGGAAATGACGTGTGACTGTCATCGTAATTTAAATGTTACCTTATCTGGGCCAGAGCACCTGATTATGAGGTAATATGGACGAGTAGGGAGATCAAACCTGTAATTTTCGGATATAGAATTCCTAGTGTTCCGCTTGACACAATCAAGTCATTTAAATATCTGGGCATAAAGTTGCAAAGCGTTATGAGGTGGAACGAGCGTGTGGGAACTGTGGTAGGGAAGGCGAATGCTCGACTTCGGTTTATTGGGCGAGTTTTTTAGGAAAGAGTGGTTCACCTGTAAAGGAGACCGCATATAGGGCGCTGGTGCGACCTATTCTTGAGTACTGCTCGAGTGTTTGGGATCCGTGCCAGGTCGGATCGAAAGAAGACATTGGAGCAATTCAGAGGCAGGCTGCTAAATTCCTTACTGGTAGTTTCGAACAGCACCTAAGTGTTACGGAGATTCTTCAGGAACTCGAATGGGAATCCGAGGAGGGTAGGCGACGTTCTTTTCGATAAAAACTATTGACAAAATTTAAAGAACCTGGATTTGGAGGTGACTGCCGAACGATTCTTCTGTCGCCAACATACACTGCGCGTAGGGACCACGAAGAAAAGATACGACAAATTAGGGCTCATACAGAGGCATACAGACAGTCGATTTCCCCTAGCTCTTCAATAAAATTCTTCAGGGTATCAGACCGCATCGTCATAATTTAAAATGCGCCAACGTTTCGGCCAGCGTTGCAGCTAGCCTTCATCAGGGCCTTACTGCTAAATGAACACGCAGAAGAAGTCCGCCCTGCACACGCTAACGAAGAGAGCGTACAGGATAAGCGACGAAGAACATCTGAAGACAGAACTTGAACGCCTCAGGTCCATCTTCGGAACTAATGGCTATGGGAAGCAGATGATAGACAGCACCATGTCGACAAGGGAGAAGACCAATAGGGAAGAGGAGAAGGAGGCACAGAGCATTGCTGTGTTACCATATGTACAAGGGGTCACCGAACGTATTGGCAAAATTCTACGAAAAGCCGACATCAAACCAATTTTCCGAAGCAGAAACAAAATATCAGACATGCTCGGTTCTACCAAGGATGCAGTTGACAAACTACACACAGCTGGCGTGTATGAAATTGGTTGTGCGTGTGTATTAGTCTACATAGGTGAGACGGGACGTCCGATTAGCACAAGGCTCTCGGAACATGAAAGATATATCCGCCTGAAACAACACACTAAGTCAGCAGTGGCGGAACACCGTGACGAGTGCGGGAAACCAATATTTTTTCAAGAAGCCCGCGTCCTGGCGAAACAGCCTCTCACTTTCAAAAGAAAGATTAGAGAGGCGATAGAAATAGCCAAAAGACCCGCCAACATGAATAGAGAGGACGGGTACAAGCTCCCGAGGTCTTGGCTGCCTGCAATAGCAGGGCTACGGAGCGGCGGCAGAGCCGTGGCGGCCCATGCAGACACGCGGAGAGCCGCAGTAGTGGTCGCGAGCACACAAAGCAATGGCACGCCGCAGCCGGCTTCTGGACAGCATGGAAACAGTGTGACGTCACAGCCATCACCTGTTCGCTATTCGTCCGTCTCCTCCAATGGGGTGGATTAATATAAAGACCAATAGAAAACAGCTATTTCAGCCAATGACAGATAATAAAGGAAACACCAATAAAGCATACCTTTCACCCGTCCTCCTCCTCCTTTTACAGCCAATCAAGTAACGACACGGTTTTCTCGTGCAGCTATTTAAGGAACCAAGTGTGTTCATTTAGCAGTTAACGTAAGGCCCTGATGAAGGCTAGCTGCAACGCTGGCCGAAACGTTGGCGCATTTTAAATTATGACGATGCGGTCTGATACCCTGAAGAATTTTATTGAAGAAGACAACGGCCGCGGAAGCCTACGCTTACATTTTCCCTCGCTCTGTTTGCGAGTGGGACAGGAAAGGAAATGACAAGTAGTGGCACAGGGTACCCTCCGCCACGCACCGTACGGTGGCTTGCGGAGTGTCTGTGTACATGTAGATGTAGACGACTCATCTGAGTCTGAGCATAATGGCAGAGAGTGGTATGTGGTGTCTGTAAGGAGTACGCAATGTGACTGACATGAGCATATTGTTCCATGCATTGAGTTAGTGCCTCTTACCTATTATACAAGTCGTCCGTACTATCATATTGCAAGGCAGTGTAGAGGATCTGTGGGGCTGTTAAGACAAAGTAAACACTAATTTTGCAACTGTGATTCCTTGTTGTATTATTGTGTGGACTATGAGGAATAAGACTATCGCAATGGCAAAATCAGAAACAAAGGTTTTCTGGAGCTGGAAGCAGCACAGTTATTGTGAAAAAAAGTTAGCATAGCTGACAGTAGATAATACGCAGCTACATGGGCAGTTGACAGCTAGGGAACAACAGTTAGCATTGCTTCAGCACCGCAGCAAAAGTGGGTGATGCTGCCACGAAATTAATTGTTCCCTTTCTGGGAAATCATCTGAGGATGTGCGGTCATTCTTAAAGGACCTTAAGACATCAGCGGAACGAGGTTGTTGGCCGGACAGTCAATTCCTACGCGTATCAAAATTGCGAGTGGTGGGAGAAGCGAAAACGTATGTGAGGTATGCGAAAGAATTAAAGAATGCAGCAAGCTGCGAAGAATTGCAGAAGGGGCTTTTGCAGAGACACAAAAGACAGAATAGTCCGATTTATTTTCGGAAGCAGTTGAGGGCCATAGTGAAGAGGCACGGGGAAACTGTAGAATATTTTGTGAACAGGATAAGGACCCGTAAGAAACAGACGTATGAGTTATGGGAGTGTGATTCAGTAAACACAATTTTGTTGCAAGAAGCTGAGCAGAGGGCTCTCGGTGCTTTTCTGAGGGAATGTCAAGAAGGGTGCACATAGTTGCACCAAAGGGTATGTATCTGCTTTTAGGTTAGCGATGAAATGTGAAGTAACTGACATTTAAACAAGGATACTAGATAGCCGTGGGGTATTTCCTGCGAACATTGTTTCCAGGAGCTCCTGTGAACGGGAACGCGTTATGCAGATCTTGGTGCCTCTCGCGTCCATCTAGAAAAGATAACCTGAAGATCCCTAAATAAGGCGAAATGCGTCGTTGAAAAATAAAAAACTAAAATTGCAACCGAGACTGTTTTTAACGAATACTATTAAGTGTTTCAGGTGTGGGCAGAAGTGTCGTTTACAGAGTGTCGACAGTGACAGAAAAATAAAGCAAATGAAAGATATCAGCAGCAAAGGTTTGGTAATGGACTTAAGGTGGACGAGGATATGGTAAGCAGCTGTTACACGCAAGGAGAAACCCGAAGTCCACCTAAAGGCGTTCCCTTTAATATTAGATGCAATGAATACGTGTGCAGAGGTCGAATGTGCAGAAATTGGTGCTGTAAGAGGTAAAGAGTACAAGTTCTTTTTGAACACAGGCGCTCTTGTGTCGCTTGGCAGTAGAGACTTAGTGAGTCGAGGGGAGGGCAATGGAATATATCACGCTAAACATAATGTAGGGTCAGGGATAATGATGTGACAACATTGGGGCCGGTGGACATAGATTTTTGTATAGCAGCGCGTAGATGCAGTGTCGCATGTGAACGAGCGCTACAGCGTGATCTTGGGTTAGACATTTTGTATCAACATTGTGCTAAAACTGACCTTTGGTAGCGTACAGCAGAAATTAATGGAATGACATTCCAGCAGCGAGAAGCTGTTGCCAGTCTACGACTCTCTCGACGGGTGTACTGCATATTGAACAGACCAACTGAAACACGTACAACTGCACAAAGGCTTGATCGAGCAAGTTGTTTTACTAAGGGAAAAGTTACACATGTGTAGGAGGGGTATGGCGGGACAGTGGTACCCTAAACACGGATACTTTTGGTGTCAAGAAAGTGAAGTTAAGGAAAGGGATGTTGATACTGTGTCTGGACAATCCGCATGAGGATGAGTGACGCACAAGCGGCGTGAGCCACAAGCAACTCTAAGCCTCCATTGGGACTGCCGTACGTAGGAGAGTGTAACTCTGAAATGGAATAGAGAGAGAACAGATGAGGGAACTGCTGTCAAATTTGAGGATCTACACTGAAGAGCCACAGAAACTGGTACACCTGCTTAATGTCGTGTTGGGCCCCCGCGAGCTCACAGAAGTGCCGGAATACGACGTGGCATGGACTCGACTAATGTCTGAAGTAGTGCTGGAGGGAACTGACACCATGAATCCTGCACGACTGTCCATAAATCCGTAAGAGCACGAGGGGCTGGAGATCTCTGGTGAACATCACGTTGCAGGGCATCCTAGACATGCTCAATAATGTTCATGCGTTTTGGTCATTATAGAAGAACAGGTTCTTTCCCTGTTTACGGAATGCTTTTTATGTTAATAACAAACATCAGCAATTACTCGTAGATTACATTAAAACTAAAGTAATTGATGAAGACCTTACCTGATAACAAAAACGCGCTGCCTTTCTTCATTTACTAGCGCCTAGAAATGGCTGTCGAATACTGCCAAACCAAAAGCCAAGAGATCTTACTGCCTCCCGATATACGACGCTGTCAGTTCTTCCATATGATTTGGTCGACGTGACCTGTTTCAAGTTGTCTATGACAGAGAATGTTTTAGAAAATCAATTGTTTTCCTTTGCAATAAACAGAAAGATTTTCATTCTAAGCTATCCAAGTTCAAAATTTTCGCAATATTATTTCAAATTCAATATTCGCTTCTATAATGTAGGAAAGTATTTCACAGTTGCAAAACCCGCATCCGACTCATGGACCTTACACTTAGTCGCTGACCATAAATTCCAGCTGAGAGTGACACCAGTTTAAGTAACCTAATGTAGCGAAGACTGTTTGCCAGTGCTCTTTCTCACTGGAAAATACACATTTCACTCTTTGGGCTCCATAAGTACACTGTAACAGTAATTTCTGTGTGTATGACGCTGACGCTGAAAAGACGAGCCTATCCTTGGCACGAGGTGGTGCAGTTTGGACAAAATTTATCATTCCTGCGGTTCCTGTAAAAGGGAGAAAGGTATATTACCACTCTTGTTGATTGGTCCTAGCTGGTGTAACCTGAAAAAGAGAAAGACGCACTCTGGTGGAGGGTTAGTAAAACTTAATCCCTCGGCTGGTCAGGCCAACGCGTGGTTGGCCTGTGGCTCTGTGTATGCAATGCATACGGATTGTAGAATTTAGTGGTGCTCTCTCTTCCACTTCTGTATACAATATGCCTGACCTAAACGAGCCCTTTAATATTACAGGCCCTGGGCAGTGCAACATCGTACTGACAACAGTAATGTGCTTATACTGACAACCTCACTGTTCGTTTTACCTGATTTTGTAATCATTTATATAAAACAACATGACCTTCCAGTGGGAGACATTTCATCCCCCTTTTCCTTCTGTGAAATTTGTCAGTAAGCTTTTGGCCTTCCAACCAGCGAAATGCGGCAGAGTACGGCCGGTAAACGATTCACAAACCACGATTTAGTACCGTTAAGACGATTTCTTTAAACATTGTCGTTGTTGTTGTTGTTGTTGTGGTCTTCAGTCCTGAGACTGGTTTGATGCAGCTCTCCATGCTACTTCCATGCTTCTTCATCTCCCAGTACTTACTGCAACCTACATCCTTCTGAATCTGCTTAGTGTATTCATCTCTTGGTCTCCCTCTACGATTTTTACCCTCCACGCTGCCCTCCAATGCTAAATTTGTGATCCCTTGATGCCTCAGAACATGTCCTACCAACCGGTCCCTTCTTCTTTTCAAGTTGTGCCACAAACTCCTCTTCTCCCCAATTCTACTCAATACCTCCTCATTAGTTATGTGATCTACCCATCTAATCTTCAGCATTCTTCTGTAGCACCATATTTCAAAAGCTTATATTCTCTTCTTGTCCAAACTATTTATCGTCCGTGTTTCACTTCCATACATGGCTACACTCCATACAAATACTTTCAGAAACGACTTCCTGACATTTAAATCTATACTCGATGTTAACAAATTTCTCTTCTTCAAAAACGCTTTCCTTGGCATTGTCAGTCTACATTTTATATCCTCTCTACTTCGACCATCATCAGTTATTTTGCTCCCCAAATAGCAAAACTCCTTTACTACTTTAAGTGTCTCATTTCCTAATCTAATTTGCTCAGCATCACCCGACGTAATTCGACTACATTCCATTATCCTCGTTTTGCTTTTGTTGATGTTCATCTTATATCCTCCTTTCAAGACACTGTCCATTCCGTTCAACTGCTCTTCCAAGTCCTTTGCTGTCTCTGACAGTATTACAATGTCATCGGCGAACCTCAAAGTTTTTATTTCTTCTCCATGGATTTTAATACCTACTCCGAATTTTTCTTTTGTTTCTTATATTGCTTGCTCAATATACAGATCGAATAACATAGGGGATATGCTACAACCCTGTCTCACTCCCTTCCCTACCACTGCTTCCCTTCCATGCCCCTCGCCGGCCGCGGTGGTCTCGCGGTTCTAGGCGCGCAGTCCGGAACCGTGGGACTGCTACGGTCGCAGGTTCGAATCCTGCCTCGGGCATGGATGTGTGTGATGTCCTTAGGTTAGTTAGGTTTAAGTAGTTCTAAGTTCTAGGGGACTGATAACCACAGCAGTTGAGTCCCATAGTGCTCAGAGCCATTTTTTCATGCCCCTCGACTCTTATAACTGCCATCTGGTTTCTGTACAAATTGTAAATAGCCTTTCGCTCCCTGTATTTTACCCCTGCCACCTTTAGAATTTGAAAGAGAGTGTTCCAGTCAACATTGTCAAAAGCTTTCTCTAAGTCTGCAAATGCTAGAAACGTAGGTTTGCCTTTCCTTAATCTTTCTTCTAATATTAGCCGTAAGGTCATTGTCGTAGCTGAAGGAATTTAGTTTGTTCCTAAATCGTCTTATGCAGCAACGTTCGCAGATATCTCAAACAGGAAAAGCTCTTTATCCAGGTACGAAGGTTGTAAAACAAACTTCCCACAGTTTGTGTCAGGCTGATCTTTTCGTCTGGTAGCACTGCGTAAGTATTTTGTCTAAGAGGTCTCACAAGTAGTGTTCCTGTAGCTGTGGGAATCATTGGTTGAAAACGAGTTTAACACCAATCGGTACAGTGCTGCTAAATATTCAAAATGGTTATCAACCTAAGTCTGAGTTCATCCACAAACTGAGGCTTATTTATAATATTGAAGCTAGACTGTGTATCCTTGTCGTCCTTGAGTGAGCATTGGAAGGCATTTACACACACGTATAGAATAATATGAATACTTTGAGCGCTATAGTTAACGTTTCTCTCATAAACTAATTGTGTTTTTTTAATTCTTCTGGGTCTTCATCGTGCAATATGTGTTGTAGATACAGTCTTAGACAAAAAAAATTGACCACCGAGTCGTTCACGTAAGGTGGGCAATAGTCATGCTCCTCTCAGAATTCTATGTCCGGCAGTATACTCGATTTGGCAACGTTGTAGCCTGCAGCACTTCCCGGAGGAAGTCTTAACTGGTGTCTGAGTACGTCACTCTTGACTATGACCATAGTCTTGAGGTAAAACGCGAGACTGGCTAATACGATGTCTGGCAACCAAACGCACACGTCGGCAAAATATTTGTCGCCCATTTCCTCTTGGTGCTGAAGCTATGAGTGTAATTCAAGCGAATCTACAATATATTTCGCTTTCTGTCAGATTGGTAATAACAGTTTGGTTCAACAATATTTTAGTGAGAGTTTTCTTGGCCGACCATCTGCCTCTGAACACCGCATGCGTCTGAGTTCTCTGGGACCCGTTTGCTGCCTACCGGCGGGGCTGAGGCACTGCGCTTCCTCGCCTTCTGCCGACAACGTCTGCTCCACTCCGCACTCTTGACGACGTAAAATGCTTTAATGATATTGAGTGGTGACCCATAAAATCTATCTACGAATTGTGTTTCACACTTGATAGCAACGGAGGCACAATACCGTTTTTATTTAATGAGTATTTTATTACACTAGTATGCAATACATCAATGTCGCACAGAATTAATTTCATTGTTTCTGATTCAGTGCACTACAATTAAAGCGTCACATCCTGTTCTTTTTCCTTTCACAGGAGATTCTTCAAATGATTTATTTTTGTCATGGATTCATATGTGTTAGTCAAGGCACAGAGAGTAAATGCAATGTAATGTGTCTGGTTTCTTTCTTTGATTCTCTATGGTAAATGGATGCGAAACATGTGTCAATACCTTTCAGAACCTGCTCTGTAGCTGCTCAGACAAACTGCTTGTTTTGAGGTCCATACATTAATTAATGGGGAAGTGAACGCTGTTCAAAAGTGATACTTAAAATATTCAATTGGATTTAAGGCGACAAAATTGCCCATATTTGAAACTACCCAGAGAAAAAGTAAGTTGCTAGAGCTGCTGTTAGCAAATGTCTGCAGAGAGTTCCTAATTGCTACCGTGGAAACTTAGCATAGGGGTCTTATAGTAATCAAGAGGTTAATTTCCTTCATACTTGAAACTTCCTGGCAGATTAAAACTGTGTGCCCGACTGAGACTCAAACTCTGGACCTTTGCCTTTCGCGGGCAAGTGCTCTAGCAACTGAGCTACCAAAGCACGACTCACGCCCCGTCCTCACAGCTTTACTTCTGCCAGTACCTCGTCTCCTACGCCGGCCGCGGTGGTCTAGCGGAGCCGCGCGACTGCTACGGTCGCAGGTTCGAATCCTGCCTCGGGCATGGATGTTTGTGATGTCCTTAGGTTAGTTAGGTTTAAGTAGTTCTAAGTTCTATGGGACTGATGACCATAGATGTTAAGTCCCATAGTGCTCAGAGCCATTTGAACCATTTTCGTCTCCTACCTTCCAAACTTTACAGAAGCTCTCCTGCGAACCTTCCTTCATACATATCACCCTGGCATGTGAGTCTGAAGAGAAAAACAATATTGAAATTTGTATCGTCGATGGTCGATTCGAATTTCTTCAGAGACGCTTGTATTGTGAAGCAGCTTGGCAGTCAGAAAGCTGAGACCATTAACGCAACTTACTGAGTCGAGCTACCAAGAGGACTTGATGTGTAAAGGTTTTCTTCCGATTTCGTTACAGAATTTTTTCTGGAAATTCGCAGCTCCATAAAATAAGTCAGAAAAAGAAGCTTGCAAATCTGGCCACTACCACGGTTAGAACTGGCGACTCATTGAGCCGTTGCGACATTAGACACACGCTGTACGATGGGGCTAGGGACCCACTTCTCCCAGCACGCCACTCTCATCATGGTATTGGTCGCTTAGCCTCATAATGCATCGTGAAAGATATTAAAAGTTGTCACTTACGTGAAGAATAGCATTTCTTTAGCCAAAAAATTGAATTTTCTGTCTCAGTGTCTTAGTATACATGAGGATTAGATAACACGAGTCATCCAAATGGAAAGGGACTATCAAGTGAATATAGCGAGTCAATTCAGTACCATACGCTGAAGTGATTGCACTGTCACAGTGTTGCCAAATGTTTGTGACGATGTTGCCAATCCTCAGCTGTGCTACGACCAGCTCTGTAGCGTATGCGAGGAGAATCCCGTGCTCGTGTCATAGGAGGATAGGGAGAGGAGGGGCAAAGATAGTTGAGAGGCAATATCTCGTTGTACTAGTTATATGCATGGCTACAGGGCTCTTTCTTTCCTCTCTGCAAACAACCAGAACAGAATTCAGTAACAAAGTGGTAAGAACACCTATGCAGTGCGCCAATTAAACACTCAGCCTTTCTTGGTTATTTTGTTTATCGTTAACAATGGCCTGTAATGCAGTAAACATCCTTGATTACTTATTTGCTATACTATCATTGTTAGTGTTATTCGTCACCTCACAACAGCTTTCCTATCACTCATTGCTGATGATGCACGTAACGAATGGATCAGGATGAATGGAATGTGGGATGTTTCGTCACGCAGAATATACACATTTATCTCGGCATCTTGTCTTCAGGTTAATATGAAAAATCTCCGTACGAGAAGACGACAACGGAATGCCGGTGATGCCGGCAATAATACCCAACTATTTCTGTCGACTTAACACCATGACAGCAAGCAAATTGGCGTCTCAGTGTATTTTGATTATAATTCGTTAGCCTTCTTGCGACCTCGTTCTAATACCTCATGGGAGCAGGCGTAACATTTTGCTTTTAGAACACTGAGCAATAACACACAAAGATAGTAGATGGAAGGATACAAAGAAACAATCAGCCTCATGGGTGTGGGTCCAGTTCATCATTAGAAGACTAAACAAGAGGGAAACATTACGAAAGCAATGAATATGCTTGTTACTATACATTATTTGTATAGATCTGAACATGAAAAAGGGCAGATCTGCACAGTGCCCACATCTGCACTTTAGTCTCTGTCTTAATGGGCATAATTTTTAGTTTCTTCTCTTCTGAATTTTCAAATGAATCGATTATTACATGGTACAGAATAAACAGTTAACTGTGTTCCTTACAGCTTCCATTTGCACCAACATAGTTCTACATTCTCGGGCAATTCAGGAAATTCTACTTGTATGATCAGAAGACTGCACATACATGCAATCGATTTCGAGGTGCAAAGTGTTTTTTATCTTACTTTTCGTGACAGGTGGGCATAGTTGATTGCCAAAGACTTTTTATTGTACTGAAATAATGTTTTGTCACAAAGTAACAAGGTAAGTGTTTTATTCGTATATATTTTGTGGGAAACTGTAACCGTGATGGAACGTTATACACCTGAATGTTTGACACAACTGGTAGGAGAAAACGCTGCATATTAACCAAACCCTGTGGCTGCTCTCCATATCCTCCTATGACACGAGTATGGGATTCTCCTCGCATACGCCACAGAGCTGTTCCTAGCACAGCTGAGAATTGGCAACATCGTCACAAACATTTGGCAACACTGTGACAGTGCAATCACTTCCGCGTATGGTACTGAATTGACTCGCTGTATTCACTTGCTATTCCCTTTCCATTTGAATGACTCGTGCTATATAATCCTCATGTAAACTAAGACACTGAGACAGAAAATTCAAGTTTTTGGCTAAAGAAATGCTATTATTCACATAAGTGACAACTTTTATTATCTTTCACAATGCGTTATGAAGCTGAGCGACCAATATCATGATGAGAGTGGTGTGCTGGCACCAGTTTGTCTGTAGCCACGTGGTACCACCCGTGTCAGTGTCACAATGGCTCAATGAGTCATCAGTTCTAACCGTGGGAGGGGCCAGCTTTGTGAGCTTCTTTCTCTGATTTATTTTATTCAGCTGCGAATTTCCAGAAAAAATTCTGTAACGAAATCAGAAGAAAACCTTTACACATCAAGTCCTCTTGGTAGCTCGACTCAGTAAGCTGTGTTAATGGTCACAGATCTGTCGTGATCCAGTACAAAACTATTCATAATTTCGTTTCAAGCCCTATCACGTGTACACCGCATTTTTAATGTCTGTTCATGTGTTGCCAACAATCGCAATAGGTGTCGTTATTTCTGGTCAAACACACACGCATCTTACTGTTGGTGAGTAAGCAATTGATACTTTGGCTATATTCGTGTATGATAAAGAAGGACGGTAGGTGTACGGTTCGATTGTCGCTCAGGCACAAAAATTTGTATCCTTATTTTAGATTCAAACACCTAGCAGCTGGTAAGAAAAACCGATATATAATATTTGATTTTATTTAGTCAACAATCCAATTACGTGTTGGGTTCGTATCTCCATCACAGAACTTCACACCATGAGCTTCATCTTTATATGCATGCACGCTTTGGTACTTCTGAATGGAGGTATATCAGACATCTTTCGTGGTAAGTTAACAGGGACGAAAGGATCTTGATAGGAGTCCCGATTTATTAAGAAAAACTGTCGTCCTTTATTTTCAAGTTTAGATTTCGTTACTGATATTGGCGAAAATTTCGGTAATTCCACAGATCATGAATACGACATTTCGTAATGATGTGGACCATGTCATTTTAATGAAAAATTTCTTTACATACCAGCATTCAATTTCTTTACAACAATTTTTTACTCTTTCTCTCATTCGTTTTTATTTCTCTCTCTCTCTCTTTTCTGTTTCTCTCTCTCTCTCTCTCTCCCTCTCTCTCTCTCTCTCTCTCTCACACACACACACACATTCTTTTTTTTTTATATATTTACTGTTGTGCTCGACTATCGACGAGGCACGAAAACGTCTGTAAGTGAGTTTCTTAGTTTTGAGTACACTTACGAAAGAAATATAAAAACAACTATGAGAGTTAATGATTTATGATGCTTAGTTTGCAGTCAGTTCTGAGTATTATTATTAACTGCGCTCCGGTCCCTGAACCGAGTTACAGAAATGCGAATCAGATGCATTACATATTCCAGCCCGTAGCAGCCGTATCTTTGAGACGCCAGCTATGGTCACTTGCCATCCAGATGTATGACCAGATCGGTTCGTCTTCGTCCTGCTGGTACTGTAACTGAGATTTGTCAACAGGGTAAGGTACGTTTGGCAACTCTGTGATCGGCGAATTACTTCTTGGTGTGCACGGAATTAAGCCTCCAAGTTCACTTGATTTTTCCTGTCATTTCCACTGAATAATCTGAGTTATTATCGCTTGAGGTGTAACAAAAGATTGTAAATTTACGGTTTTCAGCCCAGGAAAGTCGTTGCACTTGGAAATCGCAACTAATCTCGTACTTTAAATAGCGGTTTACGAGTTCTAGCTACTATTAGCCTCGTAAGAGGAAGCCAAGACACATACCTCTTCGCTACCTGTGAAAAAGCGTCTGTTATGGTACGCGGTTCGAGTCTTGCTGACTCTAACGTTTTTACCCCTTCTGTGAAAGAGCTACAAGCAGTCAGATCAAACATCGATAAGGAAATCGCAAGAAAATACTTACGGCTCATAGTGCAATGGTGAAAAACTTACAACGCTGCACAATAGGTAACGCCTCTTTCCGCTGCTGACAAGATAAATTCGGGGTTTCTAGGAATACGTAACTTTAATTGTGAAATGCCACATTTGCATACCACTTGAGTATGACACAGCATACCAATTAAACACAGACCCTATCAAAATCTAAGTGAGTAGTATTTTACCAATTGGTGACGATAGAGGCACGCTTGTGTACAGATACTCAGTTTTATGAAAACAGACTTTCGTCGTAAGGTTATCGTGGCTAGTTTTTTTTTCATTCCTTGTAATACGGTGCAAAAATGGTTCAAATGGCTCTGAGCACTATGGGACTTAACATCTATGGTCATCAGTCCCCTAGAACTTAGAACTACTTAAACCTAACTAACCTAAGGACATCACACAACACCCAGCCATCACGAGGCAGAGAAAATCCCTGACCCCGCCGAGAATCGAACCCGGGAGCCCGGGCGTGGGAATACGGTGCACAATTTTCGTAAGATTTCTTTTAGTGTTGTTAAAACAATAGTAAACAAGAGAGGTAAATTAATCATCAACGATATATACGAATTCTCTGATGTTATCTATAACAGTCTGACAATGCACATGCAGTTTATTGATTACATACATGTAGAAAACTTAATCTGAGTTTAAGCTGCCAAACAAGGTTTGGAAAAGAATAAAATGCCACTACCACACGACAGCTAATGTAGAAAATACTTTTCTGACGTATTTTGGCACGATGCGCTCTCCCCATACAAAATACAAAAGTTTTGAGATGCATCTGCTGCCTGGCCAACTATTAAACCTGAAAAGAACAAAACTTCAGAGAAATTAGCCCTTTTTCCACATGCAACTATTTTGGGTTGAGAAGTGAAGGGAATTATGTTCAGTGTTCCATTAGATTGATAACTTCAGCAGAGAGCAGAATTGCGTTTTAAAAATATGTAGCAGTGAATGTACTCGGACTCGCGACATCTTATCTATGGTGCGTGACAATTATTATTACACTACTAGCTGACATGTAGCTAAAGCAGCTCCAGAAGCCAACAACAATTCCTCCAGCACTTCCGCATTCCACAGTGCTCTGAGATAATGCATATGGCCGGATCTAGACTTCTGAGAAACAGACAGTTACAGCTTTTCTTTTGCGCTGCACGATGTTTCCAAAAAAACAGATAGCGGAATAGAGTAGATCAAGTTGAAAGGAACACTTCCTATTTAAATTTCTGCGTCCTACACTGTTGGCAGTTCTGTGTAGGTGGCAGTTACGTGATTTTATTTTGGTGATTACAAAATAGAGACGAATGTATGCACTGGGTAGCCAAAGCACCTAGTTCATGGTGATTCGGTCAACCAAGTAAATGAATGTACTGAACATGCTGCAAACCACTACAGGGAACCTGTGTGTCAGAATTTTCATCCAGTGTGGCCCAACGGCGTTAGATAAAAAAATGAGTCACAGTGAAGAGGATTTGGTGGTCTGTTGGATTGGTGATAGGTTCATATACTTATGGTCTGGGTTTGATTCCAACTTCTGCCGATGAATTTTGATTGGAAGAGACAGATTCTATTCTCTTCTGGCTACGCCAAGTGAAGAAGGTATTATGGTCTGAAATTCACATTAAACGTTATATTCCTTCTCTACCAAGTAGACGTTAGGTTGAACCACAATAAAGTCAGGAGTGGCGACATGTAGAAACTCTATTACCAGTAACCTTTCTTATACTAGTTATTTATTTCTCGCGACGAAACAAACGCGATGTACGGTCACAGGACACTTATTCCATCTTTTATTTGAACTTCTGTATGTCAAAAAATTGGTTCTCAACTGGGAATGCAACTCAGACCGCCCTTAACGAGGAATTTGATCATGACAATACAACTCGACTACAATTTGTTGTTTATTCAAAACTGCAGATTCCTCAACATCTCCACATATTGCGCGTGAATGGGTTCGAATCCTGGCCAGCACTAATGTTTTCATTATGTATTATCAAGCTCTAGCATGAGAACACCTATCTGCTGGTGGATAATAACTTTGATTTTCAATGTACTTTCATTCGCTGTCAACACTAACGATATCTGACGTTTTTGACTCCGAGTGAGACACTGAAGTATTAGTGAGATCACTGTAAGTTCAAGGATGTTATTCCGAGCTGCTGGTGGAGAAAAATTCGGTAGCTGACGTCTCTTTGTGTGTAGTCAACAACGGTATGTGTGGGGTTCGATTCCCAGTCAGCACTGAACTCTTCGTCATATTCTTTCTAGTTCAAACATGCTCACATGTCGCTGCTAGTGTAACAAACCCATATTTAACATTCGTTTTCTCTAGAATAAAACAGCGATAGCTGCTGGGTTGGGGTCCTGAGAAGGGAAACAATCAATGTTTATTCTCGTCATTTCAATTAAAACATCTAGCTATTGCCGAGAAAATCCGATATGTCACAGTTGATTGTGTTTCGATAACAATCCGATTAGGTTCTGGGTTCGAATCCCAGTCCAACGCAAAGCTTTACGTAACGGCATTTCAAGTAAGTTACTTGTGACGAAGGGATATTTATCATCTCTCGTAGTTCGTTAACAGGTACAACAGATGCTCGGTAGGAATTCGCGTCCTTTAAAAATGTTTACGTTATGTAATGTAAAGTTGATATTTGCTAACTGATACTGTCTAAAATCGAGGTATATTACTCTCTGTATGCCTAGTCAGGAATGACTGTTAGTTTCCGTCAGTCACGAAATCTTTGCTTAGTCTGCATGAGCTGGGTTTGAATCCATATGCAGAACGAGTCGGTTCGTTGTGTCATTTGAAGTTCATACACATTCTCAACTAGCTCCCCTTGAATAACTTAAATTTTTAATGTCATTTTGTGTTAAATAATAAGTACGGTACGTTACTTTGAAGAGGAAATCTTGAATACGACGAACTTACTACGGGCATTACCTCAAAAAGGTTGAAATGTCTCTGAGCACTATGGGACTTAAGATCTGAGGTTATAAGTCCCCCAGAACGTAGAACTACTTAAACGTAACTAACCTAAGTACATCACACACATCCATACCCGAGGCAGGATTCGAACCTGCGACAGTAACGGTCGCGCGGTTCCAGACTGAAGCGCCTAGAACCGTTCGGCCACCACGGCCGGCTACGTGCATTACCTATCTGACGTAATATTGAGAGTGGTAACATTTCAGGTATGTCATTTATTGTAATAAATGTGAGCTTACAAGCCTTAAGGACAGTCTTATCTGTGAAAAGGTGTTCTCTGATATTTATCGTATCGTGGTATTACTTTACATCTTGAGTTATTGCGATACAGAGCAGTGTTTTCTAGTGGTGACTTGTTGGAACCATTTTCAATAGTCAAACGCCTGTACCGAGGAGCGATTAGAGAACCTGCTAGACAGCAGCGTTATGCGGGTTGCATGCGGATCAGGCGAAATGCAATTCAGGTCGTTCGGATACTTTTGAGCACGACTGTACATCACATCCACTGATTTCCGTCCCATCCAGATAGTTTCTTCGTGGTGTGTCGTTTTCTTTGTCTTAGAGTTGTGGCGAGTGTGTGTGTGTGTGTGTGTGTGTGTGTGTGTGTGTGTGTCGGCTCGATGCGGATGGTCGTTCAAGTATGGTTGACACAGGTCGGCGTCCGTCGATAGCGACAATTACGATCTGTAACTGTGAAAACAAACTCCTCCGCTTGTTTGGTTAGTTTCGGATACTATCTCCCTTTAACATATATCCGAGTACCGATGGAGCAGCACGCCGAAATGTATAACCGGCCCTCTCTCATAATTTAAGCAATGGTGTTCGAAGGATGTCTGTCTTCTGTACAGCAACACACAGCGACTGTGCCACTCATACCAGAACTCCCTTCATCTGAAACAATAAACCAAATATCCTCCGCATGTTCGCGACGCGCTTATAAGCTTACGCGAAACTAGTTTTTATTCCCGATTTGCAAATGAGTGTTCAAACGTAGATAATATATCTCGAATTATAAGTTCCACCATTCAAGCCGATGCCACAAAGTTCCACCATTCAAGCCGATGCCACATTATAGACTTGCGAGGATGTTGATTTGTGAAGTATTATAGCGTCGTTAATGCGTCGCTACGATCCTAATTCAACAACTAATACGTTAAATACAGAGATAATGTAGTCTCTAAATAACGTGCAGAAAGCACGGTAACAAAATGTTCTATTACTATTCACTGTTAATAATGTCACTCAATCACCTTTAGCTTCGGCCTATCAAGAAAATAATTATTTCATAGTTACATAATAAAGTTCAATTAAATGATGTAGACGAAACGAAATTATAACTGAGTTAACTGAACTTGTGAATTATCTAACCACTGCATTAGAAAGCACACCGATCTGTCATTCAAGGAATTCGTGCTACGATTTACATCAGCAATTCTGACATTGACTACAGCTTCCGACAACACGGCGTACCTGTGATTGTGTGTATATGTTTCCTACTCAAGTCTAGTTGTAAAGTTTATGTCGGCGTTTGGTATTTTGCTGTGTCTTTCAATGTTCGTGACGATCACAGATCACGACGACTAAGTCCCAGAATTGATTAAGTATCAGATGAGTTACTCTTCCTTCGCGTATAATATCTGTTCCGTTGTCTGGCTAAACGGTAAATGTTCTATCCTTTTCTTCAGAACTTTGACTAATACATCAAGACGATACTTGAAAAACTTTAAAATTCCAGATAGATCTGAAACAATCTAGTATCGGTCAATAAGCGTGCTTCTATCGCGACGTCTACAAGAGAGCGAATTAACATCTCCTCTGAAGTTTTTCATTGTAGTCGCAGCGAACTTACAGCTCGATGCGGCTACAACTCTTTTCTTGGATACATATTATCTCTGATCACTTTATCTCGTCTGGGTTTTAATCTTCGTAAAGCATATATTTTGAATTCTTAATTTAGAGTTTCATGCTTCGTAGATTAAGTGATCATCTGATAGCCTTTCATTTAGTTCTTTCCGCGGAATAGGTGTTGTTAGTTCCCTAGTATTTCTATTGGTCATGCTTTCAATAGTGTTAATATTTTGTTGCCAGTAGTTACCGCCAAAGTCAGGATAATTAATTTTTATATCTTTTGCTGTCAAAAGGGATGCCATTATTTTTGGGGTGTTTTGGGGTGTTACAGAGTGTACTTAAACTATAATACTTGTCAAGAAATGATAAAAATGTCAAGCATGTTAAAATATTGAAAAATTTTGCTAATCTTTGAAACAGTTATTTAGTATTGCTAACAAGCATAGAAACATGAACGTCCGTGCAACTACCAGCTGTCCGAAGTTTAGGATGTCCGGGAATCTGACGTCCTCATAGCTCAGACACGTTAGTGTAACGGGACTGGAATGTAGCGGGATCTATTTCTGGAACACACTCAGCTCAGAACAACGCTGGGACAGCTATTCAGCCAGGAATGCGATGCGCAGATAGCATACACACGTAAATGTAAATTCGGCGGAAAGCAGCTGCTGTATTTTCATACGATCATTCGATAGTCGAGTGTCAGTCAAAATTATTATTGCTGTAGTTTTATTGTCTATCTAAAAAATACAATATTACAGTTACAGGATGTCAAGTTCACGAAGATACCTGTCGATCCTTCATTTTTCAGGTCAATAGACATATACAAAGTGTGTAAATGTACATGCATAAATCATTAAAGATTTTGTACAAGAATATTGTCAGGAACCGTTCTTACAACGTTAATATTCTTGATGATGTCTCCTCTTGACGTTTACGTACCTATACAGGATTTTTTTCCTGAAGTTGACTTCCGTGCAGCGTTTCTGATTTGTTAACATTAGAAATGGTGACCCGGTTGTAATGACGACGCGTAAGTCTCGTTCAGATGCAGATCTTAAAATTCGATCACCTGTTACCTGCATGGATGTTCTGGTTCCTATATATTTTCGAGATACTCTATCGCTATTCTAATGCGTGGCAGAGCTTTATAAAGTTTCATCATGCTTGACGTCTTTATCATTTTAGGACGGGCATTTTAGATAAAATATAATGGCAGCGGGTATTCCACACTATGGATACAAGGATGGGTGACTGACACAGTGTCTGTTGAAAAGACATCCGTTACTCCAAGCCGATTGGTTAAGTTCGCCAACGTACTGAAACACGTATTGGACCTCCCCAAATACACCCCCCCGCCCCCACTGCCCACTAAATGTGTGTGTGAGATGTTTTGGAACAATTCGGAAAAAGGCTGGTGCTCCATCATGCATAAACCGCATCTCCAGCCGCTGTTGCAATGATACCTCCTCCAGCAGGAGAGGCAAGTTGTTTGATAGGTACTGGCACGATCACTAGCACCAGTCAACCTGTTTCGTAGTATTTAAGGTCCAGTCGGTACTCATGCATCAGTATGCTCTACCAATATGTTCCAAAGCGCTGCGCATAGAAACGGGACTCTTCTAAGACTCACACATCGGGTTCTGTTGGTAACAGAAAGATAAGCTCAAGTGTTTTGCATAGTCCTCGGGCTAGGGACCATTTGTATACCCAACAGCAGGATCGTCTTAGTGTCACTATCCTACAGTACAGGGTGAAAGTATGAATAATACACATTCTTCCTGTTTGGACAAACGGAACAAATAGGTTGGTTCTTCTTGCATTTGATGACGGGCCATAAAGGGCTTATGGAGCGCCACTAGTTCATGGCCGATTCCTCAGAAAAAATCCAAACAAGACAGTTTGTGTCATTTTTAAGCACCAAAACCGAGCCTCGTATTCCAAGACAGCTATACCCAGCAAATGACTGTAATTTTAGAGATATATTCTCAAGAACTCGTTCTCGGAAAAACTTAAACATTTTATTGAAATCTTTCACGTTTCAGAGATGTAGAGCCCATTTTTCATACCACGATCGAGCTGGTTTAGTTATCCAGTTAAAATAACGTTAACTGGAATACTCTTTCAAATTCTGAAGGTGGCAGGGGTAAAATACAGGGAGCGAAAGGCTATTTACAATTTGTACAGAAACCAGATGGCAGTTATAAGAGACGAGGGGCATGAAAGGGAAGCAGTGGTTGGGAAAGGAGTGAGACAGGGTTGTAGCCTCTCCCCAATGTTATTCAATCTGTATATTGAGCAAGCAGTAAAGGAAACAAAAGAAAAATTAGGAGTAGGTATTAAAATCCATGGAGAAGAAATAAAAAGGACTTGGAAGAGCAGTTGAACGGAATGGACAGTGTCTTGAAAAGAGGATATAAGATGAACATCAACAAAAGCAAAACGAGGATAATGGAATGTAGTCAAATTAAATCGGGTGATGCTGAGGGGATTAGATTAGGAAATGAGACACTTAAAGTAGTAAAGGAGTTTTGTTATTTAGGGAGTAAAATAACTGATGATGGTCGAAGTAGAGAGGATATAAAATGTAGACTGGCAATGGCAAGGAAATCGTTTCTGAAGAAGAGAAATTTGTTAACATCGAGTATAGATTTAAGTGTCAGGAAGTCGTTTCTGAAAGTATTTGTATGGAGTGTAGCCATGTATGGAAGTGAAACATGGACGATAACCAGTTTGGACAAGAAGAGAATAGAAGCTTTCGAAATGTGGTGCTACAGAAGAATGCTGAAGATAAGGTGGATAGATCACGTAACTAATGAGGAGGTATTGAATAGGATTGGGGAGAAGAGAAGTTTGTGGCACAACTTGACTAGAAGAAGGGATCAGTTGGTAGGACATGTTTTGAGGCATCAAGGGATCACAAATTTAGCATTGGAGGGCAGCGTGGAGGGTAAAAATCGTAGAGGGAGACCAAGAGATGAATACACTAAGCAGATTCAGAAGGATGTAGGTTGCAGTAGGTACTGGGAGATGAAGAAGCTTGCACAGGATAGAGTAGCATGGAGAGCTGCATCAAACCAATCTTAGGACTGAAGATCACAACAACAACAACAACAACAATCGAGCTGCAGATGCCAAGAAGGCTACGCACAGCAAATGGCTGTAATTTTTCCAATGTATTCCTAAGAGCTCGATCTCGAACAACATTTCAAATGTTCTTGAGATCTTTACCTGGTTCCGAGATATACAGGTACAAACGTTACTCTACCCGTACACGTAAAATACACATGTAAAATCCGGTGTGAGGTGAAAACGTCGTTTATAAAGTGACGCATCACGGAGAAATGTGCTGTAAAGCGTTGTAAGTAGGCTGTTTAAGTTTTTATGTTGGTAACGCCACGTAGCACTCTGTATGAAAATCACTGACTGCGCAGTGTGCAGTCTGTGGCTGGTTTGCATTGTTGGAATATTTGCTATTGTAGTGTTGGACAGTTGGATGTGAACAACGCGTAGTGTTGCGCAGTTGGAGGTGAGCCGCCAGCAGTGGTGGATGTGGGGAGGGATTTGGACTGAATTTTGAGAACGGTCGATCTGGACGTGTGTCCATCAGAAAGAGTAAATTTGTAATACTGTATATCATGAACTGATATATATATGATTACTTTTGAATATTATTGAGGTAAATACATTGTTTGTTCTCTATCAAAATCTTTCATTTTGCTAATTATGCCTATCAGTAGTTAGGGCCTTCAGTAGTTTGAATCTTTTATTTAGCTGGCAGTATTGGCGCTCGCTGTATTGCAGTACTTCGTGTAACGAAGATTTTTGCGAGGTAAGTGATTCATGAAAGGTATAGGTTATTGTTAGTCAGGGCCATTCTTTTGTAGGGGTTATTGAAAGTCAGATTGCGTTGCGCTAAAAATATTGTGTGTCAGTTTAGTGTTGATCAGAATAGGTAAAGATAGAAATGCCTGAGTACGTTCAGTTTTGCTCAGCGGTTGCAATGGGAAAGAGTCGGAAAAGTAATAAATACTGGAAGATGGTAGATCGTGGTTGTGGTACAGAAAGAGACAGTGGCAGTGTGAGAGAAAGAGAGGCAGACAGTGGCAGTGGAACACAGCTGACTATCACAGAATAGGGCTAAGAAAAGCGTGAAGGAGACAGTGCCAGTAGGAAAGGAATAAAGAGAAGGAGAAAGTTGAAATGGGTGACAGATAGAAGCTATTAGAATGACAACGGGGAAGAGAGAGATAGTGATAGTGAGAAGACATAGAAATTGTGGGAAGGAATGAATGAGACAGAAGCAGTAAGAGAGAGCAAGAGGGAGACAGTGACAGGGAGAGAAGACAGCAATTGTAGGACAGAACGAAGAAGACTGGGTGTGAGGTAGAAGAGATAATGACAATGATCTGGGGTGAATGAGTAGTGAGAATGGCAAGTGGAAGTGGATGGGTATGAGAGACTTATGGCGATGGACTAGTGGGTGTGATCGAGTTACAGTCAGCAGAATTTGTGGGAGTGATAGGTGAGTTGCATGTTGAAAAGAGCGCGAATATGTTCGCACCCCAAAATTTTTGGTAAAATTTTGAAGCTGCTGAAAAAAGAAGACTGAAGCAGCTGATACGGTACCTTACTTTTAAGTCAGAGTCTTTTAAATAAACATAAAAATGTCAAATTTTTTTTGCTCCGATAGAAGAATTTTTCAGCTAGTTAGTCTATCGCTAATAGTCCTTGCCTATACTAATTGGAAATTGGCACTGAAGCCTTGAATGTTCAATTGCGTGTGGATTTGTATCATCCCATACATTTTGGTTGGGAAAACTGACTGCCCCTCCAATCTCGCGCGAAATCAGTCTCGTCAGTGGACAGCGTCTTTGTTGTGAAAAGTGTATCTTCAGTACAACTTTGCGACAGTCGTTGGCAAAACCGCGTTCTGTGAGGCAGACATTGTGGCCAGAGTTCTTGCACACGCTGTACATAAAACGGATGTAGCAACTCTTCATGCAGGGAAGACGGCTAACCCCGACAGTTGCACTGCGTGTACTGGAGCCAGGATTGTGTTCCACTCGTTGCAGTACTCGCTCCAGCACAAAAGGAGTACGAATGATGTGAGGTGTGCCACGATTCGCCGTTGCTGGAGCTACGGAGCAAGAATCTGGTAGTCGCTGGAAAACGCCTTCTGTATATTTTCCTGTATACAGGAAACGGGCTCGACATGTGCTTCCATTTACCAGACAGTAACATAAGATAATGTGTGTCATTTACCTGTGGAATTAAGGGGTTTCCATCATCTTGGGGAATGCAAAGGTAAGCTATTATACAAAAGTATTTCACAGACCTATCAAAACACACACTGGTTCCCTTAGGACTAGTGTACACGCTGTACTTACCCAGAACCGTGAATACGGTGTACAGTAACAACACTAAAGAATGTTACTGCGTTTTGCATCCATGGCAATAATAGGAGAATGTGTCCTCCTTTGTTTACTGCCTTCTGCAGGCCTTAGGTAGTAGCAAGGAACTTGCAGTAGAAGACAAGGATTTCACAGTAGCGAAGACGAACAAGTGCTCATAACTCTTAATGTATGCACTTTAGATCCCGTGTTTACTGGACATTTTTGTCTTCTTTTGGTACATACTGCCACCTTCCAAAGTATGGAATACTTGTTTTTAACACCCTATATATTGCGTATGCAACAGCACAGTGCATGGAGAAGTGTACATCGGCTTTATTACCTATTCCATTTGCGTATTGCAGGACGGAAAAACGACTGTGCCTAATCACTATTATCTTACGATCCGGCATTATAGTCGAAGAGCCTACTTATGAAAACAACTTCTCAAAATGTACCCTACATGTTTCGCGAAAACAACGTAGTTTTCCATCCATGGAAAGCCATTTAAGTTTTCCAAGAATTTCCGTTACACTTTCGTATTGGGCTGTACCGACCTATCAGTATACAAACCGCGCCTCTCTGGATTCGATATCCGTCGTCATGGCTCTTTAGTAGGTGTTCCAGACACTGGATGAATACTCCAGAACTGTTCGCACTGACGTCTCGTATGCGATTTGCTACACAGATGCGTTGCATTTTCCCGCAACATTTCGATCTGGCCTTCCTGATACTGAATTTTGCATGATGGTCCCAATCAGTATTGCATCTCAGTATTACCCTTAAATAGTTGCTCACCGATAAACTTGTAAAGAGCTATTACCAGGTTCATTCTCTTCGTAATAGCAGTTCCATATGTTTAAAACGAGCTGTCAGTGCTTATACCCTGAGGAAATTTTTTTTCTCTGTTTTCTGCAGCTCCGTACAAATGTCCAACGATTATACTTTCCTCTACACTCAATCTTATGGTGCTGCAGATCCTATCTGATAAGTCTTTTGTGTAACAATAATTTTATTTTTCGTCAGTGCTAGGCACAACATAATTATAATAATGAGTAGGAAACACTTCCTGACGTTCTGCAAAATTGTTTACGTAAATTGAGAACATTAGAAACGCTATTACTCGTCCTTGTTACATACCTTTTAGAGGAATATTCACTGTTCAGTACAATGCACCGTGTTCAGTTAATTAAATTTTCCTCGACTAAGAACTTAAAGTGTTTCAGATAAAAATAATTAGACACAGTTAGCAAGGTTTTAGAATGCCTCAAATTCACTCCGTACCCTGCACACAAAACTACAACGGTATTTGGGTGTTTCGGACCACATCGTGAGATTTTTTTCAGCCTTACGTAAGGTTTACGTGCCTCACCGAGATTCCATTCGACAGACACGTGCGACGACCACTCTCACATTTACTGTATAATGGTAGCAACCCACGACTGTATTACCTCTTCCTCTGCTCGGACAGTTCCTTGCCGAGACAGAAGACGTTTCCTTCACCCACTTTCACCAGAAAGATCTACATCTACATTTACATACATACTCAAAAATGTACTGTATGGTGTATGGTTGTGGGTACCAGGTCGGAATGGGGAGGAGGAGAGCAGCCGTATCACTGAGACCAGCTCAGCACCCAACTTGTAACATTTAGCCTACCTAGCAAAACTTTGGGAATTTGTCGAAAGGTCTTAAGGGGCCAAACTGCTGACGTCATCGGTCCCTAACTTACTCACTACTTAATCTAACTTACGCTGAGAACAACACACACACCTGTGCCCGAGGGAGGACTCGAACCTCCGACGGGGGAAGCCTACCTAGCATATTTCTGTAATTTCTATGGTTGAGCGGGATGAAACCTCTAGTGGCAGCTTAGATTCTTGCAGCCAGTATGGAAAACACTCCACGGTACACGTTTAAAATGTGTCTTCAACGCCGGCCGGAGTGGCCGTGAGGTTCTAGGCGCTGCAGTCTGGAGCCGAGCGACCGCTACGGTCGCAGGTTCGAATCCTGCCTCAGGCATGGATCTGTGTGATGTCCTTAGGATAGTTAGGTTTAATTAGTTCTAAGTTCTAGGCGACTGATGACCTCAGAAGTTAAGTCGCATAGTGCTCATAGCCATTTGTGTCTTCAAGTTGATGCCCATCTCTCTCACGGACGTAATTATGTATAACAGTCAATACTATACAGAGCTAACTCTGTTGGTGGATTTCTAACTTTTTTTTTTACAAAAAAATTAAAGTAGCCCAAAATTTGATGTTAACTTAAGAGTGTTACTGTAACTGACTTAATAAACCACAAAACAAATGAGAAACATGAAGTCGAAAACAGGTATGTGTGCGCACACACACACACACACACATATATATATATATATATATATATATATATATATATATATATATATATATATATATATATATAGCTCTTAGCAGTAGTGGTCAATCACCTACTGACTTGAGGCTGCAAACAGGTTTGGCTCTCCTTACAGCTTTATAAATAATCTCGATATGTTAGCTAAATTTTATACGCAGCAATGCACGAAATGCAAACTGGCCAGCGACAATGTTTTTCATTGTAAACTCTTCGAAAAATGTGCTGGGAATTGCTTCATTTCCAAATCGCAACGTAACGGTATCAACGAATTGGGAGTTTGGTTCACATGGCTCTGAGCACTATGGGACTTAACTTCTGAGGTCATCAGTCCCCTACAACTTAGAACTATTTAAACCTAACTAACCTAAGGACATCACACAGATCCATGCCCGAGGCAGGATTCAAACCTGCGGCCGTAGCGGTCGCGCGGGTTCAGACTGTAGCGCATAGAACCGCTCGGCGACTCCGGCCAGCGAATTGGGAGTTTGTTCATTAACAAACTGTGATGTGAGACTATGATTGACGAAAGAAACAAATTGTCTCATCATGTGGAAACGGCCGGCCGCTGTGGCCAAGCGGTTCTAGGCGCTTCAGTCCGGAACCGCGCCGCTGCTACGATCGCAGGTTCGAATCCTGCCTCGGGCATGGATGTGTGTGATGTCCTTAGGTTAGTTAGGTTTAAGTAGTTCTAAGTCTAGGGGACTGATGACTACAGATGTTAAGTCCCATAGTGCTCAGAGTGATTTGAACCATGTGTAAACGACTGCACAGCGGAGAATACATGAGAATCTGAATACCGTGGTTTCTAATCGAAGGTTTTACTGAGAAACTAACAGCAGATGCAGGTGTAGCTTTGCTTTATTTACAGAAAACAATTTATTTTAGGAGTGCAGTGGATAATTCACTAATTGGTTCGCTATGGGACACAGCGGATAATTCGCTATTTGGTTGGCTATGGGACTCTGTACCCCACCACAGTGTGTGTAAACATTCTGCTTGTGTGGCCCAGCCTTCATGTTATACTGCTCTCATTTCACATTTCTTATACTCAACTTTCTGAACTTATTGCTTATTTACTGTCGTGTGGCAGCTTGGCAGCTAGTATGCACACTGTATTTATGCACTTTACAGGGTATGCCTATTTCGTTTTCGTCGTTTTGGGTAGTTGGAGGCACTCTTGCAGGTCATGAATTCCTTCATTTCGGTTGCTCTCCATCCTGATGGTGACGTCTCTGTATTCACATCCCTTCATGTTTGATGTCTTCCAGCGAGATGAATGTTCATGGGACAATGTCAGAATTACGCCACAGTGGTTCTAGCAGCAGGCCACCAAATTCCCCTGATATAAACCCAATGTAAAACCTGAGACGCTATTCGACGCCAACTATGCCAGTGCAATTTAAGGCAATTGCGTAAACAATTTGAGCCACATAACTCCTGAGAACTACCAAAGGTTTGTCCAATCCATGACACACAGAGTCGTCGCTATAGTGGGTACAAAAGACAGGCCTATATGGTGATGGTAGGTAGTATAATGTTGGTCCCATAACTTTACGTCTGAATTGATACTCTTGAAGTGAATACCCTGGCCTTGACTAAATAGACACGTTCATCATCAGTTTCCTCAGCGCACACTGTACCAGAAGTCGCAGTGAAGAATTTTTAGTGATTAGCATTGACTGCGATCTTGCACTCGCTATGCTATACACTTTACAAAGATAATGTTGTAGCGTCAGGTGCTCGCTGTAAAAACAAACTACTTTACGTGGACATACTTGGTCATTATCATTAACAGTCTCCAATGTGACTGTGGTACAAAGTAAAGTTTGCTGACACGCATTCTGCAGATTTTGCATGTCACTACCACACTAGTTCACATAGGCCTCGTGCAAAAGTGTAATAGATTTGATACCTGCTGTTCATTGAAAATACTTCGCTAAAGAGAGGCAGAAACTATGCTACACTTGTTGGCCAAGTCTGCTGTGAAACTATAGATCCCATTGCGTAATGTTAAATAGTGTATATAATGATTGCTGACCTGGCCACCACATTTTGTCATTTTTGTCTTTTTCTGAAAACTTTCATCGCAAACATTCACAAGTCAACATATCACAGCAGTGTTTTGGAGTATTGAGATGTGTAGAGGACAGTGTGGACACAGAGAGGGAGAGCGGGAGGGGATGGACAAAACGAGGTGAAGGAGGAGATGGATATGGAGAGGAATAGGAGAGATAGGAGGGCAGGGGGGTGCAGCAGGAGATGAATAGGGTGAGGTGAGGAGGAGCAGGTATAGGGAGACGTGGCAGGAGGCTGGGGTAAGAGGAGATTGGCAGAGAGAGGGGGGGAGGACTAGAGGGACAAAGGAAGGGCTTGGGCAGGAGAAGATGGAAAGCAGAAAGGGGGCACAAGTATATGAGCAGAGAGAGGTGTGGAGCATGAATAGGTGGACAGAGAAGGGAGGGAAGAAGAGAAAGACAGAGAGAGAGAGAGAGAGAGAGAGAGAGAGAGAGAGAGAGAGGGAGGGAGGGAGGGAGGGAGTGGAAGGTGAATAGAGAGAAGCCATAGGAAGGGATGTTTAGTGAGGGGGAGAGAGGATATGGGCAGGGAGGATGAGAAGGAGATAGGCAGAGAAATGGCGAGGAAGAGAGGGGCAGAGACGGGGGCTGCATGAGATATGCCTAGCGGGGGTCGAGGAGGAAATGGAGACAGAAGAGAGAAGAGTGCGCACAGAAAAATGGGGGAAGGGAAGAGAGACAGATGGAGGAAGGAGGAGATTTTTGCAATATATGTACCGAACACGGATTTGGGTGAAACCACAGGGAAGAGGCCTGTCTCTCTAAATGTGTATCTGTTATACACAAGATATTTGTTTTAATTTCAGACAGCTAAATACCTCGAAAACGACGCATCGTACGGAAAAAAATGTTCTACGTGAAAGTTATTATTGGTAAAGGGATTGTGCTACAACTGGCCCAACTACGCCAAAAAATACGTACGGGTTGCTCAAACCATTGTTACCCATTCGTGGTAGATAGCGCTGTAATCGACAAACGTCAAGCCTGCCTGTTTTTGCAATTAAGAACCAACACATTTGATTCTCCACTTCATTTACGAAGTAAATTTAAACCTCTTTGTTATAACTGTTGATCCTTACGTTCGAAATTTAGTTCACTAATGCAAATTTGATTGTACAGTGCTATGTGGTAACTGTTTCAAAGTCTGGTTACAAAATTGTGTTTACAGTGTATGTATTGTGAAGGTATCACTGCAGAACGATACAGATTTTTCCTTTTTCTTGTACTTCCTCTCGCATTTTTCTGCTTTATTTTCGTGGTACAGTGAAAGCATTGTTTCAGGATAAGTTTTGTAAAGTTATTTCTTTGTACAATTACGCTTCTGTTTACGTAATGCAGCGGTCATGAATGTAATTGCTATTTTCACTTTTATTCTGATGCTGTATGTTTTTTCGTTTATTAACTTTTTTTAAATGTTCCTCCGTGAACAGAGTAGTGTGATGTAGTAAATTTGTGTGAAACTGTAAATCGACGTAGTCAGAATCTTTGAAAGTTTAATCTGAAATGATATAGGCTGAGCGGTGTAGAAAACATATCGGTAGGTCAACAGTACTCCGTAGGAGAACAGAAAGTGATTATTGTACCACGTGAGTGTTGTTGTGTTTACCATGTCCGTGGCCGATGTAAGATAACTGTGTGAACAGTGATACGTTGTGTGATTTCGGTATGTACCGTGGGCAAAGAATTAATTACCTATCGCGTTCCTTATTAGTCGGAAATCCTATTCAGCACATTAAGCTCAAAAAACTGTGATGTGCATACCGCTAAACTGCGTGAACGCTGTTAAGTCCACTGTTTTTCTTGTAGGAGGCCACCCATAAATTACGTCACACGTTCAAGGGAAGAGGGAATGGGTAGACGAGGGACGAGTCATAAGCTTCCTGACGTTACATGTATAAAGTTTTGTTTTATATTACAATTCTAAACTTCAGCTCTAGCGAAAAACTTTAAAAAATCACCAATTCTTTCAGTATTGTTTACGGAGGTTTAAATTAGTTTGTATCAATTAAAATGACTCCATTCCATGAGTTCTGCAGTGGAACTGGTGCAGCAGCCGTAATAGATCTTCAGAACAGGAAAAACAGTCTTGGTTGCACAAGGTAGGTTTATTCATTCTTCACATCTTAAATAAACCTATCATGTGCAACGAAGACTGATGTTTCTGTTTTTTGTTTGTATAATTTTTTGGCACGTGGCGCCCCTGCGATGTGATTGTTGTTCACGTTCGGTGTACCTGCAGTGTCGCGCTTCTGCCGCCTTTGACAGACGTTGAGGCTTCGATAAAAGCCGCCTCCGCTCCGATTTCGTCTGAGTTATTTACACATCGGGCCGAAACTTGATTTTCGCTGGGTGATGGACGTGTTTTTCTTGGTTGTACTATTTTGTGATTTTCAATTTATCTAACAAATTTATGGCGAAGTTTGAAAAGTAATGACAATGTTGAAGGCGAATTCGAAAATCAAAGAATTGCAAGTAAAACTGACGGAAAAGGAAGCGGCACTTATACATTTTTTCAAAAATTTCATGGTCGTCAAAACCATCGAAACAACTAGAGCCCGTGGGCCTAAAAGTGTGTTTGAGTTTTATATTATTTTAACATTTCTTTCTCTACCGCAAAAAATACAGGGTTATTACAAATGATTGAAGCGATTTCACAGCTCTACAATAACTTTATTATTTGAGATATTTTCACAATGCTTTGCACACACATACAAAAGCTCAAAAAGTTTTTTTAGGCATTCACAAATGTTCGATATGTGCCCCTTTAGTGATTCGGCAGACATCAAGCCGATAATCAAGTTCCTCCCACACTCGGCGCAGCATGTCCCCATCAATGAGTTCGAAAGCATCGTTGATGCGAGCTCGCAGTTCTGGCACGTTTCTTGGTAGAGGAGGTTTAAACACTGAATCTTTCACATAACCCCACAGAAAGAAATTGCATGGGGTTAAGTCGGGAGAGCGTGGAGGCCATGACATGAATTGCTGATCACTTGGTAAATTGCGAATTTGCTGCACGAATGCGTGAGGATTCTCTACCGCCCACATTCGCACATTGTGTCTGTTCACTTCACCATTAAGAAAAAATGTTGCTTCGTCACTGAAAACAAGTTTCGCAATGAACGCATCCTCTTCCATGAGCTGTTGCAACCGCGCCGAAAATTCAAAGCGTTTGACTTTGTCATCGGGTGTCAGGGCTTGTAGCAATTGTAAACGGTAAGGCTTCTGCTTTAGCCTTTTCCGTAAGATTTTCCAAACCGTCGGCTGTGGTACGTTTAGCTCCCTGCTTGCTTTATTCGTCGACTTCTGCGGCTACACGTGAAACTTGGCCGCACGCGTTCAACCGTTTCTTCGCTCACTGCAGGCCGACCCGTTGATTTCCCCTTACCGAGGCATCAAGAAGCTTTAAACTGCGCATACCATCGCCGAATGGAGTTAGCAGTTGGTGGATCTTTGTTGAACTTCGTCCTGAAGTGTCGTTGCACTGTTATGACTGACTGATGTGAGTGCATTTCAAGCACGACATACGCTTTCTACGCTCCTGTCGCCATTTTGTCTCACTGCGCTCTCGAGCGCTCTGGCGGCAGAAACCTGAAGTGCGGCTTCAGCCGAACAAAACTTTATGAGTTTTTCTACGTATCTGTTGTGTGTCGTGACCATATGTCAATGAATGGAGCTACAGTGAATTTATGAAATCGCTTCAATCATTTGTAATAGCCCTGTATATTTAGTGTTCCGTGGCAAACTAAAAAACGGAACAACCCAGCCAATTACGGTCAGTTGTTGTTCATTACTTATTATAACGCAAAATTGGCAACTGCGTCTTTCTGTCTGTGTGGTGCAGGCACAGGGTCGACTTCAATAGAAAGTTCTCATTATCGAGTGGCTGGATTCTTCAGGATGATTTAGTATACATACTGTGTGCCCATATTCAGCATTTTACATGCTTACCTTTCATTGCAGAAATAAACCACACAGGACTTACCAGAAGACACTAAAGATATCAATATGCAACGAAGTGGAAGTCAGTTACCTCAAACAGTACCTAAGACCTAAATCAACGCCTGATCAGAGCAATTCTAGGAATAAAATTGTAGTACTAGAATCTGAGTTCAATAGCTCGCTGTTATCACGCGACAGATGAAGCAACAAAATAATAACAGCATTAAATAAAGAAATATCCTGAAGAAGAAGATCGGTGCAGTCGAACGACAGAAAAAAATTCGTGATTCTAGAGAACAAAAAGAAAAAAAAAAAAAACAAGAAATTTGTGAACGTGATTCCGACTTAGCGGCAGCTCTTAAAATTCGAAATATTTTTGGTCGGTCTAGAGTAGAAGAAAACTAATCCAGTTTACTGGAAGTCATAAAGGAGAGTGCTGTTTTTGTGGTGTAGCTGATGACGGACGTCGCACTTGAACTATGAGGTGCTGCAAAACACTGGACGACCTGCAATGCGAAGTATGTAAACAAGGCTATACCATCAGTCGACCGGGCTACATTTAAGATTCCTTCCCAGACGAGTCAATACAAAGGAAGGAAAGAACAAGTGATAAGTTATGCAAAACAAACTCTACATTTCATGTAAAGCATAAAGATGACAACTTCTTTACAGCTACTATAAGTGACCTCGATATTCGGCTTTAATTCTGGGTCCTGGTCAAGTATTCTTTATATCTATGGATGACAAACCATGTACGCTATTGGCTATTATAGCAGCAAATGTTCAGGCACCAATATTAATGCACTTTGGCTTCCGGTAAAATTAACGGATCATGATTTCCTGGTCGCTGAAAAACATAAACTTATCCCTTCTACTTATTTAGGTACTGTAACAAAGAAAGAAGGTGAAGGGACACCTGAATGTGTGACACACACTGGGCCTGCATTCGTAGTGGAAAACATTCTTCCTCTAACGCAAAGTCACGCCCCAGACGTACGTAGACATCCTGAACTACCAGCTTTCGAAAAGTTAGTGAGTACTTGAAAAGATTTTGTAAAACCTGTGTTTATTTTAGCATGCGATCTTGGTCCCGACGAAAACAGACGATACGAGCGAGTTATAATTTCCAGCTGTACAATATTTTAAGGGTTCTGTCTTTGGCGCTACTTACATTGCCACAAATGCTCCAGGAAGAAGTACATTTAACAGAGTGGAGGGAAGAATGATGCCTCTGAGGGTGGCGGGCACCAAAACTAGTATAAATTACTCTTGTAGTACCTCTTACTTCTTTAGCCTGAACTACTTCAGTAAATTACATCTGTAGCGTATAATATTTTAGTAACTATCAGAGAGCTCAATTTCTTCTTACGTCTTTAGTTTTAACTAACTTGCTAACACGTTTTTACTAAAGACGTAAGCCATTTCTACTCATTACTAGCACTAGCGTTTCGTTTCCTCTCGGAAAATATTGATTGTCGGCAGATATGATTGCACCACCTTTAGACAATAATATTAAGTTAGCGTAGTTTATGCTAGGAACGATTATTAAAATTCAAAGAAGCTAAATGCTAGTGTATTAATGATAGATCAGTGTGTTACCGAAAAGAAACATACTATGTGCTATTAATGTATGAATCCGTTGCTCAGTCCCTAACCCTGCGATCTACAGCTCCCACCGTCCATTATTGGCGGGTGACATGTATAAATTTAAATGGCTCCATTGTAGCTTGAGATACGAGTTAATAGCAAGATGGAGGTCGCTAAGGACAATTGAAGTATTAAGAAATGTAAAAACGGGTACCAGAAAGTGAAAAAGAGCGGCTTGCTCAAGTAGCGAAAAGGTACATAACTGCTACTGAATCTAAAAAGCATGATGTCAACGTGTTAAAAAGGGAAAAGGATGTTTGAGAAAAAATACACGTTGAATACAATCCCAAAGTTCTTACACCAAGATCACAGGAGCAGGCTAAAGCAATTTGGAACAATACAAAGGAAAAAAAAACAGACTGTAATTAAGAACAATTCCAGACTGGTGGTGGAGTAGCTGAGATAAAGATAGACGATATAAGTCAAACGGTCGTCGATGTGAACCCATAACTTTTTACAGGGATAAGCAGATTTAATGACAATGACGCAGCTGAAGATAATATGGTCCTTTCAAGTAACAGTGATGATGATAATTACTCTGAAGATGGAGACGAAACTGCTCAAAGTGAACGTTTATCTCACAGCTATGAACCTTGGCTTGTATTCTCTGGTGGGATCTTTTCGAAAGACGTACTCATGAAAAAAGGCAGAGAACATACAGTTGTAGCGAAGTACACGGAGTTATTGGAAAAACGCGAACTTCATTCATTGATAATGCATTTAATATGAATGAAATACAGCAAAAAAAATTTGTTAACTGAAAGACAAAAGAGAAATCACGAAAAAGAGCATAATATTAAGATGGAAGTTATCGATAGTTCAAGAACAAAATTTAGCAAACTTCAGGTTCCAGTTCTTTGGGAAATGTTCTTGAGAAGTTTAGGTTTTTGTAAATGAATAAGAATATGTTTTATGTATAAAACATATGTTATTTGCTTGATATTTTTCCCAGTGGTTACTATATTCACATGACATTATATTCGTGTTTGTTATTGCAGCATTAGTACATTTAATTTTTCTAATTAACACATTTAAATATTTATTTGTATTAACAAAATTATAACAGTAGAGATATTGTTTTTGTTAGAAATTATCAAAACATCTTTATTGTGTAACTTTGTGTACTGAGTAAAAAATAAAATGAAAATGTTTATCTCCTAATCGAAAAAAGAAAGAAAGAACATAGAAAGAAACATAACTATACAATTTTACATAAATAAAATGGATCACATTTCGCTGCAGTAACGATGATTCAGTACCTTATTTATTCATTCAAGAAGTTGAAGTCTTTACACTAACTCGTTGCTTTATTAGTGAAAGGTATAATATTGATTAAATTAATTAAGTATAATAAACCTTCTGAAGTTTGGCCTGCAGCATTTGCTTCTGGCTGCAATGCACACTGGTCGAAGTTACTCACTTCAACGGCATCAGGATGAAACACATCTCCAACTTAAATTACAAAGTTGTGCAGAACAGCAATAGTCACAATAATGATCCCACACTTGTTTCGTGTATATCGCACTGTTACACCGAGAATTTGGAAATGTTGCTTCCAAATACTGAATGTACGCTCTATGACTCATCTAGTAGCAATTTGGGTTCTATTGTGCTAGGCTAGAATACAGGAGTCAGAAGAAGTTTGGAGAGAGCATGTCCACTATCTCCAACAAGCAACCCATCATACTGTCCATTTTCAAATCCTCCAGCAGCTCTACTACTGTCCCAATATGGTACATCATGTGTGTAACCTGGCCAACAGCTTATTATGTTCACAATCCTCATATTGGCGTCACACTTGGTATGCGTATTGACAGAAAATAAATTCCTGCAGTTTCCATGGGGTTCTGCTTTTCCTCCAAAAGGACAAAGTATAGGCATATGTACACCATCTACGGGCTCTAGGAGACATTCGAGAGTTCACCAGTACAATAGAATTCCCTTTTTTTCCTTGGTTCTGTGTCATGGACACATACAGTGGCTTTAAGGCAATTAGACTGTTTATCACACTGTTAAAAACTCTTCCAGCAGTAGTACAATGGATGTTAATGAGTTCCCCTGCTACGATTTGATAAGTACCAGTGCGAAAGATTCGCAATACTCAAAAGAAGTTGCATTTTAGGAGACAAAGTACACTTCCTAGCAGACCTATACTGCAGTAACCACTCCAGCATACCAAGATTCCTTATGAAACCCAAACCGCTCTTTGAAATTGTTGTCGCTATACATCGCAAATGGGTCTCCTCTCTCCACTAAAATTCTCGTTCTTGTGATGTCTACCTATTCCTCCATCTCCATGTATTCTCCAGAGTGAGGTAATCTACATAATTTAATATTTAACTCACAAAAACCAAAGAACACACTTTACTCTCTAACCTTACTCTCAACACTGCTTAGGACTAAATTTTTGCCATTTTTCCTCTTTCTTTCGCTTACGCCATAGTCCTGCAGTGGACGCAGGGTCGGCGTGGTTACAACGGATTTGGCAGTGTTAGGGACAGTTGGATGCCCTTCCTGCCGCTACCCCGTACCCCCCAGTGTACCCCAACTGTCTGCATCTAGTGTAAATCGTGTAATAATCCGGATAGGTGCCAAATGCCTGCGACGCGTGTAACTGAGGCGGAACGTGGGGACCAGCCCCGCATTCACCTAGTGGCATGTGAAAAACCGCCTAAAAACTACATGCAGGCTGGCTGACACACCGGCCCTCGTCGCTAATCCGCTGGGCGGACTCGATCCGGAGCCACCGCGCCTACACGAGTCCAGGAATCAGCGCGTTAGCGCTCTCGGCTACCCTAGCGGATTGCCGTATCTTCTCTGTAGGTGGCTTTAATTTCGCACCTTACAAGCACTGATATACATACTTTGCCATGATTTACAACTGGAATTAAGTACCATTTATAGGTTGTACATCTTATATATGAATATTTAAAGATGGCTGATACTGCCACATACACCTTGCAAATAGTTGTTAACTTTATTGCACGAAAGGTGATGGAGTGTCTTTATTATCAAAATGGCGTAATGAATGATTGCCTGTACTAGTAGAGGTTGGAACACCAGTGGAAACGAAATGGCTGGCGTGACTCAGTCCCTGGGTGGAAAAGCCCGCACAGGTGTGTCGGTCCTGCTTAACACAGGAAGTAACCCAAGACGGACGGTCAGGGCAACTGATCCTTGAAGCACAAGACTAAAATATAGTTGGTTTCGAGAATACACTACTGGCCATTAAAATTGCTACACCAAGAAGATATGCAGATGATATACGGGTATTAATAGGACAAATATATTATATTAGAACCGACATGTGATTACATTTTCACGCAATTTGGGTGTATAGATCCTCAGAAATAAGTACCCAGAACAACCACGTCTGGCCGTAATAACGGCCTTGATACGCCTGGGCATTGAGTCAAACAGAGCTTGTATAGCGTGTACAGGTACAGCTGCCCATGCTGCTTCAACACGCTACCACAGTTCATCAAGAGTAGTGACTGGCATATTGTGACGAGCCAGTTTCTCGGCCACCATTGACCAGACGTTTTCAATTCGTGAGAGATCTGGAGAATGTGCTGGCCAGGGCAGCAGTCGAACATTTTCTGTATCCAGAAAGGCCCGTACAGGACCTGCAACATGCGGTCGTGCATTGTCCTGCTGAAATGTAGGGTTTCGCAGGGATCGAATGAAGGGTAGAGCTACGGGTCGTAAAACATCTCACATGTAACGTCCACTGTTCATAGTGCCGTCAATGTGAACAAGAGGTGACCGAGACGTGTAACCAATGTCACCCCATACCATCACGCCGGGTGAGACGCCAGCCAGTATGGCTATGATGAATACACGCTTCCAATGTGCGTTCACTGCGATGTTGCCAAACACGGATGGGACCATCATGATGCTGTAAACAGAACCTGGATTCATCCGAAAAATTGACATTTTGCCATTCGTGCACCCAGGTTCGTCGTTGAGTACACCATCGCAGGCGCTCCTGTCTGTGATGCAGCGTCAAGGGTAACCAAAGCCATGGTCTCCGAGCTGATAGTCCATGCTGCTGCAAACGTCGTCGAACTGTTCGTGCAGATGGTTGTTGTGTTGCAAACGTCCCCATCGTTGACTTAGGGATCGAGAAGTGGCTGCACGATCCGTTACAGCCATGCGGATAAGATGCCTGTCATCTCGACTGCTAGTGATACGAGGCCGTTGGGATCCAGCACGGCGTTCCGTATTACCCTCCTGAACACACCGATTCCATATTCTGCTAACAGTCATTGGATCTCGACCAACACGAGCAGCAATGTCTCGATACGATAAATCGCAATCGTGATAGGCTACAATCCGACCTTTATCAATGTCGGAACCGTGAAGGTACGCATTTCTCCTCCTTACATGAGGCAGCAGAACAACGTTTCACCAGGCAACGCCGGTCAACTGCTGTTTGCCTATGAGAAATCGGTTGGAAACTTCCCTCATGTCAGCACGTTGTAGGTGTCGCCTCCGGCGCCAACCTTGTGTGAATGCTCTGAAAAGCTAATCATTTTCATATCACAGCATCTTCCTGTCCGTTAAATGCAGCACGTCATCTTGGTGCTGTAGCAATTTTAATGGCCAGTAGTGTATGATTCCCTTCTGCTGTTACGAGCGAGGGCAGCCGAGCTTTGCTGGGAAGCTAGCAGTAGAGAGAAAGAGGGCTTCCGTCTGATGGTCGCTCAGTATCAGCTTTTGTTGGTACAGATGGACTTCTTGTCTTTTCTCTCAACAGATGTTATAGTTAGAACGGTTAGGCACTGTACTGTTGCGACTTCGCCTCCAGGTAAGGAGTCATCATTGTGTACCCAGCGTTCAGTGACTGGGAGCACTTCTTCTGCCTATAGTCTTGTGGCTGGGAGTTCCCGTTTCCTGTCGGTAGACAGAGAGGAGAAGACAGTATTAAATTACACTAGTCAGAGGACCGTCTTCTGCTATCCTAGTGTTTGAAAGAGTTTTTATTCTGTGGCTCGAGTTTATCCATCGTCGCAGATGTGTACGAGAACCATTACTCAGGTGCACCGGACGCAGTACATATGGTGATATTGCAAATTGCTTCGGCATATTAGGGGTATAAAGCAAAACAGGCGTGATCACATAAGTTTCATTTCCACTGAGGTTGCACACCATCGTAGATCATCTTTGAAAGTAGTGTCTTCTAATGTTTGTTACGTAGATGATGTCAGTCATCTCGCGTTTTTTTTTTTTTTTTTTTTTTTTTTTTTTACCTCACGTAGCCATAAAATTAAAATCCATGGAGAAGAAATAAAAACTTTGAGGTTCGCCAATGACATTGTAATTCTGTCAGAGACAGAAAAGGACTTGGAAGAGCAGTTGAACGGAATGGACAGTGTCTTGAAAGGAGGATATAAGATGAACATCAACAAAAGCAAAACGAGGATAATGGAATGTAGTCGAATTAAATCAGGTGATGCTGAGGATATTAGGTTAGCAAATGAGACACTTAAAGTAGTAAAGGAGTTTTTCTATTTGGGGAGCAAAATAACTGAAGATTGTCGAAGTAGAGAGGATATAAAATGTAGACTGGCAATGGCAAGGAAAGCGTTTCTGAAGAAGAGAAATTTGTTAACATCGGGTATAGATTTAAGTGTCAGGAAGTCGTTTTTGAAAGTATTTGTATGGAGTGTAGCCATGTATGGAAGTGAAACATGGACGATAAATAGTTTGGACAAGAAGGGAATAGAAGCTTTCGAAATGTGGTGCTACAGATGAATGCTGAAGATTAGATGGGTAGATCACATAACTAATGAGGAGGTATTGAATAGAATTGGGGAGGAGTGCGTGGCACAACTTGACAAAAAGAAGGGACCGGTTAGTAGGACATGTTCTGAGGCATCAAGGGATCACAAATTTAGCATTGGAGGGCAGCGTGGAGGGTAAAAATCGTAGAGGGAGACCAAGAGATGAATACACTAAGCAGATTCAGAAGGAGGTGGGTTGCAGTAAGTACTGGGAGATGAACAAGCTTGCACAGGATAGGGTAGCATGGAGAGCTGCATCAAATCAGTCTCAGGACTGAAGACAACAACAACAACAGCTATAAAAAGGGGGAGATTTGGGCAATTGATCAACCACATTAGTTAGGAAATTCATTTGTATCTCTTTATGTCCATTGGAGATTGATATACGAACATTTGTAGTATTTAAAGGGGTTTTAATCTACAATGAATGTATAAGCAGAAACATCATTTATCGTTTGGTAGTTACTAGTTCTCTTAATCATTAATTTATGTTTATGTTGTAATTTATATGCTAAAGAGCAAGAAAGAGGATATAATATCACCATTAAGAGATCCTAAGATCTGCTTCAGGGTGTAATCGGACAGGGCCAAATCTTCATTTTCGCGTTCAGTATTTTCCGTTGCGCACATTCATTTTACACCCACCTTGGACCTCCTTAAGTTACTAATGTAGTAGCGTAATCTTTGATGGAGCTCTCCAGCAGTTATGGAGCAAATAAATTTACTTCCGGAGTAATTGAAAAATTTACTCCTATAGCAACTTACTGGTTCACTTACTCTTGATTGGTACTTTCCACCCTTAGTGCTCAAATTACGGGTGTTGCGTTAAACATGACAGTTTCGGTGCACATCTTGGCTCCAGTAATCGAACGACTGACTTGGAGCTAGAAAATGCGGAGCTTTGAGAGTGTAGGCATCTTGCTGGCTAATATCTGGAGCCAATTGATCGTTGACGATTTTCCTGTGGTTGCCAAAAACATCGTGCGAACAAATACCAGACTAGACACCGTACAGGCCAGAGAATTGAAAAATGATGCTAGTTGGTACGCAAATCACGTATGTGAATCACAACATTTTTCAGAAATTGTAAAATGCGAGGTTCTCGCATGTTGCAGTGTGTGACGATCTAGTCTGTTGCGATTATTACGAGAGAGGTTTCTATCACCACCTGGTTTGATTAAATAGACTTCAGACGGGTATGTACCCGTAGGAAATTCGCTTCGCTGTTACTAAAGCTATCTTTGGCCCTTGGAGGGTCTTCATACTTGAAGGAAATTCCGTGTAGTGGCTTTTGCCCCAGTGTCGACGCATACTTATTAAAACGATCGTATGGCATCTGTGATTTTTCACCATACAAAGAGACTAACCTACCCATCAAATCACATAAGAGTCAACAAGAGGTTTTGCCCATCACTAAGATTCATCCTCAAACGATTGCAGCTAGACGTGCCAGGGTAGTCCTTTGTTTGATAAACCATGACGATGCTATATGGTTGGATGAAGATAATGTGGACACAACAAATGTTCCTAACACTGTCCAAATCGAGAACAAAGAGACTGGTATGCCAATCATAAATAATATAAAAGAACGGTTTCAATGTCCTTGGCCACAAGATGATTACCCAGTAAGACGTGACCCACACCCGCAAATATTTACAGCAATTCACCGGTGACTTCGCGAAACAAGGTCGTTAGCAGGATATCTTGATGAATCTGGAAGACCTCGAACACGACAGGATGCTGCATTTGAAGAGACTGTTCTCGAGCACTTCGAGGAAGCAGCTCCATCAAGTACTCGAGCAGTTGACATAACATGAGGGCCACTTATCAGTTAGTCTGGGAGGTTTTGAGGGATGACGGCAAGCACCCATTTAATTTTCGCCCTCTCCAAGACTGAAATCCTGTGGCGGACTATGAACATAGGCCAGGGGTTTGCTGGTGGTTTCTGCGACGTATTGCACGAGATCCCGACTTTCCCGCCATTGTGTTGTTTATCGACTAGTGCACCTTCCATTGGGAAGGCCTTTACAACATTCGAAATGTTCATTACTAGGCAAGGGGAAATTCTCATGTTACGTACGTCCACGGATACCAGGAGCGATTTTCGCTCAACATTTGGGCAGGCATTGTGGGTGACCATTTGATTGGGCCAGTCCGTCTACCTCCTCAACTTACTGGGGCAAATTACCTACACTTTTGGCAAGAAACTCTACCCAGCCTACTGGAAGACATTCCCCTGGACATATGGCTATGCATATGATTGCACCGTGGTTCAAATGACTCCAAGCACTATGGGACTTAACACCTGAGGTCGTCAGTCCCCTGGACGTAGAACTACTTAAACCTAACCAACCTAACGACATCACACACATCCATGCCCGAGGCAGAATCCGAACCTGTGACCATAGCAGCTGTGTGATTCCAGGCTGAAGCACCTAGAACCTCACAGAAACAACAAATTTCACCAGTGTCAGCACTGTGGAATTTATAAGCCTCTAGCGTCAATAGGAGAGAGGTACAGCCAAAAAAGTGTTTTTTCAGCCCCTGCCATATTTGCTGCTTTGGTGTATCGTGTGGGAAAGAGTGGGGCAGCTTTATCAAACTGCTTTGTAGGACAGCCTACACATCAGGGGCACAAAACGGTTTTCATACCACTGATAGGTAGGCTACTGTGTACAACAGATGTGTTGTCAGAACAGTATCAGCCCACTTCATCAACCTGTTATGCAGATGCTACATGTGTGGCTGGACATAGCAGATTAAAGGTTGAGATGGGTAAAGGAGGGGATGGACTGAGTGAGTGGGGCAGAAGGGAATGGATTGGGAGTCAGTGGGACAGGGACAATTGACAGAGAGAGGGATGACAGGTAGGGATGGACAGAGGGAGGAGGAGGAGAGGGATAGTTAGAGGGGGAGGGGGAGATATATAGAGAAAGGGGGAAATGGGGAGGACTAATGTGATGTAGGGAAGAGAAACTGTAAATTGGGACAGGGGATGATGGATAGGGAGAGTGAACATCAAATGGTCAGAGAGTGAGAGAGAGAGAGAGAGCGAATGATGAGATTGCTAGAGTGGGGACTAGAAGGTGGAGAGAGAGAGATGGAGAGGACAAAAAGAAATGGAGGAAGAAAACTGAAAGAGAGAGGTTGGAGGTGCTAACGGTCAGAGAGAGGATAGAGGAAGAGATGGGAGGACAGAAAAGGAAGGAATAGGTGGACAGACAGAAGGAGGAGATGGACCATGATAAAAAGGACAGGAGACAGACAGAGAGAGCGAGAAGGGGTAGACAGACAGAGAGACAGAGTGGGAGGAGATGGTTATTGAAAGGGGTGAGGAGGAGATGGCAGAAGTGGGAAAGAGGAGATGTGTGCAATAGATGTGACATACATGCATGCATGGTAAAAAGCTATATATATATATATATATATATATATATATATATATATATATATATATATATATATATGTGTGTGTGTGTGTGTGTGTGTGGGTGTGTGTGAGGGGGGTAATATCAGAATTTATTTCATGTAAATACATGTAGATTGATATGGCTGAAAGAGTGGGGAGGAGGCAATGGACAAATGGACAATAAGATGGAAGAGGATCAGATGGATACAGGGATGGGGAGGAGGGAGGAGGAGATAGTGGTGGGAGTAATGGATGGACAGAGAGAGAGCGGGAGGGGGAGATAGAAAGACAGAGAAAGAGGAGGTTTACGGAAAGAAATGGTGTGATGAGATGGACAGAGAGAAGTGAGTGTAGGTGATGGATAGAGAGACAGGTATGAAGGAAATGAACAGGCAGAGGGGTCTCAGGGCATGGATAGAAATAGAGGCTGAAGGAGATGGACATGGAGAAGGGAGAGACGTAAGAGGCACGTGGAAGTTGGAAAGGGGTAGAGGTCAAGTGGAAGATGGTGTGAGGCACCTGGTGGAAGAATTTGATGGTGTGTGGTGGAAGAACGAGGTGGTGCAAGTAGGTAGGTTCGATGAGGTACAGGGTGTAAGGTGGCAGCTGGAAGAGGGATGGGATGTGAAGAGGCAGCTTGAAGAGGGAAGTGAGAAATAGATTATCTTCTTTCTTTCAAACAGAATATTGGAATAAATAAATACCCAGGCAATGACAAAGCGAGAGAGATGACAAGTTACTCTCTCACCTACTTTTCACACATGGAGAATTATTAAAGACTTCATTACAACCTGATGCACCTCGAGTGATACTCTAGAAAGTTAACGGCCTGAGCAGGCATTGATAGAGCCTGGTAGGGCGCTAAAATCATGAGGTGCTTTTACGGTTCTCAGCTCGTAGAAACGGCATGTTGGGAGTTGAAAGCAACTGGCAGCGAGCCCATCCCTTAGTAAATCTTGCCGGACAGGTCCACAGCTGTACAGGGCAGACGGCAGCCTCTCGTCAAGACAGGTCTCCAGCAGAACAATGCCGCGATACCTGCCGCGGTGCCAGTGGAAGCCTGGTCTGAGGGCCACAGTCTGAAGGAACATGTCTACACAGTGGAGTTATAAACTGGGCATTGTGTGCAGAGCCACGCATAATAAAAATTAACAAGTTTTCATGTTTGCCGAAAGTGCAAATAGGCTAGTGAATGACTCTCCCTGGCTGGCCTCAGTTGTATAATAAAAATCTGGCATCTGAGAAATGTCTATTACACCTCATAGCTAGGACTAACAAGCTCCAAGGCACATGCAATTTAAATAATTATCTTTGGGACCATATCTGTTCACGAATTCAGAGAAAAACATCTCTTCCCCTCTGCAAAAACTTTAAAAAAGCCAGTAATTGGTGGTTTCCTCTTTTTTCAGAGATGCAGGTTTCTTAACTTTTGCCCTGGTTCGACATGAGTTTGTGCTGCCGTGTGGGAGGAGAGATTTTGCGCCTTGTGATTGGCTCAAGACGGCGTGAAGGTTGTGTCGTTCATGCACTTTGCGGGAAAGCTTAATTTTTTTTCTAGAGAGGTGCGAAGCACTTGGGTGCGGGACCTGGTCCGGAAGCACCTCTGGTCGAAGCTCTACCATGTGTAGTTGGTACCTGGAACCTGACCTAAGACTGACTTCACTTGCTAGTAGTTTAGACTGGGGAGCCTGTGGTGAAGTTCTCACTGTACCGACTTTGTGACTTCAAATGTCTCGGACTACTCATTTGCTGAGGGCACACTTATTCGTTTTTGGTTTACCAGTCTTGACATTTGGTATCCTTGTGCACTCTGTCGTAGAAGTGAGCCAAGTTGGTCCTTGGTATGACCAGCGAACAGGTGTGTCACACACTGAAACCTACCGTGATTCCAGGGCTCTGGTAGAGAGTAAATTGCGATTCGTCTGCCTGATCGCTGGACCGTGAGATTTTTGCATTTCTTTTCGTAGGTGCGATCGATTCATAGGTGCTGCCTCCACGTCTCACTTCTGCCGCACACATCTCGCCTGCTCCAAGTTACATCGCCACACGAAGCAAACATGCTAACGTACTGCTGCTCTGGCATTGTCAGGGCGTACAGATCTCAATCGCCACTTGCTCTCAGCTGCGTCTATGTAGAGATATTAGAGTAGATTTGATCAATCCAAGTCTGCTCAACGTCAGATCAATTCAGATTGCGTTATCCACATTTTTAGGGCCAGAGTGCTTGACTCAGTTCTGGTTCAAAAAAAGGTTAGTATTGTTTTAACGTCCCGTCGACAACGAGGTCATTAGAGACGGAGCGCAAGCTCGGGTTAGTGAAGGATGGGAAAGGAAATCGGCCGTGCCCTTTCAAAGGAACCATCCCGGCATTTGCCTGAAACGATTTAGGGAAATCACGGAAAACCTAAATCAGAATGGCTGGAGACGGGATTGAACCGTCGTCCTCCCGAATGCGAGTCTAGTGTGCTAACCACTGCGCCACCTCGCTCAGTACAACTCAGTTCTGCCACTCAGGATCCTTGTCCAGTGTAGTCTTAAACCTCCTATTAGTTGTTTACGGTATTCAATCAATAACTTGTTTAGCATAATTTATGTCTGTTTTTTTTTTTTAAATAAATGTTGTTAGAACACTAAAATTATGCCAACAGAATCAATCATTTAAACAGTCCTCGCTAGGGTTACCTTTCAACTTATTCATATAGTACTTTGGATGTGTGTGTGTGTGTGTGTGTGTGTGTGTGTGTGTGTGTCTGTACATGCCCATACACACACACACACACACACACACACATATATATATATATATATATATATATATATATATATATATATATATATCGCTGCTCGTTTAGTTTTTATTGCCGTTTCAAATATACCGGTCATTTTTGAAACACCCTATATATATATATATATATATATATATATATATATGTGTGTGTGTGTGTGTGTGTGTGTGTGTGTGTGTGTGTGTGTGTGTGTGTGTTTCTGTTGATTTAAACTTAGGTAAGCACACTATAGTCCAGTCAAATAGCAGACATAGCTTGCAAAAGGTGGGGTAGAAGAGTTTATTTCTTCAACTCTTTCATAAGGTTGGAAAGATTAGAAAACCGAGTTTTGCCAACAAAATTTCGCTTGGGAAAACTTTCTGCAGTCAAAAAACTTGGAAAATTTCGGCCTTTCTCCAGTTTTTTCAAAATATCTCAGTTTTTTGTTCCTATCGCTTTAACGTCTATTTTCTTTTTTAAAGAGCACAAAATTCTCTACAAATTTGATTGTTGCCATTTTTTTCTACTCCCAATATCTAAGGCACTACAGCGCCTCAAAAAATACCAATTTTTCAAATTTTGAGCATAGTGACAAGATACCTTATTTTGAACACTATTTTTTCAGTTTCTGTTTGTGTAGTATAAATACATTACACATCATGTTGTATGTTGTAATTTTCCACCTCACTTTCAGGTATTCAATTTCTCTGTATCCAACATGAGGATTGCTTGGCACCCAACTATTGTGATTCTTACACCACTACCTGAAGTTCACTATGACCCACCTCAGCCCTGGTATTTGTAAAACTATAAATATAAAAATACATCATTAAGACAGACACATAGACACACACACACGCACACACACACACACACACGCACACACACACACACACACATGCACACAAAATAAATTTTCTCAGGAAACTGAACTATTATTAGCTGCAATAGGCAACCTAATTTGGTAGGTAATTATTCTTGTGTATAAAAGCCACTCAGTTGACATTATAAATAAGTAGTTTATTACAATTAAAATGCATTGTCAGTTACTAAAAAATGTTGACAGTTCTGGGTGTGTAATACTTGTAATATCGCACTTGAGACAGATGTGAGCATCACTTCCAACGTTTTGATGGGCCACGTTCCTCAGTGTCACAAAAAATACCTTGAGTTACGGTGTCAGGGTCTGTACATAGAGTTGATCCCAGATTGACGTCCTCTTTAAACAGCGAGTCAGCCTCAGCAAGTTCGTTGATTTCGTCAGCGGTTTCCTCAACATCCTCCATAACATCTTCTTCACTGTCTTCATATAAAATTTTTGGCACGTTTTCACAGTTGACCCCAATACATTTCTTGCAAATTGAAGAACATTTCAAACCCGCTTTTCTGCAGGAGCACGCTCCGCCACAGTTCAGCTTGCATGAGCGTGAAACAATGTGAGGAAGTGTTTCAGGTGCTGGGTCTTGGCTCATTATAACGGGTATTGCACCGTGGTCACTGTGATTCCAGCCCCATTTCTCAGGAGGTTTCCAGTTTCCCATCCAACTTTGGACCTGTTGGTAAGTCCGCAGCGAATGATGTTGTGTGGTGTTTTTTTTTCTATACGACCATTTCACGAGTGGACCGTGAATATCAAGAATCCGGTAAAACATCACATTTTCGACATCGCTGCGGCCAGAAAAAGATCCTACAAAAACGGGACCAATGGTGACTGAAGAGCAGTATATATGGTGTCATAATGGGTTGGTGATGAATTAAGAAATGGAAGACACTTTATTTTAGAACGTTCATATTTTTTGCCTGCCGTCAAGCGTTCCATGTAACCATTCCATCCTGAAACAACTGCATTCTGAGACCATTTACGAGGGTCGGTCAAAAAGTAATGCCTCCCATTTTTTTTCTACTTAAAGAAATTAAGTTAAGTGAAAAATTTGAATTTGGCGCCATTCCTCAAACCTTCTTCTGCAATCCACTGCAGTAGTAACTTTCTGTGTCAACAGGTGACAGCACAGCAGAAGTTTGTAAGATGGCCGACATCGATGTTCGTTTGAGACAGCGTTGTGTGATTGAATTCTTGAATGCATAAGGTGAAACGCCCATACGCATTCATGAAAGACTGAAGAAGGTGTATGGTGTTGTGACAGTGGATGTCAGCACTGTTAGACGATGGGTTCGTCGTTGTAAGGAAGCTGAAGGGCAAACACCGTTGACTGACGAAAAGCGGAGCGGCAGGCCGGTGAGTGCAGTGACTCCACACAACATTCAGCAAGTTGATGACATCATTCGTGGTGACCGTCGGGTGACTGCAGATGAAGTGTGTCGCATTATTTCTCTTAGTAAAGGCAGTGTGATCACGATTATTAAACAATTGGGGTACTCAAAAGTTTGTGCACGGTGGGTTCCAAGAATGTTAACCGATCAGAATAAAGAGGCAAGGAAAACAATAGCCTCCCAACACTTGCAGCGCTTCCGTTTGGAGGGAGATGAGTTTCTGAAAAAAATTGTGACCGGGGACGAAACATGGGTGCATTTTTTTGAACCCGAATCAAAGAGGCAGTCAATGGAGTGGCGTCACACAAGCTCGCCGAGGAAGAAAAAATTCAAAACTGTGCGATCGGCAGGGAAAGTTATGGTAACAGTTTTCTGGGATACAGAGGGTGTGATTCTGGCTGATTTTTTGGAGCAGGGATGCACAATAAATTCTGTTCAATACGTCACAACCCTCAACAAACTTAAAGCACGTCTTCAGCGAGTTCGCCCAACAAAATCAATGGCAGATGTTCTTCTTTTGCATGACAATGCAAGACCACACACCAGTCGTCACACCTCTGACGAGATTGTCAAAATTGGATGGGAAGTTTTGCCTCATCCCCCATACAGCCCTGACCTGGCACCATCAGACTTCCATCTGTTTGGGCCACTAAAAGAAGCTCATCGTGGGATTCATTTTGAAGATGAGGAGGCCGTCAAAACATCCGTGCGTCAATGGCTTAGGAAGCAGAGCTGTGATTTTTACCGTGCTGGGATACATGCCCTTGTTCAAAGATGGACCAAAACTGTAGAGATGGGCGGAGATTACATTGAAAAATGACAAAATGATCCTCAATGTTGTGGTTTTCAACCTATGTAATTGCATTTAAATTTCCTGACAATTAAACGTAGAAAAAAAAAAATAGGAGGCATTACTTTTTGACTGACCCTCGTACAATATAACCACGTAATTTCCGCTGTTGAGATGACGATCTCACCTTTTGCAGGACCAATTATGTCCAAATCTTCAATTTTTATAGCCTTCAGCCCTCCAACTTGTGTTCTGTGGAATGTCGGTATGTCACTTTTTCCGGCTTCACGTGAGGGATGATGATTCAACTTTTTAATATTTTTCTGAGGAAGCAATGCATCATGAGGAGTAACACACATTATACCTCCCATGGCATGAAAAGTACCAGTTCCATCTATGGTGTTTACATTGAAATCTGCATTATCAAACACAAATTGGCAAAATGCGTCACTTCGTTGTCTTTCGTTGTCAAGCTGAAGGATTGAAGACACTTCCAATAGGGCAGCTTCCGTATAAGATGCTGCAAAGCCAAGGGAAGACAAAACATGGATGAGATGTTTTGAGGAAAACTTCCGGTACAAGTATGCACTAATAACAGTCAAAAGTGATTAAATAAATTAACTTGGCCTCGCAGCACTTATGAGTGCAAGAGCAAGAGAAACACATATTTTCCCCCATTTTCTGGGAGACCGCTTGTGTTTCAAAATTATAGTTTCAAAGAGCAATCTTACAGATTCTGGTATGACAGACTCTACATCACATAAAAAATTACTGTTTTATATCGTACACTACTGATCTTATATAGTCTAATATGATATTTGCAGCTGCTTTGACGATTCGTATTCTTTCTTGCTGAGGATCTGAATTTCTTTTGGTGTACCAATTTTCACTGAGTAGTTGGTGCCCAACATTCTTGAAACATACGACTTCTGACTTTGAAGCTGTTTCAGCTATCACCACATCGTCACCATATTTCTGGAAAAGGCGAGCCTTGACTGTTCGAATATCAGGACGAGGTGATGTGGGTATTTGCTCTAACAGATCGTCCACAGAAAACTGACATTCTTCCGTATTGGTTTCCAGGTAGGCAAATATAGCCTCCATGCCTTCATCTACTTGTGTTGCAGGACGGTAACCTCGGTTCTGTCCAGTAGCTGAAACACGGTGAAAGAACTTTCTGCAGCAAAATCTGTCGTACCACACATCTGCAGCAACCAAATCATTTACATTTCGAATCCGCTCTATCACATGTTGACCAAATTCATCACCACGTCGTTTAGCCTGTTCTAATACTGTCGATTGCACTTCCAATTTCATTACTTTGTAAACAAATTTTCGTTTGGCATATGGCAATCTTAACTGCTAGGTTAAAAAGTCATCAGAATTCCCTTTTGCACATAAGAAGCATTTCTCTTTGAAATTGAACTGACCTTTTTCCTGCGACCGACGTTGCACGCCTGTTGGTTCCTGAGGATGGCGAAGGCTAGCTGCTATCATTCTTTCATTACTGTACTTCTTGTAGCATGCTTCATGCACCATCACTTCACTGAGCGTTTTCAAAAAACGGGTGTGAGCAGACTCCCTGCATTTAGCACTACAATCTATAAGTGTGCTCAGTCCTTTCTTTTTCACATTGCGTCCACCACTCATCACAGTTTTTTCGCAAATGAAACACAAATTCATGTCAGACATACTCATTTTAAGCACCACAACATATACTGAATGGAAGCGACTCCAAACTGTAGGACCCTTATTGTTGTGTGCTAATAGCTGTCAGCGCGCTGTGAACAATCAGCAGAGATAATCGCCTTCCGCCCGCCAAAGAATAAATACGCTACATACTTTTTCTTATTACTGATCATTAGCGTCAATCAACTGCAGAAAATGTACGGCACCTGCATGCAATCGTATTACATATTGTAACGCAAATAAACTTCACGCAATCAGACGTGAATGTGTTCGTAGTTACTGAGTATGATGCTGTTTGTCCTGGCCCTGCAGCAGAGTGAGATGGTAAACTCCAACGAATAACATGATGAGTAATATGTTTATACTACACAAACAGAAACTGAAACAACAGTGTTCAAAAATTAGGTAATTTGCCACTTTGCTCGAAATTTGAAAAATTGGTATTTTTTTGACGCGCTGTAGCGCCTTAGATATTGGGAGTAGAAAAAAATGGTAAGAATCAAATTTGTAGAGAATTTTGTGGTCTTTAAAAAAGAAAATAGACGTCAAAGCGATAGGAGCAAATGAAACTGAGATATTTTGAAAAAACTGAAAGAAGTCCAAAATTTTCGAAGTTTTTTGACTGCAGAAAGTTTTCCCAAGAGAAATTTTGTTGGCAAAACTTGGTTTTCTAACCTTTCCAACAATATGAACCAGTTAAAAAAATAAAATCTTCTACCTCACCTTTTGCAAGGTACAGCCTTTTTTTCTGAGTTTCACTGAACTACTACTCACTGTCTGGAAATAAGTGCAGCAGGAAATCACTGAGCTCTCATAGGGGAGAGAAGTAGGTGGAAAAGGTTGGTATCTCCTGACAGCTTAGCTGTCATGAAGGACTGATGTGTTGTGCAGGTAGTATCGGATTACGTTCCAAATGGAATAAGTGTGGACAGGTATGGCTGAGCAGTGACGAAGATGGGAAAGGAGGAGGCAGACAGAGAAAAGGGGAAGAGGAGGAGGTGTAGGAGGTAGGTGGAAGATGGAGAAGGGTAGCGGGCAAATGAAAAAGGAAGCTGGTGTGAGGCGGTGGGTATAAGTACTGTGAGTACTCCTACTAGCAATAGTGAAGGGGATAGTGGAATGAGTGACATGCTCTAGAACTACCATCTGGTATTTATTTGCTGTATCTAGTTAAACTGGAATAATTTACAAGTATGAAGTGCAATATATTTATTATTTGTGCTGCTCATTGTGTCAACCAGCTCACGAGAACGAGCCAATACTTCTGTCGCTGTGTTTATGGACCAAAGAACATGCCTCAAGGCTATATACCATAGAAACATTTAACATCCTCTGTGGAGTCACATAGTAAAAAGAGCAGAGTGACAGAAGTTCAGTACATATACAAAAAGGACTGTATTTGTGTATATGTTCCACATCTTCTCTTAAACCATTGGATTGATTTCAACCAGTTTGGTATGCATACCCCTTATTATCTGAGAAGAAGTACTGTGGATGTAAGAACCATGTAACTTCCATACTGTTATGGGTGGGGAGGGGCGGAATTGTCGGTATACCTGAAATTGCAGCTGCTCTGCAGGACCAGCTGTTGCTACAGTTAGTATCAGAATGCATTCCAGGCAATACACTTGTGGGCGGGCATGGTAGAGCAGAGGGAAATGGAGAAGGACATGGAGAGAGAAGGTGATGGACAGAGGCAAGGTGGCTTGCGTCCCTTAACGATATGGACAGGTGTGTCGCAGGTGCAAGCAGATCAGAGGGGTATCTGTGGAGAGGCCATACTAATACGTGGTTGCTGATGACCGGCAGCAGCTTTTTCAGTGACTGGAGGAGTAACAGTGTGGATGATCTGACCTTGTAACAATAGCCAACATGCGTTACAATGGTAACAGAGTGCAGTCGAAATAAGTCAGGCGATACTGAGGGAACTGGATTTCGGAAAGAGGCACAAGAATTAGCAAATGGTATTTTCGTACTTGAAGAGAAAAACAAAATAATGATGGCAGCGAGGATATAAAATGTAGACTGGCAACAGAAAGAAATAGCTTCTGAAACAGAGAAATACAGCGCAAGATGTCTAACACGAAAATGTTTAAGATGAAACATTGATTAACACGAAATAATATTGCTCTCTGGATAAAATATTATTTAACTTTATAAATTTCTTTTTCTTTTAATTCCAAACGATAATCGCTTAGAACAATATGTTTCTCTGCTCGGACGAATATATACAGGGTGAGTCACCTAACATTACCGCTGGATATATTTCGTAAACCACATCAAATACTGACGAACCGATTCCACAGACCGAACGTGAGGAGAGGGGCTAGTGTAAATGGTTAATACAAGCCATTAAAAAAATGCACGGAAGTATTTTTTTAACACAAACCAACGTTCTTTTAAATGGAACCCCGTTAGTTTTGTTAGCACATCTGAACATATAAACAAATACGTAATGAGTGCCGTTTGTTGCATTGTAAAATGTTAATTACATCCGGAGATATTGTAACCTAAAGTTGACGCTTGAGTACCACTCCTCCGCTGTTCGATCGTGTGTATCAGAGAGCACCGAATTACGTAGGGATCCAAAGGGAACGGTGATGGACCTTAGGTACAGAAGAGACTGGAACAGCGCATTACGTCCACATGCTAACACCTTTTCATTGGTCTTTTTCACTGACGCACAAGTACATTACCATGAGGGGTGAGGTACGCGTACACACGTGGTTTCTGTTTTCAGTTACGGAGTGGAATAGAGTGTGTCCCGACATGTCAGGCCAATAGATGTTCAATGTGGTGGCCATCATTTGCTGCACACAATTGCAATCTCTGGCGTAATGAATGTCGTACACGCCGCAGTATATCTGGTGTAATGTCGCCGCAGGCTGCCACAATACGTTGTTTCATATCCTCTGGGGTTGTAGACACATCACGGTACACATTCTCCTCTAACGTAACCCACAGAAAGAAGTCCAGAGGTGTAAGATCAGGAGAACGGGCTGGCCAATTTATGCGTCCTCCACGTCCTATGAAACGCCCGTCGAACATCCTGTCAAGGGTCAGCCTAGTGTTAATTGCAGAATGTGCAGGTGCACCATCATGCTGATACCACATACGTCGACGCGTTTCCAGTGGGACATTTTCGAGCAACGTTGGCAGATCATTCTGTAGAAACGCGATGTATGTTGCAGCTGTTTGGGCCCCTGCAATGAAGTGAGGACCAATGAGTTGGTCGCGAATGATTCCGCACCATACATTTACAGTCCACGGTCGCTGTTGCTCTATCTGTCTGAGCCAGCGAGGATTGTCCACGGACCAGTAATGCATGTTCCGTAGATTCACTGCCCCGTGGTTTGTGAAACCCGCTTCACCGGTAAACAGGTAGAACTGCAACGCATTCTCTGTTAATGCCCATTGACAGAATTGTACTCGATGATTAAAGTCATCACCATGTAATTGCTGATGTAGCGACACATGAAACGGGTGAAAGCGGTGACGATGCAGTATGCGCATGACACTACTTTCACTCAGTCCACCGGCTCTCGCAATGTCCCGTGTACTTATGTGTGGGTTCATGGCAACAGAAGCTAACACACCAACTGCACCCGCTTCTCCTGTGACGGGCCTGTTACGGACCCGTTTGCGTGCTACGACCGTACCTGTTGCATACAGTTGGCGGTAGATGTTTTGCAATGTGCGGCACGTTGGATGCTCCCTGTCCGGGTACCGTTCTGCATACACCCTGCAGGCTTCAGCTGCATTTCGTCGACATTCGCCATAGATGAGTATCATCTCCGCCTTTTCAGAGTTCGAATACACCATGGTTACAGTTCCTACAACACTACACTAACACAGACGTCTGGTAACACGGTGCACTACAGTTGGTCTGCGTACGGAGGCGAATGCAGAATAGCAATAGCAGCAAGCGCTACATGCGGACACTGCGACAGCTAGACCAAACCACAACAGTCCACTACAGCCACACTCGTAAACACGGTCGTCATCGTAAACATGTCCCTGCAGATGCTGCTCGCCGACCGTGGCCCGTGTTTGTTACAACTGAACGTCGGATGTTTCAAGCGTCAACTTTAGGTTACAATAACTCCGGATGTAATTAACATTTTACGATGCAATAAACGGCACTGATTGCGTATTTGTTTACATGTTCAGATGTGCTAACAAAACTAACGGGGTTCCGTTTAAAAAAATGAGGTTTGTGTTAAAAAACATACTTCCGTGCATTTTTGTATGGTTGTATTAAACAATTACACTAGCCCCTCTCCTCACGTTCGGTCTGTGGAATCGGTTCGTCAGTATTTGATGTGGTTTACGAAATATATCCAGCGGTAACGTTAGGTGACTCACCATATATATATATATATATATATATATATATATATATATATATATATATATATATATATATATATATACACTGTCATCCTGATTTCTAAGTTCTCTTTTTTCGCTAGACCGGACATAGAAAACAATGCCTGCTGCCGTTGCTGTGTTACAGCTTGTCCAAGAGTACCGCTATTGTCAAAAGCAGTTTTCGATTTCGCTCATAAGTATCGCTTAAAATTAGGGTGGAGCTGCCAAATCGGTTGACGATAACAACAAAGACAGACAAAATGACGCCAGTGTTTACGTGCAATGCGTTGGCGCCGGAGAACCAACGCAGGAAAAACTGCTAAACACAGGGATTAAGAGAGGACGTTGCTTGTTTCATCCAAACAAGCCAAGATTCTGATGCTCCCATACCTACGAGGAAACTTTGCTGCTGGGAAGAGCTGACATTGCAAACAAATGGGCATTGAATCGTCTGCCAATCCAGGATGGCTGGAACACTTCAAGGAAAGGTACGGCTTAGTGTTAAGGAAAGGTATGGCTTAGAGTTAAAAACGGAAGAACATAAGCAGTCGAATACGAGGTGATCGAAAAAGCTTGAATTGCGGCCACTGTGTCCGCAGATTAGGTTCTCACTGCGGATTAGCGATTTTTACTACAGAAGCGTATAGTCCCGCTTATTGTTAATAGTTGCCCGGACATCCTGACAGTAAAGTAAGGCTATGAGATCTATATTTGTTCCTCCAGACACCGGAAGTATTTTACAACCGTGTAATTCAATCACAATTCAAAACTTCCAAATTCACTATCGAACGCAATTTTTCCGAAAATATTTACTCGTCATCGGAGCAAAATGTTTCTGCAACGGGCTGTCAAATGAAAAACAGACAGATGGAAAAAAGTAAGTAAGGTGTTTATTGTTCCAGAAGTAATCGCCATAACTGTTGATACATTTACCCCACTGTGAGGCAAGACTGTCAGTGCCTTGTGTAGGGTGTCCATTTCATTTCCATTGAAAAAGGGGACATTTAAAATAAATTAGAGAAAAACCTGGGACATAAATATTGTACTGACTAAATTTAATACACATACAAGTTTACCTTTACAACGTGCACGCAGATTATCCCAAATCACTTTTACAATTATTCTGCCTCACTATCACCGTACTTTTCACTTTTATGTACTTTATCAAGAAGTGCATTTTCGTTTGAAATTGTATCATAAAAGTCAGTACACGATACATCATTAAAGTGTGTTTTGACAATGAGCAAGTCCTTCACTATTTCAACTTTCATTCTGTTTTTTTCATCTGACCACAAAGAGTTCGCAAACGAAAACACACGTTCCATAGCAGCATTTGACCCAGGAATTGCCAGACAAAACTCCACCAAATGAATCATGTTTTTCATGTTAATGTTTTTACTTTTGAAATAAGTAAATATTTTACACCACGTTGCACTAAGACTTTCTTTGCCTCCTCCTTGACTTTTTATGAAGTTCTGTGCACATGAAAATTCATCGTACACTTCGTCTTCATCAACAGGAAAATTTGGTACAATACTTTTAACAAAAACAGAACAGTCCTGAATATCCTTCCACTGTAGCTGCTCCTTTTCAGTATTAGCCCAGTCAAATGCTTTAAAAGGTGTGAGAAATGGTAAACACCATTCTCTAATATACTCAATGCAAGAGTCATAGAACTGGTCAGCATAAATATGAAATTGTTCTACAGTAATTTCACCCTCTTCTTCCAGCTTTCTTAGAGTCTTATGTACAAAGGATGCGAGAAATCTTTCAGATTTTCTACATTGTAATTTGCCCAATAATTTCTTTATTTCTTGATAACCTTCCACTATTGTGATTTTTTGTTTCTGAATACATTCAACTGTTGTGGAGAAAGGTTTTAGCGGGCTAACAAGAAAATGTAGAAGAACAATCGACACAGGGTTATCAAAGAATTGTTTAAGGTTAACAGGACACTTATCAATAGAAATTAAATATGATTTCAAAGCAGGAAATATCTCCAGTAAACTTACAGAATGACTTCAGAGATTCAACCCTTACTGTATACAGGGTGTTACAAAAAGGTACGGCCAAACTTTGAGGAAACATTCCTCACACACAAAGAAAGAAAATATGTTATGTGGACATGTGTCCGGAAACGCTTACTTTCCATGTTAGAGCTCATTTTATTACTTCTCTTCAAATCACGTTAATCATGGAATGGAAACACACAGCAACAGAACGTACCAGCGTGACTTCAAACACTTTGTTACAGGAAATGTTCAAAATGTCCTCCGTTAGCGAGGATACATGCATCCATCCTCCGTCGCATGGAATCCCTGATGCGCTGATGCAGCCCTGGGGAATGGCGTATTGCATCACAGCAGTCCACAATAGGAGCACAAAGAGTCTCTACATTTGGTACCGGGGTTGCCTAGACAAGAGCTTTCATATGCCCCCATAAATAAAAGTCAAGAGGGTTGAGGTCAGGAGAGCGTGGAGGCCATGGAATTGGTCCGCCTCTATCAATCCATCGGTCACCGAATCTATTGTTGAGAAGCGTGCGAACACTTCGACTGAAATGTGCAGGAGCTCCATCATGCATGAACCACATGTTGTGTCGTACTTATAAAGGCACATGTTCTAGCAGCACAGGTAGAGTATCCCGTATGAAATCATGATAACGTGCTCCATTGAGCGTAGGTGGAAGAACATGGGGCCCAGTCAAGACATCACCAACAATGCCAGCCCAAACGTTCATAGAAAATCTGTGTTGATGACGTGACTGCACAATTGCGTGCGGATTCTCGTCAGCCCACACATGTTGATTGTGAAAATTTACAATTTGATCACGTTGGAATGACGCCTCATCCGTAAAGAGAACATTTGCACTGGAATGAGGACTGACACATTGTTGGATGAACCATTCGCAGAAGTGTACCCGTGGAGGCCAATCAGCTGCTGATAGTGCCTGCACTCGCTGTACATGGTACGGAAACAACTGGTTCTCCCGTAGCACTCTCCATACAGTGACGTGGTCAACGTTACCTTGTACAGCAGCAACTTCTCTGACGCTGACAGTAGGGTTATCATCAACTGCACGAAGAATTGCCTCGCCCATTGCAGGTGTCCTCGTCGTTCTAGGTCTTCCCCAGTCGCGAGTCATAGGTTGGAATGTTCCGTGCTCCCTAAGACGCCGATCAATTGCTTTGAACTCTTCCTGTCGGGACACCTTCGTTCTGAAAGTCTGTCTCGATACAAACGTACCGCGCCACGGCTATTGCCCCGTGCTAATTCATGCATCAAATGGGCATCTGGCAACTCCGCATTTGTAAACATTGCACTGACTGCAAAACCACGTTCGTGCTGAACACTAACCTGTTGAAGCTACGTACTGATGTGCTTGTTGCTAGTACTGTAGAGCAATGAGTCGCATGTCAACACACGCACCGAAGTCAACATTACCTTCCTTCAATTGGGCCAACTGGCGGTGAATCGAGAAAGTACAGTACGTACTGACGAAACTAAAATGAGCTCTAACATGGAAATTAAGCGCTTCCGGACACATGTCCACATAACATCTTTTCTTTATTTGTGTGTGAGGAATGTTTCCTGAAAGTTTGGCCGTACCTTTTTGTAACACCCTGTATATGTGGAAATGCTGGTAGATTTTGTTTACAATTAATTGGCAGTCGATGGGTGGGCAATCTGAGCCAGTTTGTAAGGAATTGTGCACCACATGTGCTGGACAGCCAACACCTACTATATTATTCACTGTGTTCTGTTGCAGTTTATCGAACAAATTGTTTTTTCCTTTCCTCTGCTTACCACCAAAATTGGTGTTAGTGTTGTCTGCAGAAACTGCAATCAAGTTTCCCTCAAGATCATATTTGTTTAAAACTTCCAGCACATAATTCTGAAGTTTCTCCAGCTAAATCAACCAATTCGAGCACTTTCACCGTGATACCATTTTCCAGAGTGAAAATACGTGATAAGGAGAGGACCCAACTTTAAATCCAGATGATTCGATGTATCAATCATTACAGAAATGAATCGAGCACTTTTCAGTTCATTTAAAACCTGCTGAGCTGCATACGGTGCAATAACATTTGAAATGATTGCATTACATTTTGTGTGTACACATGTGAATTTAGGATTGAAAAGTTTTTTAACAACTTCTGTAGTACAGTCCATTGACTTAAAGCTATGGTTATGCATTGCACTGTGGTATGCAAACGTAACTTCTTATGCTGCCAACTGCCTATCCATTTCTTTTACTGATTTAGTTTACATAGTAGTCACTCACGCATTTATTTGCTCTTTTCGTTTGATCACTCATGCGATGTTTCTTCGTCTTAATGTGATTCACAATGTCGGACTTTCCACCATGACCAATAGCAAATTTTGATCTGCACAACGTACATTCTACAGTTTCTCCACTACCGGTGATAAAAGGAAACTCACTTTTTATATTGCTGTTAAAATTACACTTTCGTTTTGGCATAATGAAACAGTGATTGCATAGTGCAAAACATGAACAGTGTGGTGACGAAAGCCAGAGAGCAAGTATGAGTGGTGTAGAGTATCTCTGGACCGAAAGGACGGATTCAGGGGATCGATTTAGAAGAGAAGTGTAGTGTTGGCAGAAGAGCCAACACTGTGTTTCTAGAGGAGGCCGAAATGCATGCGTTTAATTACACGCTGACTGGCGTGAGGTCTGGAACAGGACAATATCTTGAGAATTGCAAATAAAGTACGTAGATGATGTAATACTTAACTTTAATCCACAATTGTAGAACATCTCTCTTGATGATACATGCTTCACATAATAAATATCAATTGGTAATGGCGCTTTGCTAGGTCGTAGCAAATGACGTAGCTGAAGGCTATGCTAACTATCGTCTCGGCAAATGGGAGCGTATTGGTCAGTGTAGCGTCGCTAGCAAAGTCGGCTGTACAACTGGGGCGAGTGCCAGTACGTCTCTCTAGACCTGCCGTGTGGTGGCGCTCGGTCTACTATCACTGACAGTGGCGACACGCGGGTCCGACGTATACTACTGGACTGCGGCCGATTTAAAGGCTACCACCTAGCAACTGTGGTGTCTGGCGGTGACACCACAAGAAGAATCTTCGTTGTTATTCGTAACCTACAGTGCGTTTAAAATTACTTGCGATTTTTGACAGTTCGGTACATGTTTGGGCTATGCTGAAAGTCATCACACGCTTACTAGCGTAAATAATTGCGCAGTTAATAGCAACTCAAACAACCAGTAGCGTAAAATACTCTAGCCAAGCGGAATCATAAAGAAACGGGACATTTGAGCGTCCCCAAAAAAACTTTCTGGAGAGCGGTACATTTTGGTAAAAAACGGGACTGTCCCGGGAAAAACGGGACGAATGGACACCCTAGCATTGTGGAAAATCTTTCCCGTTGCCTACTTAACCATGATTGTTCCTAGGCTTGCATCATCTCTTCGTCCGAAGCAAATCGACGGCCCCGAATGTCTTCTTCAGGGCTCCAAAGATATGAAGATCGCATGGAGAGAGGTATGGACTGGGTAGGGGGCCTGTAAGGGCTCCCCAGCGAAAGTTATGCAGCGTAGTCTTAAGAACAGGCACGGCAGCTTCGGGAAACCCACAATGATTTTCCTCTTTGACTGCAAGGGCCCGCTGCTCATTGACTTTCTGAAACAGTGAACCACAGTTGACGCACAGCAGTAGGTGGACGTTCCGCAAAAATCGAAGCGCGCCATCAAGTTTAAATGGCCATTAATGTTGATGGACGGCGTCGCTCTGTTACACAATAAGGTCCGCCCACATGGCGCCAAGGTTGTTTCGAGAACGACAAAATCTCTATACAGTCCCGATATATCTCCAAGCGATTTCTATAGTTCTGGAGCCCTGAATAATAAAAAAAAAAAGGCTTTCGTGACGGAGTGTTTGCTTAGGATGAAGAGGTGCAAGCCGTACAATCATGGGTTCGTAGGCAACTGCAAACATTTTTCCGTGAAGGCACTGATGTCTTGTCTCACAGTGGGATAAGTGTATTAACATTTATGGCGATTACTTTTGAAATAATGAACAATTTACTTAACTTTTTTCCATCTGTCTCTTTTTCGTTTCACTGTCCGGTATAGATAAGATTGTTAATGCTCTACATATGTTTCATTCTGCACGTAATTCGATGATGACAAAGACGAATGAAATGTTTTTGAAAGTTTCTACATCATTAGACTGTCCAGCGGCATCGTTGGATGAATATGTTTCAGTGAACATTGACATGTGTATTGCAATGATTATGACAGACGAAGGTCGCATTGCTGGAGACGATGGTGACGAATTTGACAACTAAACCAACGTCACACGTCGTGTCTCCACTATACATTTAATGCGGAAGATCATGAAAAGTATGTGCAGGTATTTATGTGCATTGGAAAGGTGAAACGAATAAAACAATGGGCATATAGAACAATTAGTCGACGATTTGACGTTGAAAAAGACGCTGCTAAAAGTAAAAACAGATATTTTGCAAAAACAGACATAATGTCTGATAGATTAGCCGCAGTCAGTGATTTTACAATATAACTTTTAATCCGTCTTGATTGCAAAATGTTTATTCATATGACCGGTTTCGGTTCCTTTAGAACCATCTTCAGATCTGATATTTCGGTTAAAGGAGTAACCCGTCCAAATACAGCAACTTTCACATGCTGTATTTGGACAGGTTACTCCTGTAACCGAAATATCAGATCTGAAGATGGTTCTAAAGGAACCGAAACTGGTCATATGAATAAACATTTTGCAGTCAAGACGGATTAAAGTTACATTGTAAAACAGATTTTGTTGGCTCTGAGCACTATGGGACTTAACTTCTAAGGTCATCAGTCCCCTAGAACTTAGAACTGCTTAAACCTAACTAACCTAAGGACATCACACACGTCCATGTCCGAGGCAGGATTCGAACCTGCGACCGTAGTGGTCGCGCGGTTCCAGACTGTAGCGCCTAGAACCGCTCGGCCACCCCGGCCGGCTACAGATATTGTTCCCATAAAGAATAATAACCTCTATATAACCTCGAACCTAAAGTATGTACCTACAATAGTAAATTTTAGTAGCAAATTCTATTACTGTACTGGAAAGAAACTAACTGAGATCGACAGTATAGGTTTTGAAATGGTGTGGCACAGAAGAATGATGAAGATTAGATATGTAGATTGTATAACGAATGAAGTGGTACCAAATAGAATTGGAAAGAAATGAAATTTATGGAACAGCTTGACTAAAAAGGGGGATCAGTTGACAGGACACATTCTGAGGCAGAAAAGAGCCGTCAGTTTGGTAGTGGAGGGAAGCAGAATGGCGTCGTAGGAAAGTGCGCTCCTGTTGCGAGAAGATTACATGTTAAATTTTGAAAATCGTGAGTGAAAAACAAGAAAAAAAACGAAATAGATTAAAGTGAGAAGCGCATATGTGTACATATCCAGTAAAATAATACACAGATATAGTATAGTACGGACTATACGTGTGCATAACTCCATCTTCAACATACATGTGAACTGCTTTCATGGATACACAAAAATGTGCTCCTTGAGTGAAGCGATGTGGTATCGTGAAGAGCGGTTGTACCCATAAAATGCCAACATAACGACGGAAGGAAGATTAGAGTTTAACGTCCCGTGTCCATCAAGGTCGTGAGGGTCGGCGCACAGACTGGGTCGTTTCAAGGCTGTGCCTTTTTCTAATGAACAGTACACAGCCACAGCCACAACCACAACAACACGGAATAGCGGTGAAAACTCTGCCTATGTTTTGAAAAATCGGAGAAAGTGCTGTGTCAAGCGATCGTAGGTCACGAAATCAGCCTATTCACTTCGCCAACAACATATGAGAAAGTACTACAACATCAAAACCGTAATTTATTCACAAAAAACGTGATATATACTCATTTCCGTTTGTAAATGCATAATAAACAGAAAACTAAAAATTACGTTTTACTGTTTGCAGAAGGGAAGTTGTAGATTGTGTAACAGAACAGCTACCAAAATAAATGTCCAATAGCATCATGTAAGGTATGTAAACTAATGCATATATCCACTCTTTTTGGCAATTAAGCTATAAATAGAACTTTGACATAATGTTATAAACAACATATAGTGCATCAGGTCGTTAATTCGTATCTCAGCAGTGAACCATGAACAAATCGTGTATAATATTTTACATGAATTATTCAATCACAATTGTAAATATTATGTACCAAAAGTTTCGCTAAATGTTAATGTGAAGGGCTTATTTCAATAGTGGTACAAGTCCATTTTTGTTCATCCTGAGATACAGAGTCCTAAAGTTAAATGAGCGCTGAAGAATCTGCAGTTGAGATACTTGAATATTTCTGGTATCTAAACTGCAGATTTTTCAGCGCTCATTTAACTTTAGGACTCTGTATCTCAGGATGAACAAAAATGGACTTGTACCACTACTGAAATAAGCCCTTCATATGTAACAATTTTACAGTAAGAAAATAAAAAACAACCCACTGAAGACAGCACAAAAAGTGCTGAAACATGTCTGGGTAAGACAAAACAGAAAAAAAGGTGTCTTGCATAAGGCAGAACTCCTTGTCCTATTTTCGTAGCAAGCACGGTCATAATAAGAGGAACTGCAAAACCACAAGATGACTACTCCCTGCTTTTTACTAACACGTCTATTACAAATTTTTCAAGTCAATTCTGCTGAGTGGTTTCTCCAAGATATTTTAATTTACTAATTGTCTCTGTCTCACCTATTTGTTTTTCATATATTTTGGTGCATTTGTTATTTTGGTCACGAATTTTCATTTCTGTTGAACTTCTGAGTTTTGCTCTATTCTCTATTCTTTCCAGAATGTTTTTGTGACTAACTGCTTCTATGACATTTTCTGTATGTACTGGAAAATCGTCTGGAAAACCCAGGCAGTTTAATTCCATTTGATTTCCTTCCCGGAATTATTAATTCAATTTTGTTATTCTTTAGCTCCAAATTCCGAAGCCTTACATTTTTATCCAAAAAGCAGTTAAACAGTGAAGGCGATAAACACTCCCCTTGTCTTACACCAGTTTTTTATTTCAAATCTTTGAGATACTCCTCCCGTATACTTCACTTTATTTATTTATTTATTGATTTAACTTGGCAAGATTAGGATCATAGGCCCTTACACTTAACCAGGAGTTCTACATCGTTTACATTGCTTGTACAACAGTAAACACGTACACTAATTCCAGAAAAATAAAAATTACATTAGTTCAGGTAAGAAAAACATACACTCAGTTAATGTATGCACCTGATAAATAAAACAATATCAGTGACGTGACTGATAGAGAAATAAAAAGGAAAAAGAAGCATAACTGAGAGAAGATGGGAGTCTTGCAGTGCTTTTGTTTTGTGGAAGCGCTATGAGGATGGCAGGAGGGCAGTGATTGGTCGAGTTTATGTTTCACTTCCTGTAAAATATGTTTCGAAACTTTCTGAGGGCATAGAGACAGGCTGGAGTCTTCCGGCACATGGTGACAGTATTATCTGCCCTGTTTAAATGCTCATCCAAAATTACACCCCAGTTCTTCACTGCTTTCTGATATGGCACTGGGATGCCGTCAAGTTGAGTGGGGGGGTAAATGATCTTGGAGTTCTCAACTGGCCGGACGGTGTGGCCGAGCGGTTCTAGGCGCTTCAGTCTCTACGGTCGCAGTTTCGAATCCTGCCTCGGGCATGGATGTGTGTGATGTCCTTAGGTTAGTTAGGTTTAAGTAGTTCTAAATTCTAGGGGACTGATGACCACAGATGCTGAGTCGCATAGTCCTCTGAGCCATTTGAACCAAGTTCTCAACTTATTATTTCTGATGGCGTACTAACTAAGATTACTTGCTACTTTTTTGCATTTAGTTTAAGCCCCAAATTTTTTGCCCGTGTTACTACTGAAGACAGATCATTATTTATCTGGGCAATCGCAGTATTTATTTCTTCTTGTCTGGCACTTACGTGGAGCTGGAAGTCTTCGGCATAGAAATGATGTTTACAGGAAGACACAACTGACGAAACATCATTGACACACAAGGAGAACAAAACTGCGCTTAAGACTAACCTTTGTGCCACGATTTTTCATTCCCACAGACAACACTTTGCTTTCTGTTTTTCTAGTTGCTTTCAAACGACTTCAGGGAAGTGTCTGAGAAATGTTGTTGTCGCATTTTTCTGAGAAGTATGTCGAAGTTGACAGTATCAAAAGCTTTGCTGAAATCTAGTGAAGTCAATATTATGGCCTTACGGTTGTCCATGCCATGTTTCAGGTCGTCAGTTACCTTGATTAGTTAAGTGTTTCTGCTATGGTGATTAGGAAAACCGGGTTGATGTTCGTCTAACAAGTTGAGTGCGTACATGTATTTAGTAATTTGATCGTGAATAGTATATCTCGGCGGCTTGGAAACAGCAGGTACTATGCTGATTGGCCAGCAATCACAAGACGATTACCTGTTTTCTATCTTAGGAACTGGTCTGACTACGCTTTTTTTCCATGAAGTGGAATATATTCCATTCACGACAGAAAAATTAAATATCTGTTGCGCCAGGTATTAAGTCGTCGGTTACGTTCTTGATCACGGTTATGCTGATGCTGTCTTGCCTATCGGTTCAGAAGGAGTTCTCATCATCGCCTTACTTGTTGCATTTATTGTTACCTGTTTTAAGTGGACAGTGTCGTGGTTAGTTATGTAGTTGGGAGATTCTTTTGGGTAATAGTTCCTTGCCGCAAGGCAGGTGATTGATGCAGAGAAAAATTCGTTCAGTTCATCGGAGATCTGAAAAGCAGTTTCTGGTTTTGCCTTTCCAACAGCCAAGCTGCGGAGACTCTTCCTCAGGGTCGCGGGCGTCGTACCTAATTTTGGCGTTGCGTAAGCACTGCTTTACTTTGTTTCTTAGCTTCCTGTATTCTTTGTAACGTTCGGGTTTCGGATTTGAGTTGACGCGCGTGTGAGCAGTGACCCTATTGTTCATCATTTGACATAATTCTGTTGTCAGCTATGGAGGAAGGGGTTTACTTACACGGACTGTGCGTACAGGGGCATTTTTGCCTTACAGAAAAGTGAGTGCATTGTTAAGTTCATGGATTTTATCATCAATTGTGGGCTCTCTGATTATTTGATACCATGAGGCGTCTGAGGAGTTGGCTGGTAATGCGCTACAATCCATGTGTTTAATGTTCCTACACGCCATATAACACGATTTCAGCTTTGGAGGCTGTACGGAGTAGGCCATGAATATTATAGGCCTTATCGTTTGCTGAGAGGTCTGGAGCCGAGGGTTGACAGACATCTGTTACTTCGTCAATATTTGTCGTTGCGGTCACATCTATAAGCGTGCGACTGTGCGCCGTGTGGTGTGTAGATCCTAACGGAAAAACGTTCAGGTTGTTGCAAGTAAACCATCTTCTTAAGTCAACCGTGGAGGCAGTCTCTCAAAAAGTCTATGTTCACTTCTCCCATTGTGATGATGTGTTCGTATTGACACTGCATTGTACGTAATTCCGACTGGAAGGAGCTCACAGAGCTGCCTTTTGGCGGCTTACAGACGACACCAGTTCAGTACTTCTGTCTCTCTACATTTATTTCAATGAACGTGAAATCAGCCCGTCTTTCTTCGGTAGGGTTTGACTTTGGGTTTGAGATCAGTTCGCAGACTTCAGGGAAGTATCTGAGAAATTTTGTTGTCGCATTTTTCTGAGAAGTATGTCAACGTTGACAGCATCAAAAGCTTTGCTGAAATCTAGTAAAGTCAATACTATGGTCTTACGGTTGTCAATGCCATATTTCAGGTCATCAGTTACCTTGATTAGCTCAGTGTTTCTGCTATGGTGGTGAGGAAAGCTGGGTTGATGTTCGTCGAACAAGCCCACAGTAGCGACGTCTAGGGAGGATGTATGCAAACAGATTTCTGGTAGCTACTGGACTTCAGTAGCCAGTTGCAATAATGACTGTGTGGACGATATGGCCTATTCTGCACCTTATTTTAGATCTATGTGACGATGCTGTGCTGTTTATATTTATATGTTTTGACGATGCCATTATGGCCTTATCACTTTAGGACATGGTGTAAAAAAGGTACGTTTTACCACATTTTATCTGTACATTTTCCTGGTTGTATGATAGTATATTGTGATACGTATTGCTGTACTATGTTGAAAGACACACTGCTCACTACTATGTTGAAAGACACACTGCTCACTAGGTGTATATATTTGTATATTGTACATCTGAGGATGGTCATTGCGGAGTGAAGCCGCTGAACGTCTAAAGAATTGATATTTTGATCAAAGACTAGATTAAAAAACATTCTTCAAACAAGTTGAGTGCGCACATGTGTTCAGTAATTTGATCGTGAACAGTATATTCCGAGGGTTTGAAAACAGCAGGTACTATGCTGATTGGCCAGCAATCACAAGACGATTGCGTGTTTTCCATCTTAGGAATAGGTCTGACTACGCTTCTTTTCCATGAAGTGGTATATATTCCATTCACGACAGAAAAATTAAATGTCTGTTGCGGCAGGCTGTCGGCTACTTTCTTGATCACGGTTATGCTGATGCTGCCTTGCCTATCGGTTCAGAAGGAGTTCTCATCATCGCCTTCCTTGTTGTATTTATTGTTACCTGTTTTAAGTGGACAGTGTCGTGGTTAGTTATGTAGTTGGGACATTCTTTTGGGCAATAGTTCCTTGCCACAAGGGAGCTGATTGATGCAGAGAAAAATTCGCTCAGTTCATCGGAGATATGAAAAGCAGTTTCTGGTTTTTGCCTTTCCAAAAGCCAAGCTACCGAGATTCTCCCACAGTGTCGTGGGCGTCGTACCTTATTTTGGCATTGCGTAAGCACCGCTTTACTATGTTTCGTAGCTTCCTGTATTCTTCGTAACGTCGGGTTTTGGATTTGCTTTCACGCGCGTGTGAGCAGCGCCCCTATTGTTCACCATTTGACACAATTCTGTTGTCAGCTATGGAGCAAGGGGTTTACTTATACGGATTGTGCGTACAGGGGCATGTTTGTCGTACAGAGCAGTGAGTGTGTTATTAAGTTCATGGATTTTATCATCAATTGTGGGCTCTCTGAGTATTTGATACCATGAGATGTCTGAGGAGTTGGCTGGTAATGCGATACAATCCATGTGTTTAATGTTCCTACACGTCATATAACACGATTTCAGCTTTGGAGGCTGCACGGAGTAGGCCATGAATATTATAGGCCTTATCGTTTGCTGAGAGGTCTGAAGCCGAGGGTTCACCGGCATCTGTTACTTCGTCAATATTTTTCGTTGCGATCACATCTACAGGGTGTTACAAAAAGGTACGGCCAAACTTTCAGGAAACATTCCTCACACACAAAGAAAGAAAATATGTTATGTGGACATGTGTCCGGAAACGCTTACTTTCCATGTTAGAGCTCATTTTATTACTTCTCTTCAAATCACATTAATCATGGAATGGAAACACACAGCAACAGAACGTACCAGCGTGACTTCAAACACTTTGTTACAGGAAATGTTCAAAATGTTCTCCGTTAGCGAGGATACATGCATCCACCCTCCGTCGCATGGAATCCCTGATGCGCTGATGCAGCCCTGGAGAATGGCGTATTGTGTCACAGCCGTCCACAATACGAGCATGAAGAGTCTCTACATTTGGTACCGGGGTTGCGTAGACAAGAGCTTTCAAATGCACTCATAAATGAAAGTCAAGAGGGTTGAGTTCAGGAGAGCGTGGAGGCCATGGAATTGGTCCGCCTCTACCAATCCATCGGTCACCGAATCTGTTGTTGAGAAGCGTACGAACACTTCGGCTGAAATGTGCAGGAGCTCCATCGTGCATGAACCACATGTGGTGTTGTACTTGTAAAGGCACATGTTCTAGCAGCACAGGTAGAGTATCCCCTATGAAATCATGATAACGTGCTCCATTGAGCGTAGGTGGAAGAACATGGGGCCAAATCAAGACATCACCAACAATACCTTCCCAAACGTTCACAGAAAATCTGTGCTGATGACGTGATTGCACAATTGCGTGCGAATTCTCGTCAGCCCACACATGTTGATTGTGAAAATTTACAATTTGATCACTTTCGAATGAAGCCTCATCCGTAAAGAGAACATTTGCACTGAAATGAGGATTGACACATTGTCGGATGAACCATTCGCAGAAGTGTACCCGTGGAGGCCAATCAGCTGCTGATAGTGCCTGCACACGCTGTACATGGTACGGAAACAACTGGTTCTCCCGTAGCACTCTCCATACAGTGACGTGGTCAACGTTACCTTGTACAGCAGCAACTTCTCTGACGCTGACATTAGGGTTATCGTCAACTGCACGAAGAATTGCCTCGTCCATTGCAGGTGTCCTCGTCGTTCTAGGTCTTCCCCAGTCGCGTGTCATAGGCTGGAATGTTCCGTGTTCCCTAAGACGCCGATCAATTGCTTCGAACGTCTTCCTGTCGGGACACCTTCGTTCTGGAAATCTGTCTCGATACAAACGTACCGCGCCACGACTATTGCCCCGTGCTAATCCATGCATCAAATGGGCATCTGCCAACTCCGCATTTGTAATTGCACTGACTGTAAAACCACGTTCGTGATGAACACTAACCTGTTGATGCTACGTACTGATGTGCTTGATGCTAGTACTGTAGAGCAATGAGTCGCATGTCAACACAAGCACCGAAGTCAACATTACCTTCCTTCGATTGGGCCAACTGTCGGTGAATCGAGGAAGTACAGCACATACTGACGAAACTAAAATGAGCTCTAACATGGAAATTAAGCGTTTCCTGAAAGTTTGACCGTACCTTTTTGTAACACCCTGTATAAGCGTGCGACTGTGCGCCGTGTGGTGTGTAGATCCTAACGGGAAAACGTTCAAGTTGTTATAACTAAACCATCTTCTTAAGTTAACCGTGAAGGCAGTGTCTCTCAAAAAGTCCATGCTCACTTCTCCCATTATGATGATGTGTTCATATTGACACTGCAGTGTATGTAAGTCCGACTGGAAGGAGCTCACTGAGCTGGTTTTTAGAGGCTTGCAGACGACACCAGTTCAGTATTTCTGTCTCTCTACATTTATTTCAATGAACTTGAAATCAGCCCGTCTTTCTTCGGTAGGGTTTGGTACACTTTAAGACTTTGGGTTTGAGATCAGTTCCTAGAGTCGCCCTACACCTCCACCACGTTTGTTTGATCTGTCCCTCCTAAGAAATGTACTATATCCCGCGAGATGAACTGATAGAGTGGGATGTGTTGCTTTAGCCATGTATCGTACAGGAGAATTACGTGAGAGTTATGTTGCTGGAAGAGGAGACTGAGTTCGTAATGTGCAGATCGACACTGGATGCCGGAATGAGTTGATAACAGCTGTGACGCATTGCGTTGGGCTGTTTGGAGGGGCCCTTGTGACAGGTTAAGGCCTACCTGCTGAGGGGTGGGGCAGTGGCCTGCGATTCCGGGAAGCGACATACTTCGGCAAGGGGTGGCCAAAAGTTCTGCGCGCCGGGGCTGTTTTTTGCTCACGGCGCGCTGAAGCAGCGAAGACCGCGAGGTCAAGGCTTTCTGAGGTTACGGAGGAGTGGGATGCAGAAGATTCGTTGTGAGGAAATATGGTCGAAACAGCGACGATTGTGAAAACAACTAACTCTCTGTATCAAAGGACGAAATGTAGTTGGCATATTGTACAGTTCAGGATGGAAAGAGAAAGTGGGTTGATTTACAAGCCCGACGGTGCCAGCAGAGGAAAATAAGTTTAAGAATTACAAAATTAGCGCAGAAAACTACAATTAAATTAGGAGTTTCAAAAATAGCACTGGTTGCGATTTTATTCTCGGCAGTTTTCACAAACAAGGTGAGTGAGTGACACAGCCAATGAAAAGAGCAATAGGCTTTCAAATACCATTTATAATGGATCAAATCAGAAAAGAGCAATAATTACAGTGCTTCTGCTCCAGGCAGACAGAGAAGTCTCTGGCAAAAAGTGTTAGCACAGACTAAAATTAAGTAATACTGCAGTTAAGGGTAATGTAAATTTAACGCAAGTTCGAGAACAACACGCGAAGGCACTGAAACAAAGCTAGTTATAGAGTTCATACAATTTCAAAATATTATTTAAACAGTATAAGGCATGTTGCACAAGGTTAGTATTAAACCAAAGCAGTAGGTGTTAAGTTTTTTCTTTGGATCGCATGTTTCACTTAATGCTATTCAGTTCTGTCCTGTTTGCAACCGTCTTTTTTTCCAGCTGCGGTCTTAGTAATTGCTATCCCAGTCTGAGTCCGTATATGCTGAAGGCCGAAATGAGATATGTCATTGTTCAAAATATTTACTCGTTCCTGTGCAAGATCTTCTGTTATTGTAATCCTTGTCTTAGCTAATTTTTTTCTCCTGGCAAAAGATCTCCGCCTTCTTGTGGTACGAGACAAACTTCACAATTATAGGGCGAGGTTTCGTAGCGCCTTCGCCCCACTCGATGGCTGCTGTCTACGCCCGCATCGCTCATTTCAGTGCCTCATTTCTCACGTGAAGCCTGCATAGGCAGGTCGTCCGTGTGTTCCGCCTCATCTTCCGCTACTCCACACAGCCACAGACTATTTCGGCTTTGACACTGCTCTAACTCGTTCGTCGCAGCAGCAGACACTTTTTCTTGCAATTCTTGTGTCTTTCTCTCGCACTCAGACACAGACTTCTTTAAAGCAGTAATTTCAGCTGCATGGTTGTCAAACGCTGCACAAATTTTGACTAAGACTGCTGCCGTTGCTGTGTCTGATGTAGTGCCGGCAATCAGACGCAGATTATTTTTTATCGTGAAGCGCTGCGCCTACATTGAGGCGGACCAGTTCTACTGTACCGGGACCGCGGCCTCACGAGTTTGCGACACTTGCACGGAGACACACTTGTACGGAGAGGAAATGTGTTGGCATTCTCACGGAGCCCACGACGCTGCAGGTAGTGGACAGGGTGTTCCAGAAGCAGAGTACAACGGCCTATCCGCCGCTGTCTGCGACGTTTTCTGGGAGAGGCTAGAGCCCGCTTCGTGCGCAAAGTTCCCTGTCCGCGCAATATTTCGTAGTGTGCGTCGCTTTCACCCAGAGCTCAGTACTGCAACTGACTGGCAAGTAGTGTTCCATGTTTAAGTGCTGAGATAATGGAGTTCATCGAGACTCTTTTACAACAGGCACCAGTATACAGGGTGGTCCATTGATAGTGACAGGGCCAAATTTCTCACGAAATAAGCATCAAACGAAAAAACTACAAAGAACGAAACTTGTCTAGCTTGAAGGGTGAAACCAGATGGCGTTATGGTTGGCCCGCTAGATGACGCTGCCATAGGTCAAACGGATATCAACTGCGTTTTTCTTGTTTTTTTTTTTTTTTTTAATAGGAACCCCTATTTTTATTACATATTCGTGTAGTAAGTAAAAAAAATATGAATGTTTTAGTTGGACCACTTTTTTCGCTTTGTGATAGATGGCGCTGTAATAGTCACAAACTTATATAAGTACGTGATATTACGTAACATCCGCCAGTGCGGACGGTATTTGCTTCGTGATACATTGTTGTTGTTGTTGTGGTCTTCAGTCCTGAGACTGGTTGGATGCCCTCCCCATGCTACTCCATCCTGTGCAAGTTTCTTCATCTCCCAATACTTACTGCAACCTACATCCTTCTGAATCTGCTCAGTGTATTCATCTCTTGGTCTCCCTGTACGATTTTTACCCTCCACGCTGCCCTCCAGCACTAAATTGGTGATCCCTTGATGCCTCAGAACATGTCCTACCAACCGATCCCTTCTTCTAGTCAAGTTGTGCCACAAACTCCTCTTCTCCCCAATTCTATGCAATACCTCCTCTTTAGTTATGTGATCTACCCATCTAATCTTCAGCACTCTTCTGTAGCACCACATTTCGAAAGCTTCTATTCTCTTCTTGTCCAAACTATTTATCGTCCATGATTAACTTCCACACATGGATGGCTACGCTCCATACAAATACTTTCTGAAACGACTTCCTGACACTTAAATCTATACCCGATGTTAACTCTTTCTCTTTTTCAGAAACGCTTTCCTTGCCATTGCCAGTCTACATTTTATATCCTCTCTACTTCGACCATCATCATTACCCATGTTAAAATGGACCGTTTACCAATTGCGGAAAAGGTCGATATCGTGTTGACGTATGGCTCGTGTGATCAAAATGTCCAAATGGCGTGTGCTATGTATGCTGCTCGGTATCCTGGACGACATAATCCAAGTGCCCGGACCGCTCGCCGGATAGTTAAGTTATTTAAGGAAACAGAAAGTAAGTGTTCAGCCAGATGTGAAAAGTCAACCACGACCTGCAACAAACGATGATGCCCAATTAGGTGTTTTAGCTGCTGTCACGGCTAATCCGCACATCAGTAGCAGACAAATTGTGCGAGAATCGGGAATCTCAAAAACGTCGGTGTTGAGAATGCTACATCAACATCTACTGCACACGTACCATATTTCTATGCCCCAGGAATTGCATGGCGACGACTGTGAACGTCGTGTACAATTCAGCCACTGGGCACAAGAGAAATTACGGGACGATTACAGATTTTTTTCATTCACCAACAGCGGTAACATAAACCGTCATAATATGCACTATTGGGCAACGGAAAATCCACGATGGCTACGACAAGTGTGACATCAGCGACATTGGCGGTTTAAAGTATGGTGCGGCATTATGGGAGGAAGGATAATTGGCCCTCATTTTATCGATGGCAATCTAAATGGTGCAATGTATGCTGATTTCCTACGTAATGTTCTACCGATGTTAATACAAGATGTTTCACTGCATGACAGAATGGCGATGTACTTCCAACATGATGGATGTCCGGCACATAGCTCGCGTGCGGTTCAAGCGGTATTGAATAGCATATTTCATGACACGTGGATTGGTCGTCGAACCACCATACCATGGCCCGCACGTTCACCGGGTCTGACATCCCCGTATTTCTTTCTGTGGGTAAAGTTGCGGGATATTTGCTATCGTGATCCACTGACAACGCCTGACAACATGCTTCAGCGCATTGTCAATGCATGTGGGAACATTACGGAAGGCGAACTACTCGCTGTTGAGAAGAATGTCGTTGCACGCATTGCCAAACGTATAGAGGTTGACGCACATCATTTTGAGCATTTATTGCATTAATGTGGTATTTACAGGTAATCACGCTGTAACAGCATGTGCTCAGAAATGATAAGTTCACAAAGGTAGATGTATCACATTGAGACAACTGAAATAAAATGTTCAAACGTACCTACGTTGTGTATTTTAATTTAAAAAACTACCTGTTACCAAATGTTCGTCTAAATTTGAGAGCCATAGGTTTGTGACTATAACAGCGCCATCTGTTACAAAGCGAAAAAAAGTGGTCCAACTGAAACATTCATATTTCTTTACGTACTACACGAATATGTAATAAAAATAGGGGTTCCTACTTTTAAAAAAACGTAGTTGATATCCATTTGACCTATGGCAGCGCCATCTAGTGGGCCAACCATAGCGTCATCTGGTTTCCCCCTTCAAGCTAGACAAGTTTCGTTCTTTGTAGTTTTTTCGTTTGACGCTTATTTCGTGAGATATTTGGCCCGGTCACGATCAATGGACCACCCTTTATAGTGGACTACAAAGACAGGCGAGAGGTGATTTACTGGTGTTCTGTAAACTATAAAAAGAGTAAATGCCAATGAAGACTATCCACAAAAAGTAACACAGTTTTAGAAGGCAGCCCTCTTTGTATTCCAGATAAAGCAGCAAATGAAGTGCGTAAATATTTTGTCAGCGTAAAAAAGTGGGCAAAAGAAACAGACGCTACAGCTTCGTCAGTTTACGTTGAAGAAGTAGGACAGCTCTTAAATCGGGTCTACGACTTAGTAACATCGTTACCATCACATAGAAGAGCGGAACGAACGTTACATCGTACTGGGGGAAAATACACTGAAGAGGCAGAGAAACTGGTACACCTGCCTAATATCATGTAGGGCCCCCTCAACTACGCAGAAGTGGCGCAACACGATGTAGCATAGACTCGACTAGTGTCTGAAGTAGCGCCGCAGGGAACTGACATCATGAATACTGCAGGACTGTCCATAAATCCGTAAGAGTACGGGGGGGGGGGGGGGGGAGTCTGGTGGCCAGAATGTTCCTGGAGCCACTGTGTAGCAATGCTGGACGTGAGAGGTGTCGTATTGTCGTGCTCGAATTTCCCAATTTCGTCGGAATGCACAATGGAGACGAATGGATGCAGGTAATCAAACAGGATGCTTACGTACGTAACACCGGTCAAGAGTCGTATCTAGACGTATTAGGGGTCCCATATCACTCCAACTGCACGCGCCCAAAACATTACAGAGCCGCCACCAGGTTGAACAGTCCCCTGCTCACAACTGTGGATTCATGAGGTTGTCTCCATACCCGTACACGTCCATCTGCTCGATACCATTTGAAACGAGACTCGTCCGACCAGGCAACATGTTTACAGTCATCAACAGTCGAATGTCTGTGTTGACCGGCCCAGGAAAGGCGTAAAGCTTTGTGTCGTGCAGTCATCAAGGGTACACGAATGAGCCTTCAGCTCCGAAAGCTCATATCGATGATGTTCCGTTGAATAGTTCGCACGCTGACACTTGTTGATGGCCCAGCACTGAAATCTGCAGCTTTCTTTCCAATGATCAATATCTGTTTCTATTTAAAGTCTAATTATCCCACATTTTAGTAATCTTGCGTAAGCAGACGCGTCAGTTCTACTTGCTCAGATTCGATGTTTTAGTGTAGTATTTTACTTCGATTCGTACAGGAATTTATGTTGAGAACGTAATATCCCATTTGCATGATTCTCACCTCTGTAGCTGAGATTCTTTGTGACCAAGGTTACGTCTGTTGTTTCGAGCGAGAGACTTTGTTCCATGTTCAAGGATCCGTATCGAACTTTTATTACCACATCCGTGAATATAGGTCACACTACACGGTGCTATCCCACTCATTTAATACTACTGTGGGGATCAAACAAAACTGTTCTTTTTCTTTTTATTTTGTTCTTTTTTTGAAATTCTATAGTAATGTATTCCACGTTGCCCCATGGAGAACATATGTAATTTCTTGAACGATAATCATAAGTGATTTCAAGTTCTCGTCAGTTATTTTTCATGGTTCAAATGGTTCAAATGGCTCTAAGCACTATGGGACTTAACTTCTGAGGTCACCAGTCCCCTAGAACTTAGAACTACTTAAACCTAACTAACCTAAGGATATCATACACATCCATGCCCGAGGCAGGATTCGAACCTGCGGCCGTAACGGTCGCGCGGTTCCAGACTGAAGCGCCTAGAACCGCTCGGCCACCACGGCCAGCTATTTTTCATGCTCAAACCCTTGTTACTTATCACGTTTCCACGATGAACTGCCGTGCGCTCCTATCCTTAGTGTTGTCTGACACGTTTCCTGGCCTTAAAGGGGAATCGAAAATATAAATTTGCATTCCAAATTAATAAAGAAGGAGGAAAGTACCCTTAGGTGGTGGTCGCGCGCGTGTTGTCGCCCGCAATACGGACGCCACAGCGCGATGAAACTGCAACGCTCCGTGCCGAGTTCGTCGTGAAGCGGCTAGTATGAATTAAAAAATAAAACATGGACCACCGTCAATAATTTGAACGAAGCAGGGGCTATGTCCGCCTGGTGTAGGTCGGACAACGACGTCACTGTTAGTGGACGGCGGGCCGAATCTTTCTTTGTGTCACTCGGGTGAAAACTGCGGCAATGATCGGCGCACCGATCTCAGGGAGGTGGAGCGATACACGCTGTTTAAAATTAATGACTGAACACGAGAAGTGTTCGGCCATATACGTCCACTAACAATGGGTCGTCGGCGCCTCTTTTCTAGCCGCGATCGTCTGGAAAACGTAAATCATAAAACATTAATAACAAAGTGACATGGAGGGTTGAAATTTAGAAATGAAAATCATAGGAAAGTTAACTTCTTCGACTATATTATAAGCACTTAAGGTACATTTTAACGTAGATTCATACAGAGAGTCATGACAATGCGTCCGTACCTAATCAGAGCGGGAACAGAACAGAACAAAAACCAGCGGACGCTAGACAAAAGAATTAGACATAAAAATGACTAACGAAATTAAACAGTGGTTGTACGTCAGCAGATACCTCGATAAGTACACACAGATGAAACTATAAGACAGGATGTAACATGGAATCTCTGACTCCGTAAATGTCGGAAATAATTTTAAAAGCAAAATAAATACTACTAATTAAAAAGTAATACTACAAGTCGCAGTTGATGCGAGCACGCCTTACCGAAAACGTTTGGGCTTCAGTGGAATCGTTATTAAGATAAACTGCAATCGGTATAAAGTGTTTGAGTTTCTTTGCATGCACATTAAAATAAATGTAGGTTACGTCTGAGCTGCTGAGAACTTCTCGACCAGTGCTGATCTTGATTATGTTGAAGGTGAGGTTATTATGATTAATACTTCATCTTAGACGATACAACTTGGAGTCTACATCTCTATACCACGAATTATCTCTGTAAGACAGGATGCAGTATTCTTTCAGGTTGTGTTAACAGGTTTGGGACATATTGGCTGTTATTACGCATTACATAAACACACGTTCAAAATCTCTACAGTTATCATTGCACTGTGGTGGTGGTGGTGGTGGTGGTGGTTAGTGTTTAACGTCCCGTCGACAACGGGGTCATTAGAGACGGAGCGCAAGCTCGGGTTAGGGAAGGAAATCGGCCGTGTCCTTTCAAAGGAACCATCCCGGCATTTGCCTGAAATGATTTAGGAAAATCACGGAAAACCTAAATCAGGATGGCTGGAGACGGGATTGAACCGTCGTCCTCCCGAATGCGAGTCCAGTGTGCTAACCACTGCGCCACCTCGCTCGGTCATTGCACTGTGAAAGTCCTGCCTACTTCCATGTATCCCATAAACAGTACTCAGACCGCGTTATTATTCATACATGGGTCACATTTTTGTATACGAAGGGGAATATTTTCAGGACATTAGTAATGAGATCTCATGTTAAATATACGAAGCGAATGGAGGCTTTCATTCTCTTGTAATCTTTGGTTATGACCTTCTAATAACTGTGCTGTCAGAGAAAGTTCATCACTTAATTTCTTGTTTTCGAATATTTCGATGGCGTCATGAATTTCTACCTTTATTGGAGGAAAATCTTCCTCAACATTTTCCAGTACTGTTAAAAATTCTAATTTAACTGTCAAATTTAGCTACTATTTCACAATATTCCTTGTTTATAATCTTGTTTTGCCGCGTTCATTCTCGAAACTTATACAAGGTGTTTCATAACATTTAAGAAAGTGATTGGAAGATTGGTAAAAATTTATGGTACTTATTCATCTTCAGGATTACGTTTTTTTGGAAATTTGGAAATTTGTGGTAAGTACTTATGGGAGCGCTGAGGTCATCGGTCCCAAGGCTTACACACTTAAACTAACCTACACTAAGGACAACACACACACACACCCATGCCCAAGCGAGGACTGAAACCTTCCACAGGGGTAGCCACTCAAACCGTGACAAGGCGCCCCAGACCGCGCGCCTACCCCACGCGGCATGATGTTTTTCAAAGATTCTCTTCATTTTATGGATTACTTACGATATTTCTTTTCTTTGTTGTATGAATCGTTCTAGGTGTCCTTATTGTTTTGAAAAAACATTTTTTTTTCCACCCTTGAGCTCTTCGTTCCACTACTTCTCCACGCTCCTCTTTCCATCACGTGTTCTTTTCATTCTTGATAATCCTGAAGTTTTCTCTGCTACTTTAGTAGTTTGTGCCTGGAGTTTATACAAATTGCCTTTCTTAGTGCTCTTGTCTTTATGTCTTCTTTGATTTGCGGTTTCAGAATATAAGTCCTAACATTTTCATAATATTACACATATATTTACGATCTCACTTCACTGAAGAATTCTAGAGCTCATGTTAGTGGTTAATTACACATAAATACGGAACCATAGGGGCAAATATGCATCTCCTGTCATAATAAATAACGAATCCTTATCCCTTCTGTATACTCAATAGACACTTTCGAAAATGTGAGTTTTGGAAAAGAAATAGGTAATTGGACTGTGTTGTACGACAGTAGGAAGTATTGTTGTAAGAATACAAACATTTTAATTTCTGGCTCCCAGATCGCTATTGTGATGCGACCACGAACAATAAACTCACCTGGAAACCAAGTGATGCCGGGTGGCTGTAGCTACACTGAAGGTGTTGTACACAAATGCTGTAGTGTGGGCTGTAGACATCACGGGGTGCTAAAATTTTGTAGCTACGTTCGTTGATCAGAGTGCTCGTGGAGCAGGCCGAAATAATAATAGTTCCAATTTCTGCCACCAGATGAAAGTCAGGCACTGTGAGTAGTGAGAGTGCGAAATGTTTCCTCTTTTGACGTCAGTATGCTTTCTGTCGCCTCGCGATGCCATTTCTTTTACACTACTGGCCATTAAAATTGCTACACCACGAAGATGACGTGCTACAGTCGCGAAATTTAACCGACAGGAGGAAGATGCTGTGATATGCAAATGACAAGCTTTTCAGAGCATTCGCACAAGGTTAGCGCCGGTGGCGACACCTACAACTTGCTGACACGAGGAAAGATTCCAACCGATTTCTCATACACAAACAGCAGTTGACCGGCGTTGTCTGGTGAAACGTTGTTGTGATGTCTCGTGTACGGAGGAGAAATGCGTGCCATTACGTTGCCGACTTTGATAAAGGTCGGATTGTGGCCTATCGCGATTGCCGTTTATCCTATCGTGACATTGCTGTTCGCGTTGGTCGAGATCCAATGACTGTTAGCAGAATATGGAATCGGTGGGCTCAGGAGGGTAATATGGAACGCCGTGCTGGATCCCAACGGCCTCGTATCACTAGCTGTCGAGGTGACAGGCATCTTATCCGCATGGCTGTAACGGATCGTGCATCCATATATCGATCCCTGAGTCAACAGATGGGGACGTTTGCAAAAAAACAACCATCTGCACGAACAGTTCGACGACGTTTGCAGCAGCATGGACTATCAGCTCGGAGACCATGGCTGCAGTTACCCTTGACGCTGCATCACAGACAGGAGCGCCTGCGATGGCGTACTCAACGAAGAACCTGGGTGCACGAATGGCAAAACGTCATTTTTTCGGAGAAATCCAGGTTCTGTTTACAGCATCATGATGGTCGCATCCGTGTTTGGCGACATCGCGGAGAACGCATATTGGAAGCGTGTATTCGTCAACGCCATACTGGCGTATCACCCGGTGTGATGGTATGGGGTGCCAGTGGTTGTACGTCTCGGTCACCTCTTGTTCGCATTGGCGGCGCTTTGAACGGTGGACGTTACATTTCAGATGTGTTACGAACCGTGGCTCTACCCTTCATTCGATCCCTGCGAAACCCTACATTTCGACAGGATAATGCACGACCGCATGTTGCAGGTCCTGTACGGGCCTTTCTGGATACAGAAAATGTTCGACTGCAGCCCTGGCCAACACATTCTCCAGATCTCTCACCAATTGAAAATGTCTGGCCAATGGTCGCCGAACAACTGGCTCGTCACAATACGCCAGTCACTACTCTTGATGAACTGTGATATCATGTTGAAGCTGCATGGGCAGGTGTACCTGTACACGCCATCCAAGCTCTGTTTGAGTCAATGCCCAGGCGTATCAAGGCCCTTATTACAGCCAGAGGTGGTTTTTCTGCCGCGCGGGATTAGCCGAGCGGTCTCAGGCGCTGCAGTCATGGACTGTGCGGCTGGTCGCGGCGGAGGTTCGAGTCTTCCCTCAGGCATGGGTGTGTGTGTTTGTCCTTAGGATAATTTAGGTTAAGTAGTGTGTAAGCTTAGGGACTGATGACCTTAGCAGTTAAGTCCCATAAGATTTTACACACATTTGAACATTTTTTTGTGGTTGTTTTGGGTGCCGATTTCTCAGGATCTATGCACCCAAATTGCGTGAAAATGTAATCACATGTCAGTTCTAGTACAATATATTTGTCCAATGAATACCCGTTTATCATCTGCATTTCTTCTTGGCGTGGCAATTTTAATGGCCAGTAGTGTACGAAGTGACAGCTGGTGTAAAGGGTTGAGAAAGTCGAATTTTTCCGTACGAAACGTAACGGCTGTTGAGAAGAAAGACCGTACACTGCTGGTAAAGTTATTTTATCAAAAATGTCAGTAATAGCAGCGCTGCATTGCGAAAACAGTTGCGAAGAGGCCCCATGTCAGTAAATGGGCTAAGGAAAATGATCAAGAAATTTGAAGAAATAGGCGAAGTAGGCGGTCCATTCTCATGGCAGTTTTTAATGAAGTTGCTATAGCTTTAGCTGACCGCGTGCCTCAAATTCTGCAGCCAGTGCGGCATCTGTGTCACGGGTCAACAGTTCAAACCATTTTGCGGCACACGTTGCACACCGGTATGCCTGCAAGATCCAGAATGTGCAGCAAATGAAACCCCGAGATAGGCTACAACGTAGTGACTTTGCCTATCGTATTGTGGCACACATGGAAATGGATGACATATGGCTGGGACAGACGACGCACATCTTATTCAGGATGGTACTGTGAAAGCTCAGAACAGTCGCTTGTGTGGTTCTGCTCCACCACATGTTGTGCAGGAATTTCCACTGCACGCAACTTATGTACTGCGTGGGTTCTCAAGTTCCTGCATTCTCGGTTGATTTTTCTTCGAGGAGATGACACATTGCGGGCGTGTCAGGTGTCGTCTGCTCGTTATAAGAACATGATTCCAGCTTTGCAGGAACGCAACCATGTCTGAACCACCGGTTTCATGCGAGATGGGACGATACCACATGCCGCTTGCAGGTGAAAGATTTGCTTTGACAAATATTTGGAAACGAACGCCGTCATCTCTATGCGATTTCAAGATGTGTAGCCCTCCAGATAACGCTGACCTAAATCCATGCGATTTCTGGTTGTGGGGATATCGGAGGATAGTATCTATCAGGGATATATCCGGAATCTTCACTCTCTGAAGGAGAGCATACGACGACATACCGCTCTGATTACACCGAATATGATGCGAGCAACTGTTGGCCCTCGTGCGGTGGCGCTCTCGCTTCCCACGCCCCGGCAGGGTCAGGGATTTTCTCTGCCTCATGATGACTGGGTGTTGTGTGCTGTCCTTAGGTTAGTTAGGTTTAAGTAGTTCTAAGTTCTAGGGGACTGATGACCATAGATGTTAAGTCCCATAGTGCTCAGAGCCATTTTTGAACTGTTGGCAACGTCGTATTATGGATGCAGTGTGTTGCTGAGTCGGGAGACTGTTCTGAACAGATGTTGTAACTTGAGACCGTATACAAATAAACGTGCAGTGCCACCGTCATCATGTGTTTGATCGTTCCTCCCCTTTTCCTGCACCCCTGCCTGCTTGGAGCGCCACATTTTAACCTAGTAGAATAAAGTAGAACTATTACCTTTTCAGCATACTTCGCGAGTGTATCGTATAAAGAACGTACCTACGATGTTTCAGCGTCCTGCAACGTATACTGCCTGCACTGCAGCGCTTGGGACACCATCAGTTTAATTATAGCCACTCGGAATTTATTATCCCTATACTCGTTAATCGCTTTGACCCGGCTGTTCCCTGTGTCGCCATCTGTACCCACCCGTGTAATTATTCCCCGTGCCTGCCGGCGCTTTCGTGCAGCGCGGCGTTACCTCACACTTTTCGGTGCACTTTTCTCAAGTCAAGTGATTGTTGCGATTGTAAGTTGTCAACAATTCGGAGCTTCTGGCAGCAGGAATGTGTATTATGACAATAAGCGTATTAGATTTGATTTATTTTGACAGTCTCATGAAGGTTTTTACTGGACACATACCCAATACTTTTCGCAAAACAGATGTTTTACGGATTTATTTCCTTCAATAATAAATTTGAGAATCGTGTTTCTGGACTGTGCATTGTGCGAATAACACTGCAAACAAAGAATAGAAATCTTAGTTGTTGGTTGGTATTCATCTGTGCAGCTTGTGCACGTGTTCACTTCAACGGCTACAGCTCGGCAATTAACGGCCACAGCGGAACGAGCTAACGGCAGTTCGATGTCTGAGTTTACCACGATGTGTGCTCATTAGCAGGAAACACGCCTCCTTTGCCGGTTGAGGTCCCAATTCAAAATTCCGTTTCTCTTTGAACACACGTTGTTTGTTTATTTATACTTCTTATAGTTGCTGTCCTAACGAATGTTGCAAATATAAATGTAACTCTGCCAAAAAGTGTCACCAGAGACAACTTTAAAGTTTCAGTCAATCGATAGATTAAGAATCTGACCTGTTTATTTTTGCTTCGATGCCATGTTTGTAAACGGTTGTGTACTAGAAAACTGGCTTATAACGTGAAACCAAAGTCGTACAGTAACAATAAAATTTGTGAAAGAAGACATCAAAAAACTACACTACTGGCCATTAAAATTGCTACACCAAGAAGAAATGCAGATAATAAACGAGTATTCATTGGACAAATATATTATACTAGAAGTGACATGTGATTACATTTTCACGCAATTAGGGTGAATAGATCCTGAGAAATCAGTACCCAGAACAACCACCTCTGGCCGTACTAACGGCCTCCATACGCCTGGGCATTGAGCCAGACAGAGCTTGCATGGCGTGTGCAGGTACAGTTGCCCATGCAGCTTCAACACGATACCACAGTTCATCAAGAGTAGTGACTGGCGTATTGTGACGAGCCAGTTGCCACCATTGACCAGACGTTTTCAATTGGTGAGAGATCTGGAGAATGTGCTGGCCAGGGCAGCAGTCGAACATTTTCTGTATCCAGAAAGCCCCGTACAGGACCTGCAAGACGCGATCGTGCATTATCCTGCTGAAATGAAAGGTTTTGAAGGGATCGAATGAAGGGTAGAGCCACGGTTCTTAACACATCTGAAATGTAACGTCCACTTGTAACGCCGGAAATGCATATCCTCCTATTTCCATCTATTGTACTATTATTTTTTTTCCTTGTTTTGTTACCTCAAGATATGACATTTCTGTCTCTTTATGTATTGTAATTGTTTTACTGTTTGTATATATATATTTATGCACTTATGTCGATGTATAATTGGTTTGTTTCGTAAATATTATTTGTATTTTTACGCTGGGTCTTGCCTAGGGAAAACTGCTATCGAACGATTACGTCGATAGGTCGTGTGAAGAATCAAAGTGTGTAGGATCTTTGGTAGTGTTAACTCTGCCGCGTGGAGCGCGGGCAGAGCAGTAGGAGTCTGGCGGGAGTAGCGGGTGGAGCAGGTGTCGTGTGACGCTCCCGCGAGTTGCCGCGCTTTCGGGGTTTGGCAGCATGTAATTGCGCTCGACTCGCGATGATAGTTTCTGACATGGTGTCGCGGACGGGAAGCATTAGCTGGCGCACATCAAGAGCCCGTTTCGCCTGGTGACCGTGTCGAGAAGAAGGCGCGCCAACATCCAGCTTCTGCAACAGCGACGGCCGACAATGAGTGACTGTCGCCACCTCCTCGATCGACGGCTTCAAACCTTCAATCAACCAACAAGGAAGACTAAAAGCACGTAAAGTTTCAGAACTGTATGGCAGACCACAGCTTTTCAAATTGTTCCATTTGCCTCGCAAAATTACAGCAACTTAGCATGAACCTTTGTTGCTCATTGTCCCAATTGCATTGCCAAGCAGGGTCCCTTCCTTTTCCGAAATGAACCCGAGTGTCGTTGAAATTCAAACGCCAGCATTAAAATAATATAATTAGATTTCACTGCTTTAATTTCAAAGTTCAGTAGCTGGCTACAATATTTAGGTTACACGAGCACAAATTAAGAGTGCGAGTTTTGTTATCGTATTTTAGCTTACCTGTGACTGTAGCTCAGCTTGGTACGTACTAAATTTTACTATTGTTAATTGTTCAGAATCATTTAATTCAAGTTAAAAGTTAAATCTCTTATTTCTAAATTGCGTAGATTCAAGTAGTTTTTGAAATGATTGTTGAGGTAGTCCAAGACTAACCGTATTTTACTGAATTTCGATGTGCTTCAGAAAGAAAGCTCACTATTAACTTCAGTCACTAAATTAACTTTCGATTTTCCGGTTATTAATTCTTTTGCTAAATTAAGTCAGGGTGTAGCGAAATTTATTACTTCTGACAATCTTTCAGTTTTCACACTACACGTGTCAACCTTCAGTTGCCACGCTTCTAGTGCTAATTATATGTGTAATAACCTTTCTTTTTCAGTTACTATAGTAATTGTCCTTAGGACTGGCGACCGTGATTTCCCCCAAATCTCAAATACCTAATTACCGCTAGTTAATTGTTAACGTAACGGCTGCACATTTACCTTCTTTATTAACTTTACCCCTTTTCAAAATTAATTTCCACCAGTTTCATTAGCACATTTCCTTTCATTTAGATGTAACCCTTTCCTCCCTCTTTACCGACAGGTTAACTTCGGTGACGATTGCTTTTCCAAAACTCCCATTAGGTACACGCGGTTTCATTTTTCACTGTCATTAAGGTCGGTAAGTGAGGGGGAGGTTACACGTGGCGACCTGGTGACAGGACAATCTTCAGATTTGAGGTTGTTCTGGACACGAATTTTCTTTGGTGCAAATGTCGTAACAAAGTACTGGTTACGTACAGGCCGTTACGTCAGCGAGAATAAGTAGTGGGAGTAATCCTAATTACATTTGAGATTTAGCATTTATATATAAAATTATTAAAATGAGTGAAGGCAACAATTACCAAAATTTGGTAGACTTGGATACGGAACAATCGGTCGAACAGTGGGAAACGCGCACGGCGGTTCCCATTGTTCAGGGGCAGGCGGCTAGCATGAAAGACGCGACCGCCGAAACGCAACAAAGAGCAGAAATGGAATTCCAAACTTTAGAAAATGTTTCGGAATTGGAAGCGAAAATAAAATCTGTACCCCTTGATGATGAATTCGGGGGAACATGTATAGAGGAACCAGCTACGGAAGTAAAACCGGTAGTTTCCGGGAATTTAACTGATTTATTGAATGTTTTGATTAATGAAATCAAGAGTCAATCGGCAGAAATTATAGCTCTGTCTGCCAAGCAAGAAGCTCAGTCTGAAAAAATTGAACGAAAGCTAGACAATCAGAACAAAGCTATTAATGTTGTTAACAACAATGTTGGAGTTGTTAATACAAAAGTTGATAAAATCAAAGAAGATATTGTTGTAATTAATACCGAAATCGGTAATCTTAAACAGGAAATGATAGGCGTTCAGGCGGAAATTGCGAGCATAAATACTCGTTTTGATTCCGAAATTAGCAGAATCGAGAAAAGTGTAGGAGAAGCAATTGCTCCGATCATCGAGAATAAGGTGACGGAACAAATTCAATTAGTGAAAAAAGAGGATCAACAGAAGGTGGAAACTTTAAAGGCTTTAGTGTCCGAAGTAGACACTAAAGTGAGGGAGCAGGCTAATACCTGCGAAGAGAAAAAGAGGGAAGTGGAAACGCTTGCGACAACCACTTGCCAAGTAATTACGAGAGTGTCGGAATTAGAAAAGAAACTTGATGAAAAACAGAGCTATGTGCCAATCTGTGCACATAGTTCGGAATTGTTGACGAAAGAGGAGCGGTTCGACCCCTTGAAAAAAGGCGGTATACACGCGACGGATTTCATTAAGAATTGTGAAAGAGTTTTACCCAGATCATGGACTAATGAGAGAAAAATTAATGCGGTTATTGATGTGCTGGCTGGTGATGCCAAGCGTTGGGGCTTAAACCTCAACATTACGAACCTGACTTTTGACGAGTTTAAAAATTTGTTTCTGGCTGAATACTGGTCAGAGCAAAAACAGCAAAGTGTCTGGCGCGAATTTGTCGTATCGAGGCCTTTCGATGCGAATTCGCGCGGTTCGATGAGGGAGTTTTGTGAGGGCTGGATCTGCAAGTTGGAATATTTGCGTGATCGCCGCACGGAATCCGAAATAGTCTGGGAACTCTACAAGAAGCTTCCAGATGATACAAAACGCTATGTAGGAAGCAATTACAGGACAATCAGTGATTTCCTGGAAAGAGTGGAGGACGAGGACAATTGGCGCGATAATCGCGACAGTGGTAGAGGCCGTGGTAACAACAACGGGAACCACAACAACGATAACCATGGGAATAATGCATACCGCAACCACGGCAGCAATAACAATAATGGTTCGGACCGTAATAACAATCGGTACAATGCAAATAATAACAGGAATAACGGAAACCAGTATCATACTAGCGTGATACGGGCTTCGCGCAATAGTAATAACGTCAGAGGGTGTGATAAGCCGCCTCAGCAGCATCCGGAGAGCGTATCTGCTGGGACGAGACAGGGAAACCATTAGCCGCGCCGGCGAGGGACCGACCGGGCGTGGAGAAATTTTGGCGGCCCAATAACAGGAGAAAACCCAGGTGTCGTCGTTATGAAAATTCCGTGTGGAATAATCAACGGCGGGAGAGTGTGCCAGTGTTAGGAGAAAGGAGTGCGCCCACAACTAGTAGATCAACTGTATACACGGCAGTAGAAGGTACATTCACTGTCAGTGAGAACAATTTAAGTAGTGTTCCGGAAATCGATTATAAGGTGCCAGCTGTAATACCCACAGCGGAACTGGAGATTGAGTTTAAGAATGATTCGCAATTGTTGAGAGAAGATCAGATGTTGGATAAAACGTCCGTCATCGAGCGAGGGGATGCAGAGAGGGATGAGGTCTGGTTAAGGCAGTTCGGTCGCTTATACGACGAACTAAGAGATTATAGGGGTCTGTATGGGAGAAGTGTTTATGGGGAGCGCGTGCAGTATTTGCCGCGTCTCGTCCCACAGGAAGATAGTATTTGTGAAGTGATTGAAAGTTCTGGCCCTAACCGGCAGACTTTACCAGAAATAGTTGATGTTAATGGGGAGCACGAGCAAGATTCGTCGTGTTTCGTCCCGCAGGAGTTAGATGTTGAAGGAGTAACGGAAAGTTCTGGCCCTAACCGGCAGACTTTACCGAAAGTTATAGTGGTAGAAGTAGCCGACCCATCCGACGCAAACCTCCAGTTTAAACATTGCGAGAGTATTAAGGGGAAAGATTACGAAAATTTTAGTGATAGCCGGACACAATTGGTAGAAAAGCACATAGATTTCAGCGTGTATGAGATTAGAGCTGACGTTATGCGGTCAGACGGTAGCAGTGTGGGTTGCGCAGATCCAGAGGAAGTAATTTCAGATGCGACTGGGCACATTCCTCCAGGTAGATTGGCAGATGAGATCAATCTGACCAAAGTGGAATCAACGAAGGTGACAATTAGTGAATTGATAGCAAAGCAACACTCACTAGTTGACGAGTTACAGGAAAAGGTTTCGGTATTGGAGGCGAAGCTACAGACTAAGCCTCAGGACAAACGTGTTGAAATTAAAACTGTATGTGAACAGAGGCTGAAAAAGCCGCCAGATAAACCGGATTTAGGATCAAAGCCGGATGGTTTTTCCTGGAATGACCTGGATATAGACGAGGATTTACTGTGGGAAAATAAAGAAACAGTCGAGGACAAGTGTAGACAGATAGTAGTGTCCGTTAATATGCACGACCTACAACTAAACGTGTTGATTGACACCGGGGCAGAATTGAGTGCTGTATCTGGGAAAATATTTGAGTTACTGAAAGACAGACCTGGCATCGTAGTTATGCCAGTAACAGGAGTGAAAATTATCGGTGCTACTGGGAAGGCCAGTAAACCGGTCACAAAACAGATTTTTGTCAACTTCGAGATATGTGGGGCACGATTTGAACAAGAGTTTGTCGTCGTGCCAGACTTAACTACGGAAGTAATTATCGGGTTAGATTGGCTATTAAAGTACCGTGCAGTGATTAACTGCGAAAGCAAAACTTTGACATGTATGTCACTAGATAAAACAATGGTAGTTGGTTTTGACGAGGCAGAAGACGGTGTGCATAGGCAATACCAGCCTATACACATTGTTAACTGGCCGGATGACATTGACGTAGGAATGAGTTTGAACTGCCATAACATGAGGAATTTCGGCATTGACAAAAGTGTAGAAAGTGAATTGGAAGAGATAATCAAATTCCCTCCACGGATTAACATTAGTATTGGTGTGAAAAAAGATCGTTTGCGAGAAGTAATGAAGCTAAAAGCCGATGCTCGCATACGTCGTCATGACGCTAAAGCGCGTTTTGCTAAGTTTGCAATCGGAGACTTAGTACTTGTAAAAGCTCATGAGAAATCGAGCGAGATAGACCATGAAAACTCTAAATTTAAGTTTGTTTATAATGGACCATATAAAGTCATTGGTATGCCTCACACAAGTGCTTACGGAATATTGTAGACTTGAAATTGTACCAACCTAGGATCGATTAATACCACACAATGGGTAATTTATACAGTATGTAAAATAGAGTGTAAGATTTAACGATTTGCTAGATTGCCATGCTTTTGACTGACCAAGGCCATTAAAGAAGTTGTAATTAATAAGTAATTAATTTTGATTAATCAATTTAATTTTAATCAATTTAATCATGATCTAATCAACTGAAAAATCCAAGCTGCTAGTTTAAGTTTTCAGCTGAGTCACAGTAGATTAAGGAATGTAAATATGATTTTGTAAATAGCTGTAAGATTTCATAAATATGTGATTTACTAGTCATTGCCGATGTACTTAGACGCTGTTTTAAGTTTCAGGCTAGTACATGCGTGTGATGATGGACAGTGTTGAGTTATCCACTGTGATAGTATTAAGGGACTCCTTGAGATTACTCGGGAGTGAGTTTTTCCTAAAGAATTCAGTGAAACGGACGTTCTGGAAACGCCGTCATAAGGGCGAGTGAGATCAAGCGTGCCGCACACGCGGGCGCAACAATACTGGCGAGGCGAGCCGCTGTCGGCTCTTGTGCCGCTGTTGGCTCTTGTGCCGCTGTCGGCATCCTTTGTACTCGCGAGTACGGAATGTGGAGTTGCTTTTCTTCCCGGACAGCTGATGTGAAAGGATTCTGCTGTCAATATTTATGTTTTATTTTATCTGCTGTATATTATTTTCTTGTTTAGCGTTAATTGGACATGACGAGAATATTAATTATGAAAAGGTTACATAAATATGTGTATTCTATGTAATTAATTATTAGTTTGCGTATTTTGATATACCTGTTTTTTATGACCATGTACTCTGATCAATTTTGCAAATAGTATTCCATTTCTTATAGTGTTACGAATTTTAATGATTTTGGAATAGCTAAACCGTTTTCTATGTTTTCTATGAATTTTGATATGTTGTCAACCTGTTTTATTTTGTGCAAGATGACAGAGTGGAATAAGATTAGGAGTTTCTCCACTCAATTATTATTGTCTACAAATTGGTTTATGGTTAATTAGACGAATGCTAAATTTTTTTGATGTTTTGAGCATATGCATTTCCGCTGTTTCTTTTTTGGGACATTTTCTGAGTCTGTTTACGTTACACGAACATCCTCAGACAATGTGGGGCACGTGTAACGCCGGAAATGCATATCCTCCTATTTCCATCTATTGTACTATTATTTTTTTTCCTTGTTTTGTTACCTCAAGATATGACATTTCTGTCTCTTTATGTATTGTAATTGTTTTACTGTTTGTATATATATATTTATGCACTTATGTCGATGTATAATTGGTTTGTTTCGTAAATATTATTTGTATTTTTACGCTGGGTCTTGCCTAGGGAAAACTGCTATCGAACGATTACGTCGATAGGTCGTGTGAAGAATCAAAGTGTGTAGGATCTTTGGTAGTGTTAACTCTGCCGCGTGGAGCGCGGGCAGAGCAGTAGGAGTCTGGCGGGAGTAGCGGGTGGAGCAGGTGTCGTGTGACGCTCCCGCGAGTTGCCGCGCTTTCGGGGTTTGGCAGCATGTAATTGCGCTCGACTCGCGATGATAGTTTCTGACATGGTGTCGCGGACGGGAAGCATTAGCTGGCGCACATCAAGAGCCCGTTTCGCCTGGTGACCGTGTCGAGAAGAAGGCGCGCCAACATCCAGCTTCTGCAACAGCGACGGCCGACAATGAGTGACTGTCGCCACCTCCTCGATCGACGGCTTCAAACCTTCAATCAACCAACAAGGAAGACTAAAAGCACGTAAAGTTTCAGAACTGTATGGCAGACCACAGCTTTTCAAATTGTTCCATTTGCCTCGCAAAATTACAGCAACTTAGCATGAACCTTTGTTGCTCATTGTCCCAATTGCATTGCCAAGCAGGGTCCCTTCCTTTTCCGAAATGAACCCGAGTGTCGTTGAAATTCAAACGCCAGCATTAAAATAATATAATTAGATTTCACTGCTTTAATTTCAAAGTTCAGTAGCTGGCTACAATATTTAGGTTACACGAGCACAAATTAAGAGTGCGAGTTTCGTTATCGTATTTTAGCTTACCTGTGACTGTAGCTCAGCTTGGTACGTACTAAATTTTACTATTGTTAATTGTTCAGAATCATTTAATTCAAGTTAAAAGTTAAATCTCTTATTTCTAAATTGCGTAGATTCAAGTAGTTTTTGAAATGATTGTTGAGGTAGTCCAAGACTAACCGTATTTTACTGAATTTCGATGTGCTTCAGAAAGAAAGCTCACTATTAACTTCAGTCACTAAATTAACTTTCGATTTTCCGGTTATTAATTCTTTTGCTAAATTAAGTCAGGGTGTAGCGAAATTTATTACTTCTGACAATCTTTCAGTTTTCACACTACACGTGTCAACCTTCAGTTGCCACGCTTCTAGTGCTAATTATATGTGTAATAACCTTTCTTTTTCAGTTACTATAGTAATTGTCCTTAGGACTGGCGACCGTGATTTCACCCAAATCTCAAATACCTAATTACCGCTAGTTAATTGTTAACGTAACGGCTGCACATTTACCTTCTTTATTAACTTTACCCCTTTTCAAAATTAATTTCCACCAGTTTCATTAGCACATTTCCTTTCATTTAGATGTAACCCTTTCCTCCCTCTTTACCGACAGGTTAACTTCGGTGACGATTGCTTTTCCAAAACTCCCATTAGGTACACGCGGTTTCATTTTTCACTGTCATTAAGGTCGGTAAGTGAGGGGGAGGTTACACACTGTTCAAAGTGCCGTCAATGCGAACAAGAGGTGACCGAGACGTGTAACCAGTGGCACCCTATACCATCACGCCGGGTGATACGCCAGTATGGCGATGACGAATACATGCTTCCAATGTGCGTTCACTGCTATGACGCCAAATACGGATGCGACCATCATGATGCTGTAAACAGAAGCTGGATTCATCCTAAAAAATGACGTTTTGCCATTCGTGCACCCAGGTTCGTCGTTGAGTACACCATCGCAGGCGCTCCTGTCTGCGATGCAGCGTCAAGGTTAACCGCAGCCATGGTCTCCGAGCTGATAGTTCATGCTGTTGCAAATGTCGTCAAACTGTTCATGCAGATGGTTGTTGTCTTGCAAACGTCCCCATCTGTTGACTCAGGAATGAAGACATGGCTGCACGATCCGTTACAGCCATGCGGATAAGATGCCTGTCATCTCGACAGCTAGTGATACGAGGCCTTCGGGATCCAGGACGGCGTTCCGTATTAATCTCCTGAATCCACCAATTCCATATTCTGCTAGCAGTCACTGGATCTCGACCAACACGAGCAGCAGTGTCGCGATACGATAAACCGCAATCGCGACAGGCTACAATCCGACCTTTATCAAAGTCGGAAACGTGATGGTACGCATTTCTCCTCCTTGCACGAGGCATCACAACAACGTTTCACCAGGCAACGCCGGTCAACTGCTGTTTGTGTATGAGAAATCGGTTGGAAACTTTCCTCATGTCAGCACGTTGTAGGTGTCGCCACCGGCGCCAAACTTGTGTGAATGCTCTGAAAAACTAATCATTTGCATATCACAGTATCTTCTTCCTGTCGGTTAAATTTCGCGTCTGTAGCACGTCATCTTCATGGTGTAGCAGTTTTAATGGCCAATAGTCTACATATTTCGTTGAGGTCGTACAATTACTTTCTCGTTCAATGAAAGTGCTTTTGGTAGGCGTAAGTTCTGCTGTGATTTTACCAATTTTCTGTTACATGTGTTCATTCTGATAACGTTCATCTTCTGTTCCACGCTTGATGGTTAATGATCACGCTTCTATATGCGCTCAGCGAAATTTGAATGGCTGTATCGTACCTCCAGTAAATAAATGACATGATTGATTATACATGCGTTTAGTACTCCTCAATCGTGTGGTTATTGCGAATGTCGATTCTTTGCCTGCATCCGTGTACGCACTTTTTGTACACTTTGCCTCATGAAACCTGTACTTTTACAAAGTTTCAGCACACTCGCCCCAAAGCAGGGCATGTTCGTGAGCTGGTAGCCCCGCCGCGAACTTAACCACAGAGTGGCCTGGGACGTTTCACGGGGTTATTAAAACGACGATCCGCAACGAGCGGCACTGGTCTAGCGCGACAGCCATCTAGTGGTAGAACGGGTGAAACTACGAAAATTAGCAGACACATTACCCGCGCGCCAAAATAGAGAGCCGTTATGAACTGCCTTCAATCCGCGTATTCGCTCTAGGTAGGCGATAACTGTCGTATGCGCAGAAGGGGGTAGGTACCACAGCGCTGTGTTCTTGTTAATTGCTTATTGTTAGGTGGCTAGTGGCTAATTTCAGATTTTCATGTTGGCGATTTTCCGCAGTTTTTCAGTAAGTAGGTTTCATAAATGGAAAATAATAAAAGAAACATACTTTTATTCTTGCCATTCAGCAATCGTTTCTTTCTGAGTAATTCGCATATAACGTTACACGGTGATTTTCGATTTGTTATCGTAATGCCTTAGCTTGATTGTATCTATTGCTTTATTCCAGCATGCCAGAAAAGAGAAAGTGGCCTGAAAGTCCTGGAATCTAGTTTCCATGTTTACTACAACAGCGTCAGTTATTTCAAATGCTAGCCTTCTCAATTTCAGAATACTTGCATCTGTTTCGTTAAAATTAATTTCAGATACTCCTGCTGAATTTATAAGGCTCGTAGCTTATGCTATGCACTTCAGAATAATTTTCTCACATCTAAGTTTTTCAACAGCCTTAATGCAGTTTTCGATTTCGAGCTTATGTCCACAGTTTTATTTTGCAAGATATCAAACGAGATATGTATGCTGGAAAATCCAATTCTACAGTTTGATCTCCGTTATACTCTTTAGCCCAACTAAACTAAACTCTAAACTCCGTCTGAACAGGCCTTGGAAGGTCCACCGGTACCGGCCGGCCGCCGCGTCATCCTCCGTCCCACAGGTGTCACTGGATGCAGATATGGAGGGGCATGTGGTCAGCACACCGCTCTCCCGGCCGTATGTCAGTTTCCGAGACCGGAGCCGCTACTTCTCAATCAAGTAGCTCCTCAGTTTCCCTCACAAGGGCTGAGTGCACCCCGCTTGCCAACAGAGCTCGGCGGACCGGATGATCACCCGTCCAAGTGCTAGCCCAGCCCGACAGCGCTTATCTTCGGTGATCTGACGGGAACCGGTGTTACCAACGCGATAAGGCCATTGCATTTAGCCCAACTGCTCGATGCAATTTGGGCAAGTGCGACAGACGGGGACTGCAAAACTCTGGGTAGCACACACACACACACACACACACACACACACACACACACACACACACATCTCTCTCGGAAAAATATTACAACTCACCTTTACAGACGAATGGAAAAACTAGTAGAAGCCGACCTCGGGGCAGATCAGTTCGGATTCCGTAGAAATATGGGAACACGTGAGGCAATACTGACCTTACGCCTTATTTTAGAATATAGATTAAGGAAAGGCAAACCTACGTTTCTAGCATTTGTAGACTTAGAGAAAGCTTTTGACAATGTTGACTGGAACACTCTCTTTCAAATTCTAAAGGTGGCAGGGGTAAAATACAGGGAGCGAAAGGCTATTTACAATTTGTACAGAAACCAGATGGCAGTTATAAGAGTCGAGGGGCATGAAAGGGAAGCAGCGGTTGGGAAGGGAGTGAGACAGGGTTGTAGCCTGTCCCCGATGTTATTCAATCTGTATATTGAGCAAGCAGTAAAGGAAACAAAAGAAAAATTCGGAGTAGGTATTAAAGTCCATGGAGAAGAAATAAAAACGTTGAGATTTGCCGATGACATTGTAATTCTGTCAGAGACGGCAAAGGACTTGGAAGAGCAGTTGAACGGAATGGACAGTGTCTTGAAAGGAGGATATAAGATGAACATCAACAAAAGCAAAACGAGGATAATGTAATGTAGTCGAATTAAGTCGGGTGATGCTGAGGGAATTAGATTAGTAAATGAGACACTTAAAGTAGTAAAGGAGTTTTGCTATTTGGGGAGCAAAATAACTGATGATGGTCGAAGTAGAGAGGATATAAAGTGTAGACTGGCAGTGGCAAGGAAAGCGTTTCTGAGGAAGAGAAATTTGTTAACACCGAGTATAGATTTAAGTGTCAGGAAGTCGTTTCTGAAAGTATTGTATGGAAGTGAAACGTGGACGATAAATAGTTTAGACATGAAGAGAATAGAAGCTTTCGAAATGTAGTGCAATAGAAGAATGCTGAAGATTAGATGGTTAGATCACATAACTAATGAGGAGGTATTGAATAGAATAGGGGAGAAGAGGAGTTTGTGGCATAACTTGACAAGAAGAAGAGACCGGTTGGTAGGGCATGTTCTGAGGCATCAAGGGATCACAAATTTGGCATTGGAGGGCAGCGTGGAGGGTAAAAATCGTAGAGGGAGACCAAGAGACGAATACACTAAGCAGATTCAGAAGGATGTAGGTTACAGTAAGGACTGGGAGATGAAGAAGCTTGCACAGGATAGAGTAGCATGGAGAGCCGCATCAAACCAGTCTCAGGACTGAAGACCACAACAACAACAACATACCTGTCCAACCAAGTGTCGTAGTATAAAACTAGCTGTTGAGCCTGTAATTCAGAACAGTGGCAACCTACACAGGAGAATAACAGCTACTGAATAAATAATGATGAAAAACAATATTTTATCAATTAGGAACCTTGAGCTCACGTAAATAATTTGAACGAATGAAGTTCCAATATGTCACACGGCTACCCTTCTGTTTGGCGCGGTAGAAAGAACCACTTTATAAGAGATTAGACAGTTCTGCTTGCGTTTCGCACGTTATTACCGTCTACTGATCATGTGCGCTTAGTATATCACGCATCGATGGTGTGAATAGCTCTACGTGAACCATTCCGTAGTCGCAGATACGCACGCTTGGTGCGCCGTTGCATAGGCTCTGCTTGGAGGCGAAGCCGCTGCAGTCAGCGGCAGGCGCAGCGAGAGAAATTCGCTGAACCGCCGTTCCGATGTGTTGCGTCATCGTCTAGATGTCGTAACGGTCTTGCGGACACGCTTCACCCATGACAGTCTCCGCCTTTGGCTTCGTTTTTAGAGAAACATACTTGTCGGATACGTTTCTCCTGGGAATGCTAGTTAAATGGTCGTGTTGTACAGGGGGGAGGCAATTCTGTGTCTAACGGACGCTGGCAAGCCATATATAGGGTGGTCCATTAATAGTGACCGGCCAAATATTTCACGAAATAAGCATCAAACGAAAAAACTACAAATAACGAAACTCGTCTAGCTTGAAGGGGGAAACCAGATGGGGCTATGGTTGGCCCGCTAGATGGCGTTGCCATAGGTCAAACAAATATCAACTGCGTTTTTAAAAATAGGAACCCCCATTTTTATTACATATTCGTGTAGTACATAAAGAAATACGAATGTTTCAGTTGGACCACTTTTTTCGCTTTGTGATAGATGGCTATAATAGTCACAAACGTGTAACTACGTTGTATCAAGTAACATTCCGCCAGTGCCGACGGTATTTGCTTCGTGATACATTACCCGTGTGAAAATGGACCGTTTACCAACTGCGGAAAAGGTCGTTATCGTGTTGACGTATGGCTATTGTGATCAAAATGCCCAACGGGCGTGTGCCATGTATGCTGCTCGGTATCCTGGACGACATCATACAAGTGTCCGGACCGTTCGCCGGATAGTTACGTTATTTAAGGAAACAGGAAGTGTTCAGCCATATTTGAAACGTCAACCTCGACCTGCAACAATGATGATGACCAAGTAGGTGTTTTAGCTGCTGTAGCGGCTAATCAGCACATCAGTTGCAGACAAATTGCGCGAGAATCGGGAATCTCAAAAACGTTGGTGTTGAGAATGCTACATCAACATAGATTGCACCCGTATCATATTTCTATGCACCAGGAATTGCATGGCGACGACTTTGAACGTCGTGTACAGTTCTGCCACTGGGCACAAGAGAAATTACGGGATGATGACAGATTTCTTGCACGCGTTCTATTTAGCTACGAAGCGTCATTCACCAACAGCGGTAACGTCAACCGGCATAATATGCACTATTGGGCAACGGAAAATCCACGATGGCTTCGACAAGTGGAACATCAGCGACCTTGGCGGGTTAATGTATGGTGCGGCATTATGGGAGAAAGGATAATTGGCCCACATTTTATCGATGGCAATCTAAATGGTGCAGTGTATGCTGATTTCCTACGCAATGTTCTACCGATGTTACTTAAACATGTTTCACTGCATGACAGAATGGCGTTGTACTTCCAACATGATGGTGATCCACCGACAACGCCTATCAACATGCTTCAGCACATTGTCAATGCATGTGTGAACTTTACGGAAGGCGAACTACTCGCTGTTGAGAGAAATGTCGTTACACGGTTTGCCAAATGCATTGAGGTTGACGGACATCATTTTGAGCATTTATTGAATTAATGTGGTATTTACAGGTAATCACGCCGTAACAGCATGCGTTCTCATAAATGATAAGTTCACAAAGGGACATGTATCACATTGGAACAGCCGAAATAAAATGTCCGAACGTTCCTACGTTCTGTATTTTAATTTAAAAAACCTACCTGTTTCCAACTGTTCGTCTAAAATTGCGAGCCATATGTTTGTGACTATTACAGCGTCATCTATCACAAAGCGAAAAAAGTGGTCCAACTAAAACATTCATTTTCTTTACGTACTACACGAATATGTAATTAAAAATGGGGTTCCTATTAAAGAAACGCAGTTGATATCCGTTTGACCTATGGCAGCGCCATCTGGTTTCCCCCTTCAAGCTAGACGAGTTTCGTTCTTTGTAGTTTTTTCGTTTGACGCTTATTTCGTGAGATATTTGGCCCGGTCACGAGCAATGGACCACCCTGTATAAGAGTACGATCAAAAAGTTTTCTTTAGAACGCCATGTAGTCCAGAATTGGTAAGCGAATCAGGCAAAATCACCGTGAGCATTGCAGCAATCGTCCCACCGACGCACCGGTCTGAAGGCACTCGATTGTAAACCACCGTGTCCTGGCGCACATCCTCGTTCGACAGGTATCGTCGACCCTTCGACGCCTGTTTAAAGGGACCGAAGGCGTGATAACCGCATGAGGAGGGAGATATCAGGACTATGAGGCGGGTCTTAGGTTCTCCCAGTTGCGATGGCAACATTTGCGGTGTAGGGGCGTGCGTTATCGTGAAGCAGCGACACCCTGGTGATTTCGACAGACACGCTGCCCCGTGACACATTCTTCATTCTCAGATGGATGCCAGCTGGTGTTAGCCCTTCGGCAGCCAAGAAAATAATAACAGCACGTTGGCCCTGTTTGGACGCAGTTGGTAATAACATCGCCATAGTTCACGTTTCCGCATTTACCGCGCGCACTGCGGGAACACACGAATGCTACACTGATTCCTTGTCTACGTGTCAGTGCTTACATACCCGCACCGGTGTCGCGCCACGTTGGATATATCCTGCAGAAAAATCCTCATACGGAAACCGTTTGATCACCCCTTGTATCTGTATGTCAACACAATTTCAATAGCTAAGACGAAAACTCACAACATAGAAAACGCCCAGACACATATGGGAAAGATTACAAATAGATCACTCAGCAATAACAAAGAAAAATAGAAGGTCAATTCCAAACGTGAGGACACGCAAAGGATTCTTCACGGCCAGTCATCTTTTACGACAAATAAAAATTAGGCCAATCCCAAGAAACAGAAGGACAATACAGAAAAAAATTATAAGATCGGGCCTAGAATACCTGGAGACGAACATAGACAATATTATTGAAGAAATTAATCCAATTACAACAGAAAATAGGACATACCTCGCGAAGACAACTCAGAAGTTAATGCTTTGGAGTCAGCCACCATGGAAACGCAAACACAGATGGTGGAACGCAACTTGTGATCTGGCCACTGAACGTAGAGTCCAGGCATGGAAGAAATTTAGCTGTAACAGAACTGCAGAAATATGGCAGGATATCCACAAAGGAATTTTGCTATTTGGGGAGCAAAATAACTGATCATGGTCGAAGGAGAGAAGATATAAAATGTAGACTGGCAATGGCAAGGAAAGCGTTTCTGAAGAAGAGAAATTTGTTAACATCGAGTATAGATTTAAGTGTAAGGAAGTCGTTTCTGATAGTATTTGTATGGAGTGTAGCCATGTATGGAAGTGAAACATGGACGATAAATAGTTTGGACAAGAAGAGAATAGAAGCTTTCGAAATGTGGTGCTACAGAACAATGATGAAGTATTGAATAGAATTGGAGAGAGGAGGTGTTTGTGGCACAACTTGACAAAAAGAAGAGACCGGTTAGTAGGACATGTTCTGAGGCAGCAAGGAATCACAAATTTAGCATTGGACGGCAGCATGGAGGGTAAAAATTGCAGAGGGAGACCAAGAGATGAATGCACTAAGCAGATTCAGAAGGATGTAGGTTGCAGTAAGTACTGGGAGATGAAGAAGCTTGCACAGGATAGAGTAACATGGAGAGCTGCATCAAGCCAGTCTCAGGACTGAAGACCACAACAACAACAGCAACATCCACAAAGTCCAGAACAAATCCTCGAAATCTATTGGAAGGGTGAAAAAGGCATACGACAAAAGTAGACTAAATGATATCGAGGAATACTTCACAAATAACATGAGAAATTTCTGCAGAATATTCGGGGAAAATATAAAGGGTTATCAACCTCCAAACACGTGTTTCAAAAGAACAGACATACCTCAAGAAACAAATACTAAATAAAAATTGTAGAATCCTTTAAAAAATAATTTGATAAATTCCTCAACTGCGAGAGGCCCAAGGAAAAACTGAAATTCACAAAAACGATGCAAAATCCAGATTAAAAGCCGCCTACAATCATAGACTTTTTTTTTTTGAGTCATCAGTTTTCAGACTGGTTTGATGTACACCGCCACGAATTCCCCTTCTGTGCCGTCATCTTCATTTCAAAGTAGCACTTGCAACCTACGTACTCAATTATTTGCTGGATGTATTCCAATCTCTGCCTTTCTCTACATTTTTTGCCCTCTGCACCTGCCTCTAGTACCATCGAAGTTATTCCCTGATGTCTTAACAGATGTCCTATTATCCCGTCTCTTCTTCTTGTCAGTGTTTTCCATATATCCCTTTCCTCGCCGATTTCGATTCTGCAGCTACCCTCTGCATTCCTTAATTGTCAGTTCACCAAATTTTCAACATTCTTCTGTAGCAACACATCTCAGATTCTTCGGTTCTCTTCTGTCCCAGTTTTCCCACAGTCCATGTTTTACTACCGCACATGGCTTTGTTGAAAGACGTAGAGGAGATTAAACGTAGATGTGAAACAACTGAAAAACAACAGGCACCCAGGACATTATCGCCGAGATTTAGAAACTCAAAAACCAGAACACCACAGAGAAAATTCATAAAATTCTTTAATAAGTATGGATCACAGAAAATTGCACAGGAATGGAAATGGGCGTTCATTCATCCTCTGCACAAGACAGAGCCTAATAATTGCCAAGACAGAACCTAATAATTACAGAGGTATCATGTCAACGGCCTCTTCCGTTGCTTCTTGGTTGCACAGCACAATAATAAGTGGAAATTACTGTACTGCCTATATTCTACAGGATTAATTTACTCAGGGTGATCGGTTTTCAGTTTACAAGGCCAGCATTAAACTTGAACTATCTTCATCAAAGGAGTCACAACGCTTCTAAACGCTATTGGAAAATACGTTATTCATCTTACCCGAGGCACAAAGACAGAGTGAATGTCATTTCCGACAGTTCAGTGGTATTGTAATTTAAAAGGTCACAAATTGGACAGTAAATAAATATAAAAGGAGCAAACCAGAAAAAAAACACTAACTATAAACTCGAAAAACAGTGCCTATATGACAGTTTACAGTGAATAAAGAAACCCAATAAAATAAAATAAAGTTAGTTCTTGGCAAGACTACTTCAAGAGCTTCCACACATGGAAAGGGACAGCTACAGAAAAGAAGTAAAAGAAAGGATTAACAATTATTTTAACAGAATATAGACAGAGGTGACAGAACTCATTGGGTAGTGATACGCACTTATACAGATGGCTGTGGTATCGCGTGCTTAAGGTATAAGAGGGCAGTGCATTGGCACACCTGTCATTTGCGCTCAGGTGATCCATGTGAATAGGTTTCCGACGTGATTATTGCCACACAAACCGAATTAACAGACTTTGGACGCGGCATGCTAGTTGCAAGTAGACGCATGGAACATTCCATTTCGGAAGTCGTGAGGGAATGTGATATTCTGAGATCCACAGTGTGAAAAGTGTGTCAAGAATACCAGATTTCAGGCACTGCGTCTCACCTTGGACACGCAGTGACCGACGGTCTGCACTTTGCGAGGTGCCGGGGTGGAGAAGGTACCTCTTTAATTCAGACGAATTTTACATGAGAATGAGACATGCACTCTCCCCCTCCTTATCTACCAGCTAATTAATTATGCGCACAACGGTAACGGAAGGAAATGATGGTGGACCCTGGCAGTTGGTAAAATAAGGATTGCACACTCGCAATAATTTAATAAAAATCCTAATCTACTCAAAAAAAGAGAACGTTATCATAATAAACAACAGAAAATGGGATTCTGCCTATATCTGCGAAATGATATGCGGAATAAATATTACAACGAGATTTATTATACATCAGAACGTAAATGCACATGATTGTCGACGCACACAGTAGGTTAAAGGATAGGACATACTGAAATATTATGAGAATAAGAATTGGCTCGAGAACAAGGGGCTCCTACTCTCTGTGATGCAATAGATTGGCGATAATGACTGGAGGTCCTAATAAATCGAATATTAATCTCCCGACTATATAGCAGTACCGCAATTAGTAGTGTTGTGACTTGGCAAGACAGCCAAGCCACTAGGAGAGGAAGCCGAAAGGCACGCGTTTAAGCTCACGCAGGCTGGCGTGAGGTCTGGAATAGGTAAGGGAATTTATAGTAGCAAAGAACGTAAGTAACTACTGGAATACTTAACTTTAATTCATAATTGGTGAACATCGGTCTGACGGCACAGGTATCACAAGATAAATAGCAAATGATAATGGCGCCTTGCTAGGTCGTAACAAATGACGTAGCTGAAGGCTATGCTAACTATCGTCTCGGCAAATGAGAGCGTAATTTGTCAGTGAACCATCGCTAGCAAAGTCGGCTGTACAACTGGGGCGAGTGCTAGGAAGTCTCTCTAGACCCGCCGTGTGGCGGCGCTCGGTCTGCAATCACTGACAGTGGCGACACGCGGGTCCGACGTATACTAACGGACCGCGGCCGATTTAAAGGCTACCACCTAGCAAGTGTGGTGTCTGGCGGTGACACCACAAGTAGTGTGAGCTCAAATGGGATCACATGGAGACACAAGCAAGGTGGACTTGTAGCAAAGCGAACGCGCATGCTGCTGAGTGATTCAGTATAAAATTGATAAGGCCCTACAATGCCGGAGCCGCAAAATGCTGTACCAGTACTGAAATCCGCAGCACGTCGTCGGTAGGCAGCGTCCTGATGATGTGGGCGCCGACTTCTGCGGTACAGCAACTCTGTGTCAACCCCTGGCCGCGAAGGCTGTCCGAGAATTCTAAGTTCTTCCGAGAACGAGCGACCAAGTCGCAAGACCTTCCGACTCCGACGAAGATCAGATCTCGAATCTCCTCTGTGATGCGATGCAGGAACGATTGCTCAACTCCCTACTGTCCTCAAAAACCGCGAATCAGCATTCAGTTCTGATTCCAAAATTCCCCCACACCGTCTCAGAACATAATTCGCGCCAATAGCGACCGTTCCCTCCAATTTCGAGTAGGGCTGTATGACATCAACTAGCCTCAGTTTAAGTTGACCAATCATGCCTCTGCCATTCAGCTGAGGGCACTGAACTTGCCGTTTGACTGGCTACGAAAACAACCTGCCTAGACCACCGGCCATCTGGTGCCAGACAGTCGCACCCAGCAGGGCACAGTCCACAAGTATTCTCAGAATCATGAGGACAATGCAATCAGTCGGTACCAGGAATCTTCGTTCCGGACGCGCCGGAGCGGTAAACACATAAACTGCGGCGACACTCAGACGTCTCGCAGGTCGTTTCGCCCTGCATACAATAGGCGAAACTCGACCGACGTCAGTCGTTCCGCCAGGCGCTTAAGCCTATTGTACGAACCCCCTCAGAATTCAGGGAAGTGCAGCCCCCAACCGGAAACGCAGTGTGCCACGTCCTCCGATGCTCGCCTTGCGCAGGCCACCCAAGAAAGTAAAACAACATGTTTGGGGATCAAGTGGAAAGTACGAGGTGCGGCTAGAAAAAAACCGGACTGATGCTGGAAAAAACATTTATTTACAATTATTTACAATTTCATGTTATCTCCTTCAATGTACTCTCCTCCTCGGTCTCTACACCGCTCCATACGAATTTTCCACTGTTCATAGCAATGCTGCAGATCATTTTCGGTAAGTCCATACATTACTTCCGTCGCTTTTTCTTTTACTGCTTCAACAGTCTCAAATCTAGTTCCTTTCAAAGCTGACTTGACTTTAGGGAAAAGAAAAAAGTCACAGGGGGCCAAATCAGCTGAGTAGGGTGGATGATCTAAGATGGGAATGTTGTGTTTTGCCAAAAACGTCTTCACTGACAACGCACTGTGAGCTGGGGCATTGTCTTGGTGAAGGATCCATGACTTTTTTCTCCACAAATCGTTCCGTTTTCTCCGTACTCGCTCACGTAGGGTAGCCAGGACGCTAATGTAGTAATGCTGATTCACTGTTTGTCCCTCTGGTACCCAATCAATGTGCACAATCCCTTTGATGTCAAAAAAAAAAAACAATCATCATTGCCTTGAATTTCGATTTTGACATTCGTGCTTTTTTTTTTGTCGTGGAGAACCAGGAGTTTTCCAATGCATCGATTGGCGTTTAGTTTCGGGATCGTAAGTAAAAAACCACGATTCATCGCAAGTAATAACATTTTGTAAGAAGGTGGGATCACTTTCAATGTTTTCCAGGATGTCAGAACAAATCATTCTTTGGCGTTCCTTCTGTTCAATTGTGAGACACTTTGGAACCATTTTTGAACACACTTTGTTCATGTTGAAACTTTCATGAAGAATCTGCCTAACACTTTCCTTGTCAACTCCTGTTAACTCAGACACTGCTCTGCTTGTTAAACGGCGATCTTGTCGAACAAGTTTACCGATTTATTCAATGTTTGCATCAGTTTTTGCTGACAATGGTCTGCCAGTGCGAGTGTCATCACTGGTGTCTTCGCGGCCATCTTTAAATCGTTTAAACCACTCAAACACTTGTGTTCGCGATAAACAATCATCGCCGTACACTTGTTGTAACATTACAAACGTTTCACTTGCAGATTTTCCTAGTTTGAAACAAAATTTGATGTTAGCACGCTGTTCTTTCTGTACACTCAACATTTTCCGACGCACAGACAAAACGTTAACTACTTAAAACAGACGCCACGGGCAGACTGAGTGCAGGAGGCAGATGAAACTCGAGCAGTAGGCGGAGCGAGAGTCATGACAGGCCACGCGACTTTCAGCCTTATTGCATTCGTTTTATTGTTTCACCAGTACTACCGTGCAATGACATAGACCATTAATAAAATTGATGAAAACGAGAGGAAACATGCAAATGAGGGCATGGAACGTCTCAACTTAATTATCGAGAGCAGCAGGATTGCGTAGAGTTATCAGTACTAAAAGGCAAGCAACATTGCATGAAATAATTGCAGAAATTAAAGTGGGACGTATGACGAACATATACTTTTGGACAGCGTGGCGAAATTTGGCTTTAATGGGCTATGGCAGCAGACGACTGACGTGAGTGCCTTGCTATCAGTACAACATCACCTGCAATGCCCCTCCCGGACTCGTGACAAATCAGTTGGACCCTAGACAACTGGAAAACCGTGGACTGGTCGTATAAGCTCCAATTTCAGCTGGTAAGAGCTGATGGTAGGGTTCGAGTGTGGCCCAGATCCAATTAAGCCACGGACACAAGTTGTCAACAAGTGCACTGTGCAAGCTGGTGGTGGATTTATGATGATGTGGGCTGCGTTTACATGAAATGAACTGGGTCCCCTGGTCCAACTAAACCCATCACTAATGGGAAATGGCTATGTTCGCCTAGTTGGAGGGCATTTGCAGGTACTTCATGTTCCCGAACAGCGATGGAACTTTTATGGATGACAATGCGCCATGGCACCGGACCACCGTTGTTTGCGATTGGTTTGAAGAACATTCTGGATAGTTCGAGCGAATGTTATGGCCAATCAGATTGCCTAACAAGTCTGTCATCGAACATTTACAGGACATGATCGAGAGGTCACTTCGTGCACCAAATCCTGCGCTAGCAACACTTTCCTATTATGGTCGGCTATAGAGGCAGCATTGCTCAATATTTCTCCAGGGGACTTCCAACGACTTGTTGGGTCCGTGCCACGTCGAACTGCTGGACTGCGTTGGGCAAAAGAAGGTTCGACACGATATTAGGAGGTATCCCATGACTTGTGTCACCCCAGCGTATGGACTACATAGGCGATCACAATAAAATAAAAAGAAATGAATTAATACAGGGAAATGGAGGAATAGGAGGCAACAGCAGGCGGAAAGTAACGGAAAACTGAGAGGATAGTGTGAAGTTTAGAAGAAGGGAAGTGTTAAGCTGTGTTTAGTCATTTAATATTGATTCTGGAGTGAGGGCTAGATGTTCGTAGATTTCCAGGGCTTTCAACAGGCTGAATTCTTGTCGTTTGTTTGCTAACAAGGGATCCTCCCCATCGCACCCCCCTCAGATTTAGTTATAAGTTGGCACAGTGGATAAGCCTTGAAAAACTGAACACAGATCGATCGAGAAAACAGGAAGAAGTTGTTCTGAACTATGAAAAAATAAACAAAGTATACAAACTGAGTAGTTGATGCGAAAGATAGGCAACATCAAGGACACTACGAGCGCAGGAGCACCGAGGTCCCGTGGTTAGCGTGAGCAACTGCGGAACGAGAGGTCCTTGGTTCAAGTCTTCCCTCGAGTGAAAAGTTTCATTTTTTTATTTTCAGTTTATGTGACAAACACTTATGTTTTCATCACTTTTTTGGGAGTGATTATCACATCTACAAGAAAACCTAAATCGGGCAAGGTAGAAGAATCTTTTTACCAATTCGGCAAGTGTACAAGTTAGGTGGGCCGACAACATATTCCTGTCATGTAACGCACATGCCGTCACCAGTGTCGTATAGAATATATCAGACGTGTTTTCCTGCGGAGGAATCGGTTGAGCTATGACCTTGCGATCAAATGTTTTCGGTTCCCATTGGAGAGACACGTCTTTTCGTCTACTAATCGCACGGTTTTGCGGTGCGGTCGCAAAACACAGACACTAAACTTATTTCAGTGAACAGAGACGTCAATGAAGGAACGGACACATCATAACTTTGCGAAAATAAAGAGAGTAAACTTTTCACTCGAGGAAAGACTTGAACGAATGACCTCTCGTTCCGCAGCTGCTCACGCTAACCACGGGACCACGACGCTCTTGAGCTCACACTCTCCTTGATGTTGCCTATCTTTCGCATGGACTACTCAGTTTGTGTATTTTGCTTATTATTTCATAGTTCCACACAACTTCTTCCTGTTTTCTCGATCGATCTGTGTTCAGTTTTTCAAGGCCTATCCACTGTGCCAGCTTATAACTAAATCTGAGGGGGGGGGGGGGGGGGTGCGATGGGGATGTTCCCTTGTAAGTGGAGGACACGTTGCTGTGGATGGTAGCTGTGGCCCTCACTCAGTACCTGCTCAGAAAATGCTGAGTCATAGATCTGCAACCTGCAGCTGCGTTCGTGTTCAGCCAGCCTAGACGATATGTCTGTGCCTGGTTGAACAATACAAATGTTACCACAATCAAGACAAGTAGTTTTGTATACCCTACTGTTGGCTAGTAATTCGGTCTTATCTTTGCAATTGAAAACACACTGGGATGTGCTGTTCTTGAGGTAGTAGGAAACCTTATAGTTGGGGGAGTCCAGTGTTTTTGCCACAGTCAGTGATTCCTGCACTAGATATGGTCTGTAAACCGCTCCCTGCGGACGCCAGCAGCAGAGGGAGCATGTAGCAGGGATATAGTTTCATTTTTTATTTACTACGAAAGATGAGGTCAGTCAGGATAGGATTGTAGCCACTGGCTCAGGCAATAAATTTTATTTTTTCGAACTCTACTCTCATTATTACCAGTCTCTTACAAAATTCTCTCCAATGCATTACTCAACAGACAAGAACAACAACCTACTACAATGCTGATAAATACTTCACAGGCTTCAGAAAAGGAAGATCCTGTGTTGCACAGATCTGGAACCTGTGAGCACTACCGAAGATCAGACACAAGAACAACACCATAGTCACATTCATGTACTTTAAGAAGGCTAACGACGCCATAGACAGGCAGATTCCCTTTGACACACTAGAAGAATTTGGAACAGACACAAAATGTAGGGCACTGACACAACGAGACACCACATCCAAAGTAAGCTGTATGGGAGAAATCTCAGAACCTTCGAGATACGTACAGTGGTCAGAGAAGGAGCTGTCTCGGACAGCTTTTATTCAACATCATCATCATCTTGGACAAAATCATCAAACACTGGGAGCGAAGAGTGAAATGAATTCGGTTAGGAATAACGTTTGCGAAGAAGACTATCACGAAATGCCTGGCATTTGTAAATTATCTGGCAACACTCAGTAAGAAAAGACAAGAAGTACAGTAAGTACTTGAATATGTAAATAAACTGGTTCTCTACTTTTAAAAAACCTTTTAAATAATAAAACATGACCCATACAAGGAATCTGATTACCCCTGCTAGTCATGGACGAAAAAAAAAAAAAAAAAAATTGGCATAGTCTTTGTCAGAACGTGCAGAATCTTATGTGAGGCCAATAAGACGTCAATTTTAATCTAAATATGGTATGCCAATGTTTATGTAATAAAAAAATAAATTAGGTAATTCAGTACAATTATTATATAGATGCGATCAATCACTTTAACGGGGGCCAAACGAACAATTAAAGTCAATATAATTCCAGTAAACCTGCAAAAGTAAAAACAAATTATTGTAGGGGCCTACATAGACATCTCGCATCTGCTAGATGCCCACGAAATACGTAATTTTGTTTCGAAGCTGGCAGTCAATGAAAAAACAGGTGCAGTTTTCAAGCAGTAATGGCGGACAGCATCAGCTACTAATATACGTAATTTTAAGGTAGCTAATTTTACTACAAAAAAAATGTACTCCCTCCAAAAGAAGTTACAAACAAACATTAAAATAAAATTATAGTGAGCAGCAAAATCTCTGAGAAGAATTTTGAAAGAAAATTATTAATTGAACTTTAATTTCGCGGGTTTTCAACACTGTCAACAAGACGAAATAATGGAAAGAATATTTATTGGAACTAAACAAAATTGAGATATTGTGACAGTATTTTTTAAAATAGTTAATTTAACTACAATTGTCTTTACTTTTGAAATGAGAGAGAGCGTAATAATTTTCTTTTATTGTCTTAACTGTTGCTGCAGGCAGTGCGATGACGTCAGCGGTGGTCCGCGCGGACGATGTGTGAAGTGAATCCTGGTTCGTGGCGTGAAGATAATGATGGACCCTCCTGTTTCATTAATATTCCAGTTACGGCGGTGGTCCACGTCTCCGTTGTAGTCGAATCAGCTGGCAGCACTGGCGCGATAATAATAGTTCCAGTGTGTGCGTTGTCGTTACGCGCGCGACGTTTTATTGTTAAAAGTTTATTAATCACGCGGTGCGGGTAGGTCGGAATTATGCAATGTCTTTAGCATTTAAGATATATATTCGGTTAATGCCAATACTTCCACAGTTCTTTCACCGTGTTGCCACAGGAAAACAGTCACATGTATTTATCACTATAACCGTCCGTTAAACATCAGTTCAATTTACGTCGTCGTCTTTAAGACAGTTTGGACGATATAATAAATGTTCCTTGATCCAATCACAGCACTGCTCCTTTACTTAACATTTTGGTTTGTTCCACTTTCACGCAGTTCGAACAGTTAGTGACTCCACACGACAATGGTGTCTGATTCATGGCTAATTGTCAAAAGTTCACACAGTTTGTAAAATCGTCACCGCAAACACTCGATATACTTTTCAGGTATTACTGTTCACTTAATAATGCACGATCTCCTATTAACACAGCGGACGCACTGTAATTCATTGTTCCTCCGCGTATCACCGTCTTTCACGCCGAACTTTGTCACGTTTTTCCACCCGCGAACAGGCCGCGTACCATAACAACTCGTACGCTCTCTATCGACAGTCGCTCGCTCTCTCTCTGACACAGTACTTCTCCTAGCCTAACCAAAGATTTACAAAGCATATAGAACCAGAACATTCATATTCGTACAATATAAAATATAAAACAATAGCAAAATGAATGAAGAATCAATTTGACGTATTAACAATCGATAGTCGTTCGCACTCTCTCTGACACAGTACTTCTCCTAGCCTAACCAAAGATTTACAAAGCATATAGAACCAGAACATTCATATTCGTACAATATAAAATATAAAATAATAGCAAAATGAATGAAGAAACCATGTGACGTATTAACAAATAAAGAACAGTTTAAATAAATGATACATACGTACTATGACAAGGCAATGCACAAAAGAAAAAAAAAATACTATCGACTTTCGGGGAAAGCAATGTCTTTACAAATACTTACACAAAATCTCTGACAAAACAGGTCTACAGGTGCCATATGAAAAAACGCAATACATAAAAGAACCAACGACAGCAGACAAGCCATACACACAAAACAGAGAAGGGTTAACAAAATGGAAAAATTCAGGTACTTGGGAGAATAGGGGTGTTCAAAATTAGGAGGATGAAAGAAGGCATCCAATATAGAACGAACAGAAAAATTTCAAAAAGCGTACGAATTGGCATGGACGCGCCACAATAAAAGAAATATATTATCAAGACAGGCAAAATTCAGGCACTACGGTACAGTTGCACCACCAGAAGCACACTATGCATCAGAAACGACGGCAATCGAAGCATCAGACGTTACAGAGAAAAAAAAAAAAGAATGTAAAATCCTCGGATAAACTTTTTGGGGAAGGCACAGAGGTGGTGTGACGCAAAGACTAACCACAGAATTGTAAGAACACACAGACAGAGTCACAGACATGATTAGAGAACGCTGACTAACATTCTATGAATATATGCATAGAATGAACAGCAACACACTCACAAAGAGAATTTTTGGTGTAGAAACAACTGAATCGAAAAAGAACTAGTTGACTTCAAAGACAAATTCAAAAACAAAGTTATGAACACAAAAACTGAAGTAAAAGAAGAGGAAAAGAAATAGGGAGAATATGAACAGAGCAAAGGAAACAGGAATACAGTCAAGATTAACAAGATTTTGGGGAGACGAAAAGAAGAAGGAAACAGAAAAAAATGACTAACCATGTAACATTCAAGTTCAAACACTGTCTTAGGGGCAAAAATGTGCAATAATCATAATAAGAGACAGGAATGTATACCTGCATTTGTCGTTGAAACCTGATTTCCCAGGACAGGTTGTAGTTGTGGAAAGGGGCCAAAATCAGTTACTGTCAGTTGCACAAAACATACTAACTTTATTTTCCTAAAACACTTAATCACACATGCGCTTAAAGGCATTCAAAAACAATATGGCTGAAGGCCCGAACACAAGTTATTAAAATTGACTTAAGGAATACGAACGGCTGAAGGCCTTAGTTACAAAATTTTACATAAAAACTCGGCTGAAGGCCGTACACTGGAGGTACAAGAACTGAGGCTTAAGGCCTGGATAACAAGAATTTCAGATATAGAAGAGAATTTTAAAAGGTTTTAAACAAGTGACTTTTCAAATTTTAATTTAAGATGACTGAAGGCCTTATCCTAAAATATTTCACTTAAAGTTCGGCTGAAGGCCACATACTGAACACAGAACAACTCAAGGCTTAAGGCCTGGATAATAATAAGGATTTACAATGGGCAAAACCCCCTTTTTTTAAAAAAAATTAATTTAAGCAAGACTCTTCAAAGTTTTGATTTAAGACAGCTGAAGGCCTTATCTTAAGATTAAAACAAAGTAAATCAGTAGACAGCTGAAGGCCTTGCACAGTACTTGAGACAAAGAAAACCACAATCCAAAGCAACAGAACAGTGGTGCGCAGAAGTGCTCTAAGGGTCGGCCTGAGGAGGTAACTCTACCATAAGTTTAAGTGAGACAGGTAGCCAAGAGTAATACTAAATAATCGGGTGGCAACCCGACGCAGGGACGGCTGAAGGACCGACCAACAACCTAATAAATTCTCTTCTGCCCGACCAACAGCACGGCAACAGCGAAATCAGTGAGGACGAAGATACCAGCAGCACTATGTCTTGAAAATTGTCGTCTAAAAACAGCCAAGACACAATAACCACTCAAAAATATGAACGACACCAAAGGCTGTCGAACTACACGCTGTTCCGGACAGCATCAACACGCCGAGGAAAAACACACTGCCGGAAAACTACGCTAATGACCAGGGCAGGTGACTGGAACATTAACGTAATTGCGTGTGAACTCTTATGGGACTTAACTGGAAAGGTCATCAGTCCCTAAGCTTACACACTACTTAACCTAAATTATCCGGAAATACGGAAGCGTCCGATCCCGCCCGTCTGCTTTGACCCATGACGTCACAAATATGGCGGAAACGACCATAAACCACGAATCCAATACGGCGCATATAAAGTCGGTACGCACACATTATGAGGACGAAAATACATCGAAAAACAGACAGACACACTTTCCACAAAAAGCCTAACGACACTAACGGGACAAACGCGGGAAATGGGGTGTTTTTGGGTGGGGGCAAACTAAAAATGACGAAAAACACCGAAATCACAAAACTCCCCAAATACCACTAAACACAATATCATCTGGAATCGGATACTTCCCTTGATATATATAGCTCAACAGCAGCTTCCGATCCCATAAATTAGAATCAAACACTTCCCTTGGCTTATATAGCTCAAAAACATCCCCCTATACCAATACCAACATACACAGCCACACATTGGGATCGAACACTTCCCTTGACCTGCGCAGTGTTAAGTTTTATCCGTCATATCCATTCCTGAACAAAAACAACAGCCGATTAATTTTACTAAAATTACCGCATGACGTACAGTGAACAACACTAAATTAACCTTCACACAAAATCGTTAATCCACTGAAACGAATTCCACTACAAACACAGCTGACACTCTAACAATTCTTGATAATGGGCAAAAGCAAACTGAACCCATTACACCACACAAACCAAAACCCTGAACCTACCACCAGACAGCACAACAGACCACAACACGACGACATCTACAAACACGCCACACTCACAATCCGCGCCGTCATGACGTCACACACAACGCCCTTGCGTCACGGGTCCTAAGGACAAACACGCACACCCATGCCCGAGGGAGGACTCGAACCTCAGCCGGGACCAGCCACACTCTCCATGACTGCAGCACCTTAGACCTCTCGACTAATGCCGCGCGACGGAACATTAACGGCCAAAGGCAGGAGATACCGCGAGTGCACTTCATTAATAAGTATCAACCAATTCAATAGTTAAGCACCATACAGGAAGATGGCCACAAAATTTCGCCAATTCCAACACACCATACTTTGCTGCTTGCGAGAACGGCCCAGAAAGCAACAACTGGCAACGAGCGAAGAAATGTCACAGCAGTTGAGGTTCCATAGCAGGTTAACTGACCACTCAACTTCAGTGTCCTGGTCCGGTGGGCGACGCAATTTGTAGCTCTCGCAGCTAGCGCCTCACAAATCGGACCAGGCGTGCACGCCGCCGGCGGCCCCGGCCTGACCTCGCACTGCGGAGACTTCCTCGCTGCTCTGTCCCAACCGACCGACTGCCTACTCCAGTACGCAGGCAGCATTAAAATAACTGCCAAGTCAAAATTACACAAGCTAGACACAGTTCCACGAAAACACTTTCCATAAGAACTTGAACAATCGTAAAAGCAATCACTGTAGAAGTGACACACACAGAGAACCCGAAGTGGTGTGCGACCAAATACACGTCGTCCGAAGAGATGACCGACCGAGCGACCAACCAAGGTCGTGCACACTCAATTCATGTGTGTCGGCAACGATCGGGCGAGTCATGGCTGTCTGGACCTCACTGCCGCTCCGTCCCGACTCCCTTCAGACGGACGACGTCACGGAGACACTGTGCAGAGGCAACACTTGACCATTGGTCACCTGAAATCTCTGCACAAGGAAGGAACTGACCCACGTCCGGCAAGATGACCAATTGACGAGGCCCCGAAAAGGTCAAAAGACCAAATACGTGTCGCCCGATGAGACGACCGACCAAACAACCAACCAACGGTCGTTCCCACTCCAGTCTCCTTCCGTCGGACAGAGCATGTTTGCCGCAAGCGGTCGGCGAGTTCTGTCTATCCGGACCTCACTGGCGCTGCTTCCCGACTCAAACCCCGACACATGACGAGCCGGAAATACTAGCGGTCGCTTCAAAGATAATACGACAGAGCTCTTATCATACGCGCTGCTGCTGCCACTCACGGGCAGGCAAGCCAGCAACTTCGTGACGCCAGTAAATCGAATAAGAAACGAGGCGACAGTTCCGTAAAGAGAAGCTGTCAAGCAAGAAACGGCATGAACACGAACCGCGCACGGCTCATTCGTAGTGTTAGTTCACACTGGATGCCACTAAAGTGAACTGGAGTTGATGGACCATTGAGCATGAGACTTAACAGCATCATACACTACTCGCCATTAAAACTGCTACACCACGAAGATGACGTACTACAGATGGGAAATTTAACGGACAGAAAGATGATGCTGTGATATGCAAATGCTTAGTTTTTCAGAGCATTAAGAAAAGCTTTGCGCCGGTGGCGACACCTACAACGTGCTGACATGATGAAAGTTTCCAACTGGTTTCTCATACACAAACAGCAGTTGACCGGCGTTTCCTGGTGAAACGTCATTGTGATGCCTCGTGTAAAGAGGAGAATTGCGAACCATCACGATTCCGACTTTGATAAAGGTCGGATTGTAGCCTATCGCTATTTCGGTTAATCTTATCGCGACATTACATTGCTGCTCGCGTTGGTCGAGATCCAATGACTGTTAGCAGAATATGGAACCGGTGGGTTGAGGAGGGTAATACGGAACGCCTTGCTGGGTCCCAACGGCCTCGTATCACTAGCAGTCGAGATGACAGGCATCTTATCCGCATGGCTGTAATGGCTCCTGCAGCCACGTCTCGATCCCTGAATCAACAGGTGGGGACTTTGCAAGACAACAACCATCTGCACGAACAGTCCGACGACGTGTACAGCAGCATGGACTGTCAGCTCGGAGACCATGGCTGCGGTTACCCTTGACGCTGCATCACAGACATGAGCGCCTGCGGTTGTGTACTTAACGACGAACCTGTGTGCACGAATGCCAAAACGTCATTTTTTCGGATAAATCCAGGTTCTGTTTACAGCATCATGACGGTTGCATCCGTGTTTGGCGACATCGCGGTGAAGGCATATTGGAAGCGTGTATTCGTCATCGCCATACTGGCGTATCATCCGACGTGATGGTATGGGGTGCCATTGGTTACACGTCTCGGTCTCCGCTTGTTTACATTGATGGCACTTTGAACAGTGGACGTTACATTTCAAATGTGTTACGACCCGTGGCTCTACCCTTCATTCGATCCCTGCGAAACCCTACATTTCAGCAGGATAATTCACGACCGCATGTTGCAGGTCCTGTACGGACCTTTCTGGATACAGGAAATATTCGACTGCTGTCCTGGCCAGCACATTCTCCAGATCTCTTACCAATGGAAAACGTCTGGTCAATGGTGGCCGAGCAACTAGCTCGTCACAATACGCCAGTCACTACTCTTGATGAACTGTGGTCTCGTGTTGAAGCTGCATGGGCAGGTGCACTTGTACACGCCATCCAAGCTCTTTTTGACTCAATGCCCAGGCGTATCAAGGCCGTTATTACGGCCAGAGGTGGTTTTTCTGGGTACTGATTTCTCAGGATCTATGCACCCAAATTGCGTGAAAATGTAATCACATGTCAGTTCTAGTATAATATAGTTGTCCAATGAGTACCCGTGTATCATCTGCATTTCTTCTTGGTGTAGCAATTTTAATGGCCAGTAGTGTATAAACTACCGTAGTGCAGCTACTAAACAGTACATTTCTTGTTCACTTTCATTATAAAAAAGGCGAGAAGTATGTGATGGTGATACTATCACTTTAACTGTCCCATGGTCTAAAGTTAGTTTTAGCATGTATTCTATGTTCTATCTTATATGCATTGACTATAGAACGGTTTTATTCGATTCTAGAAAATGGCAGTTTGTTACCGCAGTTTATGATTGAACCATAAGCGAAAGAAACTGTAGAATATAAAGGAGAAAGCTATTAGTCTTTATCTCAGTCATTGATTTTTCGCAAGGCGATCTGTGAGAAGAGTTATCTCTGACTTTTCAGTAGTGTTCAGTCAGGTCCTGACACATTAGCTTTGTACTGATGTCTTCCTAGAGAGAAGACTTTTTTATTTCTTTCTCAAGTCCTATGATAAATCAGTAGTG